>NC_058088.1:191541995-192256338 GCF_014858855.1 Bufo gargarizans
GTCCTACAGTCATCATCTCCCTGAAATGGCTGAACAGGGGCAATAGACTGTTCTCCTGTCCTACAGTCATCCTCTCCCCTGAAATGGCTGATAACAGGGGCATAGACTGTATTCTCCTGTCCTACAGTCATCCTCTCCCCTGAAATGGCTGATAACAGGGAGCATAGACTGTATTCTCCTGTCCTACAGTCATCCTCTCCCCCTGAAATGGCTGATAACAGGGGCAATAGACTGTATTTCTGTCCTACAGTCATCCTCTCCCTGAAATGGCTGATAACAGGGGCAATAGACTGTATTCTCCTGTCCTACAGTCATCCTCTCCCTGAAATGGCTGATAACAGGGGGCAATAGACTGTATTCTCCTGTCCTACAGTCATCCTCTCCCTGAAATGGCTGATAACAGGGGCAATAGACTGTATTCTCCTGTCCTACAGTCATCCTCTCCCCTGAAATGGCTGATAACAGGGGCAATAGACTGTATTCTCCTGTCCTACAGTCATCCTCTCCCCTGAAATGGCTGATAACAGGGGCAATAGACTGTATTCTCCTGTCCTACAGTCATCCTCCCCTGAAATGGCTGATAACAGGGGCAATAGACTGTATTCTCCTGTCCTACAGTCATCCTCTCCCTGAAATGGCTGATAACAGGGGCAATAGACTGTATTCTCCTGTCCTACAGTCATCCTCTCCCCTGAAATGGCTGATAACAGGGGCAATAGACTGTATTCTCCTGTCCTACAGTCATCCTCCCCTGAAATGGCTGATAACAGGGGCAATAGACTGTATTCTCCTGTCCTACAGTCATCCTCTCCCCTGAAATGGCTGATAACAGGGGGCAATAGACTGTATTCTCCTGTCCTACAGTCATCCTCTCCTGAAATGGCTGATAACAGGGGCAATAGACTGTATTCTCCTGTCCTACAGTCATCCTCTCCCCTGAAATGGCTGATAACAGGGGGCAATAGACTGTATTCTCCTGTCCTACAGTCATCCTCTCCCTGACATGGCTGATAACAGGGGAAATAGACTGTATTCTCCTGTCCTACAGTCATCCTCTCCCCTGAAATGGCTGATAACAGGGGCAATAGACTGTATTCTCCTGTCCTACAGTCATCCTCTCCCTGAAATGGCTGATAACAGGGGCAATAGACTGTATTCTCCTGTCCTACAGTCATCCTCCCCTGAAATGGCTGATAACAGGGGCAATAGACTGTATTCTCCTGTCCTACAGTCATCCTCTCCCTGAAATGGCTGATAACAGGGGCAATAGACTGTATTCTCCTGTCCTACAGTCATCCTCTCCCCTGAAATGGCTGATAACAGGGCAATAGACTGTATTCTCCTGTCCCCTCCCCTGAAATGGCTGATAACAGGGGGCAATAGACTGTATTCTCCTGTCCTACAGTCATCCTCTCCCCTGAAATGGCTGATAACAGGGGCAATAGACTGTATTCTCCTGTCCTACAGTCATCCTCCCCCTGAAATGGCTGATAACAGGGGCAATAGACTGTATTCTCCTGTCCTACAGTCATCCTCTCCCCTGAAATGGCTGATAACAGGGGGCAATAGACTGTATTCTGTCCTGTCCCTCTCCCCTGAAATGGCTGATAACAGGGGGCAATAGACTGTATTCTCCTGTCCTACAGTCATCCTCTCCCCTGAAATGGCTGATAACAGGGGCAATAGACTGTATTCTCCTGTCCTACAGTCATCCTCTCCCCTGAAATGGCTGATAACAGGGGCAATAGACTGTATTCTCCTGTCCTACAGTCATCCTCTCCCCTGAAATGGCTGATAACAGGGGGCAATAGACTGTATTCTCCTGTCCTACAGTCATCCTCTCCCCTGAAATGGCTGATAACAGGGGGCAATAGACTGTATTCTCCTGTCCCTCTCCCTGAAATGGCTGATAACAGGGGCAATAGACTGTATTCTCCTGTCCTACAGTCATCCTTCCCCTGAAATGGCTGATAACGGGGGCAATAGACTGTATTCTCCTGTCCTACAGTCATCCTCTCCCTGAAATGGCTGATAACAGGGGCAATAGACTGTATTCTCCTGTCCTACAGTCATCCTCCCCTGAAATGGCTGATAACAGGGGGCAATAGACTGTATTCTCCTGTCCTACAGTCATCCTCTCCCCTGAAATGGCTGAACAGGGGCAATAGACTGTATTCTCCTGTCCTACAGTCATCCTCTCCCTGAAATGGCTGATAACAGGGGCAATAGACTGTATTCTCCTGTCCTACAGTCATCCTCTCCCCTGAAATGGCTGATAACAGGGGCAATAGACTGTATTCTCCTGTCCTACAGCTCTCATCTCCCCTGAAATGGCTGATAACAGGGGCAATAGACTGTATTCTCCTGTCCTACAGTCATCCTCTCCCCTGAAATGGCTGATAACAGGGGCAATAGACTGTATTCTCCTGTCCTACAGTCATCCTCTCCCTGAAATGGCTGATAACAGGGGCAATAGACTGTATTCTCCTGTCCTACAGTCATCCTCTCCCCTGAAATGGCTGATAACAGGGGGCAATAGACTGTATTCTCCTGTCCTACAGTCATCCTCTCCCCTGAAATGGCTGATAACAGGGGCAATAGACTGTATTCTCCTGTCCTACAGTCATCCTCTCCCTGAAATGGCTGATAACAGGGGCAATAGACTGTATTCTCCTGTCCTACAGTCATCCTCTCCCTGAAATGGCTGATAACAGGGGCAATAGACTGTATTCTCCTGTCCTACAGTCCTCTCCCTGAAATGGCTGATAACAGGGGCAATAGACTGTATTCTCCTGTCCTACAGTCATCCTCCCCTGAAATGGCTGATAACAGGGGCAATAGACTGTATTCTCCTGTCCTACAGTCATCCTCCCCTGAAATGGCTGATAACAGGGGCAATAGACTGTATTCTCCTGTCCTACAGTCATCCTCTCCCCTGAAATGGCTGATAACAGGGGGCAATAGACTGTATTCTCCTGTCCTACAGTCATCTCCCCTGAAATGGCTGATAACAGGGGCAATAGACTGTATTCTCCTGTCCTACAGTCATCCTCCCCCTGAAATGGCTGATAACAGGGGCAATAGACTGTATTCTCCTGTCCTACAGTCATCCTCTCCCCTGAAATGGCTGATAACAGGGGCAATAGACTGTATTCTCCTGTCCTACAGTCATCCTCTCCCCTGAAATGGCTGATAACAGGGGCAATAGACTGTATTCTCCTGTCCTACAGTCATCCTCTCCCCTGAAATGGCTGATAACAGGGGCAATAGACTGTATTCTCCTGTCCTACAGTCATCCTCTCCCTGAAATGGCTGATAACAGGGGCAATAGACTGTATTCTCCTGTCCTACAGTCATCCTCTCCCCTGAAATGGCTGATAACAGGGGCAATAGACTGTATTCTCCTGTCCTACAGTCTCTCCCCTGAAATGGCTGATAACAGGGGCAATAGACTGTATTCTCCTGTCCTACAGTCATCCTCTCCCCTGAAATGGCTGATAACAGGGGCAATAGACTGTATTCTCCTGTCCTACAGTCATCCTCTCCCCTGAAATGGCTGATAACAGGGGCAATAGACTGTATTCTCCTGTCCTACAGTCATCCTCTCCCTGAAATGGCTGATAACAGGGGCAATAGACTGTATTCTCCTGTCCTACAGTCATCCTCTCCCCTGAAATGGCTGATAACAGGGGCAATAGACTGTATTCTCCTGTCCTACAGTCATCCTCTCCCCTGAAATGGCTGATAACAGGGGCAATAGACTGTATTCTCCTGTCCTACAGTCATCCTCTCCCTGAAATGGCTGATAACAGGGGCAATAGACTGTATTCTCCTGTCCTACAGTCATCCTCTCCCTGAAATGGCTGATAACAGGGGCAATAGACTGTATTCTCCTGTCCTACAGTCATCCTCTCCCCTGAAATGGCTGATAACAGGGGCAATAGACTGTATTCTCCTGTCCTACAGTCATCCTCTCCCCTGAAATGGCTGATAACAGGGGCAATAGACTGTATTCTCCTGTCCTACAGTCATCCTCTCCCCTGAAATGGCTGATAACAGGGGCAATAGACTGTATTCTCCTGTCCTACAGTCATCCTCTCCCTGAAATGGCTGATAACAGGGGCAATAGACTGTATTCTCCTGTCCTACAGTCATCCTCTCCCTGAAATGGCTAATAACAGGGGCAATAGACTGTATTCTCCTGTCCTACAGTCATCCTCTCCCCTGAAATTGCTGATAACAGGGGGCAATAGACTGTATTCTCCTGTCCTACAGTCATCCTCTCCCTGAAATGGCTGATAACAGGGGGCAATAGACTGTATTCTTCTGTCCTACAGTCATCCTCTCCCCTGAAATGGCTGATAACAGGGGGCAATAGACTGTATTCTCCTGTCCTACAGTCATCCTCTCCCCTGAAATGGCTGATAACAGGGGGCAATAGACTGTATTCTCCTGTCTACAGTCATCCTCTCCCCTGAAATGGCTGATAACAGGGGGCAATAGACTGTATTCTCCTGTCCTACAGTCATCCTTCCCCTGAAAATGGCTGATAACAGTGGCAATAGACTGTATTCTCCTGTCCTACAGTCATCCTCTCCCTGAAATGGCTGATAACAGGGGCAATAGACTGTATTCTCCTGTCCTACAGTCATCCTCTCCCCTGAAATGGCTGATAACAGAGGGCAATAGACTGTATTCCTCCTGTCCTACAGTCATTCCTCTCCCCTGAAAATGGCTGATAACAGGAGGCAATAGACTGTATTCTCCTGTCCTACAGTCATCCTCTCCCTGAAATGGCTGCATAACAGGAGGCAATAGACTGATATTCTCCTGTCATACAGTCATCCTCTCACTGAAATGGCCTGATCAAACAGGGAGGCAATAGACTGTTTACTCCGTCCGACAGTCATCATCTCCCCTGAAGTGGCTGATAACAGGAGGCAATAGACTGTATTCTCCTGTCCTACAGTCCATCCCTCTCCCTCTGAAATGCTGATAACAGGGGGCAATAGACTGTTATTCTCCTGTCCTACAGTCATCCTCTCCCCCTGAAATGGCTGATAACAGGGGGCAATAGACTGTATTCTCCTGTCTACAGTCATTCCTCTCCCCTGAAATGGCTGATAACAGGAGGCAATAGACTGTATTCTCCTGTCCTACAGTCATCCTCTCCCCATGAAATGGCTGATAACAGGGAGCAATAGACTGTATTCTCCTGTCCTACAGTCATCCTCTCCCCTGAAATGGCTGATACAGGGAGGCAATAGACTGTATTCTCCTGTCCTACAGTCATCCTCTCCCCTGAAATGGCTGATAACAGGGGGCAATAGACTGTATTCTCCTGTCCTACAGTCATCCTCTCCCCTGAAATGGCTGATAACAGGGGGCAATAGACTGTATTCTCCTGTCCTACAGTCATCCTCTCCCCTGAAATGGCTGATAACAGGGGCAATAGACTGTATTCTCCTGTCCTACAGTCATCCTCTCCCCTGAAATGGCTGATAACAGGGGGCAATAGACTGTATTCTCCTGTCCTACAGTCATCCTCTCCCCTGAAATGGCTGATAACAGGGGGCAATAGACTGTATTCTCCTGTCCTACAGTCATCCTCTCCCCTGAAATGGCTGATAACAGGGGGCAATAGACTGTATTCTCCTGTCCTACAGTCATCCTCTCCCCTGAAATGGCTGATAACAGGGGGCAATAGACTGTATTCTCCTGTCCTACAGTCATCCTCTCCCCTGAAATGGCTGATAACAGGGGGCAATAGACTGTATTCTCCTGTCCTACAGTCATCCTCTCCCCTGAAATGGCTGATAACAGGGAGCAATAGACTGTATTCTCCTGTCCTACAGTCATCCTCTCCCCTGAAATGGCTGATAACAGGGAGCAATAGACTGTATTCTCCTGTCCTACAGTCATCCTCTCCCCTGAAATGGCTGATAACAGGGAGCAATAGACTGTATTCTCCTGTCCTACAGTCATCCTCTCCCCTGAAATGGCTGATAACAGGGGCAATAGACTGTATTCTCCTGTCCTACAGTCATCCTCTCCCCTGAAATGGCTGATAACAGGGGGCAATAGACTGTATTCTCCTGTCCTACAGTCATCCTCTCCCCTGAAATGGCTGATAACAGGGGGCAATAGACTGTATTCTCCTGTCCTACAGTCATCCTCTCCCCTGAAATGGCTGATAACAGGGGGCAATAGACTGTATTCTCCTGTCCTACAGTCATCCTCTCCCCTGAAATGGCTGATAACAGGGGGCAATAGACTGTATTCTCCTGTCCTACAGTCATCCTCTCCCCTGAAATGGCTGATAACAGGGGGCAATATACTGTATTCTCCTGTCCTACAGTCATCCTCTCCCCTGAAATGGCTGATAACAGGGGGCAATAGACTGTATTCTCCTGTCCTACAGTCATCCTCTCCCCTGAAATGGCTGATAACAGGGGGCAATAGACTGTATTCTCCTGTCCTACAGTCATCCTCCCCCTGAAGTGGCTGATAACAGGGAGCAATAGACTGTATTCTCCAGTCCTACAGTCATCCTCTCCCCTGAAATGGCTGATAACAGGGGGCAATAGACTGTATTCTCCTGTCCTACAGTCATCCTCTCCCCTGAAATGGCTGATAACAGGAGCAATAGACTGTATTCTCCTTTTCTACAGTCATCCTCTCTCCTGAAATGGCTGATAACAGGGGGCAATAGACTGTATTCTCCTGTCCTACAGTCATCCTCTCCCCTGAAATGGCTGATAACAGGGGGCAATAGACTGTATTCTCCTGTCCTACAGTCATCCTCCCCCCTGAAATGGCTGATAACAGAGAGCAATAGACTGTATTCTCCTGTCCTACAGTCATCCTCTCCCCTGAAATGGCTGATAACAGGGGGCAATAGACTGTATTCTCCTGTCCTACAGTCATCCTCTCCCCCTGAAATGTCTGATAACAGAGAGCAATAGACTGTATTCTCCTGTCCTACAGTCATCCTCTCCCCTGAAATGGCTGATAACAGGGGGCAATAGACTGTATTCTCCTGTCCTACAGTCATCCTCTCTCTCTAAGTTTTGTCTGGAGCGTTCCTTTAAGGAAATTACTTTGTAGCTATCACAGATCCTTTGTTCCAGGAACTCACCAGCAGACGGACACCAGAAACAGAACCACCATATAGATGAGAATATAAAAACACTTCCTGCTGCTTTTTTCATCTGGAAGGAAACAAAAAGACAAGTGAAGATGATGGGAGTAGTGGATAAGACCTTCCACCATGTTAACTGCTGCCTATTTTTAAATGTCTAGTCCGTGAGATTATCATCACTGCCTGGCGCTGTTAATCAAAGCTGGGAAGTGGGGCTGGCCATAATAAGAAGCTGAGTTTTTGGTGCAAAGAGGTATCGCTGTAACGCCTTCGTTGCATCTGGTGACAAGGGAAACACCATGGTGTCTCAGTCAGTCTTTTAGTATTTGTATCTCAAGGAAATTAGCAAAGATTGAATTTCTCTTTTAGCATATTTTCCAATGTGTTGTGTTCCTGATAGAGGATTGAATCTTCCAGGTAATCCATTGAAGCATGTCCTCTGACGGGAGTAGCCATGAGATCATAGAGTCTTAGGGGCGGATTAATGTACTTCATTGATTCTAGAATGGTACGTGGAAGTTTACGATCTTGCTTGAGTAATTGTCAGCTTTTGTGATAAAGAAACACTTTTAGTGAGGATGAGCTAAGAGGAAGATGGATCCAAGGTCATAGATTATTACCTATATGATCTAACGTGTCGGAAAACTGTTAACCAGTCAAGAATTGTAAAGTTTATAAGAGGTGGAACTTTCCTTATCCATAATAATGTGCTGAGGGCATCACGGGAATTAAGAATAATGAAGTGATGACGTGATTTAGAAAACACATTGATGTCTATTGTACTGCAGTAGACTGCGGCATTTTAAGCTTTGATAATGATATACCGTCTTCGTCTGGGGTATAAGAATCCTTGTTCGAGAAAAACATTTGGCATGTACCATTTAATCACTATACAACCCAAGACCATCCAGCTTTCCACAGTCTTCCTGAATTTTTAATCCACTCCGTATCCTGCTCTATCGTTTTATCTCAATAAAACACATGCAGAATAATTCCTTTCCAAGAATTGTCTTAATAATCTACTTTATTAGACGCAGAGTCCAACGCCCTCTCACCCCCCAGTAATACATTTTACACTGGTCAAAGTACAACTGATATATTGCTTTATCTGAATTTTTGAGACTCGAAATTGTAGGCTTAAGTATGTACACACTTTACAATGTCCACTGTTTGCTCAGATGACTGTGCAACTTGCTTCAGCCTCGATGGCCTTTCCGTTATCACTTCTTGTGGATCTGAGTCAAATAGAAGTATCGACCAATGTTAAGATATTATTTAACGGGGAGGTTTTTCATGTATGTCGAATGTGCCAATACATCTTATGGTCTGGTTTATCATATTTATCCTTTATTACACAAGGACCCAATAAATCTCATCTGTTGGTATTTAGCTGCCGATGGTAGGCCTTTTCAGTGGTTTCCTAGGGTAACACTTTTCTCAGAACCATCTATACCAGGGATGGCCAAGCTGTGGCTCTCCAGCCTCTGTAAAACTACAACTCTCACCATGCCCTGCTGTAGGCTGATAGCTGTAGGCAGTGTGTGCATGCTGGGAGTTGTAGTTTTGCATCAGCTGGAGAGCCTTAGGTTGGCCATCCCTGATCTATACCTACTGTCCTGCTCAAAATCGCTGTAATTCAAGCAATGCCTCCAGACACAGAAGCATTGGCCCTCCAGAATTCCCTGTTTTAACGGGTCGCGTATATTTTAGTTTGAATATTCCTGTACTTGTCAATCCAAATGGTTCAGTCAGGAAAGTTAATTTGGGGCGAAAACTGTCCCCATCGCGGTTCCCCATGAACTAGGAAGTCCTAGAATCTATCGTCCAAAACAAGATACATTTATCTAAATGTATGAGTAGAGTGGATACACACAAGGAAATGTGATAACTCAGTATAGCCATTTAGGCAGCACAATCCTTGTTTTAATTCACAACAGATAACCCATACACATTTTTCTTATTTTTAGTGGGCAGAAATAAAACAGGATTTTAATAGTCTGATAGCAAAAGGTTGGTTCTACCCCCCTCCAACCACACCTTTAAATTTAGATCCCTGGATAAAGTGCTTACCACTAGCAAGAGACCTGACAAGTCACTGCTAGCTTTAGTATATGATGGCAAAGCACGCTACACCCCAGAGACCTTGCCACAGCTCTGCTACTCCACTCTCAGGTTCCAGTGGTTTAGACCCACCGGCCTCTCTCTTCTTCTCACTCACCAGAGTAGCTCTGCTTGTTTGCTCTGAGCTCCAGCTACCTCAGCCAACTACCGCTCTGCAAAGCTACCCTCCGTCTCCAAAATTCACCCAGACCACCCCATCAGCCCTCTTACCAGTCCAGGAGAACGGGAGACGACGAGGACAAAGAAAACACCAGGTCCTCCGACCAAACTCACCTCCTTCTTCACTGCGGCACCGATCCAAGATGGCGCCTGCTCTCCTCATGAAGCAACACAGGACATGCCGAGCTCCTACTCCAAGTGCGCCACAAGGCAGAAAAACCTCACAGGAGCAGCAGGACAAACAACCCTGGCAAGTGGATCAAGTAATTCAAGTGGGGGGGGTCAGCACAAAGTTCTCCTTTGGGAGCTAATTCTGGCACTACTGCAAGACCTGAGCGGGAAGATATTGTTACTTTGACCGCTATGCAGGACTTAATGGCAGATTTAAAAAGCTCCATCCAACTAGATATACAGTCAGTCCTAAATACCATAAGAGCTGCTATTATAGTTATTGGGGAGCGCACTGCTCATTTTGAAGATAAAATGGAAGAATTTAAGGAGGCACACACCTCTATGGTAGACTCTTCTAATGAAACACAGGATGATGTAGCTGCTATGAAATTGAAATTAGCAGATCTTGAAGATCTCTCTAGGAGAAACAACATTAGACTCAGGAATATCCCTGAAAGCGTCTCAAATGTCTCTGTCCAAGAGTTCCTGATAGACCTCTTCAGGTCAGTTCTTCCAGACACCCCTGAAAGGGATCTCCTCGTAGATAGAGCACTCCGGGTTCCTAAGCCAAGATCTATGCCTGAAAGCATGCCGAGAGACGTGTTAGTACGCTTACACTTTTTTCATTTAAAAAACAACCTGCTTAGAGAAGCTGGTCGCAAGAAAGACATACCCGAAAGGTTCAAACAGATCTCATCCTATGCTGACCTCTCTCCCGCGACTCTGGCGAGAAGGAGAGAATTCGCTAACTACACTGCTATATTAAGAGAAAATAATATCCCCTATCGCTGGGGGTTTCCAATGAAATTAATTGTTAGCAGGAATGGCACTAAATCTGTTTTACTGTCCCCATCACAAGCTGCGGAAATAGTCCCTTCATCCACCACAAGAGGGAGAAAGATCGCCAGGAAAGCAGAAACCGCCAACCTTGACGCAAAAATGGACTTCAGTGAAAGCTACAAAAGATATATACTCTACAGGGTGGGCCATTTATATGGATACACCCTAATAAAATGGGAATGGTTGGTGATATTAACTTCCTGTTTGTGGCACATTAGTATATGTGAGGGGGGAAACTTTTCAAGATGGGTGGTGACCATGGCGGCCATTTTGAAGTCAGCCATTTTGAATCCAACTTTTGTTTTTGACTTCAAAATGTCCGCCATGGTCACCACCCATCTTGAAAAGTTTCCCCCCTCACATATACTAATGTGCCACAAACAGGAAGTTAATATCACCAACCATTCCCACTTTATTAAGGTGTATCCATATAAATGGCGCACGCTGTAGATCAGTAATGTGACGTACTCTTTTCTTGTCCTTCTACTCAGGGACTTCTCACTATTTTCGACTATGTTTTTTCATACTTTTTTATAATCCGATTTACGGGTTATTCTAACCATTTTATTCGAGGCTATGGCTGTTGGTTAGCCGGAGCTAGCCAAGTTGAAAATCCCTATTTATTTTTACGCTACTCCTCTCACTGATTTGAGGATTTGTTTTATATTTACCGCTGAGGAAGGAATCGGTTTGGACTCCGAAAGGCGTATGGTGAAATACCTGCTAGTAAAGGGCACTATACATCAATAGGAAGCGCTTCCCTACAACTATACCAGCCCGCATATCCACGACAGCCTATCCCAATATGTACAACCAGCGGACCTAGACCACGTGGGACGCCAACTCCACGTGGGACGCCGAGCTTGCCTCGCGCACTTCGGGAAACACAGAGAGCCGAGAACTTTGCTGGACAACTCACTGGAGAGGAGCAGCCACGCATACAGGAAACATTGCAAAGGTAACAGAGGGCAGGATTGGATGCCACAGGAGCGATATAAATTATACCTGCCTAGTATAGGGTTTAACCCATTGAAGGGGCTAAAGAAGCCGCACCACTCACTTAATGTAAATCTGGTGTCAACAGCTAATGCACAGTAGCACAAGCGCATCAGAGATAGTCTCAATATTATTGCACTGTGGACATATAAAGAGTGCACCACTATAATTATACTTTCAGTGGATTATCCCTGTCTGCACAACCGAACAAAAATTATATATATCCGGTGGACTATCCTTGTCTGCACAGCCAAACAACTGATCAGCTCACAATTTCAACATCTATAGACTATAGTGGCTGACAACTACCCAAAGGACAACCATACTACTGATGAACTGAGATTTTCAACTTTTAACTCCTGTAAATTACTGAGAAATGGTGACTTTACCCTATAAGGGACGATTTTGAACACCGTATTACCGTCAGTGATATAGCTTTTTACCTATATTTCCATTTTACATATCCTGGCGGATCACCCACATATAAAAAAAAAAAATATTATAATTTTATTGTATATTATTATTATTTTTGATTATCCTTTTTAATTTTTTATCAATTTTTTTTGCACATTTTATTTGTATATTTTAACCATAAGAGGGAAAATAAATGTATCTTTATTACCGTAAATACATCCTGTCTACTCCCTACTTGTTTCCAGATACAGTGTGACAGTCTATCAACCACACCTTGTTTTATATTTAGTTACACTAGTATTGTTACCTTGATCACGTACCCCTTCCTCCAAAGTGATTCCCCCCCATGCCATATTTTCCCCAACCCTACACATGGCAGTTGTGATTGAGACTGGCGACTTTTTGGGATCTTTTAGACTTTTTAGTTTTTTTTATGTTATTTATTTTACCTGTTATGAGGCGATATATCTGTTTTGAGTGCTGGAGGCATGATACACACAAGATTTCCAGGTCTTATTCTTTATGTTCGAAATATCGGACAAACTGGTTGAACATAAACATTTCTCTAGGTCTCCACTTTGGCATTAAAAATATTATCTTTGAATGTTAAAGGGTTAAATAGCCCATTCAAAAGATCTAGTTTACGGAGAGAGACACTTAAACTAAAATGTGATATTATCTGCGCACAAGAGACCTATTCAGCTTCAGAATCCACGACATTTTTCACTCACACTCTGATAAAAAAGAAAGCGGGGGTGATGATAGCAATTAAAGATACGGTCTCTTTTAATTTGACCTCATCTTCTGCTGATTCCCAAGGTCGATATATTATCATAGTTTGTTCGATTGATAATCAGATTTACACAATTGAATCAATGTTTACCCCCAATAAATCACACATTCGCTTTTTACACCGATTCCTTACAACATTAATGCCTTTAAAACAAGGTTTCCTGGTACTATGTGGTGATTATAATAAAATTGCATAGTAAGGAACGGTCAGAACTTCAACCTCACGAGACGCCCGCACGGGAAGGGAAGATACTCAATGTAGAAATCCCAGCGGGCGCTGATTTTTCAATTCATGTTTCCTTTATTTCATCTTGGTAACAATGTAATAATGTAACAATGGACTTGTCAACATAGTTCACATCTGCATAATCTCATATTCCCTATTCAATCCTCTGGGTTGTAATGTGCCCAGAGTATGGATCCAATAGGCTTCTCTCTGTAATAGTTGTGTCTTGATATCTCTTCCGTCTCCTGTGTCGTTTCACTTGCTCCAGCACCTGGAATCTTTAATGAGACGCTGCAAGTTGAATTATATCAGCATTATCTCACTGTTTTATTATTTTAATTATTTGTTTAGTTTAGTTATATTGTATAAGAGAACTGGATAGCATTGATTTGGATGCCGCCGGCGTCTGACGTCACCACAGGTGATTGATTCCACTGCTATTTAAGATGGTGAACCATTGTATTAATTTGAGCTGACGAAGGCTGGACGGGAAGAAACGCGTCCATTGTTACATTGTTACCAAGATGAAATAAAGGATACATGAATTGAAGAATCAGCGCCCGCTGGGATTTCTTTGCTATAATAAAATTGTAGACCACACAATGGATAAAAGACCACGAGACATTCAAGATAAAGATCTCTCTTTCAGAGACTTATTACATAAGGAAGGAATTTTCGATCCTTGGCGCATCTGAAAAAGATTTTACTCCCCATAACTCCTACTCACGTATAGATATGATTTTTGTAGACAAAATACTGCTGCAATATGTCATCTAAGCAGACATAGGTGTTATATCCTGGTCAGCTCATGCGCCAACATCCATAATTATTTATTTATTTTTAAATTTATAATCCTCTTTAATCAAGCCATAATTTATACATATAAAAACATTAAACATACATCAATATTTTATCAAAACACAAATTTCATACATACCTACTTTTATATTTAAATCCCCAAGAAAACCAATCCCCCACCCCGGCGAACAAGAAGGAAGAAGAAAATAAAAAAATTAAAATTCTCTATTTATCTATAAAGATCTTCCATTTGCTCCATAGTCTACTATGAATATCCAACATATTTAATTTAATATAGCCTGCTTTCTCAATGGACCTATGTAAAGTTCATCGTGTTTATCCACTCCTTGACAGTGGGCACTTCAGTTCTCATCCAACTAATAAACGAGCCAAGAAGAGGGATTTATATACCATTAGTTCATTATCCTTTCTTAGATTATGCGGAGTGTTACCCGAAATGCAAAATAAAATCGACAGAGGTAGTTTAAGTAAAAAAATACCGCCAATCAATTGTACAAGGTTTTGCCAAAAAGGTTGTATTTTAGGGCAACGCCACCACATATGGATAATATCCGCTTTCGGGTTTTCACATCTTGGGCATCAATTTGGAGTACCAAATGAGAATCTTTGAAGCTAGTTAGGAGTTACATACAATCGATGTAAAATCATAAATTGAGTAACTATCCTGTTGGATAGTAGTATAAGTTTTGGGATATCAATATCCCTCAAGAATTCTTTTAATCTACAATAGTCTGTTTTGAATTGTGTTGAATATAGATCTTTATAATATTCCCTAAACACTCTCACTATCATACCCGGTTCGTTATATACCCTATCTCTCTTATAACGGATTGCGGCAATACTTGCCGTTGTTTCAGTTTTATTAATTATCCTAGAGATAATTTTACCTGGTCTACCCCCTTCCTAATATCTCCTAGTTCTAACAAATAAATCCAAATTCTGTGCCTTTTCCCTAAGATAATTGTCAAATGTATTAGATGTCAAAAGCCATTGTTTTTTCATTTCCTCCGTTTTTGAGTAATCATCTTTGCTTCCTTATTTTCCATATTAGTCTTTAAATCCTGTTTTTTTTTTTCCTCGAGAATTTTTAAATTTAGTAGCCCTCTTACCTAAGCCTTGGCAGCATCCCAGACCGCATTATACCCAGCTGAGCCCTTATTTATTGCAAAGAAAAAAAACTAACTCTCTTTCGAGTTGCTCCTCCTGGCCTATTAAACAAAGCCAGATAGGATTAACCGAATATAGCTTACGAGCAATGTTCCCATCTCCGCTCTTTGAACCCGCCTTTATTAAAACTGGAGAGTGGTCTGAGAGGCATCTTGGCTCTTACGAGATCACCACTTCATGCTGAAGTGTCGTCTGATTACTAAATACCAGATCTATCCTAGAAAGAGAGTCAAACGTCTTACCATAGCAAGAGAACTGTCTTAATAATGGGTTATGAGTCCGCCATATATCCCACCACTCAAACTCTTGAGCTAGCGCCTTTAAAGGTCCTGTTTTCTTGACTTTAGTTTTCTTTGTTAATCTATCCAAGTCTTCATCCATCGTACAGTCAAAGTCTCCAAACAGCAACAACGGGCAATTATATTTATCCTGAAACTCCTTTAGTTGTAACAATACCACATGTCTATAAGGTGGAGGGCTATAAATCCCTGCCGCAACCAGTTGGACGGTCTCAAAATATCCATAAAGAAAGACAAATCGACCCCCTACATCGATTTTCTGAGAAATGATTGAACAGGCTATATCTTTATGAATAAGAATACTAACTACACCCACTGTAAATAGAGTGAAAACTGATAACTAATCTTTGAAGAGACCCAATTTCTCCTGCAGCATGTGGGTCTCCGTGAAACACACTATGGCTGGCAGATATCTTCTTATAACACTAAACACAGCAAAGTTCTTCACTTTCTCCCCCATCCCCCTCACATTCCATGACAAGATTTTGATTATAGGCATCTTTTATATCAGAATACTTCCCAACAACGAGGAGAAAATGGAAGAAAAAAAAGAGGAAGAAAGAAGAAAAAAAAACCTGTCCCCACAACCCCTCCTTCTTGCTCCCACCCCTCCCTCTTGGTGTTTCCTTCCCATATTGGCTACTTAAAACCCTACTATAGTATCGCAAAGTCCACCTCCCTCCCCCATCCTTATCTACACCACTGATATAATATTGCCTTTTCCCAGTATGTAAAACACTTAGTTCATCCTAGACCCATAGTTTCCATCCACTTATTCACTTCTTTGGAAGAAGAAAAAAAAACTGCTTAACCAAATGGTAATCATTCACAAATTTGTCTCTATTGGAAAATAATTGATGTTAGTCCTCAGTCCACAATAAGCAGAACGCATAATTAATTAGCAGGTCATTAATATTAATTAATAAGCATTCACTAATGGTGGAAAAGTTGATAATCATTCAAATGTAAGTTAGCACATATCCAATTTGTAGAAGTTATAAGGTTCCAGGATTCCAGGGTCAATTAATCTTCATTAATGCCATGCAGATGACCCCTTAAATAACTCCAATCGGTTAGTAAGTAGGATAATTGACAGTTAGTAACATTATGGTATTGACTTGCATCTTAATTAGTGCGTAACTTGTTCCACAACAAATAATCCTGTTAAGTAGTTCCAGGCAATTAGTAAATGGGATGGTCATAGTTAATAACGTTATGGTGCAAAACATCCTTGTAAGCAGACGGGGTGTACTGTCTTCCTAAAATGTTTAAGCCGTTTTAAAGATTTCTTTCATCCAACATAATAAAACATTGTCCAGACTACATTACCACTGTTTTCCACAGCTCCCGTACTACACAGAAGGGTGAATCACAAAAAGCCCGTTCCTCCTTGCAGAACTGCTCCGGCTCCTTCAGGTTGGGTGTTTGCGCTTGTGAAGAGCAATCTTTACTAGTGATGAGCAGGAGGTGCCATATTCGATTTCGATTAAATTCGCAAATATTCGCTAGATATTCGTCTCATATTCGTCATTATTCTAGTTATCGCGATTAATATGCGATTTAAATAATCGCGTATTGCGATTGTAACTTAAGGCAACTTTCCTATTGGTTTGATATCTAGATTTATTTTTTATTACATACAATTACAAAAGTATTCAGATCCAGGTGCTGGTTTGAAAAGTGTAGAATTTTTTTCGTGGGACAACCACTTTAAAGGGAACCTGTCATCTGGATTTTGGGTATAGAGCTGAGGACACGGGTTGCTAGATCGCCACTAGCACATCTGTAATATCTAGTCCCCATAGCTCTGTGTGCTTTTATTGTGTAAAAAAACCGATTTGATACATATGCAAATTAACCTGAGATGAGCCAGAGCTTGAAAATATGACTCTTCTCTGGTCACACAAGTAAGATATGACTCTTTTATGTTAATTTGCATATGTATCAAATCGGTTTTTTTTACACAATAAAAGCACTCAGAGCTATGGGGACTGGATGTGCTAGCGGCCATCTAGCAGCCCATGTCCTCAGCTCTATACACAAAATCCCGGTGACAGGTTCCCTTTAAAGATCTTCTCTAAACTACTGTCCAACAGATTAGTGGATATCCTACCTGGCTTAATCAACAATAATCAAGTGGGATTTGTGAAAAACAGACAGACGTCAGACGGCACAACAATATTTATGGACCTACTAGATATCATTGCTAGACGTGGAACGCCTTCTCTGCTCCTCTCTCTGGAAGCAGAGAAGGCATTCGATAGAGTTAACTGGGGATTTTTGAAGGCCGGGGTTTTTTTTATCAGCTATGTGTCACGGACGTTCCCGCGACAGGTGGCAGGAGATCAGTGAGACTGGCAATACATGGTTTGATCTGGCAGGTTTTCCTGTGGATCAATAGGTGTCTGTCTTGTTTCTAGTATGACCATGACCACACACCTTGCCTCAGGTGTTGCTAATGTGGTCATTTAACCTTCCTTATTTATAGTTGCTTTTCCCACAATGCTGTGCGGTTTATAGCTTCAGTTTTAGTTGTGGATTGCTGATGTGTGGATATCGAGTTCCTGGTGCTTCTATTGCTTCTTTGACGTTAAGTCTTTCCTTTCCCTTTTACATTTTGTTTGGGTTCTGTGAGTTGTATTTCCCTATTGTTTGTATTAGGCCTGAGGGAGACTCCTGTTCGTCCTTCTTTTTAAAGCAATAGGTAGTCTTGTTTCTGCCATTAGTACCAGGGTCCTATAGGGTCCTGTGTATGAACACACCTATCTCTGGGGTCGGTTCATAAGGATAGTCAGTCAGGATTTTGGTTATGGTTTTACTAGGAGGTGTCCATCTTCCTTCCTTCGTTCTCAGGCCTGATTCCCTGTCCCCCCGTTCCCTCTATACTCTGTGTGGTGTTTCCCTCCAACACCGAAGCGTGACACTATGTTTGACATCACTAATGGTACTCGACAGGGAAGTCCCATGTCCCCTCTCATTTTTGCTCTAGTTATGGACCCCTTAACAGAGAGCATCAGAACTTCCCAGGTCATCACCGGTTTTTAAGACATATAGGGCAACCCATAAAATTGGCCTTTTTGCCGATGACACCATTTTGATCATGACACAGCCTTCTGTTTCGCTACCAGCGTTTATAAATATACTCAATCTTTTTAGTGAGGTTTCCTACTATAAGATTAATGTAAAAAAAATCTCAAATACTATAAACATGGGACGAGTGGAACTCAGAACTTTGAAATCCAAGTTTCATTTCCAGTGGGTCAAAGTTAGTCTTCCATATCTAGGTATAATATTATCTTATCCCCCTCCACACTATTCCAATTCAATTATTTTGTTTTACTCGAAGAGATTAAAAGATAATGTACTTCTTATAAAATGTTTGGTTTTTCATGGCTAGGTAGAATGATGAAGATGATGATTTTACCAAAAATTCTGTACACCTTTAGGAATGTACCTATTTATGTCCCTCTTCTTACATCAGAACATTGCAGGCCATAATTATGAAGTTTATATGGAATGGAAAGAGAGCTAGGGTAAGGACGGACATCTTACTTTCTCATGTGTCTCGTGGTGGGGTGAATTGCCCTTCTTTATCATTATACTATAAATCGGTTGTTCTAGCTCTCTCTAAGAGATAGGTACAAATCGAACTAGGAATGTTGAAAAATCATGACATTTCACATTTTTTGTATACGCATCTCAATTTTGTACCATATAATAACGCTCTCATTCTAACTTCCACATACAAAGCCATGATACGATTGTGGCTAGACCTGTCGGTTCATGGACTTTTCAACCCAATTGACATACTAGATATACCCATTTCTATTTTTGAACTTTTTATCCCAGGTCTTTCTTTACTGAGTGGGACCAACGAAGGCCTCGTCTGTTTGAGAGATGTTGGAGAGCCTGAGTGGTTTCATTTCTCTACCTTAGCTAAAAAATATGATTTCTCGAATCTGGACTACTTTATATACCTACAATTGAGACACATAATTAAATCAAGGGTCGTTGTCCATACTTCTATTTCCAAACTCTCTATATTACCGTTATGGTTGATAAACCCTAACTCCAACTCACACAACATTTCCTTCTGTTATAGGAATCTGTTGATGGGGGAGGGAGATGGGACAATGACTATGAAATATCATTGGCACAGAGATCTAAACCAGATCTTTTCAGATGACCAATGGCAGGTTGCTCTCTCATCTACTTCTAAAGTTTCTAAGTGTACCTCTCACCTTGAGACACATCGAAAGATCTTATATAGATGGTATTTTACTCTGAGTCGCCTCTCCCAAATATTTCCAGGCACTTCAAGTATGTGCTGGAGATGTGGAGTAGAAGGTACCTATGTTCATATGTGGTGGGATTGTAATCATATAAAGAGAATTTTGATCCAGACGTTCTTGATATTATCCAAACTATGTCAATTTCCCCTTAATCCAGATCCAGATTTAGCTCTCCTTTCGTTGGGCATCGATAGGTTTTCTTTTATACATAATACCATTATCTCTCACATGTGTATAGCAATTTGCAGCTCACTGGAAACAGAATGTACCCCTACATATTTCCAACATCATGCAATCTATGAACGAGCAATGCTGGTATGAGAAGATGTCCACCTCAACCTTTAACTACCTCTATAAACATTGCTCTAGGTGGGACCTATGGACTGCATCCATTTTCTAAAAACCGGGGGATTAGTGTATATTTGTTCTTATTTTGAACAAATTAATATTCGAACAAGATCTGTATTGTTACCTCTACCTGTATGACGCCGAAATACAATATGACAACTGCCACAATGTAGATTGTACTTTGCATTCAACTGATGTGATCTACTCCTCTTGTTGTTCAACAGTTGTTATTTTTCTCGTTTTCCTTTACGTTATTATATATAACAATGTAAGCTAATACCATGTCAATGTCATTTACTGAATTGCTTTCTGTAACTTAAAGTGGTACACCAATAAAAACTGTGTTTAAAAAATAAATAAAAAAAAAGGATTACTATTTAAAGCTACCCAGGGATCAATTATAAGAAATACATTGATGTATTTTTTCTGTGTTCAGGTACAGAAGAGGAAGCCAGATCACTTGTAGATGCATCAAACAGTAAAAATTGGGGTATTCATTTCACCGTAAACGTCTTGTGTACGTCTATTGAGTTTTTAGATCTTGTCATTTTTAAACAGTGTAACAACAAGCTTTCTACCAAAACACACTTCAAATTCAGAAGATGCAAACAGCTATCTGCGTTGTACAGCGGTCACTGCCCGAGTGGCTTTATACGAGCCCTTCAGGAGAGATTCAGTGAGATGGAATTTATTTGGGCTCATAAGAGGCATAAAATCCCCCCGTTGGTGCTTTTGACGAGCGGTGGCTTAGGGGTCCCTGACCTTAATAAGTACTACTGGGCTGTCCAACTACGTGGTGTGACATCCTGGACATCTCTTCATGTATATGGGTGCAGATTTATAGACTTTGGTTGGCACCTATCCACCCGAACTCCCCTTTTTGGGCAAACCATTATAGCCCACCTGGATACCTTCATGGCACTAACTTGGTCTATCTAGCGGGCCTGTAGAGGTAAATTTTCCCTAGCTTCGCAACACTCATCCATGACATCCTTCTTATACCACCCCCTGCTCCCTGACAGTCTCACAGCGGCTACTTGGTGTTTTTCAATTTGCGGATGTTGTAGATAAATTTTTGAGAAAGTTGCTGTCCTTCTTCGCACTTCACTCTAAGTACGATCTCCCTTCCTCGTCACATTACTTTTATACCCAACTTACGTGTTTCGCTCAGGCAGTCTGTCTCCCGACGATGTTTGAATGCATTTGCAGGAGGGGGCCATCTACCAAGGGGCTGATATCAGACATTTATAACATACTTTTGAACCCGGACCCTAATAGGATCCCTAGACACCAATACATGGTTAGGTGGGAGGAATATTTGGGAAGGACACACCCTAATGGCACCTGGCGTCTCATATAGTCCGTTCTCCTTAAAGAGAACCAATACAAGATTCTTATGTATTGGTATTATACTCCTGACCTCCTTCATGGGATGCATCCAGTGGTCTCGGAGATGTGTTGGAAGCGTGGGACCTCTCATATTTTTTGTGACTGCCCCCTTATTCGTCCTTTTTGGGGCGCTGTTAGCTTTCTCCTCCAGGACCTGCTGGGGTGCAATATTCCCCCTGACCCATTACCATACCTGCTAAACATAACGCCTACCCTGGTTAGGAAACGCTTGTTTAAATTATTGTCCCAGGTTCTCACAGCAACTTGTTGTATTATTGCCTGGTTTTGGAAACATCCTGATCCCCCAACTACCTTAGACCTATATGCCCGGGCTGCAGATGTCAGAACTATGGAATATATGACCGCCCTATTGCAAGATACACTGGACCTCTATGACTCTATCTGGAATGTATGGTCGTGATCGTGGAGTTTGGTGGGTTATCCTCCTTCTTTGCGCTTCCCTTTCTCTACTCTTAGAATCGCATTCCATTGTATGTCGCAGACGCAATGACAGAAACAACTAGTGCCTCCCATCCCCCGTCATTTAACCCTTTAGATGCCACATTCAACACCGGTCGCAGCATGTTAGAGTCACATTTAGCCTATCAGGGGGTTAATCAGGCATTAAAACCCAAAAACGTATACACTCACCTCATCCATTTAATCCTGGAGAGGCCGTTGAAAAAATCTTGATAATGTCACCGTGCCTGCCCAGCTTGATGACGATCACGAGAATTGACATGTTTTATTCAATCAAGATGGGCACGGCAACCTCTTTGCGCTCAATGGATGTGTCTACCAGTCACGTGACCTAACAGCGGAGCTCCTACAATGCACTGCCTTCTAGTAACAAGAAACCAGCAGAATACTGAATGCAGCTTTGGATGTGAGTGGAGAAGAAAATGGCCTGTAACTCTACAAAGGAATAGAATACCGCCGCCCGACAGATTCCATTCATTGTGGAGGGGTCTGCCAGGTTTCCAGCATGAAAACCGGCATTCTGCCCGACAACATACTGCTGCATAGTGTCATATCTGACCTGGGCTTGCTTCTGGGACGACAGCATAAAATCTGAAGATCTGATTTAATTTTATTAGTTATTTGATTTTCTCAACTATTGGAGGTAATTTACAGCATGTGGCCCGTTCCAGTTCTTCCCATTACATATCATATACAGCAGCTGTAATTAGATTAGCATAATAATGTTCCTTGCTGCTATTAATTATTCACTTTTACAGTCATAAGATATATTATGCAGCCCAGGATTATTACTCCTTCTATGTTAATATTTTCTATATTCAAAACTTGCCACACATACATCATTATACAGTTTTTATTGTTTTATCTATATCTATATTTTTATAGTTATATTCTTTATAGATATTTATGTTCCCTTCTATGGGCCGTACGCCGCCTGCCCCGACAACTCTTATTCTGTGATGTTGTCTTCTTTCCTGCTCCTCATCATATTTTTATCAACCGTGATATATTTTTCATTATTTTTGATGTGTTTCTATAAAGATTATAACTTTTTATGGTATATTGTAGCTTTAATATTTCGTAGGTTTAGCATATGATTTACCAGTTATTTTACGTACTTTACAATACACATTGTTCATTTAGGGATATTTTGATATTTATGTATTTACCATTGCTGTTTGGTTCACACATTTTCTATATTTATATATTTTTATCCCTTTTTAGATCTATATTTTTCTATTTATATTTGTATGTTTTATGCATTTTTTTAGATTTATATCTTTTATATTTATAATATTTATATTTGTATCCTTTTTTAGATCTATACTTTTTATATTTTTATTTTGTGAATTTGTATATATTTATAGTTTTTAAATCTATATGTTTATATTGTATTTATATTAGCATATTTCTATCCTTTTTTAGATCTATATTTATATCATTTATATTTGTATATTTTTCTTTTTAGATAATTTTTTTAGATTTATATTTTATATATTTATATACATTTATTGTTTATCTATATTTTAATATTTATATTTGTTTAACTTTTTATATTGATATCTTTTTTTATATTTGTATATTTTTCGCATTTTTTTAGATCTTTATATTAAGACTTATATTCTTTATATTGGACATTTGTTATTTTTATCCTTTTTTATGATATTTTTCATATTCCTCATATTTGGCATCATGCAGGCAACCGTGTCCATATTGTGGTCCTTAAACCACAGATCCGCAAAATTCGGATACCAATCCACATTTGTCTCCCTCCCATCACTAGAAATGACTATTCTCATCCACAATACGAACAAGAACAGGACATATTCTAGCATTTGTGGAAATGACATACAGATGCAGTTTTTTTTGTGTGCAGACACTTAGAAATGAATGGGTCCGTAGGCAATCTGCAAAAAATGCGGATCACACACGGATGCAAAATACAGTCGTGTGCATGAAGTCTTTTGTATATTTTTTATATTTTTATCCTTTTTTTAGATCTATATTTTTATATATTTATATTTGTTGTATTTAAATAAAATATAGCCAAGATGAGTGGCCTCACTATATTCTCCATTCCACTGGTTTTTCAGGTTCAGTGCCAAATTACACATCTTATATACCCCCCTCCCTGTACAATTTATCATACAGTTTATACGTTGTAATGTCATTTAGAGGATAATTATACAATACGCCCGGCTCAGAGGATTAGATCTCTGATTTGCAGATGTAGCAGAGCTGCACGGTGATAGTTCAGTATTAGTAGCATGTAGGGGTTTTCCTGCAATCCTAGGTAAAAAATGATATTACGATGAATTACACCAAACTCAGCTCTGCTACATTTGTAGACCCCCTATCCCCCAGTTCCAGCTCTGTAAAGATGCACTTACATTTCTCCTGCTGCATTCTGCCGCTGGGCTGGGATGTTCATGGATCTGCTTAGGTGACTGCACTGGACTGAGAGGCTGCACAGGGACACATCAGGTGTGGGGCAGGCTCCGTCTGCAGTGTCATATGGGGAGTAACACTATACCTCCTCTGTAATCAGTAAGCCGGATGCAAATGGTCTTTGGAGCTGCACACAATACTGCTCAATGACTATTCTGTTTTTTTTTTTTCCGAAACAGCGTCTTTTATTAGAACACGGTCAAATTACGTTATCTTAACATATGTTATGCTATAGGTATATTAACATATGGAAGCCATCTGCCTCTCTTTAAAGGGGGTGACCCATGAAAAATATTCTACAGTTTATCAAACCAGCTCCTGACTCTGAATCCCTTTGTAATTGCATGTAATTAAAAATTTAGCATAGCCACTGAGTTATTCAATAAAAATGTATCTGTATGGCGCCACCTGCTGTTTGTTATTTCTCTTATTTCTTTGTCCCGCTCACTGAGAAGGCCGCACATGCTCAGTTTCATCCTTCAGCTGCCTCCTGAGCTGTGATAGGGAGAGCTGAGACACGCCCCCTGAGCTGTGATAGGGAGAGCTGAGACACGCCTCCTGAGCTGTGATAGGGAGAGCTGAGACACGCCTCCTGAGCTGTGATAGGCAGAGCTGAGACACGCCTCCTGAGCTGTGATAGGCAGAGCTGAGACACGCCTCCTGAGCTGTAGCAGAAAGGACACTCCCCTTAAGCCGTCAGCTTGGTATAAATCTAGCAAAGCAATGAATGGGGAGATCTCTGGATCGATGTGAGGTACAGGGCTGGTTCTAGCTTTGTTAGAAAGAGGTTGTCATGTCCTTTATGCTATCTGATTTTAAAAAATTTACATTAATCATAGATTAACCCCTTTAAGGTGTAGAAAATAAGAGTAAGAAATGTGCGCACGCAGCAGGTACGCTGTGGATTTTATTTGCAGATGGAAAAACTGCAGCGTTACACACGTTAATCGACATGTGGTGAAGATTGCAAATCCGAATCATGCACTTGCTTTCAAAGTGGCTTTCACCCTTTCCAAGCTCATGTTACCCCTCCCCCCCCCCTTCCTGTATGAGCAGGGACTTCTTCTTTGGAAGACTCAGTCCGTTCATATATCCCACGGATCCTGATTTATTTGCGTGGCCAGCATGTAATTCTACATATCACCTGTAGGAGCCACTGCAGAGAAATTAAGCTGCCAAGATATCTTCTGTTTGTCAGAGGTTCAGGAGCCGAAACAGCAGTAATATTAAAAAGGGAGTGTATGATGGGAGACAGCCCAGATGGACTAATAAAGGTCCTGACAAGATTTTCTAGGGTTTTCTAGGTCCCCATGATGATAAATATTGTACCGCATTTAACAATACCCAGTGCCATTATCCCCTAAGACACGAAAGGGTTGCGGAACAATACATGGAACATTCCTCACTTATGTCTTAAACTTCCTGCACAATGCCAACCCATCCCGCCTGTTCATGGAGTACACGACTGTACTCTTACTCAGGATAAGTAATGTATGTACACAGTGACTGCACCAGCAGAATAGTGAGTGCAGCTCTGGAGTATAATACAGGATGTAACTCAGGATCAGTTCAGGATAAGTAATGTATGTACACAGAGACTGCACCAGCAGAATAGTGAGTGCAGCTCTGGAGTATAATACAGGATGTAATTCAGGATCAGTACAGGATAAGTAATGTATGTACACGGTGACTGCACCAGCAGAATAGTGAGTGCAGCTCTGGAGTATAATACAGGATGTAACTTAGGATAAGTACAGGATAAGTAATGTATGTACACAGTGACTGCACCAGCAGAATAGTGAGTGCAGCTCTGGGGTATAATACAGGATGTAACTCAGGATCAGTGCAGGATAAGTAATGTATGTACACAGTGACTGCACCAGCAGAATAGTGAGTGCAGCTCTGGAGTATAATACAGGATGTAACTCGGGATCAGTACAGGATAAGTAATGTGTGTACACAGTGACTGCACCAGCAGAATAGTGAGTGTAGCTCTGTAGTATAATACAGGATGTAACTCAGGATCAGTACAGGATAAGTAATGTATGTACACAGTGACTGCACGAGCAGAATAGTGAGTGCATCTCTGGAGTATAATACAGGATGTAACTCAGGATCAGTACAGGATAAGTAATGTATGTACACAGTGACTGCACCAGCAGAATAGTGAGTGCAGCTCTGGAGTATAATACAGGATGTAACTCAGGATCAGTACAGGATAAGTAATGTATGTACACAGTTACTGCACCAGCAGAATAGTGAGTGCAGCTCTGGAGTATAATACAGGATGTAACTCAGGATCAGTACAGGATAAGTAATGTATGTACACAGTGACTGCACCAGCAGAATAGTGAGTGCAGCTCTGGAGTATAATACAGGATGTAAATCAGGATCAGTACAGGATAAGTAATGTATGTACACAGTGACTGCACCAGCAGAATAGTGAATCAGAGTAAGACAAAAGGAGCTAGATACATCCGAATGAAGCATACACACGTACAGTCACCTACCCGTCTCTGATTCACACCTGAGGATAGGTCATCAATATTAAAAGCTTGCAGAACCCCTTTAAAGGAACATTCAAACTGTTAAGAAAAAAATTAAACTAGCTGCCAGTGAGACGATTGCATAAATAATGTAAAAGATAAGTAAACTATTGCACCATCAGAGTATAAATGAGACTACGCCTTATTTACACCTGGCTACATTCCTAGAGACAAGTGATTGTCCCCAAATACAACCGTCTCCATCACATCTGTCTCACAATAGCAGCTACTTTCTTCCACTACAGTCCAGGCTTTGGGGGGGAAAATAAAACAACAAAAAATCTATTTAGATTTTAACCCGCCTAACTGTGCATTACATTATCAAATTTAGAGGCTTCTAAAAAATAAAACAACAAAAACAATACAGAAAGGTCCTCTAATATCTAGTTATTGCCTGAAAGGAAAAATACTGTTAAAACCGCACATCTCCGGGTTCTTCTGTAAAGCTCTAAGTTTCCCTGAAAGACAAAACTATTAAAATATTAATAACAGAGAGAACCTCCTCAAGAGAGGTTCAAATTGGGAGGCCCCTCTTCTGCTCTCTTAACACAATTTGGTGACTTTAAACCTTCATTTTCCGATGGTCTTATCTGCAATTTAAGTTGCCTTATTTCACTCTCTAGTTTTTATTTTGGGTCCTGACCGCATGAAATGGAACCCAGTGAGAAGGTCTTTGGAGGCCATATTGCCATTGTCTATACTTCCACCATGAGGCAGTATTTTCCCGCTCTTTTTCCTCTGCTTTAGGTTCACTCTCTTCACCTTTTGGGACCCTTTCTGCACGCTTTATAGTGTAGCAATTTCTTAAAATATGACCAGTCTTACCACAAGAATAACAAGTTGTCAAGTTCCTTTCTTTTTGTGCTGGGCAATACCTCGCCATGTGACCCACCTGTCCACATGCAAAGCACTTAACCTTATTGTCCTTTTCCTCTGACTCCCTAACAGAAAACCGACAATACTTCACAATATGACCCAGCCGACCACAAGAAAAGCATTTTACCGGCTTATACTGAACATAAGGCATAAATCCACCATTTGTATTGAAGAGTTCTGACAGAAGACACTCGGACCCTGTTCTTCTGTGTCTCACACCTTTCTCTTTAGATTGATTTGTTCTGGAGGAAGCAGTCGGCCCAACAACATGGCTTCCTGCTGCCTTCAGCCTCTCAGTAAGCTCCTCATTTTCACCTTTTATATACTTGTTCTCTGCTACCATTAGCTGATTACTAACAGAAATAGCAGCAGCACTTGTAGCAGAAACTTTTATGGCTTCAATATCTCAGCGCGGGAAGACAGGAGCGAGCGTGGCCAGGTTTTAATACCCCGGCCGTGCGGCGCTCAGGAGGGCAGAATCGCGGTCAACACCCCCACAGAAGAAGAGCTCAGGCAGCGCTCAGAGGAGACCGCCCCCCCTTCCAGCCCCCATGGAAGGAGAGTGAAGGAGAGCGCAGGCGTGTTATTGTGTTAATAAATATACTTTATTATTCATAATACAGTGTATAGTGTTTTTGGTAGACGCCGTAGTAATAGCAATCTGCCGCATGTAGTTCTGGAAAAGTGTAAGGGCAACACAGAGTTAGTTTCATTTAAAGGGAACCTGTCACCAGTTTTATGGTGTCCTAACTAAGGGCAACATAAATAAGTGACTGATTCTCTTAGCAAAATGCTGGGTCACTTTCTTTAATTGACCCAGTCAATCTGCCAACATCTTGTATTGAAAAGCTCTAGCTGATAATGATGAGTCATGAATATTCATGAGCTCCTGACTCTCCCCGCCTACCTGCTGCTGAGTGACAGTTATTTTCCATATGAATCAGCAGCAGGTGGGCAGGGGAGTGGCTATAGCTCTGAATTAAATATACGCTGGACTCAATGACATCACGCTGGACTCAAATCAGCTCATTAGCATGCGGCATCTTTGTGTGTATATTATGAGGTAACCATCTGTCACACCACTAAGTGAATACATCTAAGGTACTTTTTAGTAGTTAATGATTGTATATAATTAGTTAGATTATAATCACATGACAGGTTCCCTTTAAGGTATAAATAGTCAGAGTCATCAACAGACAACTCACGCCTATTTATGAATATTAATTCTTGACATTAACCAAAATATCAATAATTAATATGCTCCTTTACATTGGCGAGCCAGGCCCACTGATAAGAGTTTGTTTTTTGTGTTTGGTTTTGGTGAGGAAAATCGCTTACGCTGTGAACTAGTCAGGCGGGAGGGACACGGTCAATGGATTCTGAGCGTCCAGAGCCTAATAGTTCAGACAGGTAAAGCGTTTTTTTCATACATCAATGAAGAGAGAACCATCACCATTGGAGCTGAAGAGAAGAAGTCCGGCTGGTCGGGAGAAGGCGTTCCGGATACTACAGGACCTTCTCCACGCAAAGGACAAGAAAGGACAGCACCAAAGAAGATGGCCTCTCACCAAAACGTAAGTATGGACTTTTCCACACTACAACACTTAGCAACACACAGTACATTTAACCCCATTATCCCCAACACTTACAAGTCAGCAGAAATGCTGTGATCCGATTTGTTAGCACAGGCTTGTAGTTATGACAAGCTATGTGTTAACAAACGGACAGTATTGAATAAGGCAACCAAACGGCTTCAGATGCTAGCCAAACTTGTGCATACATTTCAGGTTAGCATCTGCAAGCCAAAGCAGTGCTGGTGTCTCAGTCAACAGAGACAATTCCTCCGACCATTCATTGCCAGTGCTGTGCCATTTATTCGGACCAGATTTTGGCATTGCGGGTACAGCTGGAGGAGAATGTACAGTCTACCGTTGATCGAGACACACAGGTGGCTAGAATAGAGTCACAGTTGGTAGAGCTGCAGAGGCAGAAGGAGGAAATAGAGGTTCAGTTGACTCAGTCGTATGCTGAGATCAAGGCCTTCAAGGAACGGGCTGCCTCTACTGACGTCACGGTAGCCAAATTGAAGGATGAGGTTGCTGTAAGATCCCAATTAATGATTGGCATGCAACAAGTCATCACCAATTTTGACAAGATGGTGCTGGTCCTTTCTTTTTCCTCCAAGTCAGGGCTAGAATCTCCCAAAATTTTGCCCTGTGCAGGGCAAAAAGGGGGGAGAGTAGTCTGTGACAGGCCAAATCTTCCAAAATTTGAGCCTGTCCAGACTAACAGAGACTTTGGGAAAAAGAAATATTGGAAAGAGTGCGTCCCTGAGGATGGAACAGTACAAGAGAAGGGAGCACGATGGCAATATAGATAGACCTAAGCCATGCAGGGCAAACATTAGATGTTTTGCATGTGGTGGCTTAGGTCATATAGCAAAACACTGCGAATCAGGTAAGAACAAAGCACATAGGACAGGAAGCCAAGTCAGGTGCTTCAGGTGTGTGAACAAAGGACACATTGTAAGGAATTGCCCTTGTGCAAGTAATTGCAATGTGTCCGGTAGAAATACCCAGGTAACAAATCATGCAGTGAGGCCTAGTTAGCTTGGCCATAAAGGGGTTACTTCTCAGCGGCATACGCCTGACCAGGTGCTGAGGGGTCAGAATGGCCAAGCTAGGCTAAGAAATATTTGACACCCCTGTACTATTTGTTACACCGTTTGTTCCCCGTGTATGTCCATGTCATGTGTTTTTTGTTATCTGTTTGTATGCTCTTTCTTTGTTGATGGCGGTAGTGCTGGTTTATGAATGTGTTTCGCCCTGCTGATTTTTGTAGTTTACATTCCCTGCTGCGAGTCCAATCGCTGCTGTTTTTGATTTATTCTTGTGTTCCCTTAAAAAGCGGTGTTACACTGTGGATTGAGAAAGTTGTTGGTTAGCAGAAAGGGTGACATTGGTGCACGGTTAAGTGGGATGTCACGATGAGCAACCAAGGTCTCTGATCGATACAGATAGCACTGTTTTGCTCAAGGTTTTTGGTAGGGCTGTGTTATACTGGGGACTGGGGCGGACAGACAACATTGGTGTAATGTTGCACTGTGCACTTACTATCTAGTCCGATCAGGTAACCCAGCTCTGATGGGGATTGGACACAGAATGATTGGCAGCGGAGTGTGGCCTGTGTTTGTGTGTTGTGGAGTCCTGAAGAGTCTAGGCAGGACTCATGCCATGGATTCTGCTGGCCTCCACAAGACAGGATGACAGGGGGAAATCAGCCTGAGTACGCATGAGTAAGCCGGGGATACAGTACCATCAAGACAAAAAGGTGCTTCGTCCACAGCACCCCTTGGATATCCTAACCTATTAGAGTGGCTATCCTTATCTGTTGATGCAGAGGGATGTGAAACAGAGGACGCGATCCTCTGATAGTTGGGTGTTCACACACCAGTGTTAGGATAACTAGGGGTCCTGTGAGATGGAGGTCAGCTCAATACCTTTCTCTTCACTTGGGTCAAAGGTATTGGTGCTGGTATTTGACAACTAATTGCACTCCCTGTAATGGCATACAAGGGAATGCTCCAAACTCCCGAACGGAACCTCACGAATAGCTGCTAGCAGACGAATAGGAAACTCACCGAAGCGGCTTACACTCCTAGCAATCAGTCTCTAACAGCATACAGTGAATCCCCCCAAGAACGAGACCAAGCTCCGTGTTGAGGGTAAGGCAGTGAACAGCTAGAGCTTTGTGTTTATTGTTCTTATATAACATTGTTGCACACTAGTACCACCCACAGGGTTTTGTAAAAACAACCAATAAACACGTACAATACAGTAAAACACTCCCACACAAAATCCTCCCCTCTGCCTGTGATACAATTACCTTACACAATGGGTTGATGTAATTATCACAGGCATGAGAATACACAATGTCTTGTGTCCTGGAGACAACCGAGGAGTAATTCAATTAGCTCTCAGGACACAGGGAAATCGCCAATACACACGTGGAGATAATAGGGCAGACATCACTACTCAAATATACAATGTCCCAACCATTACAGTAAACATAGACATTTAACATATCCCCAGATGGCTTGGACCTGAGCGCTTAATATATCCAAACAGCGCTCAGATGCCACAAACACAGTCAAATCGCCATGGGGTTTAAGTTTAGCATGGGCTGATGAGAGGGCCCATAATCCTGGGGCAAGAGGCTGGCCTGGGAGCGTCTTGGCATTTTCTTTCATACTAGGTATGAACACAATGGAGCAAGAGAAAAGGGCCCCAGCTACTCCCAGCTAAGAAGGTGAATATCCGACCAGATACCCCTGTGCGCAGAGAGAAGCCGAGTCTCCGAGTCCATGGAAAATGACTCTGCTGTGTCCTGACTGCGTTGGACACCATCCAAAAGGGACTTTTGCTTTTCAACCTGCCCATCCACCCAGTGACCCGGGTGGTCCTACCTTGGACTATCTTTGAACTGACATGGACAAAAGGACTGGCCAAGTAACTACAATCAGGCCAGTCTGTCCTATAGTGATGAAGTCAGGGGTGAAGGACTCGACTTTGATTTGGTCCTGTGACCCCAAAAATGTTACCTTTTTATTTGCCATGTTTGTCAATTGTGTACCCATGGACACTCTAGGTGCAAATGTGTAATAGCCTATACTCAGGGAGACTTGCCCAACATACAGCGGTGAGTTACTATATGGCTGTACAAATTTGCATCCTATAGTCGTTTCCCATTGACACGTGGGTTTGTGATCCACCTGTGTCTTTGGAGGTGTAGAGAAATATGCCCTGTTGCATTAGTATTTATGGGTACACACATTTAATTTGGGTACACAAATTTTTATTTGGCAGTGTTAGGAGGGGGAGGGATGTGACCTGTTTTTGTCTGAATGGGGAAGAGAATAGATCCCCTAGGGACAGGCCCCCTCCGTTACCAAGTTCATTTGCCACTTTAACCCCAAGAACAGGGACGTAAGGGTTGAACTGAATGTCAGATAGGGCGGTGTTCTCTCCCGCAGTTAGAATTTAGGTACTATGACATCGCCTCTTACTCATAAATTCTGACCTGCCTTGTAAAGACCTACGTATCTGTCCATGGGAGAACCTCCTCAGCGATAGATTCTTCAATCAAGATGAAAGAAGAAGTGTCTGACGAAAGTCGTGCCTATGCTGAGAAGAGGCCATTCCTCGGTCGACCGTATCCCAGAAAGATGGTGACAGTGAGGGTGAAGCCATCCCAGAGTCTGACCAATACGACAGTGGGAGCAGCTGATACCTGAATGAAAGGAGAATTGTCGGATGGACGTCTATTCCACGGTTGACCGTACCCCAGAAAGAAGGGGGTGCTATGTGGAGAGACGGTGAGGGTGAAGCCATCCCAGAGTCTGACCCATAAAAGACGATAGTATGAGTGTCTGAAACCTGAATATCGACACTGACAGTGGAAGAAAGTTCAAGATCCAGAGAGAAGACGCTGTATTCTGTGGATGGAGACGTCTGGTTACGGTGAAGGGCAGGTCGGAAGTGTCGGTCGCGATGGGTGATGTCTAGGTACCTAAGGGCCATATTACTTCAGTTCTTCCTGGGGTTGAGGAGGCAAATATATCCCAACACTTCACTCAAGTTATTGTCGTGTACTCGACAACAGAGGGATTGTAGAGGGAAGTCAGGTGGGCGTATGTATAGATATATATATGTATCTGCCCCTTCATTGCTATATATGTATATCTGTATATATATTGGCCCCTTATATGGCCAATAGGGATATATATTTCCTGTATGGCCATATATATATTGGCCAGTGGGGATATATCTATGTCTCCTGTATGTGATATTAAATGTGATGTCATTAAATTTAATGCTCAAAAAATGTTTTGTCTCACTCCCATTTCTTCTTGTTGCATGTTGAAGCTCTACTTAGAACCTTGTTAAGATCCAGCCATGCTAAATAGGATTTTTTGCCATTTTTCAAGTCGTCTTAAACTTTTGATCAGGACTGTATAAAGTGACATTTCCGTGTTCAGGAATAAAAGAAGAAGGACAGTTTGTAATACACGGACTCTATTGCATTTAAAGTGAAAGTCATTTATTGCCTGCATTTATCGCTGTTACATTTAAAGTGAAAGTCATTTATTTCTACATTTGTCAGTATTGCATTTAAAGTGAAAGGCATCTTATTATTATTATTGATTGTTATAGCATTTAAAGTAAAAATGTCTGAGCCTAATATTACCATGCCATTGTTAGAGGATACAAAGATAGATAGGATAGAAGGTGAAGAGCAAGGGAACCTGTCTGAGTTAGAAGAGTCTAATGCAACATTAGTCTTGCCTCAAACAAATATAGCCCAAGCAGATGAACTAAGACGTTCATCAAGTGCCAGAAAACCGATCTCAAAGATGCTGGAAAATTTGGAGCAAGAAGCAGCATTAAAAGAGAAAAAGTTTGCCCGGAAGTATGATAGGTAGAAATCATACATTAAAGACATTCGTAGAAAGCTAAAGTAAGAAAGTATAAAAAGGAACTTGAGTGAAATGTTAGAGACGGTAAAAGAATCTGAATCAGAGCTTATAGCAGCATATGTCAACCTGCGGTCGTTTATATAACACCTTCCAAGGATATTGTAAGGAACATGGACACATGTACTGCGGTCACTAAAGATTTAGTAAAGCTTATGAGAGAACTATCATCTGCAGAAAACTATGATAAAGTTAAAGCAAGAAAGAAAATGAACAAGCTCTTTATGAGAGACTATGCTAGGTCCTTAGGTGGAACCACAATTACAAGTGGGACTTCCTTCGCTAGCAGAAGTGCCGCCCCTGTATCAGAGTCCTTAAGTACTCCAGCCAAAAGAAAGGAATTAGCTGAACAACTTGCTGTCAAGAGAGCAGAAAGAAATTGAGATGGAAGCTGTCATCGAGGCACAGCGCCAACTGATGGCTGAAAAGGAAGCTGAAAAGAATGCACAACGCCATTAGATGGAAGCTGAAATGGAAGCACAGCGCCAACAGATGAAAAATCTGGAAAGTAAGAAAGAATTTAAGATCATAGAAGCCAGACTCAGAGTACACGAAGAGTATATGAATCAGAGTAGTCATAGTTTCAAATCTGTACTAAGTGGAGAGGCAGACTTCTACTTTCCTACATACTCCCAGGTGAATGGAAGGAAATCTTCAGCACTTAGCGAGGAAATAATTTATTATCCTTCCATCCCTGCTCAGAAAGACAAAGAGAGGCCTAGTCCAGTATTAAGAAAAAGATGTATGGATTTATCCTTTATCTCTACTAGAAAAGATAAAGAAAGGGACTCGCCTAATTCAGAACTAAGTGAGATAATAGAACCGGATGTTTCTATTCCTAGATGTCACAGCAATGCTCAGGAGAATGTTACAACCATTGTCCCAGCAAGACCACAGAGAACAGCTAGACTTCCCATTCCAGAACCTACTGTATTTTCAGGACACGTACTGAAGTTCATAGAGTGGAAAGTACGTTTTTTTGAAATGATCATTGAGCATAATTGCTTCAGTCCAGTTGACAAGTTATTCTACCTTCAGAGATATGTTGGTGGAGAAGCCAAGAAAGTTCTTGAAGGTAACTTCTATAGAAAAGACGAAGAAGCCTACAAGCAAGCTTGGGAAAAATTGAATGCAAGATATGGTCATCCTTTCTTTGTACAAAGAGCCTTTAGAGAGAAACTGAATAACTGGCCTAAAAAAGATCCTAAAGAACACTTCAGACTCCAAAAGTATGGTGACTTCCTGCAAGCATGCAGCAATGCCATCCCACATATTCAAGGACTGGAAGTACTGAACGACTATCTAGAAAACCCACAGGATCCTAACTAAGCTACCTGAAGAAGTGGCCTCTAGATGGAAACGCTATGTGACTAAACACATAGGTCTAGGTAAGAACTTCCTAAGTTTTAAAGAGTTCTCTAAGTTCGTCAATGAGGAAGCATGGATAGCATGTAATCCAGTAACATCATCTTACGTCTTAAAATCCTTACAAGAAAGACCTGCAAGAGATATAAGATGTGTCAGAGCAACTAGCTTTGCAGCCAACACAGCAGCTAAAGGTCCAGATCCCTAGAAAAGCAATTCCAAAGTCACTACTGGGATCATTAGAGAGACAGAACTAACAAATCTTCAGACTACCTTTAAAGTGCCAACAATTAAAGGAGAAGTCGGACGGCAAAGGACGCCATCCTACACCACTACATGAAGAACGTCTGAGGAAGGATAAATCCTCAATACCTGAAGATACTGAGGAAGAAAATAAAGTATCAGTATTCTCTTGCAGGGTGAGGGAAGGAGAAAGCACTGGCACATAAATGGTTGTACCAGTGTGCATTTCAAATCCTAAAAGGAGGAACAAGAAGGTATACGCCTATGCGCTACTGGATGCCAAGAGTAATGTCACCTTCATTGATCAAGAAATCTGCAAGAAATTACAAATGGCTACAGAACCAGTGAAGCTCAAACCCACCACAATGACGGGGAGAGACACATTAGTGAACAGTCAAAGGGTCAAAGGACTGAGAGTTGTAGGACTTCATTCAAACTTCACTAGATCTACCTCCAGCTTATACAAAAGATAATATACCTCTAGATCGAGATCGCATACCTACCTGTGAAACAGCCAATAAATGGGAGCACCTATCTGTCATATCTCATGAAATGTCCCCGCTGAAGGAGTTTGGTGTTTGACTGTTGGTAAGGCTACGATTGTCCCGAAGCCTTGGTACCGCGAAAGGTAGTCACAGGAGGAAGGGGTGAACCCTTCACTGTTCAAACTGATCTAGGATGGGGTGTTGTTGGAGGAAAACAGCAGATCGCAAACTCAAGACAGTTGACAAGGTGACAGGATTGTGTCATCGAATATCTGTCCAAGAGTTACCAAATGTAAGTCCAGAAAAAGTTATCAAAATCCTTGAATCCAACTTTGCAGACATAAGTTCTAAAGAAAAGAGTGTATCCCAAGAAGACAAAGTTCGTACACACTCTAGAAGGTCATCTTGAAATGCCCTTACCTTGCCCTAGCAAGATTGAAATGTTTGAAGAAAAGGTTGGGAAGAGATCCCAAACTTAAGAATGATTATTTGAAATTCATGGAAGGCATCCTTGAAGAAGGACATGCAAAGAAAGTTAATAACCAACCTAAAGAAGGAGAAATGTGGTACATTCCACATCAAGGTGTGTACCACTTAAAGAAACCAGATAAGATTAGAGTAGTATTTGATTGCTCAGCAAAGTACGATTGTGCTGCCTTGAATGATCATCTACTAACCTTACAAACACTCTGCCTGGAGTACTCTGTAGATTCAGAAAGTATCCCGTAGCGGTCATGTGTGACATTGAAAAGATGTTCCACCAGTTTCATGTGAAAAATGAATATAGAGACTTCCTGAGGTTTCTATGGTGGGAGGACGGAGATACAGAGCCAGAGCCAGCAGAATACAGAATGAAAGTACACTTGTTTGGAGCAGCATCGTCTCCAGGTTGTGCCAAGTATGGTATGAAGTATCTGGCCAATCAGAATGAAAAGGATTGCCCATCAGCAGCAAATTTTCTGAAACTTTTATGTAGATGATGGTCTCATAAGTCTAGAGTCCACAGAATCTGCAATCAAACTAGTGAAAGTAAGCCAAGAGTTATGTGCAAGAGGAAACCTGCGCCTTCACAAATTTATCTCAAACAACAGAGAGGTACTGGAATCCATCAGTGACTCTGAACGTGCAGCAACAATGAAGAATGTAGATCTCAATTATGTTCATCTTCCAGTTCAAAACGTACTTGGATTGGGATGGAATGTAGAGAATGACAAGTTCTTCTTTGAAGTATCTATTGAAGAGAAAGTTGCAACTAGATGTACCATTCTGTTCACAGTGGCTTCTATATATGATTCATTGGGATTTTTGGCTTGAGTAATCCTCAGAGCAAGATAAATATTGCAAGAATTATGCAGACAGAAGTTGGGATGGGGCGAGCCTATACCTGAAAATGTGAGGCCAAGGTGGGAGAGTTGCATAGGAGACTTAAAACTTGACAAAAAAGGAAAACGTCTCACTACTCTACTCAAGTTGGAACGTGCTATACAGAAGTTAGTTCTACTTGAGAGTGATAAAAGACACTTGGAAGTTGAGAACGTGATGGAAATTTCCTCAAATTCATGTTCAAGTCCTACCACTAAGAACATAGAATTATAGGTAATTTTGGTGGGAGTGTAGCTGGCCAGCTAAGACCTGTCCTAGGTTGCTAATATAGCTTATATGTTTATACAGCTAGACATGCCAATAACCTTAATACAGTTCCTATGTTTGTGTGTTAAAGACAATAGAAGAGTTATTTACAGTGACTTCATGTTTGGATGTCATATAACTGTTATATATATTGTGTTCACAGAAGCAGAAAAGATAGTATGCCTTTAAGATTCATTATATAATGTAAGGTAAGCTCAATGCAGAACCAACAGAAAGCATAAAGTTAAACTGTTGTTGCTGGGCAGGAGTCTTGACCAATCATAGCCAGCCTCACACACAGCCTGTGGACGAAATTCCCCTAGCAGGAGCTGCTAGAATCATTATTCACCAGAGAGAGAAGCTGAACAGACACACACTCCACTAAGAGCTGTGTTTTGTGGAAGCAGAGAGGCCAAAATAGGTATTTAAAACAGTTATATAATGTTCTTACTGTTAATATAGTGATTAGAACTGTATACTGAACCAGTTATATGTGTGTTTACTTACCGTTCTACCAATTGCAAACTACAAAGTTCACAATGCAAGTTCAAATTCCATACAACCATACCAAATCATACTTAACCAATCTGCAAATAGTTACTGGTAACTGCATATTGCAAATTGCGACCAAATTCGGCAAGTGAACTATTAGTTAGACCTGATATACCTCTCAGAGAGATCATAAAGTGCTTAAATAACTTAAAGTGAGAGTATAGATACTGAAGAGAGAAATATATCCACCATTTTATGTTGAATGACAAGATTGAAGAGTTGAACCACCATCTTATGCATACCGCCATTTTGTGATATCTTTTCAACACGTGTTTGGTACATGGACTATCTGCTGCGGCAGTGTTATATATGAAGAAAAGTTGAAGTTAATAAAGAAGTTATTTCAAGCATTTGGTGTCCTCTTTAAACCTACTGTTTCCAAAGAACGACGCTAGAGGAATTACAGAGTAACAAACAGTCTGGTTAGACTAAAAGTCAGAGATACCAAAATACTTCTAATGCCACAGCGCAAAAGGCACTTCATAGTGCTGTGCCTGCCACAGTGCACATGCCTGTAGCGCGGGAAAACGGGTGCGAGTGCGGCCGGGTTTAAATACGTGCGACGCTCAAGAGGGCAGAATTGCGGTCAACACCCCCACAGAAAAAGAGCATAGGCAGCGCTCAGAGGAGACTGCCCCCCCCAGCCCCCATGGAATGAGTGTGAAGGAGAGAGCAGGCAGCGCTGCGCTCAGGGAAGAGAACAGCCCCCATGCTAGAAGGTGGATGGCGGAAGATGGATGGGGCAGCTCCAGTTTGGAGACTTTAACCCTGGATGGCTGAGTACTCTGATCCCTGAACCCCTGCCCTGTACCCCCTGCCCGCATTTTATAACCAATATCCCACTGACATGCCCTGGCCCTGCAACCCCTGATGTACCCCTGAAGCTGTTTTAAACCCTGTTGTACCCCTGCAGCAGCCTTTAGCCCTGTGTATCTGTGGCCTGCATTAACCCTTGCAGTGCCACTATCACCCCGGATTTACCCCTGGCCTGCATGTGTTAACCCTTGCAGTGCCCATAGGGACAGAGTGTATAGCCAGGTTGGGTGGGCTGCTGCTATTTATGTGTGTAAGTGAGTGTAATATTTAGGTAGATTTGTGAGGTGGAATTGTGTAAGATATTGTAATGTGTGTAGTGTAGTTAATATATATTACTGTGTGCGTCTGTATGTATATATATATTTATATGATCATTAATATATAAATATATAGATATAGCGTAAATAGACTGCAGACGTGTTACTGTGTTAATAAATATTCTTTATTATTCATAATACACTGTATAGTGTTTTTGGTAGACGCCGAAGTAATAGTAATCCGTCGCACGTAGTTCAGTAATTAGGTAAGGCAACAGAGGTAGTTTCTTTTCAGGTATAAACAGACGACTCAGGACTATTTATGAATATTAATTATTAAGATTAACACAAAATATCAATAATTAATATTTCCTTTATCAACGACCAAACAACAAGTTAAAATAAAAATCCCAGATTGAATGTTGCTCCCTATACCATTGTTTTTTTTTATCATGGATGACTTTGCTGGTATTAAAGGAGCATGCAATCTGTTAAAAAATAAAATTAAACTAGGCCAGTGAGACCAATGCGATTTTTTTTTTAAAAAGATAAGTAAACTATTGCACCATCAGAGCATAAATGAGACTACGCCTTATTTACACCTGGCTACATTCCTAGAGACAAGTGATTGTCCCCAAATACAACCGTCTCCATCAGATTTGTCTCACAATAGCAGCTACTTTCCTCCACTGCAGTCCAGGCTTTGGGTAAAAAAATAAAACAACAAAAAATCTATTTAGATTTAAAACCACCTAACTGTGCATTACATTATCAAATTTAGAGGCTTCTCCTTAAAAAAGTAAAACAACAAAAACAATACAGAAAGGTCCTCTAATATCTAGTTTTTGCCTGCAAGGAAAATTACTGTTAAAACCGCACATCTCCGGGTTCTTCTGTAAATCTCTAAGTTTCCCTGAAAGACAAAACTAGTAAAATATTAACAACAGAGAGAACCTCCTCAAAAGAGGTTCAAATTGGGAGGCCCCTCTTCTGCTCCCTTAACACAATTTGGTGATTTTAAACCTTCATTTTCCGCTGGTCTTATCTGCAATTTAAGTTGCCTTAATTTACTCTCTAGTTTTTTATTTTGGGTCCTGACCCCATGAAATGGAACCCAGTGAGAAGGTCTTTGGAGGCCATATTGCCATTTTCTATACTTCCACCATGAGGCAGTATTTTCCCGCTCTTTTTCCTCCATTTTAGGTTCACTCTCTTCACCTTTTGGGACCCTTGCTGGACCCTTTATAGTGTAGCAATTTCTTGAAATATGACCAGTCTTACCACAAGAATAACAAGTTTTCAAATTCCTTTCTTTTTGTGCTGGGCTATACTTCGCCATGTGACCCACCTGTCCACATGCAAAGCACTTAACCTTATTGTCCTTTTCCTGTGACTCCCTAACAGAAAACCGACAATACTTCACGTATTAATAAATATACTTTATTATTCATAATACAGTGTATAGTGTTTTTGGTAGACGTCATAGTAATAGTAATCCGCCGCACGTTTTTTCAGTAATTAGGTAAGGCAACAGAGGTAGTTTCTTTCAAGGTATAAATAGGCGGAGTCATCAACAGACGACTCACGACTATTTATGAATATTAATTATTGAGATTAACACAAAATATCAATAATTAATATTTTCTTTTATCAACGACCAAACAACAAGCTAAAATAAAATAAAATCCCAGATTGAATGTTGCTCCCTATACCATTTTTTTTTTATCATGGATGACTTTGCTGGTATTAGAGCATGCAAACTAGCCAAAACTGGTTTAAAAAAATTCAACTAGGCCAGTGAGACCAATGCGAAAAAAATGTAAGAGATAAGTAAACTATTACACCATCAGAGTGTAAATGAGACTACGCCTTATTTACACCTGGCTACATTCCTAGAGATGAGTGATTGTCCCCAAATACAACCGTCTCCATCACATTTGTCACATTTCCCTTCCAACTTCTTGACATACATTGCATCAGTCACAAAACTTTTGGCTTCTACCCACGGGTCTCTAGAACCCACCATTAAATTTACAATCGTTTTAATATCCTTGACATTTTCAATCTTTTTCAAGAAACAATCCATGGTAAATTATACACAAACAACTATACAACCAACTATACAATCAAAATTCCCCGCTATACAATATTACATTCATAAATGTCCTCCACGACCACACTCCAACCTCCTGCCTGGCTCGCCAATTATGTAAGAAATTATTATATATAAATATTAAATATATACTATATACAATACACGCTAGCCAGGTCACATGACCCCTGCTAGTCAGTATTTAAACAGGCAGACTGCTGGCCACAGGTTGCCTGTTATTTAGGTTCCACCTGTGATTTTGTCTGACCTGGCGTACTTACCTTCTGCTGATTTCCTGACTATCCTCTGCCTGCTCCTTGTGTACTTTTGCTGCTCTCCTGGTATTCTGACCCCGGCTTCCTCCTGACAATCCTCTGCTGACTCCTTTGGTACTTCACGACTCTCCTGGTGTTTATGACCCCGGCTTCTACTGACTATTGCTCCATTTGTACTTTGTTGCTCTCCTCGTATTGACTCGGTCCGTTCACGTTCTGTTGTTTGTCTGGTCTGTCCTCCCTGCACTTATTCCAAGCTAGGGATTGCCGTCCAGTTGTCCCCTGTCATTAGGACTTGCGAGGCAAGTAGGCAGAGCCAGGGGTGAGAGTGGAGCGCAGTGGTCACTTCCCTCCCCCTGTGTGTGTGTGTACGCGACTGTTACAGTATGTCTGGGCCCTCTGCAACCGTTCTGTTTGTGAGCACTAGGGGGTGTCACGGCGGGGAGTGGGGAAAAACCCCCAACGTACAATATCAGTCATTGCTACGCCGGATAGCAGGGAGCAGGTCACCTCCTAACGCGACCCTGAAGATGTCCTTAAACTCCTAATGCATGAGCCGCCTCAGAAGGTAAGGGGGCTCATGCTCACGAACCTAGAACCCTAGGTATCCCTGCTATGCCCTAAGCCTGAAGACAGGGCAGAGACCAACCATTCATCCTACACAACGGATGCATGGTGTCTCCAAAAGCCCAGCAGCTGGCCACCAACTAGACAGGGTTCACAGCCGAACGACAGGTAAGTAACAAAAGGCAACAGACAACCTAGGTTACCAGAACTTACCTGTCTAGATGTTTGCTTAAACCCCTCCGGGAAAGCAACCCCCTTTCAGAGGAAACACACCACAACACAATAACCTCCAAACAAGGCCCACACCATAACAACATACACCAGGTGGGAGAGGGAAAACAGAAACACGCTGGAGGGGACACACAGACAGAGCAAGGGAAACAATATAACAAAAAAGGGTGGCTCACACAGACTTAACATACAGCCAGGGAGCAGAGCTCCTACACAGACTGACAAGCAAAATCAAACTGACCTTAGGTTCCACCACCCCAACATATAAGGAGGCCTGAGGTCACACCCACCACACCTAGCAAACACACCTTAACCCCGTTCACACCAGGATGGGAAGGGACACACAACTTAAAGGGGAAGTGTCAAAACATGCAAAAACAACATGTTGCCACCAGCAATAAGCATGCACGGCAAAAGTGTCATGGCCCACAATACCAGACCATGACACAGCCGTGATAGGGGGTGACTGAATAGTAAGTTTATGCACAACTGCAGCCTCTGGAGGGTCCTACACCTTGAGGTTCACCAGACTCCAGAGGCTTCATGTACCTGTTTGCTGCTTTGTAAAGGCATTTTAGCAGCTGCTCTCTTAATACGATGAATTTGTCCGTCAGAAACCTTCCTTATTCTGCCGTTATCTGCAGTACAATGATCACGCTTATGTGTCCTGTCCAAGGCATTCAACAATTTGGTTCTTTTTTCGGCGGCAGAGAGATCCTTTTTCTTTCCCATATTGCTTGAAACCGGTGATCTTCATAAAGGGGAGATCTGGTATCTAAAATACCCCCCTAATGTCCCGGTCCCTTGTATAGATTATAATTACTTGCTCCCCGGCACCTGCGTCCCTGTGGGAGCAGCCAATAGCAGGCAGCGACGGTGACTAGCCTCAAGGGGGCTCGTCCCTGTCATGGCCTGCTATTGGATAACTGCCCCCCCTCCGTCACCGAATATTTTGATCCGCGCAACTGGGAGAGGCAGCAGCGGCCGTGCAGGAATCCAGAGTGCCAGGGAGTGGGAGCAGGTAAGTATAATCCATACAAGGGGCTGGGACATTGGGGGGGGGGGGGGGGGGCAGGGGTATTTTAGATATCTGATAACCCCTTAAAGTAGGTTTTCTTTAATTGGGCTCACCTTAAAAAATAATTATCAAGGGTGTTTGAGATTGATTTTAGTGACCCAAAAAGCGATTAGACACTGTGCCATCCAGGAGTTTAATTGAAAAACAATTAAATCAATTACATCTTTATGATGCTTAAGCCCATTTGCATAATAATTTGGAACGCAGTGTAAAAAAATGGGGACGTCACTAAGCAAAATGCACCAGAACTCCATTGCTAATTGCATTAAATATATGGAGAACACGGCAAGCGAGGAGATCTAGGCCTCCAGAGCGGCTGAGCCCGGATTATGTGCCGCGTGTCTGGCGGCGCCTAAGGAGCCCCCTCAGGGACCCTCCAGCGCGTTTCCAGGGCAGTGAAGCCAGCGCTGCCCGCAGCTTCGCTGGGAAGAATCCTGCACGGCGGCCGGGCACAGCGGGAGAAGGAAGGGTTAACCCCCTGCCTTGCTCTCTGTTAGAGGGTGCGGCGCTAGGCGATGGAGCGGTGGCTCCCCAACAGCTTACCTGTGGCGGGGAACTGAGCAGGAGGACATCTGGAGACGGAGTCGCAGGGCCGTCGGGCCGGCTCCAAGGCATCGCAGTCCAGAGGAGAGAGAGCTGAGCAGCGGGATGCAAGACAAGCCAGGTCAGAGCTGGTGTCGGCACCGAGGCCCTCTAGTGGGAGCCAGAGGTACAGCAGGAGAAGAGGGAGAAGTGATCCATCTACAGCTCCTCCCCCCAAGATGTCTGCGGTGGGAGAAGGAAGCACAATCAGTAACAGTGGACCAGGCAGCAAGGGGGGGAAGATCCAGCACAATCAGCCACTGACATGTGGCCACCTGCTGGTGGGCCGGACGCTGAAAGGGATCAAGAAGACGACCCTGCTCTTTGCGGACTTGGAGGCAGGACGCCAACGTCGCCATGTGAGGAGGAAGGAGAAGTGTCCCAGGATTCAAAGGATGGACAGGATGCGATGTCTGGGGCTGCAGCTGAGCTGGCTCCGGGGTCATTCAAGAACACAGTCGGAGGCGGTCGGCGGCTGCTGGGATCCATCCCCAGATACAGCCAGCAGATAATGGCCAATAGGATAGAGAAGGCGCTCATAGGGTAAGTAAATTCAACAAAACGAATTTCTAATAAAATAAATGGTTTGCTCACCTATTGCGGTTGCATCAATTGGATGCAACTGCAATGGAGATCGAGTGTAGATAAGTGACGGTTGGTGCAGCCTAGATTCGTCCGATCGCCTTGGGCAGGAGCCACCCTGCCACTAGGGTAATGGTAATGAAGAGAAGTACGCTGAACCTTAAGTAGAGCGTGTGGACTGCTGGGGGCGCACGAAACAACCGATCAAAGACATCGGTTTCAGCAATGTTCCATTTATTCGTAAGACAACGCGTTTCAGGGTGGTAGAGTCCCCTTTATCAAGTCTAAAAGAAAGATTAGGTAAGAAAGGAGAAACATATGTTGGGAAACACAAAATTTGTGCTCCCCTATAGTGATCTGTATAACAAACGGAATATATAAATAAATAGGTATAGATAAATATAGATGTAAATATAGATACCAAAGTATATACTGATAAAATAGTAAATATCACAAGAGTACACATAGGGAAAGGATAAAAAGTATATATAAATGGAACATTGCATAAACCAAAACATTGTCTTTGATCGGTTGTTTCGTGCGCCCCCAGCAGTCGACACGCTCTACTTAAGGTTCAGCGTACTTCTCTTCAGATACAGCCAGGTCACGGGGGGGCAGGGTTTTGGGTGATGTTGCAGGGGCAGGTGTTTCAAGTATTGGTGGGGCTAGCAGGGCGTTGCAGGAAATGCTTGAGGGTTTGGCGGTGATGGTAGCATGGGTGGGGGCAGGGGTAGCGCCTTCTCCTGTGGCAGTGTGGGCACCGGCGGATGGGGCCAGTTTGGGATCCACTGTGGTTGCTGGTCAGACTGGGGTGGTTGGGGGGAGCACCGTCCCCCAAGTGGTTTCCATGCCAGCGGCGGTAACCTGTCACGGATGGTGTAACAGAAAACAAGAAGTTACAAATAAGGATCCGACTGGCTTGATCCGAAACTAAGGAACAAAAGGGTGACCCCTATTTAAGCCCTGGAACTCTCCCTGTCTTCTCAGCCCATGCAAAGATCTCTATGATAGAAAATTGCATGCCCTTGTGCCTCGACTGTATGACACCTGAACACCCTATAATAGTGAGGGGACACGACCACCGGCTCCCTACACTTAATACGGAGGGAGTCAGGGTCACCTAGGATCAAGCAAACAGGAAAACACAAATCAATGAACAGACTTATCTGTAAAAGCATTAGTTGTAGTATCCAGCATGTACACACTCCAGGAAGATGTATAAACCGCAAAGTGATGCAGTATGGGAGGGGATTTAAGGGAATGCAATCAGTGCAACTAGATGACAGCTGAGAGAGGGAAACGAGATGACAAAACGAAAGCAAAACAAAAGAACCTCAAGCAGGAGGTTCTGAAGAACGTCTGTCAGAGCTTCTCAGATGCCTGGCGGTGACAGTACCCCTCCTTCTACGAGTGGACTCCGGACACTCAGAGCCCACCTTCTCAGGATGGGACCTATGGAAAGCCCTGATGAGACGAGCGGCCTTAATGTCGGTCACTGGGACCCACATCCTCTCCTCAGGACCATAACCCTCCCAATGAACGAGGTACTGGAGAGAACCGCGGACAACACGAAAATCCACAATCCTAGAGACCTGAAATTCAAGATTACAATGGGTTGGACATAAGGTTTTAATAGGGACTTATGAAAAACATTATGGATCTTCCAGGTCTGAGGAAGATCAAGACGGTAGGCAACAGGATTGAAGACGGACAAGATTTTGTAAGGCCCAATAAACTTATGACCCAACTTCCAGGAGGGAACCTTCAATTTGATATTCTTAGTAGACAACCATACCAGATCACCAACATTCAGGTCCGGACCAGGCACACGTCTCTTATCCGCCACACGCTTATATCTTTCACTCATGCTCTTTAGATTATCCTTAATCTTTTGCCAAATAGATGACAAAGACGAGGAGAATCTCTCCTCATCAGGTAAACCAGAAGACCCCTCTCCAGAGAAGGTCCCAAACTGCGGATGAAACCCATATGCACCAAAAAATTGTGACTTATCAGAGGACTCCTGACGACGGTTATTTAAAGCAAACTCAGCAAGGGACAAAAAAGAACACCAATCCTCCTGATTCTCCGCCACAAAACCGCGCAGATATGTCTCCAGATTCTGATTGACGCGCTCTGTCTGGCCATTCGACTGCGGGTGGAAAGCAGAAGAGAATGACAACCGAACCCCCAAGCGAGAACAGAAAGCCTTCCAGAATCTGGAAACAAACTGCGTGCCCCTATCAGAGACTATGTCTGAAGGAATACCATGCAATTTGACAATGTGATCAATAAATGCCTGCGCCAGCGTCTTAGCATTAGGCAACCCAGGAAAAGGAATGAAATGCGAAATTTTGCTAAAATGGTTCACCACCACCAGAATCACAGTCTTCCCCGAGGAACGAGGCAGGTCTGTAATGAAGTCCATGGACAGATGTGTCCAAGGACGGGAAGGAATGGGTAACGGAAGAAGAGGACCTGATGGCCGTGAATGAGGGACTTTGGCACGAGCGCAGGTCTCGCAGGCTGCCACAAAACCCTCAACCGCCTTACGAAGCGCCGGCCACCAGAATCTCCGAGCGATGAGATCCACTGTGGCTCTACCCCCGGGTGCCCAGCAAGGACAGTATCGTGGTGCTCCTTAAAAACCTTGTGTCTTAAAGCGGGAGGCACAAACAACCTCCCAGGAGGACAAAGATCAGGAGCCTCTGCCTGGGCTGCCTGAACCTCTGCCTCCAATTCAGGATAAAGAGCAGAGACCACCACACCTTCAGCCAAAATAGGACCGGGTCTTCAAAATTCCCACCTCCCGGAAGACAACGTGACATGGCATCTGCCTTCACATTCTTAACCCCAGGGCGGAACGTGACAACAAAATTAAACCTTGAAAAAAACAAAGACCATCTGGCCTGTCTTGGGTTCAGACACTTGGCTGACTCCAAGTAGGCCAGATTCTTATGGTCGGTAAACACGGTAATAGGGTGTCTGGCTCCCTCTAGCCAATGGCGCCATTCCTCAAAAGCTAACTTGATGGCCAACAACTCCCTATCTCCCACATCGTAATTTCTCTCTGCGGAGGAGAGTTTCTTCGAGAAAAAGGCACACGGTCGCCATTTGGCAGGAGAGGGACCCTGAGACAAGACCGCACTCACACTCACCTCAGAAGCGTCCACCTCAACTATGAAGGGCAGAGAGATATCAGGTTGTACCAAGATGGGAGCTGAAGCAAAACTCACCTTGATACTAGAAAAGGCCTTTACGCGCCTCTACCGACCAGGAGGAAAAATCTACCCCCTTTCTAGTCATATCCGTGAGTGGTTTAACAACAGAGGAATAATTCAAAATAAACTTCCTGTAATAATTGGCAAAACCCAAAAAACGCATCAGCGCCTTCTGATTCTCAGGAAGCTCCCACTCAAGCACAGTGCGGACCTTCTCGGGGCCCATGTGAAAACCAGAAGCGGAGAGAATAAACCCCAGAAATTGAATTTCTGGAACCGCAAACACACACATTTTTCCAGTTTAGCGTACAATTTATTCTCCCGCAGGATGAGCAAGACCTGACGTAGGTGGTCCTTATGAGTCTTGAAATCAGGAGAAAAAAATCAAAATGTCATCTAGATACACTAGTACAAATTTCCCCATTAAATGATAAAAAATGCTGTTCACAAAATGCTGAAAGACGGCTGGAGCATTCATCAAACCAAAAGGCATAACCAAATTCTCAAAATGGGTCTCAGGGGTATTGAAGGCCATCTTCCATTCGTCTCCTTCTCTGACCCTGACCAGGTTGTATGCCCCTCTTAGGTCTAACTTGGAAAAAACTTTAGCCCCAACAACCTGGTTAAACAGGTCCGGGATCAGAGGAAGCGGATAAGGGTCACGAATTGTGATACTGTTCAGCTCCCTGAAATCCAGACATGGTCTTAATGAACCATCTTTTTTCTTAACAAAAAAAAAAACAGCGGCAACAGGTGACTTCGAGGGTCGTATGTGTCCTTTTCTCAGACTCTCAGAGATATAAGCACGCATAGCGACCCTTTCAGGTTGGGAGAGATTGTATAAACGAGATTTAGGCAGCTTGGCGCCTGGGATGAGATTAATAGGGCAATCGTACTCCCTGTGCGGGGGCAAATCCTGAACTCCACTCTCAGAGAACACATCCGAAAATTCAGAGAGAAAAGATGGTACAGTCTTAGTAGAAACCTCTGAAACAGATGTTGAGAGGCAATTCTCTCTGCAAAAGTCACTCCAACCATTTATTTGCCTCGCTTGCCAATCAATGGTGGGGTTAGGTTTAGTGAGCCAGGGTAGCCCCAACACTAGAGGAGTAGGCAAACCGCTTAGGAGGAAACATGACACATCCTCAACATGAGTATCACTCACAATCAAACGGATATTGTGAACTATGCCTTTTAACGAATTTTGATAAAGTGGAGCGGAATCAATAGCAAAAACAGGTATGTCCTTTCCCAAAATGCATACCTGGAAACTATGTTATAGCTAATTGATTATCAATGAGATTGACAGCTGCTCCACTATCTACAAAAATCTCACAAAGAATGTTCTTGCTCTCTAGCGCCACCATGGCAGGTAGGACAAAACGGGAATTACAAGCAAACTGAAAACCTTCAATTTCCGCATCAACCTTGCCAATAGTAACAGACGGAACGTTTTTAGAGGATTTTTTTCTTTTTGTTTCTTTATTACTCTCAAAAAACTGCCTGAATCTCCTAGAGGGACAAACATTTGCCAAAGGATTTATACATCCACAACAAAAACAAACCCTCCTCTGAGAGCTGAATCCTCTATTGTCAGAGGCAAGCAAACCCAGCTGCATGGGCTCCTGCTCAGAGAGGATTGAGAGAGACTGAGACCCCTGCGCACTGAATGAGACCGCCGCACTGTCCTTGGTCTGAGTATGTGTCATGGAACCATGAACCAGACGTACAACAAGAGATAAGTGGAAATAAGAAGGCTTTATTGAAAATCAAGCTGTAAGCAAAAGTCCCAACGGATGGCTAAACCGAAGCAGGGTCTTGCGTAGACAGAGGTCAGGAACCAGAAGGGTAGTCAGACGAAGCCTGGATCAGGAACCAGCAGGGTAGTCAGACGAAGCCAGGATCAGGAACCAACGGGGTAGTCAGACGAGGCCAGGATCAGGAACCAGAAGCAGCAGCAGTCTTAGAAGCATGTGAACACAGGAGGACCAAGCAAGGAACTGAAGCCACAGACCTCCTATATATATGAGCTAGGCATCCAGCTCCTCCCAGTGGGAAGGAGAAGCCGCAGGGTGGGAGGCTACAAGAAACCCAGAAACCAAGATGGCCGCCAGCACATGTCAAACGAAGGAGAACAGTAAGAAGGTAAGACCATGACAGTACCTCCCCCTCAAGGGCCCCTCCTCCGCGGAGTAAGGAACGGTTTCTGAGGGAAGCGTGCTTGGAAGGCTCGGAGCAAAGAAGGAGCATGGACATCTGCGGAGGGAACCCAGGAACGCTCCTCTGGACCATAACCACGCCAATGAACCAAAAACTGCAACCGACCGCGGACCAGGCGTGAGTCCAGGATATTGCTCACCTCATATTCCTCACGATTGCCCACTTGGACCGGACGGGGCCGAGGAAGTGAAACGATTACACACCAATGGCTTCAACAGGGAGACATGAAACACGTTGGAGATCCGCATGCCAGGAGGAAGCGCAAGGGCATAGGCTACCGGGTTTACCCTGCGAAGAACTCGGAAGGGACCAACAAAGCGAGGCGCCAGCTTGGGAGTGGGCACTCGAAGGTTGAGGTTGCGGGTAGACAACCATACACGGTCTCCGACCTGGTAGGAAGGAGCGGGCGCTCGTCTGCGATCAGCCTGGAGTCTCTGGCGCTGCGCAGAGACCTCAAGGGACCTCTGGATCTGTACCCAAGAAGCACGTAGGACGGAAAGGTGATCCTCCACAGCCGGAATATCCTGGGGAGAGAATACCTCCGGTAACACGGCAGGTTGGAACCCATAATTGGCCATGAAGGGAGACGTCCCAGAGGAAGAGTTCACCGCCGTGTTCCTGGCAAACTCAGCCCAAGGCAGGAGGTCAACCCAATTGTCTTGGTGATCGGAGACATAGCAACGAAGGAATTGCTCCAAGGCCTGATTGGATCGTTCTGCAGCCCCATTGGACTGAGGGTGGTAGGCCGAGGAGAAAGAGAGATGAATCCCCAACTGGGAGCAAAAGGCGCGCCAGAACCTGGACACAAACCGACTCCCCCGATCTGACACAATCTCCTTGGGCAAACCGTGCAACCGGAAGACCTCCCTGGCGAAAATCGTGGCCAACTCTTGTGCAGAGGGTAACTTCTTGAGAGGAACACAGTGGCACATTTTGGAAAATCGATCCACAATCATGAGAATGACCGTATGGCCTCGGGATGCAGGGAGGTCCACAATGAAATCCATCCCCAGGTGTGACCATGGGCGCTCCCCGGTGGCTATGGGTTGCAAAAGGCCCAACGGAAGGTGCCGAGGGGACTTACTCTGGGCACAAACGGAGCATGCCGCTACATATGCGGCGATGTCGGAACGTAGAGAAGGTCACCAGAACAGACGTGAAACAGCCCAGGACAGCTGATTCTTTCCAGGATGCCCCGCGGCCTTGGAGTTATGGTAGGTTCGCAACAACCGAGTGCGCAACTCCTCAGGCACAAAACACCTGCCGTTGGGTCTCCCAGAGGGAGCACCAGATTGAGCCGCCAAAATCTGCTCACCCAGGGGAGAGGTCAGGCTGGTGCGAATGGCGGCCAGGATCTGATTCGGAGGTATGACCGAAGTCGGAATCGACTCCTCCCCGGACAGCTCGGAGTACTGCCGTGATAAGGCATCCGCTCTGATGTTCTTGGAACCGGGTAGGTAGGAGACCACGTAATTAAAACGTGACAAGAACAGAGCCCATCTGGCCTGACGTGGTGTCAATCTCTTGGCCTCAGAAAGGTAGGTCAGATTCTTGTGGTCCGTCAGGATGAGAACCGGAACCACTGAACCCTCGAGCAAGTGCCTCCATTCTTTAAGGGCCTGCACGATGGCCAATAACTCCCTGTCACCAATCTGATAGTTGCACTCCGCGGAAGACAGTTTCCGGGAGTAAAACCCACAAGGAAGCAGAGGACCCTCTGGTGTTCTACGCTGAGACAGAAGGGCGCCTACTCCCGTCTCAGACGCGTCCACCTCGAGGACAAAGGGCAACCCAGGGTTGGGATGCGACAGAATCGGAGCCGACACAAAGGCGGACTTTAGAGCCTCAAAAGCTCGGATGGCCTCGAGCGGCCAGACCTGGAAATTACTGCCCTTCCTGGTCAGATCCGTGAGAGGCTTGGCTAGCATGGAAAAGTCCCTGATGAACTTCCGATAATAATTGGCGAAGCCCAAAAAGCGCTGCAGGGCACGGAGACCACTGGGCTGGGGCCACTGTAAGACAGCCGAAACCTTCTCAGGATCCATGGAGAACCCCTCAGCGGAAATGATGTAACCTAAGAAGGTTACCTGGGATCGGTGAAATTCGCATTTCTCAAGCTTACCGAACAGCCTGTTCTCTCGTAACCGTTGCAACACTCGTCTGACATCCATAATGTGGGCCTCCATGGATTCAGAATATACCAAGATGTCATCCAAATAGACCACCACACACTGCTGCAACAGGTCACGGAAAACATCGTTGATGAATTCCTGGAAGACTGCGGGCGCATTGCACAACCCAAAGGGCATAACCAAGGATTCATAATGACCGGTCCTGGTGTTAAACGCGGTCTTCCACTCATCGCCCGCCTTGATCCTTACCAGGTTATATGCCGCCCTCAGGTCGAGTTTGGTAAAGACCGTGGCCCCTTTGAGGCGATCGAACAGCTCGGAAATCAAGGGTATCGGGTAAGCGTTCTTGATCGTGATGCGATTGAGACCCCTGTAATCGATGCAAGGCCTCAACTCACCGCCCTTCTTTTTCACAAAGAAAAATCCAGCCCCTGCCGGGGACGAGGATTTGCGAATGTGTCCGCGTGAAAGCGCCTCCCTCACGTACTCCTCCATGGCCTCATTCTCCGCTACCGACAGTGGATAGACTTTGCCACGAGGAGGAACGGCACCAGATTGTAACTCTATGGCACAATCGTATGGGCGGTGCGGAGGTAGGGCAACCGCGCGCACCTTATCGAATACTTCCCGGTACTCTTCGTATTCAGGAGGCAACAGAGAGTCCGAGGAAGTACACAGCAACTTGACAGGCCCATGGATGCAACTAGCCCCACACTGCGGTGACCACGAGAGGATCTCGGCCGATCTCCAATCGAAAGTCGGATTATGCTTCTGGAGCCAGGGGTACCCCAAGACCACCGAGTAGTGTGGAGACAAAATCACCTGGAGACAGACCGACTCTCTGTGAACCGCACCAATGGCTATCCCCACTGGAAGGGTCTCATGAGTCACGTGTGGCGGCAGAAGGGGTCTGCCGTCTATCGCCTCAAGAGCCAGTGGGGAACCTTGAGGCTGCAGAGGAATGGAATTGGCGGCAGCGAACACACTATCAATGAACAAACCACCAGCACCAGAGTCCACCAACGCCTGGGTCGTCACCGAGCCCCCGACCCAGGAGAGGACAACAGTGATCAGTGGTTTGTCAACACGGGAAACCGGGGACGAGGAGACTCCACCCAAGATCTGCCCCCGACAGGATCTCAGGTGCGAGCGTTTCCCGGACGGTTCGGACATGCCAACCGAAAATGCCCACCGAGACCACAGTACATGCATCGGCCCTCGCGTCTCCGGAGTACCCTCTCCCCCTCGGACAGGCGAGCAAACCCCAGCTGCATGGGTTCACCCCCAGACAAGTCATCCCCATCCCCAGGAGGCGTGGGAGGAGAGGGAGGCACGGGTGGGACAGCAAACGTAGGCACCAATCTGTTAGAAGACCTCCGCAGGCTCTCCTTAAAGGAAGGTCTCTCCCTGAGTCTGGTGTCAATCAAAATCAGGAAAGAAATAAGACTCGAGCTCCACTGGTAGGTCCTTAGCTGCAACCTCATCCTTCAAGGCATCCGAGAGACCATGAGAGAAAGCAGCGACCAGAGCCTCATTATTCCAGCCCACCTCTGCTGCCAGGGTACGAAACTCAATGGCGTATTCAGCTACGGATCGTGAACCCTGTCTGATGGACATAAGGAGCTTCGCAGCAGAGGCAGCACGAGCCGGCACATCGAATACCCTCCGAAGAGAAGCAACAAAACCGGAAAACTCGGCAACCACCGGATTGTTGTTCTCCCATAAAGGGCTGGCCCAGGCCAAGGCCTTGTCCGAGAGCAGCGAGATCAAGAAGCCCACCTTTGATCTCTCAGTAGGAAAGGCATGTGGCAGCAACTCGAAATAAATGCCCACCTGGTTAAGGAAACCTCGGCACTGAGTTGGCTCTCCCCCAAAGCGCTGTGGAAGGGGGGCAGAACCGGTCATACCCCGAGACACCGCAGGCGCAGCAACAGGTGTCGGGATAGACTCTGGCGCAACAACCGGAGCGGCAGTAGGAGCGGGCCCAGGAGCGACACCTGACCCATCGGCAACGGAAGCGAAATGAGCCGTGCGTTCAAGCAGGGTTTGCAACGCCACAGCGAACCGACCCAACAGGTGATCCTGCTGATCAAGTCTGGCAACCAGCGTAGGTAGCGAGGATGGCCCTGTACCGTCAGAATTCATGGCTTGGTCCTAATGTCATGGAACCATGAACCAGACGTACAACAAGAGATAAGTGGAAATAAGAAGGCTTTATTGAAAATCAAGCTGTGAGCAAAAGTCCAAACGGATGGCTAAACCGAAGCAGGGTCTTGCGTAGACAGAGGTCAGGAACCAGAAGGGTAGTCAGACGAAGCCTGGATCAGGAACCAGCAGGGTAGTCAGACGAAGCCAGGATCAGGAACCAACGGGGTAGTCAGACGAGGCCAGGATCAGGAACCAGAAGCAGCAGCAGTCTTAGAAGCATGTGAACACAGGAGGACCAAGCAAGGAACTGAAGCCACAGACCTCCTATATATATGAGCTAGGCATCCAGCTTCTCCCAGTGGGAAGGAGAAGCCGCAGGGTGGGAGGCTACAAGAAACCCAGAAACCAAGATGGCCGCCAGCACATGTCAAACGAAGGAGAACAGTAAGAAGGTAAGACCATGACAGTATGACAGGAAGGAGTGATTTCTCCTCTCTCTCTAAGACGCCTGTCAATACGAACGGCCGAGACATGGAGGCCAAGAAGGTAGGTCTCTCATGAAAGGCAAATGCATCTTTCAATCCCTCTGAAAGACCATGGCAAAATTGACTTCGGAGTGCAGCATCATTCCAACCAGTATCAGCTGCCCATCTCCGAAATTCTGAGCAGTATATCTCTGCGGATTGTTTACCCTGGCATAAAAGACATAGTCTAGACTCAGCCAGAGCAATACGATCCGGATCATCATATATCTGACCCAGGGCTACAAAAAATTCATCCACTGAACGGAGGGGCCGTGCCCCCACCGGCAGCGAAAAGGCCCAGGACTGAGCGTTATCCCTGAGCAGTGAGATGATGATCCCCCACCCTCCGCTCCTCATCACCAGAAGAATGGGGAAGTAGGCGAAAATGGAGTTTGCAAGCCTCTCTAAAATGAACAAAATTCTCACTACGCCCGGAGAACGTATCCGGGAGCGAGATTTTAGGCTCAGAACAAATTCCATGAACGCAAGCAGAAACGGTCACCTGAAACTGAGAGACAGTTTTACGGAGATCTGCTACCTCCAGTGAAAGACCCTGCATGTGGTCAATCAAGGAAGAAACCGGATTCATGCTTAAGACGGTATTGGCGGTTTATAATGTCACGGATGGTGTAGCAGAAAACAAGAAGTTACAAATAAGGATCCGACTACCTTGATCCAAAACTAAGGATCAAAAGGGTAAGTCCTATTCAAGCCCTGAAGCTCTCCCTGTCTTCTCAGCCCATGCAAAGATCTCTGTGATAGAAGGTTGCATGTCCACGTGCCTAGACTGAGTGACACCTGCAAACCCTATAATAGTGAGGGGACACGACCACCGGCTCCCTGCACTTAATACGGAGGGAGTCAGGGTCACCTAGAATCAAAATAACGGAAGTGGGGCACACTCTAAAAGTATAGGGATCTTTATTAACACAATAGATGACAATACAATAAAATATTAGCAAGTGTAATAAAATATCAGCAATATAATAAAATATCGGTAAGTACAAAATTGAATAAATGTCGACAAATCAAAGAAAGACCGCAGTAGATATGATAATGTTGACAATAAGATAGATTCTAAATTATAACTGACCATAAAACGAAACATATAAATATACTACTAAGACAATATGTTCGGTGTGTACATGGATCCCAATATAGACTTAAAACAAATGTCCGATCAAACAGTGTAAAATAAATCGCTGGTTGTGCTTGATATAATGTTCCATACAGAGTTTATATGGGAGTATGAATCATCTTCTCCTACAAACAATCCTTATTCGCCTATGTTGGCAGTGATCAAAAGCGTATGTAGCCTGAAATTTTGATTATACAGTAGTCAGGCTATCCATGCGCACAGCGGCGTCCCGCTGTATTTAATGTGCAGAGCGATCGCTTATCGAAGATATGTAGAGGCTTACCCGAGGTTCTCTTGATGCTGGATGGTGAGCTCTCGACTCGGCGTGTCTGTCTTAACTCCGGTCTCAAGAGCTGATGCCCAGATTCGAATTTTGGCGCCAGTGAACTTTGTTTGCTGCACGTGGTATGACAATAGCAGTAGTATGGCAGTAATTCACTTCGGCAATTCGCTGGTTAAGGTAGCAGTTATCCAGACTTCCTCGGTCTTGTAAGGTCTCTCTTCTTCATAGGGGGATGGATACCAGACGCGTTTCGGGGATTTACAGAAAAGACCCCTTCCTCAGTGGTTAGTTTCCCCCTACTCGTATCCCACTTTTATAGTGGATAAGGTATATCAAAAGCAATGGTTCGGAATCCAGAATTTTTTCGGATTGGGATCCATGCATTCTGTTTCTGGCTTTGAACATGTATTCAAGTAATATTCTTATTGTCAACTTATCTCATCATGGCAATATAGCGACGGCTTACATAAATGGTTAAAATGTACTACTTTAAAGAGATAAGTTCCGAATACATAGATGTATAAAATATAAATATATAGAAAAAAAAATATATATATATATATGGATATAAAAAGGAAATATATATCAGAAGTCAATAAAAGAGCATCTATTTTCGGCACCGATACAAGGGCATCAGGAGGTAGATAGCAGATTTCTCCTGATACGGGTTTACTAAAACTATTCAATATTTCCTTTTTACAAACGTCATAAAAACGCATTGGTGCAACTTCAATGTGTCTCACAGGTAACTTTCATATTGTGTGGACATTTGTTAAATTAACCGCTGTTGCGGTTATAATAATAACCGACAATTTTACAGCAGGGTTGGATCCTTAGAGAACACATTAAAAATAATATACTGTTACAGTAGTGATCAGATGTTAAAAGGCATCTATATAAAGAATATCGAATATCTACATAGCGATAATATATCTCTGTGAGTCCAAGTGTTAATGTCCTAGTGCACTTCTGGATTCACAGGAATCTACTGTCTAATATCTCTTGTTTAGGGCATATTCTATAGATGACACACATGTATCCAGTGCGATTCCAATGCGTTTTTCTTGACAGTTCAATGTTGCAGAGTTTTAAAAAAGTTTTTTGAGATAACTCTCTTTTTCAAAAAATCTGCAATATTCGATTCTTATTCATATATATGTGGTCAAAAAATGTCTACCAAGTTACTGTTATCGTTCAATCCTATACCAAAATTTTTTTTCTATTTTTTATTTTTTTTATTTTTAGGGGAAGATATAATAGAGAACACAACAGTGTGACATAGAGATGACATGCGGTCTGGATGCGATTTCGATATATTCTTTTAAATTCTATATGGAGGTTCTTGTTCTGATATATTCTATACTTATATGTTATACTTATGCGGTCAGTGGATGGGGACCAGATGTAGAGGAAAAACTGTGCGACCTTAAAATATCGCACAGTTGATCATCGACAGATGGTACCCATCCTATAAAAAACCAAATAGTTCAAAATCCGCATTCAGACCGGACGGTTGTAGTGTATTTAGTTCGAAGATTCGTTTTGTTTCTAGGCGTGACATCTTCTCAACATGATTACCACCTCTCCAGTCCTTTTGTACTTTTTCGATTGCTGAATATTTTAAGCACGAGGGGTCTTGATTGTGTTTTATTTTAAAATGGTGTGACAATGAATGATTTTCAAAGCCCTTTTTTATATTGCCAATGTGTTCTGCAATGCGTTTTTTCAACGTTCTTTTAGTTCTTCCCACATACTCGAGTTTACAGGGACATTCTATCACATAAATTACATCCTCTGTGCTGCAGGTGAGAAATTCGTTGATTTTGTGGCAATGTTTGTTTGTTGTTGATCTGATTTCTGTTGTTTTTTTAGGGAACGAAGTCAATTTACAATTGCCACATCTACCACAACGATAAAAGCCCTTAATGTTTGCCCAAGATTGAATGGTTGAAGTACAATTTTTCTTTATTGGGACGGTAGGTGCTATTTTGATGCTTAAATTAGGGGCCTTAGTGAACACAATTTTAGGTTTAGCTGGTATCAGTGTATTCAATGTTTTATCCTTTTTTAATAGGTGCCAATGTTTATTGACAATGGACTGTATTTTTCTAAAATCCCCATTAAAGGGCAAGATCAAGCGCAAATTGGCATCTGTTTGCTCGACTTTTCTATTTTGTTTAGCTTCATTATCAATAAAAAATTCCTCCCTCTTCATTGCTTTAACTTTGTTAAGGGCCACGTCTAGAATCTCCATAGGATACTTTTTTTCTAAAAATTGATTTGTCATGACTACAGCTTCTTTTTCAAATTCTTCATTTAGTGTGCAATTCCGTTTTGCTCTCCGTAACTGTCCCTGCGGAATATTAATCAGCCAGTTGGGGAGATGACAGCTGTTGTATAAAATGTAGCTATTACAAGCTGTCGGTTTCACGAACGTTGTGCATTGTAGTTTGCCCCCCTGATTAAAAATCCGTAGGTCTAAAAATTCTAGTGAAGTTTGACTAATATTTCCTGTAAAACTTAAATTCCACTCATTTTTGTTAATATCATCTAAAAATTGTTTCAAAGAGTCTCCATCTCCCTGCCAGATAAAAAATATGTCGTCGATATACCTTTGCCAGAGCACCAGGTTCGTCCCCAGCCTGGGTTGGATGTTTTCGTATTCCCACTGTGCCATAAATAAATTGAACGATAACAGTAACTTGGTAGACATTTTTTGACCACATATATATGAATAAGAATCGAATATTGCAGATTTTTTGAAAAAGAGAGTTATCTCAAAAAACTTTTTTAAAACTCTGCAACATTGAACTGTCAAGAAAAACGCATTGGAATCGCACTGGATACATGTGTGTCATCTATAGAATATGCCCTAAACAAGAGATATTAGACAGTAGATTCCTGTGAATCCAGAAGTGCACTAGGACATTAACACTTGGACTCACAGAGATATATTATCGCTATGTAGATATTCGATATTCTTTATATAGATGCCTTTTAACATCTGATCACTACTGTAACAGTATATTATTTTTAATGTGTTCTCTAAGGATCCAACCCTGCTGTAAAATTGTCGGTTATTATTATAACCGCAACAGCGGTTAATTTAACAAATGTCCACACAATATGAAAGTTACCTGTGAGACACATTGAAGTTGCACCAATGCGTTGTTATGACGTTTGTAAAAAGGAAATATTGAATAGTTTTAGTAAACCCGTATCAGGAGAAATCTGCTATCTACCTCCTGATGCCCTTGTATCGGTGCCGAAAATAGATGCTCTTTTATTGACTTCTGATATATATTTCCTTTTTATATCCATATATATATATATATTTTTTTCTATATATTTATATTTTATACATCTATGTATTCGGAACTTATCTCTTTAAAGTAGTACATTTTAACCATTTATGTAAGCCGTCGCTATATTGCCATGATGAGATAAGTTGACAATAAGAATATTACTTGAATACATGTTCAAAGCCAGAAACAGAATGCATGGATCCCAATCCGAAAAAATTCTGGATTCCGAACCATTGCTTTTGATATACCTTATCCACTATAAAAGTGGGATACGAGTAGGGGGAAACTAACCACTGAGGAAGGGGTCTTTTCTGTAAATCCCCGAAACGCGTCTGGTATCCATCCCCCTATGAAGAAGAGAGACCTTACAAGACCGAGGAAGTCTGGATAACTGCTACCTTAACCAGCGAATTGCCGAAGTGAATTACTGCCATACTACTGCTATTGTCATACCACGTGCAGCAAACAAAGTTCACTGGCGCCAAAATTCGAATCTGGGCATCAGCTCTTGAGACCGGAGTTAAGACAGACACGCCGAGTCGAGAGCTCACCATCCAGCATCAAGAGAACCTCGGGTAAGCCTCTACATATCTTCGATAAGCGATCGCTCTGCACATTAAATACAGCGGGACGCCGCTGTGCGCATGGATAGCCTGACTACTGTATAATCAAAATTTCAGGCTACATACGCTTTTGATCACTGCCAACATAGGCGAATAAGGATTGTTTGTAGGAGAAGATGATTCATACTCCCATATAAACTCTGTATGGAACATTATATCAAGCACAACCAGCGATTTATTTTACACTGTTTGATCGGACATTTGTTTTAAGTCTATATTGGGATCCATGTACACACCGAACATATTGTCTTAGTAGTATATTTATATGTTTCGTTTTATGGTCAGTTATAATTTAGAATCTATCTTATTGTCAACATTATCATACCTACTGCGGTCTATTTCTTTGATTTGTCGACATTTATTCAATTTTGTACTTACCGATATTTTATTATATTGCTGATATTTTATTACACTTGCTAATATTTTATTGTATTGTCATCTATTGTGTTAATAAAGATCCCTATACTTTTAGAGTGTGCCCCACTTCCATTATTTATATTCCTTATTACTTGCAGACTGGGTGTTGTCTGTTTAGTGGGTGCACCTCTGTGTGGTTCTCCACCTCATTTTAGTGCGACATAACGTGTTTTATTACACCTAGAATCAAGCCAACAGGAAAACAACAAATACAGACATAAACTTATCTGAAGAAGCAGCTGTAGCAACTCCAAGCTGAGAACACAATCCAGGAAGTAATATAAACCGCAAAGTGAGGCAGTATGGGAGGAGATATATAGGGAGGCAATCACTGCTAATAGATGACAGCTGGGAGAGGGAGGAGAGATGACAAAGCGAAAGCAAAACAAAAGAACATCATACAGGAGGTACTGAAGAACGTCTATCAGGACTTCTCAGAGATCTGGCGGTGACAGGTGTATATTTCCTCGCCCTTTACGCTGGGTCCAGACATGAGCGTTTTACAGCGCGTAAAACGCTCAACAGGCAAGAACCAATGATTCCCTATGGGAATGGTTCTCACCTGAGCATTTTACAGCGCGTACGATCGCGCTGTAAAACGCCCGACGCCCCAAGAAGTACATGAGCTTCTTTGGGGCGTCTTTTCGCGCATTCCCGTACATAAATTTTAGCGTGAACGCGCAACAATGGGCGTTCGCTTGTCTCTGTATGCGCGATTGCAAACGCCCGTACAATCGCGCATACAGAGCGTACGTTCAAGTACGCTCAGGTCTGAACCCAGCGCCACAGCAGCTTGTTATATGGTGTGAGAATGCAGTGTCCTCCAGGATAGCCACCACTTGTAGATTTAGGCATTAAAGTGCAAAATTACATTTAGCATAAAACAGGTCCCAGAGATTGGGAGGACCTTGGAGATGGTTGATGTTTGTCCTCTGCCCACACAACCCATACTGGAAGCAGAGGCTGAATTAATTAGGCCAAAAGCAGCAAAATTATTACTTACTTCCCTGAACGAGGCGTTTTACAGGTTGAAAACCAGGAGCTTTCATGCTTTGGAGATGCTATGCGTCACCACATCCTACTTCTCATCTGAAGGGTACAGCCAGACGTTCAGGTTTCTTGAGGTGGGGTTGGAAGCCAAAATCAGGAGTGGATCATAAAAGGTAAGAAGGTCTTACGGGCAGATGCAACGTCTCCACTTTTTCGAATCCACTCCTGTTTTTTGCTCCCAAAACAAACTCACCAAACAGATCTGAAAGCTCCAAGAGCCGGTTACTACAGCGGACACATCCGTACATAAGAGCCGGTTACTACAGCGGACACATCCGTACAGAAGAGCCGGTTACTACAGCGGACACATCCGTACAGAAGAGCCGGTTACTACAGTGGACACATCCGTACAGAAGAGCCGGTTACTACAGCGGACACATCCGTACAGAAGAGCCGGTTACTACAGCGGACACATCCGTACAGGAAGAGCCGGTTACTACAGCGGACACATCCGTACAGAAGAGCCGGTTACTACAGCGGACACATCCGTACAGAAGAGCCGGTTACTACAGCGGACACATCCGCACATAAGAGCCGGTTACTACAGCGGACACATCCGTACATAAGAGCCGGTTACTACAGCGGACATCCGCACATAAGAGCCGGTTACTACAGCGGACACATCCGTACATAAGAGCCGGTTACTACAGCGGACACATCCGTACAGAAGAGCCGGTTACTACAGCGGACACATCCGTACAGAAGAGCCGGTTACTACAGCGGACACATCCGTACAGAAGAGCCGGTTACTACAGCGGACACATCCGTACAGAAGAGCCGGTTACTACAGCGGACACATCCGTACAGAAGAGCCGGTTACTACAGCGGACACATCCGTACATAAGAGCCGGTTACTACAGCGGACACATCCGTACATAAGAGCCGGTTACTACAGCGGACACATCCGTACATAAGAGCCGGTTACTACAGCGGACACATCCGTACAGAAGAGCCGGTTACTACAGCGGACACATCCGTACATAAGAGCCGGTTACTACAGCGGACACATCCGTACAGAAGAGCCGGTTACTACAGCGGACACATCCGTACAGAAGAGCCGGTTACTACAGCGGACACATCCGTACAGAAGAGCCGGTTACTACAGCGGACACATCCGTACAGAAGAGCCGGTTACTACAGCGGACACATCCGTACAGAAGAGCCGGTTACTACAGCGGACACATCCGTACATAAGAGCCGGTTACTACAGCGGACACATCCGTACATAAGAGCCGGTTACTACAGCGGACACATCCGTACATAAGAGCCGGTTACTACAGCGGACACATCCGTACAGAAGAGCCGGTTACTACAGCGGACACATCCGTACAGAAGAGCCGGTTACTACAGCGGACACATCCGTACATAAGAGCCGGTTACTACAGCGGACACATCCGTACATAAGAGCCGGTTACTACAGCGGACACATCCGTACATAAGAGCCGGTTACTACAGCGGACACATCCGTACATAAGAGCCGGTTACTACAGCGGACACATCCGTACATAAGAGCCGGTTACTACAGCGGACACATCCGTACATAAGAGCCGGTTACTACAGCGGACACATCCGTACAGAAGAGCCGGTTACTACAGCGGACACATCCGTACAGAAGAGCCGGTTACTACAGCGGACACATCCGTACAGAGGAGCCGGTTACTACAGCGGACACATCCGTACAGAAGAGCCGGTTACTACAGCGGACACATCCGTACAGAAGAGCCGGTTACTACAGCGGACACATCCGTACATAAGAGCCGGTTACTACAGCGGACACATCCGTACAGAAGAGCCGGTTACTACAGCGGACACATCCGTACAGAAGAGCCGGTTACTACAGCGGACACATCCGTACATAAGAGCCGGTTACTACAGCGGACACATCCGTACAGAAGAGCCGGTTACTACAGCGGACACATCCGTACATAAGAGCCGGTTACTACAGCGGACACATCCGTACATAAGAGCCGGTTACTACAGCGGACACATCCGTACATAAGAGCCGGTTACTACAGCGGACACATCCGTACAGAAGAGCCGGTTACTACAGCGGACACATCCGTACAGAAGAGCCGGTTACTACAGCGGACACATCCGTACAGAAGAGCCGGTTACTACAGCGGACACATCCGTACAGAAGAGCCGGTTACTACAGCGGACACATCCGTACAGAAGAGCCGGTTACTACAGCGGACACATCCGTACAGAAGAGCCGGTTACTACAGCGGACACATCCGTACAGAAGAGCCGGTTACTACAGCGGACACATCCGTACAGAAGAGCCGGTTACTACAGCGGACACATCCGTACATAAGAGCCGGTTACTACAGCGGACACATCCGTACAGAAGAGCCGGTTACTACAGCGGACACATCCGTACAAAAGAGCCGGTTACTACAGCGGACACATCCGTACAGAAGAGCCGGTTACTACAGCGGACACATCCGTACAAAAGAGCCGGTTACTACAGCGGACACATCCGTACAAAAGAGCCGGTTACTACAGCGGACACATCCGTACAAAAGAGCCGGTTACTACAGCGGACACATCCGTACAAAAGAGCCGGTTACTACAGCGGACACATCCGTACAGAAGAGCCGGTTACTACAGCGGACACATCCGTACAGAAGAGCCGGTTACTACAGCGGACACATCCGTACAGAAGAGCCGGTTACTACAGCGGACACATCCGTACATAAGAGCCGGTTACTACAGCGGACACATCCGTACATAAGAGCCGGTTACTACAGCGGACACATCCGTACAGAGGAGCCGGTTACTACAGCGGACACATCCGTACAGAAGAGCCGGTTACTACAGCGGACACATCCGTACATAAGAGCCGGTTACTACAGCGGACACATCCGTACAGAAGAGCCGGTTACTACAGCGGACACATCCGTACATAAGAGCCGGTTACTACAGCGGACACATCCGTACAAAAGAGCCGGTTACTACAGCGGACACATCCGTACAAAAGAGCCGGTTACTACAGCGGACACATCTGTACAGAAGAGCCGGTTACTACAGCGGACACATCCGTACAGAAGAGCCGGTTACTACAGCGGACACATCCGTACAGAAGAGCCGGTTACTACAGCGGACACATCCGTACAGAGGAGCCGGTTACTACAGCGGACACATCCGTACAGAGGAGCCGGTTACTACAGCGGACACATCCGTACATAAGAGCCGGTTACTACAGCGGACACATCCGTACAGAAGAGCCGGTTACTACAGCGGACACATCCGTACAGAAGAGCCGGTTACTACAGCGGACACATCCGTACAAAAGAGCCGGTTACTACAGCGGACACATCCGTACATAAGAGCCGGTTACTACAGCGGACACATCCGTACAGAGGAGCCGGTTACTACAGCGGACACATCCGTACATAAGAGCCGGTTACTACAGCGGACACATCCGTACAGAAGAGCCGGTTACTACAGCGGACACATCCGTACATAAGAGCCGGTTACTACAGCGGACACATCCGTACAAAAGAGCCGGTTACTACAGCGGACACATCTGTACAGAAGAGCCGGTTACTACAGCGGACACATCCGTACAGAAGAGCCGGTTACTACAGCGGACACATCCGTACAGAAGAGCCGGTTACTACAGCGGACACATCCGTACAGAAGAGCCGGTTACTACAGCGGACACATCCGTACATAAGAGCCGGTTACTACAGCGGACACATCCGTACAGAAGAGCCGGTTACTACAGCGGACACATCCGTACAGAAGAGCCGGTTACTACAGCGGACACATCCGTACATAAGAGCCGGTTACTACAGCGGACACATCCGTACATAAGAGCCGGTTACTACAGCGGACACATCCGTACAGAAGAGCCGGTTACTACAGCGGACACATCCGTACATAAGAGCCGGTTACTACAGCGGACACATCCGTACATAAGAGCCGGTTACTACAGCGGACACATCCGTACATAAGAGCCGGTTACTACAGCGGACACATCCGTACAGAAGAGCCGGTTACTACAGCGGACACATCCGTACAGAAGAGCCGGTTACTACAGCGGACACATCCGTACAGAAGAGCCGGTTACTACAGCGGACACATCCGTACAGAAGAGCCGGTTACTACAGCGGACACATCCGTACAGAAGAGCCGGTTACTACAGCGGACACATCCGTACAGAAGAGCCGGTTACTACAGCGGACACATCCGTACAGAAGAGCCGGTTACTACAGCGGACACATCCGTACAGAAGAGCCGGTTACTACAGCGGACACATCCGTACAAAAGAGCCGGTTACTACAGCGGACACATCTGTACAGAAGAGCCGGTTACTACAGCGGACACATCCGTACAGAAGAGCCGGTTACTACAGCGGACACATCCGTACATAAGAGCCGGTTACTACAGCGGACACATGCGTACAGAAGAGCCGGTTACTACAGCGGACACATCCGTACAGAAGAGCCGGTTACTACAGCGGACACATCCGTACATAAGAGCCGGTTACTACAGCGGACACATCCGTACATAAGAGCCGGTTACTACAGCGGACACATCCGTACAGAAGAGCCGGTTACTACAGCGGACACATCCGTACATAAGAGCCGGTTACTACAGCGGACACATCCGTACATAAGAGCCGGTTACTACAGCGGACACATCCGTACATAAGAGCCGGTTACTACAGCGACACATCCGTACAGAAGAGCCGGTTACTACAGCGGACACATCCGTACAGAAGAGCCGGTTACTACAGCGGACACATCCGTACAGAAGAGCCGGTTACTACAGCGGACACATCCGTACAGAAGAGCCGGTTACTACAGCGGACACATCCGTACAGAAGAGCCGGTTACTACAGCGGACACATCCGTACAGAAGAGCCGGTTACTACAGCGGACACATCCGTACAGAAGAGCCGGTTACTACAGCGGACACATCCGTACAGAAGAGCCGGTTACTACAGCGGACACATCCGTACAGAAGAGCCGGTTACTACAGCGGACACATCCGTACAGAAGAGCCGGTTACTACAGCGGACACATCCGTACAAAAGAGCCGGTTACTACAGCGGACACATCCGTACAGAAGAGCCGGTTACTACAGCGGACACATCCGTACAAAGAGCCGGTTACTACAGCGGACACATCCGTACAAAAGAGCCGGTTACTACAGCGGACACATCCGTACAAAAGAGCCGGTTACTACAGCGGACACATCCGTACAAAAGAGCCGGTTACTACAGCGGACACATCCGTACAGAAGAGCCGGTTACTACAGCGGACACATCCGTACAGAAGAGCCGGTTACTACAGCGGACACATCCGTACAGAAGAGCCGGTTACTACAGCGGACACATCCGTACATAAGAGCCGGTTACTACAGCGGACACATCCGTACATAAGAGCCGGTTACTACAGAGGACACATCCGTACAGAGGAGCCGGTTACTACAGCGGACACATCCGTACAGAAGAGCCGGTTACTACAGCGGACACATCCGTACATAAGAGCCGGTTACTACAGCGGACACATCCGTACAGAAGAGCCGGTTACTACAGCGGACACATCCGTACATAAGAGCCGGTTACTACAGCGGACACATCCGTACACAAGAGCCGGTTACTACAGCGGACACATCTGTACAGAAGAGCCGGTTACTACAGCGGACACATCCGTACAGAAGAGCCGGTTACTACAGCGGACACATCCGTACAGAAGAGCCGGTTACTACAGCGGACACATCCGTACAGAGGAGCCGGTTACTACAGCGGACACATCCGTACAGAGGAGCCGGTTACTACAGCGGACACATCCGTACATAAGAGCCGGTTACTACAGCGGACACATCCGTACAGAAGAGCCGGTTACTACAGCGGACACATCCGTACAGAAGAGCCGGTTACTACAGCGGACACATCCGTACAAAAGAGCCGGTTACTACAGCGGACACATCCGTACATAAGAGCCGGTTACTACAGCGGACACATCCGTACAGAGGAGCCGGTTACTACAGCGGACACATCCGTACATAAGAGCCGGTTACTACAGCGGACACATCCGTACAGAAGAGCCGGTTACTACAGCGGACACATCCGTACATAAGAGCCGGTTACTACAGCGGACACATCCGTACAAAAGAGCCGGTTACTACAGCGGACACATCTGTACAGAAGAGCCGGTTACTACAGCGGACACATCCGTACAGAAGAGCCGGTTACTACAGCGGACACATCCGTACAGAAGAGCCGGTTACTACAGCGGACACATCCGTACATAAGAGCCGGTTACTACAGCGGACACATCCGTACATAAGAGCCGGTTACTACAGCGGACACATCCGTACAGAAGAGCCGGTTACTACAGCGGACACATCCGTACATAAGAGCCGGTTACTACAGCGGACACATCCGTACATAAGAGCCGGTTACTACAGCGGACACATCCGTACAGAAGAGCCGGTTACTACAGCGGACACATCCGTACAGAAGAGCCGGTTACTACAGCGGACACATCCGTACAGAAGAGCCGGTTACTACAGCGGACACATCCGTACAGAAGAGCCGGTTACTACAGCGGACACATCCGTACAGAAGAGCCGGTTACTACAGCGGACACATCCGTACAGAAGAGCCGGTTACTACAGCGGACACATCCGTACAGAAGAGCCGGTTACTACAGCGGACACATCCGTACAGAAGAGCCGGTTACTACAGCGGACACATCCGTACAGAAGAGCCGGTTACTACAGCGGACACATCCGTACAAAAGAGCCGGTTACTACAGCGGACACATCCGTACAGAAGAGCCGGTTACTACAGCGGACACATCCGTACAAAAGAGCCGGTTACTACAGCGGACACATCCGTACAAAAGAGCCGGTTACTACAGCGGACACATCCGTACAAAAGAGCCGGTTACTACAGCGGACACATCCGTACAAAAGAGCCGGTTACTACAGCGGACACATCCGTACAGAAGAGCCGGTTACTACAGCGGACACATCCGTACAGAAGAGCCGGTTACTACAGCGGACACATCCGTACAGAAGAGCCGGTTACTACAGCGGACACATCCGTACATAAGAGCCGGTTACTACAGCGGACACATCCGTACATAAGAGCCGGTTACTACAGCGGACACATCCGTACAGAGGAGCCGGTTACTACAGCGGACACATCCATACAGAAGAGCCGGTTACTACAGCGGACACATCCGTACATAAGAGCCGGTTACTACAGCGGACACATCCGTACAGAAGAGCCGGTTACTACAGCGGACACATCCGTACATAAGAGCCGGTTACTACAGCGGACACATCCGTACAAAAGAGCCGGTTACTACAGCGGACACATCTGTACAGAAGAGCCGGTTACTACAGCGGACACATCCGTACATAAGAGCCGGTTACTACAGCGGACACATCCGTACAGAAGAGCCGGTTACTACAGCGGACACATCCGTACAGAAGAGCCGGTTACTACAGCGGACACATCCGTACAGAAGAGCCGGTTACTACAGCGGACACATCCGTACAGAAGAGCCGGTTACTACAGCGGACACATCCGTACAGAAGAGCCGGTTACTACAGCGGACACATCCGTACAGAGGAGCCGGTTACTACAGCGGACACATCCGTACAGAGGAGCCGGTTACTACAGCGGACACATCCGTACATAAGAGCCGGTTACTACAGCGGACACATCCGTACAGAAGAGCCGGTTACTACAGCGGACACATCCGTACAAAAGAGCCGGTTACTACAGCGGACACATCCGTACATAAGAGCCGGTTACTACAGCGGACACATCCGTACAGAGGAGCCGGTTACTACAGCGGACACATCCGTACATAAGAGCCGGTTACTACAGCGGACACATCCGTACAGAAGAGCCGGTTACTACAGCGGACACATCCGTACATAAGAGCCGGTTACTACAGCGGACACATCCGTACAAAAGAGCCGGTTACTACAGCGGACACATCGTACAGAAGAGCCGGTTACTACAGCGGACACATCCGTACAGAAGAGCCGGTTACTACAGCGGACACATCCGTACAGAAGAGCCGGTTACTACAGCGGACACATCCGTACAGAAGAGCCGGTTACTACAGCGGACACATCCGTACAGAAGAGCCGGTTACTACAGCGGACACATCCGTACAAAAGAGCCGGTTACTACAGCGGACACATCCGTACAGAAGAGCCGGTTACTACAGCGGACACATCCGTACAAAAGAGCCGGTTACTACAGCGGACACATCCGTACAAAAGAGCCGGTTACTACAGCGGACACATCCGTACAAAGAGCCGGTTACTACAGCGGACACATCCGTACAAAAGAGCCGGTTACTACAGCGGACACATCCGTACAGAAGAGCCGGTTACTACAGCGGACACATCCGTACAGAAGAGCCGGTTACTACAGCGGACACATCCGTACAGAAGAGCCGGTTACTACAGCGGACACATCCGTACATAAGAGCCGGTTACTACAGCGGACACATCCGTACATAAGAGCCGGTTACTACAGCGGACACATCCGTACAGAGGAGCCGGTTACTACAGCGGACACATCCGTACAGAAGAGCCGGTTACTACAGCGGACACATCCGTACATAAGAGCCGGTTACTACAGCGGACACATCCGTACAGAAGAGCCGGTTACTACAGCGGACACATCCGTACATAAGAGCCGGTTACTACAGCGGACACATCCGTACAGAAGAGCCGGTTACTACAGCGGACACATCCGTACAGAAGAGCCGGTTACTACAGCGGACACATCCGTACAGAAGAGCCGGTTACTACAGCGGACACATCCGTACAGAAGAGCCGGTTACTACAGCGGACACATCCGTACAGAAGAGCCGGTTACTACAGCGGACACATCCGTACAGAAGAGCCGGTTACTACAGCGGACACATCCGTACAGAAGAGCCGGTTACTACAGCGGACACATCCGTACAGAGGAGCCGGTTACTACAGCGGACACATCCGTACAGAGGAGCCGGTTACTACAGCGGACACATCCGTACATAAGAGCCGGTTACTACAGCGGACACATCCGTACAGAAGAGCCGGTTACTACAGCGGACACATCCGTACAAAAGAGCCGGTTACTACAGCGGACACATCCGTACATAAGAGCCGGTTACTACAGCGGACACATCCGTACAGAGGAGCCGGTTACTACAGCGGACACATCCGTACATAAGAGCCGGTTACTACAGCGGACACATCCGTACAGAAGAGCCGGTTACTACAGCGGACACATCCGTACATAAGAGCCGGTTACTACAGCGGACACATCCGTACAGAAGAGCCGGTTACTACAGCGGACACATCCGTACAGAAGAGCCGGTTACTACAGCGGACACATCCGTACATAAGAGCCGGTTACTACAGCGGACACATCCGTACAAAAGAGCCGGTTACTACAGCGGACACATCTGTACAGAAGAGCCGGTTACTACAGCGGACACATCCGTACAGAAGAGCAGGTTACTACAGCGGACACATCCGTACAGAAGAGCCGGTTACTACAGCGGACACATCCGTACAGAAGAGCCGGTTACTACAGCGGACACATCCGTACAGAAGAGCCGGTTACTACAGCGGACACATCCGTACAGAAGAGCCGGTTACTACAGCGGACACATCCGTACAGAAGAGCTGCCGTCATCATGGAGAAACTTAAGTATTATAATAAGGTCACGAGAGCTGGATATGTTCAGTTACAAAATGACAAAATCATTTCTATAAAAGCAATTAGAAAAATCTGTAATTTTCATCACTTTCTGTATCTTCCTAGAATATCTTTTGTTATGTTTTACTGTAAATGTGTCTATTACTTCCATATGGTTTTATAACAATATTTATATTCATAAAATGGATTTGTATTTGGATTATTCTTATTTATTCAAAGTTTTTTTTACTCTGGGAATATTGTTTCTATCTGTCATTGATTGTCCTTAAAAAAAAAGAAACTGCCCCACTTTCTGAACCTTTAGTGACCGGTCCATTTTGAGCCTTTTTTTTTTTCTTTTCCACATCCCAAGAGCCATAAGATTTTATCTTTCCAGCTGCATAACGTATGATGGCTTTCTTTTTTTTAGGGTGGGTTCACATCAGCGTTATGTATTCCGTTATGGTTATAACGGAAAATATATTAAGAAATTATAAAATCCATAAGACGGAAGTCAAAACGGAAGCCATTAAGAGGCATTCCATTTGTCCATTCTGCATAACGGGAGCCAGACGGATCCGTTAAGATTCCCATAGACTTCCATTATGACAGATCAAAACGGAATGCCTCTTAATGGCTTCCGTTTTGACTTCCATCTTATGGATTCCGTTATTTTCCGTTATGGCTTTCCATTATAACTTGCTTATAACGGAATACTTAACGCTGATATGAACCCAGCCTTAGGCCCCCTGCACACTGCCGTGTTTCACAGCCGTGTGCGGGCCGTGGAACCGCGGCCTGGATCCCTCCTGAGAGCAGGAGCGCACGGCGTCACTGGTTGCTATGACGCCGTGCGCTCCCTGCTGCCGGCACAGAACAGTAATACACTGGTATAGATCATACCAGTGTATTACTGTATTGCGGCGGCAGCAGGGAGCGCACGGCGTCATAGCAACCAGTGACGCCGTGCGCTCCTGCTCTCAGGAGGGATCCAGGCCGCGGTTCCACGGCCCGCACACGGCTGTGAACAACGGCCGTGTGCATGGGGCCTTAGTTGAATTAGTTTTTTATGGCCCAGGTTTGGGGTACATATAATCATATTGATTAAGGGGAATGTGTCCCTTCTTTTATTATTATTATTATGTAACTGCCGTTTTCTTTTTTGTAGGGACAGTGACAGGGAACATTTTTGTAATATACTTTATTTAGGGAAAACGTTTATTTGTGGTAGAAAACTGGGGCTGAAATGTCCCTTCGCAGCGCTCTCTCAGATGAGCATTGCTAAGGGTCCTCCGTCTTCTATCAGCATAGGAGAGGCGGGCAGTGCGGGAGCTGCGGGTCTCTGCCTGCCCTGCCCCCTCAGCCCGGTGGGCACAGGAGCCTTATGTGTTATAATTAACTCTACATTCCCCCTTTTTATTAGATATAATGAACTTGTACACTCTGTGTGCTCAGTGCCCAGCGTGGCCGGCGCTGTCAGTGAGCGCTCCCCCTGCACTCCGGGCACGCTGACTAATGGAGCAGCCGCCGGGAGCGATGCCTGACCGAGCGGTGAGCGCCACTACAGGCCGTGCAGGGAGGCAAGGGGAAGCTGTGATATAGGGAGTTACGTCCTTCTATACTGTGCCCCCCAATACTATCCTGCAGAGACAGTCCCCCTGAAAATACTGGTACCACACAGTGTGCCGGATACACCACTCACTGCGCTGTGCATTATATAGAGCTCGGATACACCACCCACTGCGCTGTGCATTATATAGAGCTCAGATACACCACCCACTGCGCTGTGCATTATATAGAGAACAGCTCGGATACACCACACACTGCGCTGTGCATTATATAGAGCTCGGATACACCTCCCACTGCGCTGTGCATTATATAGAGCTCGGATACACCTCCCACTGCGCTGTGCATTATATAGAGCTCGGATACACCACCCACTGCGCTGTGCATTATATAGAGCTCGGATACACCTCCCACTGCGCTGTTCATTATATAGAGAACAGCTCGGATACACCTCCCACTGCGCTGTGCATTATATAGAGAGCAGCTCGGATACACCTCCCACTGCGCTGTGCATTATATAGAGCTCAGATACACCACCCACTGCGCTGTGCATTATATAGAGCTCGGATACACCTCCCACTGCGCTGTGCATTATATAGAGCTCGGATACACCTCCCACTGCGCTGTGCATTATATAGAGCTCGGATACACCACCCACTGCGCTGTGCATTATATAGAGCTCGGATACACCTCCCACTGCGCTGTTCATTATATAGAGAACAGCTCGGATACACCTCCCACTGCGCTGTGCATTATATAGAGAGCAGCTCGGATACACCTCCCACTGCGCTGTGCATTATATAGAGCTCAGATACACCACCCACTGCGCTGTGCATTATATAGAGCTCGGATACACCTCCCACTGTGCTGTGCATTATATAGAGCTCAGATACACCTCCCACTGCGCTGTGCATTATATAGAGCTCGGATACACCACCCACTGCGCTGTGCATTATATAGAGATCAGCTCGGATACACCTCCCACTGCGCTGTGCATTATATAGAGCTTGGATACACCACCCACTGCGCTGTGCATTATATAGAGCTCGGATACACCACCCACTGCGCTGTGCATTATATAGAGCTCAGATACACCACCCACTGCGCTGTGCATTATATAGAGCTCGGATACACCTCCCACTGCGCTGTGCATTATATAGAGCTCGGATACACCTCCCACTGCGCTGTGCATTATATAGAGCTCGGATACACCTCCCACTGCGCTGTGCATTATATAGAGCTCAGATACACCACCCACTGCGCTGTGCATTATATAGAGCTTGGATACACCACTCACTGCGCTGTGCATTATATAGAGCTCAGATACACCACCCAGTGCGCTGTGCATTATATAGAGCTCGGATACACCTCCCACTGCGCTGTGCATTATATAGAGCTCGGATACACCACCCACTGCGCTGTGCATTATATAGAGAACAGCTCGGATACACCTCCCACTGCGCTGTGCATTATATAGAGAGCAACTCGGATACACCTCCCACTGCGCTGTGCATTATATAGAGCTCGGATACACCTCCCACTGCGCTGTGCATTATACAGAGAACAGATCGGATACACCTCCCACTGCGCTGTGCATTATAGAGAGAGCAGCTCGGATACACCTCCCACTGCACTGTGCATTATATAGAGATCAGCTCAGATACACTTGACACTACGCTGTGTATTATATAGAGAACAGCTCGGATACTGCTCCCACTGCGCTGTGCATTATACAGAGAACAAATCGGATACACCTCCCACTGTGCTGTGTATTATATAGAGAACAGCTCGGATACACCTCCCACTGCACTGTGCATTATATAGAGAACAGCTCGGATACACCTACCACTGCGCTGTGCATTATATAGAGAACAGCTCGGATACACCTACCACTGCGCTGTGCATTATATAGAGCTCGGATACACCACCCACTGCGCTGTGAATTATATAGAGCTCGGATACACCTCCCACTGCGCTGTGCATTATATAGAGAACAGATACACCTCCCACTGCGCTGTGCATTATATAGAGCTCGGATACACCTTACACTGCACTGTGCATTATATAGAGAGCAGCTCGGATACACCACTCACTGCGCTGTGCATTATATAGAGCTTGGATACACCTCCCACTGTGCTGTGCATTATATAGAGCTCGGATACACCTCCCACTGCGCTGTGCATTATATAGAGCTCGGATACACCTCCCACTGCTCTGTGCATGATATAGAGAGCAGCTCGGATACACCTCCCACTGCGCTGTGCATTATATAGAGAACAGCTCAGATACACCTCCCACTGCGCTGTGCATTATATAGAGAGCAGCTCGGATACACCTCCCACTGCGTTGTGCATTATATAGAGCTCAGGTACACCTCCCACTGTGCTGTGCATTATATAGAGCTCGGATACACCTCCCACTGCGCTGTGCATTATATAGAGCTCGGATACACCTCCCACTGCTCTGTGCATTATATAGAGAGCAGCTCGGATACACCTCCCACTGCGCTGTGCATTATATAGAGAGCAGCTCGGATACACCTCCCACTGCGCTGTGCATTATATAGAGAGAACAGCTTGGATACACCTTACACTGCGCTGTGCATTATATAGAGCTCGGATACACCTCCCACTGCTCTGTGCATTATATAGAGAGCAGCTCGGATACACCTCCCACTGCTCTGTGCATTATATAGAGAGCAGCTCGGATACACCTCCCACTGCGCTGTGCATTATATAGAGAACAGCTCGGATACACCTCCCAGTGCACTGTGCATTATATACAGAGAACAGCTTGGATACACCCTACACTGCGCTGTGCATTATATAGAGAGCAGTTCAGATATATTCTCACACCGTCCTTTACATTCACTGCTCTGCAGACTCCAAGGCAATGGTGCCGCACAGTGGTATCAAAGAGACCAACTCCCCGCTCCTTTTGCAGACAGTCACGAGGGGAGGTGCGAGGTCACCGGCAAGGAGAGGGCCCGGGTCACTGGTGCAGCAACCAGATTACAGGTAGCTTGGATAAACCGCTTGTTTGCATTAGCTCCCTCTGCTGGTCAAGTGGGAAACATGGAATAGTATTATAGAATTTTTTTATATTTCCAAAAAAGTGAAAACTAAAAAACATCTTTAAAATGGACCAAATCTTAAAAAACTGCATGAAAGATTCCTTTGAAATTTTTCACTGATAGGAGGATAGAAAGCACCGTCTTTTTTTTAAGTTCTTAACTCTCTGGATCAGTAAAATGTTTAACAAAAACACATTTTTTGACTTTTTATGTTTTACTACGTTTACAAAATAAACCCACTAGGGTTGAGCGAATCGACTTCGGATGAAACTTTGTTTCAATACTGTGGCTGCGCACCGAGATTACATTTCATAGGACGACTTTGTAGCGTTTGTCTTTATCACTTTGAAATAACTGAATATAGGGCTGGAAAAAAACTGATTCTGGAATTATTTTTGCAATATTCTTTTTCTACATAGTTCACAATGTGTATTGTTGAGTAGGTCATCAAAATATAATTGTGTTTATAATTATCTGTATCAATATATATTTACATTGTATCCCTAATCATGTTGTTTTGATTTATCTATAGAATTATTTATTGAGATTCAATTTACAATACACAGTCATACCTAATCGTATATCCATATTTAATTCATAATATACAAGTAAATAAATAACTAGATCTACAGAGATTCAGCTGAAGATCTTATCAGCTGTATTCAGGACCACAATCCCTGACCAGCAGAGCGGAGAGGAGGATGAGGCAGCTCTTTACCTCAGTGCTCTGAAGTCACTTCTCCTCCTGTGTGATTAGGACAGGTTCTTTGTGCACTAATAGGACAGTGACCATTTTGTTTCTCCTAACGAGCCATAATAACTAATGAAAGGTCTTTGGAAATATATTTATAATAAAGTAATATTTTCTTAATTCCCGGAGAACCCCTTTAATGGACTTATGTAACATTAAGTAGCAGACTCAGCAAATCATAATTTACTCTCCTGAAAGAGGATTTTCCCAGGTTAAAGAGCAGGGCAGGATCTGTAATGATTTGCAGATGCTAGTGACACCACACCTTAGTTGTCACCTGAAGATAACGGCCAGATGGTCAGGGTTCTTGATGCAGTTTTGGAAGCCAAAACCAGGAGTGGATCATAAAAGGAGAGTCACTGTTATGGACAGATACCACATCTCCTCTCTTCTGAATACACTCCCGCTTTTGGCTTTCCAAAGCTGTATCAGAAAATCCAAGCAGATGACCGCGCAGTCACAGAACTGATTACCGAAGCGGAGACATCTGTGCATCAGCTGCCATGGCCGTGGAGAAACGTAAGTGATATAATATCACCAGAGGTGGATACAATCGGTTACAAAATTACAAAAACCTTTATGTCATGGCAATTTTTACCACGTAATTTACTTCCTAAAATACTATCTACTACCAGAAATGTGGGCATTTCTTGTATATGGTTTTATAATATTTGTATACTTAAATTTGTATAGAGATTATTGTGTTATTTTTATATTGTTTCTATATTTCATTAACTAACCTTAAAAAAAAAAAATTATTCCAATTTCTGACCCCTTATCCCCTTAGTGACGTCCATTGTGAGCAAATTTTTTGTTGGTGTTGCCTTTCAAGAGCCAAACCTTTCCACAGACATAGCCGTATGATGGCTTGTTTTTTGCAGGACGAGTTGTATTTTTTATGGTACATATAAATTCATTGACTAATTTTTTTGTTGGGGGGAAAGAACATCAATACTGCCGTAACATCAAAAAAAAAAAAAAAAAAAAACAGCCTGGATCCTGAAAGCGAAATCCTAAGGAGTAAGGGTCCGGGCAAGACGGCGTGATGACGTGAATACGTCGCGTCTCGTCCTCCCCCTCCACCGGCCTCCCCCTCCCAGGCTCTCGCGTCTATCCGAATAGCCGATGCCGAACAGCTGATGGCTAGTGCTGCGACTCGGCGCTATCTTCTATCTCCGTTGGAGGCTCTTACCCCGTGCTCTCTGGGTCTGGCTGCCTGGTGCGTTGCTCTGGATCGCTTGTTGGCCGGTGTGCGGTGCGACGTGCGGTGGGATTCTCTGCTCCTTACCCTGCTACTTGCTCTGTATTTCGGTCGGACCATCTAGCTCTGCTCAGGAGGCGGGCTTCGGCTGATTGATCGTCTGGACCGTGTGCTGCTGGGTCGTCTCTCTGCCTGCCGCTTGCTTGCTGCGGACTGTCTGTCGCTTCGGTCCTCACTGTCCTGCTGCCCTCTACCTTGGACTGCTGCCAACTCTCTCGTCTGTCCTCGACATTTGGATGTCAGCTGTGGAGTGCCCCACGAGCAGGACTTCCTCTCTGGATACGTGAGAAAAAAAAAAAATATACATATATATATATTGCCTATTTTTGACTCTCCTAAGTTTTTTCTGAGCTGTTCCATTCCCGATGTGCAGGCTTTTCTTTTTCTTTTTTTGAAAGGAAAAGGGTAAAGGCTATAAAGAAAAGGAATAAGGAAAGAGGGAGAGAGAGGGAAAAAGGGGAAGAAAAAAAGAAAAGAAAAAGAGAAGAGGGGAAGGGAAAAGAAGGGGGGAGGGGAAAGAAAAAAAAAAGAAAAAAGAAAAAAGGGACAGAAAAAAAAAAAAAAACGGAGAATACATTCTCTTCTTATCAGAGAATGGCTCCAAAGCGACGTTCAGTCGATGCCTCTGTAATCAAGGTGGGCTCTAAAACTCCAGAAAATAGGATTGATAAATTCCTGAAATCACCTCTCCCATCTGAAAAGAATTCAGTAAAAACGAATCCCTCCGCTAATTTGAGAAAATTTGCTAAAATTCCCCAAAGAGTTGATCAGTCTGAGGACGGATTAGAGGATGCAGATCAGGAGACGGGGGAGGAAGGCCTCCTTTTACAAACACAAACTGAATACGATCCATCTCTCTTGGACAAAATCCTTGGCGCTGTGGAAAACAACGGCAGCTTAGTACAAGGGATGTCCGTTCAATTGGGGTCAATGCAGATCGATATATCCTTAATAAGAGATGACCTAGCAAAGATCCGTGACCGAGTCTTGCATATGGAAAAAACAGTTGCCTCTCTGCAAACTGACATGGACATGCTAAAATCTAAAACTACGCTTCTCGCCGCAGAAAATCAAGCACTCCAAAATAAGTTAGAGGACCTTGAAAATAGGTCAAGGCGAAATAATGTCCGAATAATTGGCTTCCCAGAAGGAGTGGAGGGTCGACTCTTAGAGGAACAACTTAAAGACGTGGTTTTGCATAGCCTAGGTAGCGATAACTTCTCATCGGGATTTCAAATCGAAAGAGCTCATCGAATCCCAGGAGGGAAACCCATTCCAGGGAGGCCCCCGCGCGCAATCATAATGAAACTATTATTGTCCTCAGACAGAGATATGATACTGAGAAGAGCAAGAGAGCTGACACCCATTGAATACCAGGGCACAAGGCTGCTCTTCTTCCCTGATTTTGCTCGGCAAACTCAGGAAAAAAGAAGAAATTTTACAGAGATAAAGAAACGCCTAGCATCCAAGGAGATTAAATATTCTCTACAGTACCCAGCGAAACTGAGAGTGATCCACAATGGGACTCCCCTTTTCTTTGAGACACCGCAACAAGTGCTAGAGTGGATAGATCAAAAGGGCATCTGACATTGTGTACTTTCATTACTGGAGAGTTGGGAGGGGGGTGGGCTAGAATGGGGGAGAACGGCCGAAGGTTAGAGGTTCGCTGAATAGACCGGGCGAATCAACGGAGAGGGGGGGGGAGGGAAGGGGGGGATGATTACCCACTTTGCAGGCGGGGATATTTTTTTTTTTTTTTTTTTTTTTTTTTTTCTCTTCTTCTGTAATTGATGTCTATTAGAATGGTATCTTGGAATGTTAGAGGGCTGGGGGAAAAGGTAAAAAGACAGGCCATTATGGATGCAGTAAAAAGATATCTCCCAGCAATTATCTGCATAGTAGAAACCCATTTAACTAAAGAAACCGTCTCTCGTTTGACAACGGGATGGTATTCTCAATCTTACCATTCTACTTTTAGCAGTTCTGCTAGGGGGGTTTCAGTTCTTATCCATAATTCCATAGATTTTACCCTTATAAAATCCCATGTAGATGATCAGGGCAGATTCGTCTTCCTTCATGGCGAGCTATCTGGATGCAGCTATATCCTCGCTTTTTTTTATATACCCCCGCCATTTTCAATGTATCCACTGATCCAGTTGATGCTCTTCTCTGAAGGGAGACCAGAGTCTCGGCTGATCTTGATGGGAGACTTTAATGCGGTTATGGACCCCAATAGAGATAGATTTTCATCAGACACAGAAAGGCGGAGGAATTCTTGTAACTCCCCGCTGCCTCAGTTTTGCTTGGAAGTAGGGCTGGTTGATATATGGGAACATCTTGGCGGAGGAAAGAGAGTGTATTCCTGTGTCAGCAGGGGCGGTAGAGCAATGTCTAGGATCGATTTAGCACTCACTAATGAGTGTAACTTGAGTAACATCCGCAGGGTGCGATACGGAGTAAGAACAATCTCAGACCATTCGCCCGTTTTGATTGAGGTTTGCACTGGGGAGAACAAGGATATTAGGGGGCTGGGATTTAAGCTGAATCCATACTGGCTCACTATTATGGAAAGTCATCAAGCTATTAAACTGCTGATTTCTTCCTTTTGGGAGGTGAATCTGCCCTCTGCAAATATCAATATGGTATGGGATGCCTTGAAAGCATACCTGAGGGGGACTTTTATAAGTGAGATTGCTGCATTAAAGAGAACATTTAAAAGAAAGGAGGAGGAATTGGCTAAGACTGCGGCATCTACAGCTGAGCGATTCACCAGGCAACCTACGGAGCAAAACAGGGAAGAGATGCAGAAGGCTAGCTGCCTCCTGGAGAATTGTGTAATAGAGAAGGCAAACCACAGGGTATTTTTTAAGGGGTTAAATTACTTCTCCGAGTCTGGACGACCGGGCAAGCTTCTAGCCAGAATAATCTCACAACAAGATAAGAAAAATCTATCTATTACCCTGATTCGGAATACAGAGGGGGAAATTATAACAGATTCAGAAGGAATCAGGAATAGCTTTCTGTATTACTTTGCTCAGATATATAAATCCTCCCCTGGCTTGACATCTGAACTGGCGATGCGGTTCTTGGAGAAAATTCCACTCCGCACCTTAAATGAAGCTCAAATAAAATATCTGGAAGAGGAATTGTCTCTCTCAGAGCTGCAGGAGGCCCTGGGGTCTATTTCGGGGAACTCATCGCCAGGCTTGGATGGCCTGCCATACGAGGTTTATCGTAAGTATAGTGACGTGATTCTTCCTCAATTGCTCGAGGTTTTTTCCCAAGCAACACAGGGAGGGGGACTACCAAACTCCATGATGGAGGCTCTCATTGCTTTAATCTTAAAAAAGGATAAGGACCCGGCAGAACTGAGCTTCTTATAGACCAATCTCCTTATTAAACACGGATGCTAAGATACTATCCAAAGCTCTGGCTAGAAGGCTGTCGCGGGTCATATCCACCATTATCCATCCAGATCAAAATGGCTTTATGCCAAAAAGGGGTACTCAGCATAACTTGCATAGATTATTTACGAATATTCAGTCCCCGGGAGGTGGTGCCCGCTCCATCCTGTCGTTGGACGCTACCAAAGCCTTCGACAGGGTGGAGTGGACTTTTCTCTGGGAGGTAATGAAGAAAATGCGTTTTGGACCAAAATTTATGGCAATGATTCAGCTGTTATACAATTCCCCGGTTGCCAGGATTAGGATTAATGGGACAGTGACAGAGAGTTTCATCCTGGAAAGAGGTACCCGCCAAGGCTGTCCCCTCTCTCCCCTGCTATTTAATATTTACATCGAACCTTTAGCAACTAGTATAAGGCAGGACTCAAAGGTGGCCGGTTTCGGCATAAATGGGGAGTATGATCGTGTTTCACTTTATGCAGATGACTATCCTGGTTTTTATGCATCAAACAGACATTACTCTCCCTCGTATAATGGAGCTGGTTGGTCTCTTCTCTGATCCATCCGGCTTGGAGATCAACTGGGATAAGACCGTCCTCCTTCCTATAGACGAGCTGCGTGGCGAACGGGATAATCAGCTGACGATCTCTGAGTCAATAAAATACCTGGGGATAACAGTTTCTGCCAAACCGCATGAATATCTACAATTAAATCTGATTCCGCTGTTAATGAAGGTGAGGGCTAAAATTAAGGTATGGCAAAAAATCTTGCTCTCTAGAGCGGATAGAATTCATTAATAAAAATGGTAGTGCTGCCCCAGGTTCTTTATATTCTGCGCAACTCGCCTGTATGGATTGCAGATAAGTACTTCAGACTGATAGACCGAATGCTCAATGATTTAATATGGGGGAGGAAGCGGGTGAGACTAAAGGTACTCTATTTCTCTATGCCCTATGAGCGGGGAGGTCTCAACCTCCCCTATTTTAGGGGTTACTTTATGGCCTCCCAATTATGTCTTTTTAAGGACTGGGAAAATAGCCCTCTCTGCAGTAGAGTGGTGAAAGACTCAGGATTCTCGGATTTCTTCACTGTATTGGAGTCTGATTATCTAGTAAACATACTGAGTGGGTATACACTGTTCTGCAGAATGGCTATGAGGACTTGGTTGGCCATAAGGAGATGGTGTGGAGTTAAGGCTTCACTTATTTGTACCCCATTGTGGCACAACTCTAAGCTCCTTAATTTAAATGACTTAAATTGTTGCCAGTATTGGAGGAACAAAAATGTTCAGTATCTACACCAAGTGGTCAGTGAGGGACAAATATTGCCCCTCATGGAACTAAAACAAAGGGCAAATTTAGGTGAGGTGGTTTGGTTTCCATATTTCCAACTGAGGTCAGCACTATCTTGCATACCGGATAGCCAATTTTTTATTGATACCCCTTTATTTCTACACGATTTAATTTGTAAGAAAACTGTCACGAGAATTAAAATATCACATTGCTATAAACACTTAATGAATAATTTTTGTTCGGATGTTCTTTCTCCAGGACAGAGAGCCTGGTCTTTCTTACTTTCAGAGGTGGGTTCTCCAAGTTGGGAGAACATGGGGGATAGTTTAAAGTTGGTTTCACACAATTTCAATCACATTGTTGTACAATTTAATATTTTGCACAAAATTTATGTGACACCCACATGGTTATATAAAAGAGGCCTTAGGGCCTCTTCTGATTGCCCACGCTGTGGCGATCCCGGGGCAGACCATTTACATCTGTTCTGGGACTGCCCCATGGTGAGCAGATACTGGAGCCTGGTCCAAAACAATCTGGCTCACAAACTCAACATTTCTATCCCTTTGTCACCAAGGATATGGGTCCTGGGAGATTTATCGGAGCTTAATTGTCAGCCTATAAAACGCCAAATGCTGATCAAGGTTATGTTTTTAGCTAGGCTCCTGATCACTAGATTATGGTTTTCCCCTTCTGCACCAGAGTACAACAAATGGTTGGGCCTGGTCAAGAAAGTGAAAACTTATGAAAAGATTCTGCACAAACAAAGAGGATCTTACTTGAAATGGGAAAAACTCTGGAAAGATTGGAATAGGGTTAATTAATTAGAACCTTTTTCCCCCTTAGGCTCTCCATGAAGAAATTTTTTTTTTTTTTTTATTTTTTTTTTCCTGCAAAGTGGGGTCGGGTGGGGGATTGGCGAAGGGAAATTAATGTCATTTAATATAATTGATGGGTTTATGAATTTTATAATATCGCAAAGTAATATTGATATAAAGTTTTGTACTAAAACAATAAAGTATAATAAAAGAAAAAAAAAAACTAACCTTAAAAAAAAAAAATTATTCCAATTTCTGACCCCTTATCCCCTTAGTGACGTCCATTGTGAGCAAATTTTTTGTTGGTGTTGCCTTTCAAGAGCCAAACCTTTCCACAGACATAGCCGTATGATGGCTTGTTTTTTGCAGGACGAGTTGTATTTTTTATGGTACATATAAATTCATTGACTAATTTTTTTGTTGGGGGGAAAGAACATCAATACTGCCGTTTTTTTTTTTCACTTTTAGAGTTACGATGTTGACTGTGTAAGGGCTCTTTCACACCTGCGTTCTTGTCTTCCGGCATAGAGTTCCGTCGTCGGGGCTCTATGCCGGAAGAATCCTGATCAGTTTTATCCTAATGCATTCTGAATGGAGAGAAATCCGTTCAGGATGCATCAGGATGTCTTCAGTTCCGAAACGGAACGTTTTTTGGCCGGAGAAAATACTGCAGCATGCTGCGCTTTTTGCTCCGGCCAAAAATCCTGAACCCTTGCCGCAAGGCATTGATCCGGATCCGGCCTTAAGCTAAACGTCGTTTCGGCGCATTACCGGATCCGACGTTTAGCTTTTTCTGAATGGTTACCGTGGCTGCCGGGACGCTAAAGTCCTGGCAGCCATGGTAAAGTGCAGTGGGGAGCGGGGAGCAGTATACTTACCGTCCATGCGGCTCCCGGGGCGCTCCAGAGTGACGTCAGGGCGCCCCACGCGCATGGATGACGTGATCGCATGGCACGTCATCCACGCGCATGGGGCGCTCTGACGTCATTCTGGAGCGCCCCGGGAGCCGCACGGACTGTAAGTATACCGCTCCCCCGCTCCCCACTCCTACTATGGCAACCAGGACTTTAATAGCGTCCTGGCTGCCATAGTAACACTGAACGCATTTTGAAGACGGATCCGTCTTCAAATGCTTTCAGTTCACTTGCGTTTTTCCGGATCTGGCGTGTAATTCCGGCAAGTGGAATTACAAGTGTGAAAGAGGCCTTATACAAATGACCTGATTTCTTCATTCTATGGTTCAGTAGGAGTACAGAGATACCAAATGTATCTATTTATTACTATGTTTGCACCAAAACCCTTGGATGTCATTGCACCAAGAGCCGTAACATTTTTATTTTTACATAGATGGATCTGTATGGGGGCTTTTTTTTTTTTTTTCATGGCACTACTTTTAGTTTTTGTTGATGCCACTTTTTTGAGTTACCGTTTTTAATTTAGTAATTTTTTTTTTTAAATAATTCACCATGCAGGAGAAATATTCTGATCATAGTCATTGTGTAAATACTAATAGCTTCCTCCTTCTTTAAACCACTTAGATGAGAGCAGGAGCTTGGGTGTCATTAGGTAATCAAATACCTGCTCCACCTGCTACCCCTCAATAAAGGGTTAAAGCTAATGTTTCCTCAACTCCCGTTATGTCTGAGGTGGACGTGGACGTGGACTCCTTACCATTTATGACTAGTTCTGAATACTCTTAGGCCCCTTGCAGACGAGCGTTCTTCCTCCCGCTGTGAGTCTGCATCGCAGCTGGGGGTCACATAGCATTATATTGATTTATGATGCTATGTAACCCTTACAGCTCTGGAACGTATTGGATAACACTGACATAATGCTGCCAGTGTTATCCAATACATTCCAGAACTGTAAGGCCTCTTTCACAAGGGCGTTCCGGATTTGCTCCGGATGCATTGCGGGAAACCTGCGCAAGTAATTTCAATCAGTTTTGACTGCGGTTGCGTTGTTCAGTTTTTATCGCGAAGTGCAATGCATTTTGCACGCGCGTGAGAAAAAACTGAATGTGGTACCCAGACCTAAACCCGGACCCAAACTTATTTTCTCTTATAACATGGTTATAAAGGAAGATAATAGCATTCTTAATACAGAATGCTTACTAAAATGTGCCTTGAGGGGTTAAAAAATAAATAAAAAATGAACTTACCTCATCCTCTTATTCGCGCAGCCGGCATCGTCTTCTTTCAGGACCTGCAAAAGGACATCCGGATTCAGTGCGGGTGCAATGCGTTCACCTCAATCATTGCACCCGCGCAGAAAACTCACCCGTGTGAAAGAGGCCTAAGGGTTACATAGCATCATAAATCAATATAATGCTATGTGACTCCCGGCAACGATGGGAGGTCAGGCCGGGTGCTGCGATGTGGACTCGCTGCAGGAGGAACGATCGTCTGCAAGGGGCCTTAGGCCCCTTTCACACGGGCGAGAATTCTGCAAAAACGCATTGCACCTGCGCGATAAAAACAACGCAACGCAATCAAAAACTGACTGAAATTGTGTGCGCACTCACGCGGATTTCCCGCAATGCACACTCAACGCATCCAGAGCAAATCCGGCACGCCCGTGTCAAAGAGGCCTTAGGTCGGCAGCATTTAACTACCACCAACCCCTGGGTCACCTGTAATATTTTACTATACATATAGTCTAACATTCAAGTGTGAAATGTCCTCCCAGTGTCCACATCACAGACATTTTATTCCATATTTCTCTCTTAGTAAAAACCACAAGTCAGAAGAAGATTCTTATGTGTGCACTTTTTGTGATAACAATTATATTAATCTTCAACATGATCAGGTAAGTGACATCTGAAAAAACTAAACAGAACAATCTTTTTACAATTAATATTACCACAAAGGCAACAGTTATATATGTACAAGAATATAACTACTATAATACTGCCTCCTATGTACAAGAATATAACTACTATAATACTGCTTCTATGTACAAGAATATAACTACTATAATACTGCCTCCTATGTACAAGAATATAACTACTATAATACTGCCTCCTATGTACAAGAGTATAACTACTATAATACTGCTCTTATGTACAAGAATATAACTACTATAATACTGCCTCCTATGTACAAGAATATAACTACTATAATACTGCCTCCTATGTACAAGAATATAACTACTATAATACTGCCTCCTATGTACAAGAATATAACTACTATAATACTGCCTCCTATGTACAAGAATATAACTACTATAATACTGCTCCTATGTATAAGAATATAACTACTATAATACTGCCTCCTATGTACAAGACTATAACTACTATAATACTGCTCCTATGTACAAGAATATAACTACTATAATACTGCTCCTATGTAAAATAATATAACTACTATAATACTGCCTCCTATGTACAAGAATATAACTACTATAATACTGCTCCTATGTACAAGAATATACTATAATACTGCTCCTATGTACAGGAATATAACTACTATAATACTGCTCCTATGTACAAATATATAACTACTATAATACTGCCTCCTATGTACAGGAATATAGCTCCTATAATACTGCTCCTATGTACAAGAATATAACTACTATAATACTGCCTCCTATGTACAGGAATATAACTACTATAATACTGCTCCTATATACAAGAATATAACTACTATAATACTACTCCTATGTACAAGAATATAACTACTATAATACTGCCTCCTATGTACAAGAATATAACTACTATAATACTGCCTCCTATGTACAAGAATATAACTACTATAATACTGACTCCTATGTACAAGAATATAACTACTATAATACTGCTCCTATGTACAAGAATATAACTACTATAATACTGCTCCTATGTACAAGAATATAACTACTATAATACTGCTCCTATGTACAAGAATATAACTACTATAATACTGCTCCTATGTACAAGAATATAACTACTATAATACTGCTCCTATGTACAAGAATATAACTACTATAATACTGCTCCTATGTACAAGAATATAACTACTATAATACTGCTCCTATGTACAAGAATATAACTACTATAATACCGCTCCTATGTACAAGAATATAACTACTATAATACTGCTCCTATGTACAAGAATATAACTACTATAATACTGCCTCCTATGTACAAGAATATAACTACTATAATACTGCCTCCTATGTACAAGAATATAACTACTATAATACTGCCTCCTATGTACAAGAATATAACTACTATAATACTGCCTCCTATGCACAAGAATATAACTACTATAATACTGCCTCCTGCCTATTCACTCTAGAGCGGCATTTCTCAAAATATGGTCCCCCTGGAAGCAATATCGCAAGTTCTAGGCTTTGTCATGACAATCTGTAAGATATATGATTGACATCTACCTGACCCTATCCCCCCCCTCCTGTCCCATCTTCCCCTTGTCTTGTCGACCCCCCCCCCCCTCCCCCACCAGATATCTGTTCGCACAGGTTATTAATGTTCTTAGTTATGTATGCCATCGTTGGGATGTAATGTATATGCTGATTAAGCTTATACCCAGCTGCGTCTGGTGCACGAAATGTATGTTCTTTTACATAACTTTATGCCTTTCTCAAATAAAAAGAAATTTGACAAAGAATATAACTACTATAATACTGCCTCCTATGTACAAGAATATAACTACTATAATACTGCCTCCTATGTACAAGACTATAACTACTATAATACTGCCTCCTATGTACAAGAATATAACTACTAATAATACTGCCTCCTATGTACAAGAATATAACTACTATAATACTGCTCCTATGTACAAGAATATAACTACCATAATACTGCTTCTATGTACAAGAATATAACTACTATAATACTGCCTCCTATGTACAAGAATATAACTACTATAATACTGCCTCCTATGTACAGGAATATAACTACTATAATACTGCTCCTATGTACAAATATATAACTACTATAATACTGCCTCCTATGTACAGGAATATAGCTCCTATAATACTGCTCCCTATGTACAAGAATATAACTACTATAATACTGCTCCTATGTACAAGAATATAACTACTATAATACAGCTCCTATGTACAAGAATATAACTACTATAATACTGCCTCCTATGTACAGGAATATAACTACTATAATACTGCTCCTATGTACAAGGATATAACTACTATAATACTGCTCCTATGTACAAGAATATAACTACTATAATACTGCTCCTATGTACAAGGATATAACTACTATAATACTGCTCCTGTGTACAAGAATATAACTACTATAATACTGCTCCTATGTACAGGAATATAACTACTATAATACAGCCTCCTATGTACAGGAATATAACTACTATAATACTGTCTCCTATGTACAAGAATATAACTACTATAATACTGCTCCTATGTACAAGAATATAACTACTATAATACTGCTCCTATGTACAAGGATATAACTACTATAATACTACTCCTATGTTCAAGAATATAACTACTATAATACTGCCTCCTATGTACAGGAATATAACTACTATAATACTGCTCCTATGTACAAGAATATAACTGCTATAATACTGCTCCTATGTACAAGACTATAACTACTATAATACTACTCCTATGTTCAAGAATATAACTACTATAATACTGCCTCCTATGTACAAGAATATAACTACTATAATACTGCTCCTATGTACAAGAATATAACTACTATAATACTGCTCCTATGTACAAGAATATAACTACTATAATACTGCTCCTATGTACAAGAATATAACTACTATAATACTGCTCCTATGTACAAGAATATAACTACTATAATACTGCTCCTATGTACAAGAATATAACTACTATAATACTGCTCCTATGTACAGAATATAACTACTATAATACTGCTCCTATGTACAAGAATATAACTACTATAATACTGCTCCTATGTACGAATATAACTACTATAATACTGCTCCTATGTACAAGAATATAACTACTATAATACTGCTCCTATGTACAAGAATATAACTATAATACTGCTCCTATGTACAAGAATATAACTACTATAATACTGCTCCTATGTACAAGAATATAACTACTATAATACTGCTCCTATGTACAAGAATATAACTACTATAATACTGCTCCTATGTACAAGAATATAACTACTATAATACTGCCTCCTATGACAAGAATATAACTACTATAATACTGCTCCTATGTACAAGAATATAACTGACTATAATACTGCTCCTATGTACAAGAATATAACTACTAATACTGCTCCTATGTACAAAGAATATAACTACTATAATACTGCATTCCTTATGTACAAGAAATATAACTACTATAATCCGCCTATGTACAAGAATATACACTACTATAATACTGCGCCTAGTGTACAGAATATAACTACTATAATACTGCTCCTATGTACAAGAATAACTACTATAATACTGCCTCCTATGTACAAGAATATAACTACTATATACTGCTCCTATGTACAAGAATATAACTACTATAATACTGCTCCTATGTACAAGAATATAACTACTATAATACTGCCTCCTATGTACAAGAATATAACTACTATAATACTGCTCCTATGTACAAGAATATAACTACTATAATACTGCTCCTATGTACAAGAATATAACTACTATAATACTGCTCCTATGTACAATAATATAACTGCTATAATACTGCTACTATGTACAAGAATATAACTACTATAATACTGCCCCTATGTACAAGAATATAACTACTATAATACTGCTCCTGTGTACAAGAATATAACTACTATAATTCTGCTCCTATGTACAAGAATATAACTACTATAATACTGCCCCCTATGTACAAGAATATAACTACTATAATACTGCCCCCTATGTACAAGAATATAACTACTATAATACTGCTCCTATGTACAAGAATATAACTACTATAATACTGCCTCCTATGTACAAGAATATAACTACTATAATACTGCTCCTATGTACAAGAATATAACTACTATAATACTGCTCCTACGTACAAGAATATAACTACTATAATACTGCTCCTACGTACAAGAATATAACTACTATAATACTGCTGCTATGTACAGGAATATAACTACTATAATACCGCTCCTATGTACAAGAATATAACTACTATAATACTGCTCCTATGTACAAGAATATAACTGCTATAATACTGCCTCCTATGTACAAGAATATAACTACTATAATACTGCTCCTATGTACAAGAATATAACTACTATAATACTGCTGCTATGTACAAGAATATAACTACTATAATACTGCCTCCTATGTACAAGAATATAACTACTATAATACCGCTCCTATGTACAAGAATATATCTACTATAATACTGCTCCTATGTACAAGAATATAACTGCTATAATACTGCTCCTATGTACAAGAATATAACTACTATAATACTGCTCCTGTGTACAAGAATATAACTACTATAATACTGCTCCTATGTACAAGAATATTACTACTATAATACTGCCTCCTATGTACAGGAATATAACTGCTATAATACTGCTCCTACGTACAAGAATATAAGTATGTCATTGTATAAGATGCAGTATGTGTCTGACAATACATAATATAAGGAGAAGTAATGACTCCGCTGTTTCACCGTTTAGGGGACATATGGACATTAGGGACTGGCGCACAAATACTATACTTTCCTGCAAAAAAAATGGGTGAGTACGTTTGTATATAAATTCTTGCTTTGCAGTCATAATCATTGTTCTCACACCATGCTTTACACTGCAGCTGTGCTTGTTTAGAATGTCTGCCGTGTACAAGATGAAGAGCTGGGGATAGTATTTTACAATGGCTGAAAACCACAATTTTAGGGTTTTACCCTGGGCGTTTTTGTGATTTCTGATACTTGGGGGGGGGGGGGGGGGGGGGGGGCAGGCCACTATTTTCAAATTTCCTTCCATTCTCAAAATGTCTGATTTTTGTGTCACAGGGAAAACAAGTCTTTGATCTCCAGACACCTGCAGGAACCTATAATTGACAGGTGAGATGACTTCTCCTAAGGTTGCATTCAAACGACCTTATGTATTTTGCGGATCCGCAAACAATATGGATGACAGCTATGTTGTTGCGTCCGTATTTTTTTGCAAATTGATTATAACAATTCTTTTTCCCGTTCATTGAGATGAACGGGTCCACATCCAATCCGGAAAAATTGCGGATCGGATGCAGACCAAAAATATTGTCATGTGACTGGGGATCAGCAAAAAATATGGATGACAGCTGTGTGACGTCTCTGTTGCGTCCGTCTTTTTTTGCGGATCCATTATAACAATGCTATTCCTGTCTGCAAAAAAGACAAGAACAGGACATGTTCTATCTTGTTTTCCAGAACTGCAGCACAGGTATACGGATGCGCACAGCGCGCAGTGTGCTGTCCACATTTTTTGCTGACCCATTAAAATAAATAGGTTTACATCTAATCCGCAAAACCTGCGTATCAGATGCGGACCAAAAATATGGTCATGTGACTGAGGCCGATCTGCGTGGATGTAGAGTTACAGCAGCTCTCTGTCTGCTCCCTGCACTCATCTGTATGAGACATGCAGGAAGACAACAGAAAGTGACAGCCAGGAGAACACGAAAGCCAATGGAGGAGCAGAAATTAAGAGAAACATCACCACAAGGTGGCGCTGTCAGTAAAACTCCTCAGGGAAGCTCAAATAGTTGGCCCATCTTCGATTAAAAACACAAAAGAGGTAGTACATTTTTTAATAGATGTAAATGTGTAAAAAACATATCTAACCAGGAGGTGGCGCTGGTGTACATGATCCTGTGATATTATTTCCAGCAGTAGGTGGCGCTGGTGTACATGATCCTGTGATATTATTTCCAGCAGTAGGTGGCGCTGTTCTACATGATCTTGTGATATTATTTCCAGCAGTAGGTGGCGCTGGTGTACATGATCCTGTGATATTATTTGTGGCAGTAGGTGGCGCTGGTGTACATGATCCTGTGATATTATTTCCTGCAGTAGGTGGCGCTGGTGTACATGATCCTGTGATATTATTTCCAGCAGTAGGTGGCGCTGGTGTACATGATCCTGTGATATTATTTCCTGCAGTAGGTGGCGCTGGTGTACATGATCCTGTGATATTATTTGTGGCAGTAGGTGGCGCTGGTGTACATGATCCTGTGATATTATTTCCAGCAGTAGGTGGCGCTGGTGTACATGATCCTGTGATATTATTTGTGGCAGTAGGTGGCGCTGCTGTATATGATCTTGTGATATTATTTCCGGCAGTAGGTGGCGCTGGTGTACATGATCCTGTGATATCATTTGTGGCAGTAGGTGGCGCCGGTGTACAGGATCCTGTGATATCATTTGTGGCAGTAGGTGGCGCTGGTGTACAGGATCCTGTGATATTATTTCCAGCAGTAGGTGGCGCTGGTGTACATGATCCTGTGATATTATTTATGGCATTAGGTGGCGCTGGTGTACATGATCCTGTGATATTATTTATGGCATTAGGTGGCGCTGGTGTACATGATCCTGTGATATTATTTCCAGCAGTAGGTGGCGCTGGTGTACACGATCCTGTGATATTATTTCCAGCAGTAGGTGGCGCTGGTGTACATGATCCTGTGATATTATTTCCAGCAGTAGGTGGCGCTGGTGTACATGATCCTGTGATATTATTTCCAGCAGTAGGTGGCGCTGGTGTACATGATCCTGTGATATTATTTATGGCATTAGGTGGCGCTGGTGCTCACTGGAAGGGATTGGTTTTCCTTTTGCTATAGGTCGGTATCGACCATGTAGTGAAGCTGTTCAGCCACAAGATGTCAGCAGTAATGAATTTACCGCTTACTGGGGATGATTTCAGAGGCTGTCTGTGGACAGACAATTGGTTTACTGTTGCAGAGGAGATTATATATATAATAAATTGCCCCCACACAGTATCCCACCATATTCCCACCCCTCATGTCCCCCAAAGTTGGCACATAAAACAAAGGATAAAAAAAACCTAAAAACTAAAACTAAATACTCACCTGCGCTTGCTCGCAGAGTCCCGGCACAGGCGTGCGCGATGACGTCATCGTGCGCGCCTGCGCCAGGGATCACTACTGCATAGGCCTCAGGCCAACTAGTCCTGAAGCCTATGGCGGTGATCGGCAGCAGGGCAGGGAACTATGCGCTCCGCTCCCTGCCCCGCCGCAATATGTGGGTGTCAGCGCTTCAGCAATGATCGCTTCCATCTGTATTGATGGAAGCGCTCATTGCTTCTGGGCCTGGCTGTGGCACCCCCGTGAGAGCCGGCACCAAGGGCGGACCGCCAACCCCCCCCCCCCCCCCCCCCCCCCGGGCACGCCACTGGACGAGATCCCAACAGACATCAGAACACTCACTATATAACCATCATACATGTGCTGAATAAACAGAGATCTGCCTCTAAAACCAACCTCCCTATTGTCTGCTATGGAAGGGCCCCAACTCTGAAACTGCTTGTGGCCCCCAGTCATCCAGAGCAGCATAAGAGGAAGCCATCAGTAGTCTCGAGATGAAGAAGAAGGGGAGCGATCGGTGCAGCAATCCTCGGAGCCGCAGGAGAGGAGGTCCATATTACACCCCCGACCGCTCGGTCCAGTTGCGTCCTCTGTCTCACAGACCCTTGTCGTGGATCACAATATATGTCGCCAACCAACCCTGCCCCCCCGTCACAGTAAAAGCCGATCCCTGAAACATGGCGCATCCCGACATTGTACTCGGAAAGATACGTATAAAATCCGATCTCCGTCCTTCCAACGTTCTCACAGAGAGGTTTATCGGATAAACGACTCCAAACTCTCCGGCTCCAGGTCTGATTCCGATCTGCGAGAACATTCATACAACCGTGTCCATAGCGGATACTGGAAATTGTGTGATAGTTCCATCCACAACCTGCCAAATACAACTTTAGGTTTTGTCCATATAAAAAATTTAATATTTCAAATAAACTTCAATGAAATATATTCTTTATTTCAGCCAAAACCAATGACCTGTCCATGCCCAGACCGTCTCCGGAATCGCCCCTCCCCCCAGTAGCAATAAATTCATGAGAAGTTACCCCATATTCCCCCGCGCTGTAACTCTATGGAAAGGTCCATTCAGCTCACTGCTGTCATCTTGTGGCTGAACAGCTTCACTACATGGTGGATACCGACCTATAAAAAAGGAAAACGAATTCTTATCCTACCAGTGAGCACCGCCGCCACCTACTGCTGGAAATAATATGACAGGATCATGTACACCAGCGCCACCTACTGCTGGAAATAATATCACAGGATCATGTACACCAGCGCCACCTACTGCTGGAAATAATATCACAGGATCATGTACACCAGCGCCACCTACTGCAGGAAATAATATCACAGGATCATGTACACCAGCGCCACCTACTGCTGGAAATAATATCACAGTATCATGTACACCAGCGCCACCTACTGCCACAAATAATATCACAGGATCATGTACACCAACGCCACCTACTGCAGGAAATAATATCACAGGATCATGTACACCAGCGCCACCTACTGCTGGAAATAATATCACAGTATCATGTACACCAGCGCCACCTACTGCCACAAATAATATCACAGGATCATGTACACCAGCACCACCTACTGCTGGAAATAATATCACAGGATTATGTACACCAGCGCCACCTATAATATCACAGGATTATGTACACCAGAGCCACCTACTGCCACAAATAATATCACAGGATCATGTACACCAGCGCCACCTACTGCTGGAAATAATATCACAGGATCATGTACACCAGCGCCACCTACTGCAGGAAATAATATCACAGGATCATGTACACCAGCGCCACCTACTGCTGGAAATAATATCACAGTATCATGTACACCAGCGCCACCTACTGCCACAAATAATATCACAGGATCATGTACACCAGCACCACCTACTGCTGGAAATAATATCACAGGATTATGTACACCAGAGCCACCTACTGCCTCAAATAATATCACAGGATCATGTACACCAGCGCCACCTACTGCTGGAAATAATATCACAGGATTATGTACACCAGAGCCACCTACTGCCACAAATAATATCACAGGATCATGTACACCAGCGCCACCTACTGCTGGAAATAATATCACAGTATCATGTACACCAGCGCCACCTACTGCTGGAAATAATATCACAGTATCATGTGCACCAGCGCCACCTACTGCAGGAAATAATATCACAGGATCATGTACACCAGCGCCACCTACTGCTGGAAATAATATCACAGGATCATGTACACCAGCGCCACCTACTGCTGGAAATAATATCACAGGATCATGTACACCAGCACCACCTACTGCTGGAAATAATATCACAGGGTCATGTACACCATCGCCACCTACTGCAGGAAATAATATCACAGGGTCATGTACACCAGCGCCACCTACTGCTGGAAATAATATCACAAGATCATGTACACCAGCACCACCTACTGCAGGAAATAATATCACAGGATCATGTACACCATCGTCACCTACTGCAGGAAATAATATCACAGGGTCATGTACACCAGCGCCACCTACTGCAGGAAATAATATCACAGGGTCATGTACACCATCGCCACCTACTGCAGGAAATAATATCACAGGGTCATGTACACCAGCGCCACCTACTGCAGGAAATAATATCACAGGATCATGTACACCATCGCCACCTACTGCAGGAAATAATATCACAGGGTCATGTACACCATCGCCACCTACTGCAGGAAATAATATCACAGGGTCATGTACACCAGCGCCACCTACTGCAGGAAATAATATCACAGGATCATGTACACCAGCGCCACCTACTGCTGGAAATAATATCACAGGATCATGTACACCAGCGCCACCTACTGCCGGAAATAATATCACAGGATCATGTACACCAGCGCCACCTACTGCTGGAAATAATATCACAGGATCATGTACACCAGCACCACCTATTGCTCAGATATGGCTTTTACATTTACATCCAGTATTCTGCAGGCCAGTAGTAGAGATCTGAAAGACAAGCACAAGCCGTGGCCTGCAGCAGGGAGTGAGACTGAGGCATCTGGCACATGCTACTTTAACATGTAGACCGATCAAATACAATGAAATAATACAGCTGACATCTTCTCTGTTTCCAGGATGCTGTATGAGAAACCAGAAGCTTTGAAGCCTCCGTAAGTTACTCCAAGTGCTTAGAGCAGTGGCGTACATAGAGAAGTAAGGGCCCCATAGCAAGGATCAAACCAGGAAGCCCACACACAGGACAGAAGGGTTTCCACCTAAACCACTTTCAATGACCCCTTTGCCATTTTTTCCACTGCCTCATTTGCTAAAAGTTGTTCCTTTAGAGGGTAGACTCCTGACCGAGTTTTCACCTCCAGTAGAAGAGGAGATGATCCCAACTGGGCCCCCTTTTGATTTCAGTGGAACGCTGGCTACAGACATAAGAGGTTCATACAGGTCCCATAGGGACAACAGGCTTAGTGGGTACAGTCCTTACAGTCGGGCACCAGAAGAGGTAGAATTTAGTGTAGATTCCTGTCCTAAGCGATCGCCTTGTCGTTGGTGGACAGAAACAAATACGTAATTTTGTACAGAATGTATTTGCCAAGAATCTCACAGTTACGGCTCGTGTACACGACCGTTGTCGGCCAGTGCCCGTATTGCAGCTTGCAAGCAGTGGGTCCGCAATATATGGGCACCGGCTGTTTGTGCACCTCATCACGGATGCAGACCCGTTCACTAGAATCTGCGGAGTGCTTCCGTGGTTTTCTGTCCGTGCCTCCATGTTCTATTTTTTTGTGCTGCGGACGGATCAAGGTTCCATTCAAGTTGAATCCGCATGGATGGTGCCAGTGCATTGGGGACTGCAATTTGTGGCCCCCAATGCACGGAACGGACGGCACACGTTAGTTTTCCGGAGCCCTTATAACTGAGCTTTAGCATTAGTACCTTTTCTCTAGTGAGTATGGCTATTGTATTTACTTTATTATTTGTCTTTGTTATTACGTTATTCTATCAAAAAATTATAATGCAAAGCAGAAAAAACATTAAAATCTTCAAAAATGAAACAATGCGGCCCTCACCCCAAAGCCGGTGTATTTTATGGATTTATGAACAGAGTAAGGATTTTATGGTGAGCGACGCATTGTTTCATCTTTTGATGATTGGACTGTGAAGTATTTGACCCAGAGCACCACTTATCCACTGCTTGCCGTCCCTGAGCAAGCTCCATAGAGTTCAATGGTATCGCAGTGATCTGAGCAGAGGGAGGTAGTGCCGACACATGTCATTTATTGAACAAAAAACATAAAAAATTTGACATTTTTAGGATGAAACAATGTGGTGCAACAAACTGCTTTTGTAACATTTTGGTAAGGGCGGGAGATTACATGTTATTTCTAGATATTATTTCCTGTGAAAATGTAAAACTGGAGGTTGAAAATGGAAGAGGGAGCAATTGTCTAGAGAGCGAGATCTCCGGGCTTTATTACTTGTGGAAAACACGGCCAAACGCAAACTGGAATAACACTTTCATCTACTTGGGAAAAAAAGACACACTGGGTGTAATGATTAGAGATGAGTGAATCTCTGAAAAATTCGATTCGGCCGGCTCGCCGAATTTCCCGAAAAAATTAGCTTCAATCCAAATTTATTTACGGCGAATCGCGTTAAAAATACGTCTATTTCAGGGCTGCAGAGAGCCTTTATAGGGGTGTAGAACACTGTGCCTGTATAGCGGTGTAGAACACTGTGCCTTTATAGGGGTGTAGAACACTGTGCCTGTATAGCGGTGTAGAACACTGTGCCTGTATAGCGGTGTAGAACACTGTGCCTGTATAGCGGTGTAGAACACTGTGCCTGTATAGCGGTGTAGAACACTGTGCCTGTATAGCGGTGTAGAACACTGTGCCTGTATAGCGGTGTAGAACACTGTGCCTGTATAGCGGTGTAGAACACTGTGCCTGTATAGCGGTGTAGAACACTGTGCCTGTATAGCGGTGTAGAACACTGTGCCTGTATAGCGGTGTAGAACACTGTGACTGTATAGCGGTGAAGAACACTGTGCCTGTATAGCGGTGTAGAACACTGTGCCTGTATAGCGGTGTAGAACACTGTGCCTGTATAGTGGTGTAGAACACTGTGCCTGTATAGCGGTGTAGAACACTGTGCCTGTATAGCGGTGTAGAACACTGTGCCTGTATAGCTGTGTAGAGCACTGTGCCTGTATAGCGGTGTAGAACACTGTGCCTGTATAGCGGTGTAGAACACTGTGCCTGTATAGTGGTGTAGAACACTGTGCCTGTATAGCGGTGTAGAACACTGTGCCTGTATAGCGGTGTAGAACACTGTGCCTGTATAGCTGTGTAGAGCACTGTGCCTGTATAGTGGTGTAGAACACTGTGCCTGTATAGTGCTGTAGAACACTGTACCTGTATAGTGGTGTAGAACACTGTGCCTATATAGTGGTGTAGAACACTGTGCCTGTATAGCTGTGTAGAGCACTGTGCCTGTATAGCGGTGTAGAACACTGTGCCTGTATAGCGGTGCAGAACACTGTGCCTGTATAGTGGTGTAGAACACTGTGCCTGTATAGCGGTGTAGAACACTGTGCCTGTATAGCGGTGTAGAACACTGTGCCTGTATAGCTGTGTAGAGCACTGTGCCTGTATAGCGGTGTAGAACACTGTGCCTGTATAGCGGTGCAGAACACTGTGCCTGTATAGTGGTGTAGAACACTGTGCCTGTATAGCGGTGTAGAACACTGTGCCTGTATAGCGGTGTAGAACACTGTGCCTGTATAGCGGTGTAGAACACTGTGCCTTGCAATAACACGCATAGCGAGTCTGCTGTGGTAGTGAAATAATACTGAGTCCGTATGACATGCAGATGACAGGCGTCGCTCTTAGAATCACTGCACACTTCACTTATTTGGGCAGTCACGGGGCCAAAACTGACTAAATAACTCAAGTGTGAACTCAGCCTTACAGGTCGATGTTAGTGCCAACAAGAAGCGCACTCCTTTTACACCGTTGTCAGCTGATTCCAGATAGATGTCTACAGAACCTTTTCTATTAAATGCTTATACAAGTAGAGCCCCCGACAGAGTGGAGAGGGGGTCAGCAGTAGGTTTGTGTTGACGTCACTGATTATTTTGCCCTTCCTCTGATCCTTCAGAACAATAACCCACAAAAAACGGATCCTGTCTGTGGAGCGTCCGCCTTCACTCGGTCAGCATTTGGTCAGTAATCCATCAGTATTGCTAATGCCAAAAAATACAGGAGTGGATCCAAAACAGAGATGACACGTGAATGGAATAGTTGCATGTCTTCTGTGTTTTGTACCCACTCCTGCTTTTGGCTACCAAATCCTAAGCCAATTCTGATGGGACCATACAGGCCTCACAGCTGCTACACAGACAGGATCCGTTGTGCGTCTCGTTTTTCTTTCCTTCCGACAGATCAGAAGAAGGGTCAAACACATGATTATGTCAGCCAGGCTGAAAGGCAAAATAGTGGCCCAGTCATAAAGTGGGGAGGGTGGGAACAGCATGAGGAGACCACAGAGTGGCCAATGACAGGGTCTGGAGGTGGAGGCAGCATGAGGAGACCACCGAGTGGCACAATGACCAAGTGTGGAGGTGGAAGCAGTATGAGGAAGCCACCGAGTGGCACAATGACCGAGTGTGGAGGTGGCAGCAGTATGAGGAGGCCACAATGACAGAGTTGGGAGGTGGTGGCAGCAGCAGCATCAGGAGAAGGCCACCGAGTGGCACAATGACAGAGTGCGGAGGTGGCAGCAGCATCAGAAGGAGGCCACAGGGTGGCACAATGACTAAAGTGTGGAGGTGGCGGTAGCATCAGGAGATCACAGAGTGGCAAGGTGACATAGTGTGGAGGTGGCAGCAGCATGAGGAAGCCACAGCATGAGGGGGCCACAGAGTGGCCACTTTGTCTATTCATTTATAAGGAACAAGCAGAAGGACCCGTCTTTGCACGGGTATATTTCATCTCTTTCATTTAATGTTTCTGTGTATTGTAAAAAGATATCAACAGTATCCCCTATAACAGTGACCTTTACAGCACCCCGCCCCTTTAGCAGTGAACTTCACAGTCCCCCACCCCTTAACACTGACCCCCCCACAGTGCCCCGCCACTTTGAAATGGGACCTCCACAGCAGCCCATCCCCTTAACTTTGACCTTCACAGCAGCCCGCCCCTTTAACAGTGAGTTTCACAGCACCCTGCTCCCTTGACAATGACCTTCACAGTACCCCACTGCCTTAACAGTGACCTCACAGTACCCTGCTGCCTTAACAGTGACCTCCACAGCAGTTGCTAACAGTGACCTCCACAGCAGTTGCCCCTTTAATATTGGCCCCTGCCCCCTTAACAGTGACCTCCACAGTGTCCACCCCTTTAACAGTGTCCTCCACAGCACCCTGCCCCTTTAACAGTAACATCCACAGTTACTGCCTCTTTAACAATGACATCCACAGTGCCCTCCCCTTTAACAGTGACCTCCACTGTGCCTGCCCCTTAAAAACAGTGACCTCTACAGTGCCTGCCCCTTTAACAGTGACCTCCACAGCACCGCCCCTTTAACAGTGACCTCCAAAGTGCCCTCCCCTTTAACAGCAACCTCTACAGCGCCTTGCCCCTTTAACAGTAACATCCACAGTGCCCACCCCTTTAACAGTGACCTCCACAGTGCCCTGCCCCTTTAACAGTAACATCCACAGTGCCCGCCTCTTTAACAGTGTCTTCCACAGTGCCTGTCCTTTTAACAGTGACCTCCACAGTGTCCACCCCTTTAAAAGTGACCTCCACAGTGCTGTCCCCTTTAATAGTGACCTCTACAGTGCCTGCTTCTTTAACAGTGACCTCCCCAGTGCCCTCCTCTTTAACAGTGACCTTCACAGTGCCCACCCCTTTAACAGTGACCTCAACAGTTCCCGCCCCTTTAACAGTGACCTCCACAGTGCCCACCCGTTTAACAGTGACTTCCACAGCACCCTGCCCCTTTAATGCTTGGGCTACACGACGACATGTGTCGTGCAACATTTTATCTCAACAACTTTTATAATGATAGGCTATGGCACTGCGACATGCTACGTCTGTGACATGACAGTCGCTAAAAATCCATCCAAGATGGATGCATGTAGCAGCATAGTTGTGTCATATGTGTCATGCGACTAATTGTCATCCTGTAGCCCTAGCCTAAAGCTGACCTACAGCAGTGAAGAAAAATGGCTGGGTTGTTATGGAAACCTGGAGTAAAACTGTGTGTATGGCAGTTGGGATTTGAAGAGAAAGACTTGCAGGCTTGTATTGGCTAATGCAGGTCATTTTTTGGAAATATTTCAGGAACGCTAAGTCCTAGAGAGCTGAGACCCGGTCTAAAACCTTCCCGGACACCTGATGTACCGGTGTGCCAAATTTGGTGAAGATCAGTTCAGTTGTTTGGTCGCGCATAAAGAACAGACAGACAGAAACTAATTTTTATATATATATCTTTTTTTTTATACATATATATATATATATATATATATATATATATATATATATATGAGATATGGGACAGAACAGAAGGTTAACATTTCTCAGCTTTTTAAAGTGTTGCTTAAAAGAAGATTTAATAATACACACCAGTCTTTAGTTTATTCGACGACGTGGTGACGATGGAGAAAGCATTCGAAAAAACAATTTCTCTCCACCTATAGACGAATCCTTTCAAGATTGATGCATGTGCGGTATCGGCTGCTCATCGACCCAGATACTTATAGGAGAACCTGCCTACCATGAACAGGCCTCTAGTAGCTACAGACAATGAGAAGACAAAATGTCAAGATAGCTTTGAGCCCGGAAGAGTCGCGAAGTTCATCAAGATACATCCCTCAAGATTTTACCGCATATAACCGCAGCGCTGACGGCTAAATAAATTTAGTTTTTCGACCGAAATACTTCAATAATGATTTTACCACATATAACCGCAGCGCTGACCGCTGAATTGATTTTGTTTTTTGACCGAAATACGTCAATAAAAATTTTACTACATATAACCGCAGCGCTGATCACTGAATAAATTTTGTTTTTTGACCAAAATAGTTCAATAAAGATTTTACCGCATATAACCGCAGCGCTGACCGGTGAATAAAATTTAGTTTTTTGACCAAAATACTTCAATAAAGATTTTACCACATATAACCGCAGCACTGACCGCTGAATAAAATTAGTTTTTCGACCGAAATACGTCCCAAAAGGTTTTACCACATATAACTACAGCGCTGAATGCTGAATAAAATTTGTTTTTCAAGCAAAATACATCCCAAAAAGTTTTACCACATATAACTGCGGGGCTGAACAATGAATAAATTTAGTTTTTTGACCGAAATACGTCAATAAAGACTTTACCACATACAACTGCATCGGCGAACGCAGACTAAAATTTATTTTTCTACCGAAATACGCGACTGAAGGTTTTGCCACATATAACCGCAGCCCTGACCGCTGAATAAATTTAGTTTTTCGACCAAAATAGTTCAATAAAGATTTTACCGCATATAACCGCAGAGCTGACCATTGAAAAAAATTAGTTTTTCGACCAAAATACTTTAATAAAGATTTTACCTATAACCGCAGCGCTGACCACTAAATTAATTTTGTTTTTCCACTGAAATACATCAATAGAGATTTTACCACATATAACTGCAGCGCTGAACGTTAAATAAAATTTGTTTTTCGACCAAAATACATCCCAAAAAGTTTTACCACATATAACTACAGTGCTGAACACTGAATAAATTTAGTGTTTCGACCGAAATACGTCAATAAAGATTTTACCACATATAACTGCAGCACTAAACGCTGACTAAAATTAGTTTTTTGACCAAAATACGTCACTAAAGGTTTTACCACATATAACCGCACCGCTGAATACATTTTGATTTTCAACAAAAATAGTTCAATAAAGACCGCATATTACTGCAGCGCTGACCACTGAATAAAATTTGTTTTTTGACCGAAATACATCAATAAAGACTTTAGTACAAATAACTGCAGCGCTGACCACTGAATAAAATTAGTTTTTCTACCGAAATACGTCACTAAAGGTTTTACCACATATAACTGCAAAAGTGAACACTAAATATATTTTGCTATTGTACTGAAATAATAACTGCAGAAATAAAATGCGTACAGTATATATTTTTCGTTTTGTACTGAAATAGGCCACTAAAGTCTTTCACCACAAATAAATGCAACAGAGAAGTGCGTATATTTTTTTTCTTTTTGTACTGAAATAGGACACTGAAAGCTTTCACCACATACTGTATAACTGCAGAAGTGAAATGCGTATATATTTTTCTTTTTCCACAGATATAAGCCACTAAAGGCTTTTCAACATAGCACTTGCACCACAACAGCTAGTACAAATAGCTAGAATGCCATAGCTGTATAATTGCTATTTGGATCCCCAAACAATGGTTTCCCTGCACTTGTAAATTGCTTTTTTTTCCACAATGAGGTTTTTCTAGCACTGTCCCTAGCGACTTCAGACGTCTCTCCCTGCACTAAGATGCTGTGAAATGATTCCTCCCTATCCTTTCCCTACAATTTGAATAATGTTTTCCTGCACTTAAATTGTATTTTTTTTCACAATGAAGTTTTCAGTATTACTTTCCCTAGCGCCTGCAACATCTGTCCCTGCACTCAGATTCAGACATTTTCCAGCCTTCTAAGATGGCTGACATATTTATAGGGCTGTGACATCATAGGGCTGGCTGGCTGCTGATTGGCTGCATTCATGGCATTATGGGTCATCCCGCCTTACCAGAGTTCTTTGCCCCATGTCCTCACACGTGTAGCCGCCATTTTAGGAAAAATTGCAATTAGTTACCACGAACCGTGAGGAAATTCGCATTAGTTGCGAATCAAGTTTTTCTGGAAATTCGCATCGAATTCCACTTTGATTCGATTCGCTCATCTCTAGTAATGATTAATGCTCTTCTCTCTTCCAGACGGACAGGTGTTCTCACGGTGACTCCATGGCTAGCGCCGATTGTATGGAATGGACTCTACAATATAGACATACTCAATGCACAATTCCACAAGAGAGGAGTTCACATTGGACTGACTGTGTTTGCTATTAGAAAGTAAGGAAATCCAGACAGTTTACACTCACTCTGTATATGTGTATTTTATCCTACAAGAATATAACTACTATAATACTGCCTCCTATGTACAAGAATATAACTACTATAATACTGCTACTATGTACAAGAATATAACTAGTATAATACCGCTCCTATGCACAGGAATATAACTACTATAATACTGCTCCTATGTACAAGAATATAACTGCTATAATACTTCTCCTATGTACAAGAATATAACTACTATAATACTGCTCCTATGCACAAGAATATCACTACTATAATACTGCTCCTATGTACAGGAATATAACTACTATAATACTGCTCCTATGTACAGGAATATAACTACTATAATACTGTTCCTATGTACAAGAATATAACTGCTATAATACTTCTATGTACAAGAATATAACTACTATAATACTGCTCCTATGTACAAGAATATAACTACTATAATACTTCTCCTATGTACAAGAATATAACTACTATAATACTGCTCCTATGTACAAGAATATAACTACTATAATACTGCTCCTATGTACAGGAATATAACTACTATAATACTGCCTCCTATGTACAAGAATATAACTACTATAATACTGCCTCCTATGTACAAGAATATAACTACTATAATACTGCTCCTATGTACAAGAATATAACTACTATAATACTGCCTCCTATGTACAAGAATATAACTACTATAATACTGCCTCCTATGTACAAGAATATAACTACTATAGTACTGCCTCCTATGTACAAGAATATAACTACTATAATACTGCTCCTATGTACAAGAATATAACTGCTATAATACTGCCTCCTATGTACAAGAATATAACTACTATAATACTGCCTCCTATGTACAAGAATATAACTACTATAATACCGCTCCTATGTACAAGAATATAACTACTATAATACTGCTTCTATGTACAAGAATATAACTACTATAATACTGCTCCTATGTACAAGAATATATCTACTATAATACTGCTCCTATGTACAAGAATATAACTACTATAATACTGCTCCTATGTACAAGAATATAACTACTATAATACTGCTCCTATGTACAAGAATATAACTACTATAATACTGCTCCTATGTACAAGACTATAACTACTATAATACTGCTCCTATGTACAATAATATAACTACTATAATACTGCCTTCTATGTACAAGAATATAACTACTATAATACTGCTCCTATGTACAAGAATATAACTACTATAATACTGCCTTCTATGTACAAGAATATAACTACTATAATACTGCTCCTATGTACAAGAATATAACTACTATAATACTGCCTCCTATATACAATAATTTAACTACTATAATACTGCTCCTATGTATAAGAATATAAATACTATAATACTGCTCCTATGTACAAGAATATATCTACTATAATACTGCCTCCTATGTACAAGAATATAACTCCTATAATACTGCCTCCTATGTACAAGACTATAACTACTATATAACTGCTGCTATGTTCAAGAATATAACTGCTATAATACATGGTCAAAAAACATTATTTTTTTTAGATACACCCAGTTTATTGAACATTTTCTGGACACAGCTGAGAAGTTTTTCATGACTGGACACCGGGTCACTTATTATGTAATGACCGACCAGCCCGCTGCCGTCCCCAACATTACACTGGGTGAAAAGAGAAATCTGGTTGTCCTGGAGGTCCCGGCCTACAAAAGATGGCAGGACATCACCATGAGGAGGATGCAGATCATTCGAGACTACATCCATGATCAGTTTGTCAATGAGGTGGACTATCTGGTGTGTCTAGATGTGGACATGGAGTTCAAAGACCAGGTTGGGGTTGAGATCCTCAGTGATGTTTATGGTGTCATCCATCCGGGTTTTTTCACATCGTCTCGCAAGGAGTTCACCAATGAAAGGCGACCTCTGTCTGCAGGTTACATCCCTGAAGACGAGGGCGATTTCTATTACACGGGGTCCCATTTTGGAGGCACGGTGGAAGAGATCTACAAGTTGACCAACCATTGCCACCACGCCATGCTGGCTGATAAAGACATAAACATAGAAGCTCTTTGGCATGATGAGAGTTATCTCAACAGGTATTTCCTGTATTACAAACCCACCAAAGTCTTGTCTCCAGAGTATTCCTGGAACTACTACTACGGAAACCCAGCCGTGGTGGAGAAGAAGAGATTTATTGTTTTCCCTAAAGATTATGCCAAAGTACGTGACAACCCGTGACACTCCATACAGCTGATTGAAGATTGAGGGTTTTTACGTAATATCTGTGATGCTCATCCTCCACCTTATTAGCTTAGACCTCTTTGGTCTTGAGTTCTCTTATCTCGAGAGGCTTCTGCACTTTATCCTCATAGACAAGACATGGACCTGACGATCTAACGTGTACAGATGTTGCTGCCATTCTTGTGAAGCCTATTATAATGGCCCCATGCAATGAGATGAACATTTTCTGAATTGAGACATTGTATTTACTATGTTGACATTTTTTGTGATGTTTATGTAAAATATTTTTTGTCGTCCATTTGATTATTATGGAATATGTTTTCTGCACTTGCACTTTATTGTTAATCATGTTTGTATAGATGGACAGATCCATGAACGTAGTATCCGTTGTGTTCATCCTCCAGATGATGTCACCTTATCCCCGCACCTATGTTCTTTTAATCATGTTTGTGATATAGATTTTTGTAATTATGTAATAAAATGAAATTAATTCATAAGCGGTTTGGTAGTTGTTTGTAGGTTTCAAGTATGAACTCAACCTTACAGGTCGATGTTAGCGCCAAGAGGAAGCGCACTCCTTTTACACAGTGGTCAGCCGATTCCACATCGATGTCTACAGAACCTGTTCTATTAAACGCTTATACAAGTAGAGCCCCCGACAGAGTGGAGAGGGGTCAGCAGTAAGTTTGTGTTGATGTCACTGATTAATTTGCCCTTCCTCTGATCCGTCAGAACAATAACCCCCAGAAAACGGATTCTGTCTAGGGAGCATACGCCTTCACTCGATCAGCATTTGCTCAGTAATTTATGAGTATTGGTAATGCCCAAAAAAAACAGGGGTGGAAGTAAAACAGAGATGACACGTGAAGGTAATATTTGCATGTCTTCTGTGTTTTGTACCCTGTGATGGATACCACCCCTCGTGCACGCTTGACTTCAACTACGTCAAGCTCACGAGACGCGGTATGGTCCCTGGTTACAAAGACGTGACGTTACGCCCTCCTGGAGGAGCATGTAAGGTCAGCTTGGTGCAGTTTACACAAACACCTCCTGTCCACGTGGGCACAGAGAGGCAACAAGCTGAGAGAGCCTTTTCACTGCTGCAGCGAAACAGCGCCTTCTCAGCCCGGGAAATCTGCCACCAGCTTCACATTTGATATAAACCCGGTCCGCTAACGGGATTATATAGGGTGAAAAACCAACCTGCGGTAGCTTATAACTAGGCCAAAACACGGACATGGGTATTCGTGATCGAAATACAAGACAGCACAAGATTAAATTATATATATTTAATCGCCTTAAGGGCACACTAGATAACACAATATACACTAAGAATATACAGTGGTCTGAGGTTACAAATACAGGTAATATGGTACACATAGGATTACGCAGAGTGCAAGTCAGTTACCAGGTAGATGAATGTTCCTTTGCTGTATTCACATGGAGAGCAGTGATGTCAGCTGGTTTCCCCCTTTCAGAAAAAGACCCACCTGCTTGCTGGCACAAGCCTTTTAACCTGTAGCCGTTCCCTCCCCTCCCGGCCTTTGGGAGGGGTCCACCCCCCATGCTGGGCTGGCAGCAAAAGACCCACAAAACCCTTTAGGGTTCATAGCTCCAGGCCGAAGGTCACAGGAACATGGTTCTGGGACCAACGGATCCGCCTGGGTTCTGGCTACAAGTAGAGTCCAAGCATGGTACTGTTATTGGGTTTCTGTGGGGAGATATGTATATCTCCCTTCCCTGGCATCCTAGCATCAAGCCAGGACCACGTGGATGTTCGGCTTTGCCCCAGGATCTCAAAAAGATAACCGAATTATGCCTGGGATGGGCGGACGATTCATAGCTCCTTATGAAATGTCGGTGACAACATGTCTGTGGGAAAGTGATAGATCTGGTCCAGGGCTGAAGAAGTGTGACTTTATTCACCTGGGGCCTCCTTGAAGCCTATAGCCCTGGAGGGTTTTCTCCCTTGCTATCTGACAGCAAATGGCTGAGGGGTGAGAACATATTTTGCATGTACACTGACTGTGTACATGCAAAAGGTGAATCAAATGAAAATCAGGGCTGCCAGTGAATGATAATCCATATTCCTCACATACCCACTCCTGCTTTTGGCTACCAAATCATAAGCCATTTCTGATGCGACCATACAGGCCTTACAGCTGCTACACAGACAGGATCCGTTGTGCGTCTAATTTTTCCATCATTCTGACTGATCAGAAGAAAGGTCAAATAAATGGTGATTTCAAGAAGGCCAAACAAGGACAATACCGACCCCGTCATAGAGTGGGGAGGGTGGTAACTGCACGAGAAGTCCACAGTGATCCTATGACATAGTGGTGAGGTGGAAGCAGCATGAGGAGACCATCAAGTGGCACAATGACAGGGTCTTGAGGTGGCGGCAGCATCAGGAGGCCACAGAGTGGCACAATGACAAAGTGTGGAGATGGCAGCACCAGGAGGCGACAAAGTGGCAAGGTGACATTGTGTGGTGCTGTCAGCAACAGCAACAACATGATACCACAACATGGCATAGTGACATAGTGTCTACATGGCTACATCAGGAGGCTACAGAGTGGCAAGGTGACATAGTGTGGAGATGGCAGCATCAGGAGGCCACAGAGTGGTAATGTGACATAGTCTGGACATGGCAGCATCAGGAGGCCAAAAAGTGGTAAGGTGACATAGTGTGGAGATGGCAGCAACAGCAGCAGCATGATACCACAGAGTGGCAAGGTGACATAGTGTGGAAATAGCAGCATCAGGAGGCCACAAAGTAGCAAGGTGACATAGTGTGGAGATGGCAGCATCAGGAGGCCACAGAGTGGCATGTTGACATAGTGTGTCTGATCCAGGCCTGATTTATCTTGACAAAAGTAAGTCTCTACAAATTTTGGGTGGACAAGCGAGTTCTTCTTGGGGTAACTATGGCCGCCACCACACTAAACACCCGCTCTGATGCCACACTACTGGCCGGGCAGAAAAGCTTTTCCAGGGCAAACTTGGCCAGTTGCGGCCACAAATCCAGTTTGGCTGCCCAGTAGCCCAGCGGATCTTCTATGACGAATAGCAGGGTGCTGTCAAAGTATGCCACCACCTGCTGGTCCAGGTCCTGCTTCAGGTCTACCTGCTGCTGCTGGTGAGTAGTTTCTTCACTATGTGGGTGAAGAAAGCTGCTCATCAGCGACTTTACACTCAGGCTGCTGGTGCTGCTATCACTTGCAACCAAGTCAAAGATCCAGTTAACCAATCAAGAACCGCTGGGTTGTGGACCTAAGGCCTCGGAACAAACCCCTGCTGCCACGCCCTTTTACTCTGCTGCGACCGGTGCTTGCGCCAGAATTATTTACGCCTCTGACACTACCCTGTGCAGGGCTTGGCACTTCTCTGTCTGACATACTTTTAGCTGAACTAAATAAATTAAAAGCAAATTGAAACTGAGATAGGCAACTAAAGGATTTGAAATTGGCAACTAAACAATTTTAGCGTAAATAACAGCAAAAGTGAACTGCGTACGGTATATATTTCTCGTATTGGACTAAAATAGGCCACTAAACAATTTCTAAGTAAATAACAGAAAAAGTGAACTGCGAATATTTTCTCTAGAAATATGGCAATAAATGTTTTTAGCACAAATAACACCAAATGTGAACTGCATCTATTTTTCTCGTATTGGAGTGAAATATGACAAGAAAACGCTTTTAGCGCAAATAACACCAAATATGAACTAAGTCTATTTTTCTCTAGAAATATGGCAATAAATGTTTTTAGCACAAATAACACCAAATGTGAACTGTGTCTATTTTTCTTGTATTGTAGTGAAATACGACAAGAAACGCTTTTAGTGCAAATAACAGCAAATATTAACTTTAGTCTATTTTTCTCTTTTTCTGTAGAAATATGGCAATAAACGCTTTTAGCGCAAATAACACCAAATGTGAACTGTGTCTATTTTTCTCGTATTGTAGTGAAATACGACAAGAAACGCTTTTAGCGCAAATAACAGCAAATATTAACTTTAGTCTATTTTTTTTTTTTTTTGAGAAATATGGCAATAAACGCTTTTAGCGCAAATAAGACCAAATGTGAACTGCGTTTATTTTTCTCGTCTTGGAGTGAAATATGACTAGAAACGCTTTTAGCGCAAATAACACCAAATGTGAACTAAGTCTGTTTTTTCTCTTTTTCTCTAGAAATATGGCAATAAACCCTTTTAGCGCAAATAACACCAAATAGGAACTGCATCTATTTTTCTATAGAAATATGGCAATAAACGCTTTTAGCGCAAATAACAACAAAAGTGAACTGCGTAAATATTTCTTGTATTGTATTGAAATAGGCCACTAAATGATATCAGCGCAGTTAACAGCAAAAGGGACCTGCGTATATATTTCTCTTTTTCCACAGATAAAAGCCACTAAAGGCTTTTCAACATAGCACTAGCACCCCGAAAACTAATTGCTGGAATGACAGAGCTGTATTATGAGACTATCTGGATCCCCAAGTCATGTTTCCCTGCACTTGTAAATTTTCCTATGACTCTCCCTAGCATCTGCACCCGTCTCTCCCTGCCTGTGAAATGATTCCTCTCACTATCCTTTCCCTGCACTAGTAAATCGCGTCTGTCCCTTTATTTTAACAATTCATTTTTATTTCACTCTCCCTAGCGCCTGCGTACACGTCTATCCCTAAACAAAGTATGATAGTGAATGGCAGACTCTAAGATGGCCGCCGTATTTATAGGGCTGTGACATCACCGGGCTGTCTGGCTGCTGATTTGCTGCATGCATGGCATTATGGGTCACCCTGCCTTCCCAGAGTTTCTTGCCCCATGTCCTCACACGTGTAACCGCCATTTTAGCCGCCATGTTATGAAAAATTGCAATTTGTTACCACAAAGTGCGCATTCGTTCAGAATCAAATTTTTTGTGAAATTCTGAACGAATTCAACTTCGTCAGCTTCGATTCGCTCATCTCTACTTGGAAAAGCCCGTTGAAGTACAGTATTTTCCAACATGCAGATTTCCAGCTGCTGCACTAACTACAACTCCCAGCATGGCCCACGAACCCCAGGCAAGTACAAAGTGCAATGCAAGACTTGGATACAATTTTTAGAGAACTACAACCCCCAACATATCCCATTTAAAAATTCATAAAAACAGCTTGAGATCCTCAGGTTGTGAAATGCTGTTCTACATAACGTGTTTCTGCAGCTCTGGACTTCTCTTTTCACCCAGGCTGAGGCCTCATGCACACGACCGTATACGTTTTGCGGTACGTGTGTGTCTGCATTTCACTGCCATTTTCTGAATTTTTCCGACATATTTTATATTTTTGTCGACAGCCAGCCAGAACGAGCAGAACGTTAATCTTGTGTTGGGCTGTGAATGAGGGTGAATGGGTCTATGCAGTGTCCAACAGAAAAGAAAGCGATCTTAGGGACAGTCACAATCAAGCTTCTATTCTAGTGTCACGGACCCGGAAGGGAAAAGCTAGAAAGAAGTACTGTGTAGAATAGGAAATTTGAGCAGGGAAAGCTTTCGGGGAGCGAGGAGCTGAGGCTTGGTGTGCCAGGCACAGGCAGTGCTTTCTAGCTAACAATTTAAAAAAACAGACACAGAGTAAATTTTGCTCAAAAAAGGGTCCTACAATCTCCTGTGATTAAGACACATAAATGCATGCATAAAATACATAAAAAGTCTGGCACAAACGTCAATAAGTGCGTTTACTATGTATTTTTGTCTCCTCACAATTCTACGTTGCAGTTTACTCTCTCTTTCCTCCTGATTAGTCTTTTAACAGTGCCACAGATTTGTCTGAATCCTATATGAATTGATTCCACCAGGATCTTGATTTTCCTTACTCCTTAGATGTCGCAGTTGTCTGCTTTCTCTGTGATTAATACTGCCATACCACGCCCAGCATAGCCCCATCTGCCATAGATGATCCAGGGGATACCAAATAGGTAATCAGGAGGGAAGGAAGTTATACCTCAAGGTATAATCGAATATGAAAACGCCTGAAGGGCTTTTCGTCCTAGGGCCTCTCCCCTCTAAAAGATATGTGTTTACTCAACCACAGTTCTCATTTAATGTATCTACTGCAAACAACCGGTCCTGTATCTATCTCTCCAGCTCTGGATTATTCTTTTCAACTTTGAATGTTCATCAATATTTGCTCAGGAAAGCCGTAGCTCTCGGGGTGATCCAGGTAATGTGCTTCACTCCATTCACCAGGAGCACAAAATGTAATCAGTAAAAGTGCCCGCAACCCTTCAGTCTTGTGCATGGCCGTCGCCGTTCACAATCAACAACCCCATACTTAAAAGTGGGCCTGCGTTTTCACTTCCTCTGCCTTTGGTGGCTTGTCTTGTTTTTCTTCCTCATCCTTTTTTATTTTACAACCTGGATCCTTTCTCTTTTTTTTTTTATGCTTTCCTTCCTCCCTCTTCAGACCATCAAAGATCTTTGGTGATACCATTGACTTTGTTCGTAATGATGATCGAAGGATCCAGTATACAGCTTTGGTCTTTGGTCCCAGCAGGTTTTGGCAATCATTGGCAGGAATAAATGCTTCTGCTTGATATGTGGGGAGCTTGCAGGATAGGACATCTGCTTGGTAGCTCTGTAACTGTGGCAGGAATTAATGTTCTGCACTTTTCTGTACCTTCTGCTTTGTGGGGAAAGACTAGCTGATGAGGAATGGCTTCTCCTAGGTTTCTGGACTTAACTCACAAATGATTTCTCAGGGGATGCTTTCTACCTGGAACTCTGGAGGTTGTCTGCGTCTTTCTGCTTCTTTTCATCCAGCTGAGGCTGAAGGGCTCATACTGGGAATTTGATGAAGTCTCAGACCGAGACTTGGTCCTTGCTGTCTTCCCTATGCAGGGGCCAATTAGAACTGTGTCACGGTGGGGAGTGGGGGAAACCCCGCACCGTGCGGTGTCAAAGGGTAACAGGGGATCAGCCTGGCCAAAAGAAGTAATAAGGGAGCTGGTCACCTCCTACAGCGTCCCTAATCCTCTCCCTGACCTCACCGTATGAGTGGACCCCAATGGTAGGACGACTCATACTCAGGATTCCTAGAGACCCTAAGTTGCCCTGGCAATCCCTCACCAAGGAGGAGGGAAGAGACGACCTGTTCATCCCAGTAATGGAGGAACAGTGGTCTCTATCTGAGGCCAGGCTGCAAGGAGAGGGGAACACATACAGCATAAGGAGATGGCAGGTAAGCGAAACCAATAACACACTTACCTGCCACAAACACACTGACTGAAACCCGTGCCCTAGTGCTGCTGTCCACACCAACATTAAAGGACACAGCACACACTACAAACCACACAGGAACCCAGGACACCATAGCTGCAATAACATAAAACAGGGGATTGTCTAGTAACCATGCTGGACACCAAACACCACCAGACATGTAACACCAAACTAGACATACAAACACCCTGAACATAACCCACTCCATACAAATAAGGACAGGAAGGGAAGGAGACACCAGGATAACATTGATGACCACAAGGGTGGCCCTCACTGGACAGATAGAACACTCTGGACTGGAGCAGAGCTCCAGCACCAACAACAGCTGAAGTACAACAGCACCAGACAGAGGGAGGCTACCACTTAAAGGGAAAGTGCACACACAAGCATACCAAACACATAACCACTGGCAACATGCGTGGCAACCATGTCACGGCAATCACCCAGAAGGCCGAGACACTGCCACCGCATGCTCTCACAGCAACACTTTGCTGCGGGCAACCGCAAGTGTGGCAACAGTGTCACAGCATACACCAAAGGCCGTGACAAACTGGTTCTAACTAGGTTTTTCCTCCCTTGCTACAGGAAGACGGAAACCTCCACCTCTCTTCAGTAGGGGGGGCAGAATATAACAGGATCGTTCCACTCTGAACGGCCGCAACATTCAAACTATATCTACCAATTATGCTGCCACCTGCTGGTGAACCTGTAAAATTACAATAACAATTGTGTTTAACATAGTTTTAGATGCACAGTTGTGAAGACATAATGTAAATTACATCAGATGACAATATAAAGGGTCTTAGCAGATAGTAGCGGGGTAGAGGCGTGCAGTAACAGAACTCTGGGGTGTTACATTCCCCCTTACTTTGAATCAAGCAGTCCTCGGCTTGTGCTTTTGATAAGATGAATAAGCTCTGGGGTACCCAATGTAATACAAAGGGCTGCATTGAAAACATATAAAGACATACAAAGACAAACATGAAACGGCTACCCTAAGGTTCATGCCCGCATGAGTAGGGTGTCTTATTAACAGCTTCCCTCTCGGTATAACCAGTGAACCAACGGTCTGCACTAAGCAATCACTACTGACTGACTTTGAAATATTGTCCACAGATACCAAAGAAAGCATGGGGGCGACTTTACTCTGTGGTCCCACTATTGTGTAATGAAATACTTGCAAATGGAAGGGTGGCTTTATCCTGGATTCCCTTTCCTGCACCAAAGTCAAAATATAAGGCTTATAGCACGATCACTATGGTGACTATGGATAGCTAAAATGGCTGTAAGGCGGTGGCCTACGTCTCAGGCCTCATGCACACGACCATTGTTTTGGTCCACATCCGAGCCGCAGAATTTGCGGCTCGGGTGCAGACCCATTCACTTCAATAGCGCCGCTAAAGATGCGGACAGCACTCCGTGTGCTTTCCACATCCGTTGCTCCGTTCCGTAGTCCGTTTTGCGGACAAGAAAAGGCAGTTATATTAATGGCTGTTCGTGCTGTTCCGCAAACAGCCATTGTTTTGCGGATCCGCAATTTGTGGACCGCAAAACACACAACGGTCGTGTGCATGAGGCCTTAGGAAAAGGCACAGAAGAGGAAGTCATTAGCTTCTCTGTGCACTTCTGGCAATGTCACAGTAGGAGGGTATAATAATCCCACGGAACTCCTGGAAGACATACCAGGATGGGGGGTTTAGTAGTCCCCTTACCAATCCTGGCACATATAACAAACAGGAAGGAGAGGTATATTATTCCCCTAGCCTTCCCGAAGCAGTGGGGTTACCCTTGCTGAACCTGCCTGGGACTTACCACTTGTCTTAATTGTGCACTGTGAGTAGGCCATTAGTATTAAGGTCCTCAGAAGCAGTCTGTATAAATAGAACAGAGCTGTAAATCAAGGCACACAGAAGCAAGATGCTACTGATCTGGCTAAAGGCAAAAGTTAAGTGCAGTTTCACAAAAAGTGCATAACTTCACATTGCAGCATCTGTAAAAGAGTCCATACAATGGGCATAAGTACTTGAACGTTGCATAACCTGTAAATGTTGAAATTAAATTAGTGCAAGACTAGAACAGTATAAGTCACAAAGAGCTCAGGTACACGTTTGAGTCTTTTCTTTGGGTGCAAGCTTGTAACGTTGCATAACTAGTAACAAGTAGAAAAAAAACACAAAAATCAAAAATAATTTGTAATCCAACATGAGGTATGGCTTGGCTGATAGATGGAGTCTATGAAGTCCAGGCAGAAAAAGGGTAGATGAAGGAGCCAATAATGTAAACAATAAACAGGTGGCAATGTTCCTTACCAGTAAAAATGTGTCCATGGATTGGCTCCTATTGCCTCTGTAGCTAAAGGTTCATCTCAAAGAATTCCCGATAACGGGCAGGTGGATTACCTTTGTTAGTTTGTTGGGATCTCCGCAAGGACAGCTCAGAGTCTCTGGGAGTGGAGGTAGAGTCCGGGACTGGTACAGGAGGATCAGCTGTCTGACTTGGTTCTGTAGATAGAGAAATCTCAGAAATTGGCATCAGGACTCGAATGTGAGGTTGGAGAAACCACTGAAGGGGGTCAAGCATGGGAGGCAACTCTGTTGGAGTCTCTTTCTGAAGACAGTGGCAGCTCGGGTAATGTATCCTCTTCTCTTGGCTGCTCCTAAACAGGTTCCTGTAGGCATTTCTTGAGCCTGTTACGATGGACTCGCTGAGTACCTTTATCTTCTCTCTGGATTTTGTAGACCTCTGATGAGGGAATGGCCACTATTATATATGGCTCACGCTCCCAGCGACTATCCAGCTTGCTTACTGGGTGATTGTTTTTTAGCCAGACCTGGTCTCCAGGCTGTAATGGCTCAGCATGTGCATGCATATTAAAGTCCTGTTTTTGTTGGGCCTTCTCTATTTTGGAGTCCACTATTTCTTTGGCGTCCTCCAGGTGCTTCTGATGCTCTTTGACCCACTCAGATTGGAGAAGGAGTGGTTCAGAGTCCGGCACAGGGACGTAGAGGGCAAGATCTGCAAGTAGACGGCCATGTCTTCCGAACATGAGGTAATATGAAGTGTACCCAGGGGAGCAATGAGTTGTATTGTTGTATAGGTACACTAGTTTAGGGAAGAGTAATGGCCATTCGGCTCTCTTGTAAGGCGGCACAGCCTTGAGCATGTTGATCAGTGTCTGGTTCACCTTTTCGCACAGCCCGTTCCCCTGAGGGTGGTATGCGGTGGTCCGCAGTATTATGCAGTTGTACAAGGCACAAAGTTCATAGAATAACTGAGACTCGAATGCAGATCTCTGATTGGTGAGCATCTTGTCAGGACACCCATACGGCAGAATGAAGCTCTTCTACATGGCAGCAGCTGTCGTTTTTGCAGTTAAGTCCTTTACAGGTACAGCCACAACAAACTGGGTAAAGTGATCTATGATTGTCATAGCATAGACCTACGCAGATCTGCTGGGTTCCAGTTTCACGTAGTTGATGGCCACGATTTCAAGGGGACCTCTACTCACTATTGGTTGAATGGGGGCTCGCTGATCATGTCTTTCTCCTTTAGCCACAACACAGGTGGGACACTGCCGACACCAGGTTTCAATGTCACTTCTCATGCCAATCCAGTAAAAAATGTCGTCTGATGGTGGCTTCTGTTTTTTGGGTTCCAAAGTGACCAGACCGATTATGGTACACCACTATCTGGTGGAGGCGCTCACAGGTGACTGGATCAAGCGTTCTCCTGAGGAGCAGGTCTCTTTGTAGGAAGAGTAGTTTCCGTTGTCGCCAGAAGTGAACTAGCTCTGAGTCCACTCTCCGTTGTCAGATTCTCTCCAGTATGTGTCCAAAGTAAAAATAATCTAACAGTTGGCTCTGCTCTCTGCTTGTAGTTTTAGCCAGAGCTCTTTCTCAACTGGAGGTGAGAGGTCACAGGTTTATGGAAAACAAGTGACTTTAGAGGTCGGACTGCCGGGCAAATCGGGAGTAGAATATTGGCATTTTCACATGTTCCCACTGATCATTGGTAGAAATTGGTTCTTTCTGGGCAGGTAGCCTAGACAAAGTGTCGGCATTGTCATTAGATTTTCCAGTCTGGTACGTATTGGTGAAGTTAAGGTTCGCCAGTCTAGAGGCCCATCTTTGTTCTAGAGCTCCCAGACGTGCAGTGTTCAAGTGAGCTAGCGGATTATTGTCGGTGTAGACAGTGAAAGGTGCAGCAGCTTGGTAGTCCTTGAATTTCTCAGTTACAGCCCAGACCCAGTGGCGGATCCAGGGTGGGGGCAACGAGGCAATTGGCCCCCCCCAGCTGGCGGCGGCGGCGGGGCACAGGGAGATGAGCGCTTCTATTGTGGAAGCAATCATCTCCCGTCATCTGTATCGCCAGCCTCAGGACAGCGATACAGATGTCTATGCTGCGGCAGGGGAGGTAGAGGCGTGTCCCTTTCCCTTCCTCTGATAGGCTGCAGGCACTAGGCGTCATCGCACCGCCTGAGCCATACAGCCCAGGACACAGGCCGTAAGAGGCATGCATCGCATCGCTAACATGGAGGTAAGTATGTTTTTATTTTTATTTTTATATATACAATACTTTTACTGTTATTACTGGCACGGGGGGGGGGGGGGGCTGTTATTACTGACCCAGGGGGACTGTTATTACTGGTACAGGGGGGGCTAGTATTACTAGCACAGGGGGGCTGTTATTACTGGCAATGGGGGGCTGTTATTACTGGCACAGGGGGGCTGTTATTACTGGCACTGGGGGGCTGTTATTACTGGCACTGGGGGGCTGTTATTACTGGCACTGGGGGGCTGTTATTACTGGCACGGGGGGGCTGTTATTACTGGCACAGGGGGGGCTGTTATTACTGGCACAGGGGGGGCTGTTATTACTGGCACATGATTGGGGCACTATAGGAGCATCTACTGAGGCCACAAAGAAGGGGTATTTTATATCGGAGCTCTGTACAGTACAATTTTATACTGGGGCACATTATGGTGGGTACTATGGGGAAGGGAGGAGAGGAGTACTATGGGGTCATCTACAGGGGGCACTAAGAAGGGGTATTTTATACTTGCAAATTATGGGGGACACTGAGGGCATCTACTGGAGCATTTTATACTGGTACATTATGGGGGGCACTAGGAGGAAGGAGGGTGTGGAGCACTATGGGGGCATTTACTAGGGGCACTATATAGGGGTATTTTATACTGGCACATTATGGGGGCACTATGGGGACATTAGGCCAACTGGGGGCATTACAATAGGGTATTTTTTGCACATTATAAGGAGAATTATTTCTACTGGGGGGATTATGGTGGGCTTTATTACTCCCCATGGTATGACCCCCTAGTAGTAGCACCAGCCTCTCCCTGCTCTGCTATCCATCTGCCCCTTCTCCAAATCCTTATTATGAAATCTTTCTCATTAGGATAAAACACATCAGCTCTGCCGACCCCCCGGCCAAAGTGTTGAAGTGGTGTCCGAGATCCCCAAGGGCCAAGCCAAGTAATTGTAAGTTTTCATGTGAAATATGTTTGTTATACACATATAGCATACACTGTGTAGTCTGTTCTATAAGCACCATTGTTTTGTGGCGGCGTACAGAAAATAATCTGTAAGTGCCCCTCCCGAGACCAGGCTCTGGATCCGACACTGCCCAGACCAAGGCTAGAAACTCCAGTTTAAACAAGCTTTAGGTATGGTAATTCCGCTCTGGCTCTCGTAAAGATCTGCTGGCATAAGCAGTGACTCTTTCAGTTCCAGCTTGTGTCTGAGATAGTACAGCTCCCAAACGTTTCTTACTTGTGTCAGTATAGAGGCAAAACAGTAGGCTGTAGTCAGGATAAATAATAAAAAGATACTGGGCACTCTCTAACTAATGGAACCTAATAGTTTAATAAAATACACCATATACACTTCAATACATTAAGCATAAAAATACATACAATAACAATAAAAATAGATTCCTCCACCTATTGGTACCAATTAAAATCTATATGTTTAAAATAGAATAAAGTGGCCTCTGGGTGTTCGGGGTATAAATCAATCCTAGAAATGTGTATCCTTAGGAAGAAAAACTTTGTATAGAATTCCGCCAGAACAAGTTGTTGCAATCAAATATTGGTGCAGTGATACTGTTGAGCGGCGTCCCGCTTTTACTCACTGTTGCTCTGCAGTATAGAGCTCCGCTGTTATGGAAGTCCTTTGGATCAGGGATTTCTCTGGCAGTCCGCGGTTCCCCTGCTGTTTCTCTAGCGTCGCTCCGTAGATGAAAGAGCCGGCGCTTAGATAGTTTTCACAGCCTCCTTTTCTTGCGCTACACTCGTTGTACTGGTGGGCGTGCTCAGGTTTTGAAGTCTGCTCCCAGAGAGTGCGCGTCAAGGCTGTTGTTGCGGTAGCAAAGGTTCCGATAGCAGCGGTATAATAATCCAAAGCGTCCAAGTATAACGGGGGTCCCGGCACCAAACGCGTTTCGGGGTCTATTGTTACCCCTTCCTCAGTCGAACTGAGGAAGGGGTAACAATAGACCCCGAAACGCGTTTGGTGCCGGGACCCCCGTTATACTTGGACGCTTTGGATTATTATACCGCTGCTATCGGAACCTTTGCTACCGCAACAACAGCCTTGACGCGCACTCTCTGGGAGCGGACTTCAAAACCTGAGCACGCCCACCAGTACAACGAGTGTAGCGCAAGAAAAGGAGGTTGTGAAAACTATCTAAGCGCCGGCTCTTTCATCTACGGAGCGACGCTAGAGAAACAGCAGGGGAACCGCGGACTGCCGGAGAAATCCCTGATCCAAAGGACTTCCATAACAGCGGAGCTCTATACTGCAGAGCAACAGTGAGTAAAAGCGGGACGCCGCTCAACAGTATCACTGCACCAATATTTGATTGCAACAACTTGTTCTGGCGGAATTCTATACAAAGTTTTTCTTCCTAAGGATACACATTTCTAGGATTGATTTATACCCCGAACACCCAGAGGCCACTTTATTCTATTTTAAACATATAGATTTTAATTGGTACCAATAGGTGGAGGAATCTATTTTTATTGTTATTGTATGTATTTTTATGCTTAATGTATTGAAGTGTATATGGTGTATTTTATTAAACTATTAGGTTCCATTAGTTAGAGAGTGCCCAGTATCTTTTTATTATTGATTTTCTCTTAAAGGAAGGGTGATATCCTTTTTACTGAGAGCACCTCCTGTGTCAGTACCAGTCCAGTGCGCCACTTCTCTTTTCCAATTGTAGTCAGGATAACCCAGGACTGGGGGTTCTGTAAGTTTTTCTTTCAACAGTCGGAAAGCAGCTTCTCTCTCTTCATTCCACTCTACCGGTATTTTGGCATTCTGCCAGCCTTTAGGGTGACCTTTCACAAGCTCCTGGATAGGTTCCATAATCTGAGCGAAGTGCGGGATAAACCTCCGACAGTAACTTGCAAATCCGAGGAAGCTCTTGACCTCTTTGACTGTCTTGGGGGCCGGCCAGCTTTGTACTGCAGTTATCTTGTTGGGGTCCGGTCTCACACCGTCCGCACTCACATGTCCCAGATATTTCACTTGGGGCTTCAGTAAGTGACACTTTAAAGATTTCACTTTCAGTCCATGTTGGGTGAAAGTCTGGAACACTTCCGCCAAGTGCTATAAATGCTTTTCGTAGGTCTTAGAGTAGGCGATCACATCGTCCAGGTACAGCAACACGGTCTCAAAGTTTTTGTTTTCAAGACATCTTTCCGTGAGTCTCTGGAATGTCCCAGGGGCGTTGCACAACCCAAATGGCATGTAGTTGAACTGGAACCGACCCATTGGGGTGGCAAAAGCTGTTTTTTCTTTATCTTCTGGGGTCATGGGGACTTGCCAATAGCCACTGGTTAGATCCAGGGTTGAAAAGTAAGCAGCGGATCCCAGAGCTGCCAGGGACTCCTCAATTCATGGCAGGAGGTACACATCCTTGTGCATAATGTTGTGGATCTTACGATAGTCCACACAAAAACGGATGGTTCTATCCTTCTTCTTTACCAGGACTAAGGGTGCAGCCCAGGGGCTGTGACTATCCTGTATGACATTAGCTGTCTTCATATCCTGCACCATCTTCTTCACCTGCTGGTACATGATAGAAGGGACTGGTCTGTATCTCTCTTTGATTGGAGGATGAGTGCCGGTTGGAATGGTGTGCTGTATTAAGCGAGTCTGACCATAGTCCAGAGAATGTTTGCTGAAGACTTGATGGTGTTGTTTGACTAAGTCCAGCACACCATTGATCTGTTCGGCAGAGGTTGTGGTATCCCCAATATATAGTTTGGTCCACCAGGGCTGTGTCGGCAGGTCTTTGGCTTCCTCCACTGTTTGGAGTGATAGTTGAGCCGCAGCAATGGGATAATCCAGGATATCCTGCTGACGGATGTGATACAGGCAGGCCACTGGGTAGTGCTTTTTTAATTTCACAGCTTCCTCACCTAGATTGACTAAGTGTATGGGTACCTTTCCTTGAGACACGGTGACCATCCTCATAGCGGCTAGGACAAGGGGGTGATCCTGAAGATGTTTTGGTTCCACAAGGGTCTGATAACCTTGACTTTGGATACCGATGCAAGCCTTGCACCATATCAGAGTCTCTGCTCCAGGCTGGAGTTTGATAGGTTGAGCATCCTTGATGCGCACACGGCAGATTTCGCCCCCGTTGATTGCTGAATTTTTGTTGGGCGGCTAGCATTCGAATAATCTGGTTTATAACCTATTGAGTTGCATGGGGTGCAGTCAGTAGGGTTTTCTTTATGGCTTTCAGCATTTCAGGGTAACAGTTGCCGAGTACATTCATCCCCAGGACCACAGGGCAATTGTCATCTTCTAAGACCTGAATCACGACTACCCCTTGGCATGGGAGTTCGGTATCTTCGATCTGTAAGGTAGGTGACCAATAACCTAGTATAGGCACTGGTTTGCCATTGCTATGATAAGGAGCCAATATTCAGGAGGTTGCATCATCTAGGCTCCGTTTTGGCATGTGTCAAATGCTGCTTGGCGGATGATAGTTACTTGAGATCCAGTATCGATTAAAGCAGGAAAAATCACTCCGTTGATGTCAACTTCAACCACGGGGCGGGCGCCTACATACCTAGGCATAAAGGCTGGATCTTTGGGACCTAGCATTCTTCCTCCCGAGGGGCGGTCCTCGACCTCAGGGGATACTCGTTTAACTGACGGCAGTCCTTTTCAGTGTCTCCATACCTCTGACAATGCAGGCATCGCTGTTTCCTAATGTTTTGATAACTGGGGTCTGACAACCTACTGACTGGCTGGCGCCGATACTCTTATGGACCGGGCATAGGGCGGTCTCTGTTTGCAGAAGTCCCTTTCTCCACCTTGGGGTGCTGTTCCAGTCGCTCTAGCTGTTTCCTCATCCTCTCCATATTCTCAGCTAAGAGGGAGACTTGAGCGGTCAGAGCTGCTACAGCATCTGGAACGGGTGCCTGAGCCCCATGCTCAGCTATTTGTCTGTGAGTAGCAGGCCGTAGTGTGGGCCCTTCCCTCTTGTTTTTAGGAGGTTCAGCTTGGTGACTTCCCCCTAGAATGCCAATAGCAAGTTCCTTAAAGTCCAAGAAAAGGGTATCTGGGTGCTGAGCTGAAAGCATCTTCAGCTGACGTTTAAGGGATTCGTCAAGGACACCTTCAATAAACTGTTCCCTGAGGGTTTGATCTTGTCCCTCAGCTTCACGGGGATCAATCTGGATTACAGCCCGCAGGGCTTCCTGCAGGGACAGGGCAAAGTCTCTGAAGGTCTCTCAAGGTAAATGCATAGGGTGAAATCTGTAGCAAAGTCCAAATGCTGCAAAAGGGAAGCTTAGTCGACCTCTGACACAATAAAGCTCAGACAAAGTCGCATATCTTTATAATTTAAATGTGCATCAAAAAATCTAAATCTTGCTTCATCCTGTATCAAGACAGAAGTCCAAGACCCCTCATGGTGTCGTCTTCAGAGGCAAAGTCCATCAACTTTTCCACTGAGTGGAATAAAATAATCATATACACTGCGTTCCAACCTATTATTAAGTGATATTTTTCTCTGATTTTCCTAAATGGTCGATGCAAGTGACAGTATAAGGTTCAAGCTGAATGGAGTGGCTCACTTATTGCTGGTGGGTGGCACGGTGCTTCAAACTAAGAATTAAGGACGCCCTACCTTAATGTAATAAGAATTGTATAAAAAGTGAAGCGAGCACTCGCTCTATGGCAATACTCAGATTTATTGGTATAAAATGCTAGTTAATTGCACTTAAAATACAATGAAACACAATGGTTAAAACACTAAATAAAAAGAAATATAATAAAACTGTAATAAGGTCGACCTTAATATAACACTGATATTCACATTTGTTGTATGGGACCTTAGTTGAGCATATAAAACTTGCTTAATACATACACATCTTCCAATGGTGTCCAAATAAATAGTGAAATGAAGATAAAGTGATAAATTGTTAAAGTGGTGAGTTTTAAATAAAGTCCGTAATAATAAATGGTGATAATAGGTGCGTGAGTGAAGAGGGCACCTGTTGGAGTTGTGTGTCAATGCACGCTTTGTGTTGCTTCCTGTAGCAACCAAAAAATGTCCCGATCACTCAATATAATGGACCGCAACAGGCAGTATAATCCGTTGGAAATGTTCAACTGTTCCAAGATAGTCTGATTAGACTCATCGACTGGAGTCTTACCTCTGTCTCGAGGGTATGAACAATCTTACCTCCGTATAAAGAGGTTGCTGGTTTCGAACGCTGGAAAGGACCGCTAGGCTCACCGCTGCGTCTTCACGGCTTTGCAGGAGCTGACAGTCCAACCCGGTATCGCGATAGTACAAGTGAGACTTGCGTCCGGTCTCAGTACTTACTCAGATGATTAGAGCTGTTTCGCTGATTGTCCGGTGTCAGGTTCTTAAATAAATCTTTCCCTTTGTTGCATGGCCATGCAAAGTCCTTTGCAAGGAGGTGTGAACGGAGTGTCTGATAGCCCAGACGCGTTTCGGGATATTACTAATCCCTTCCTCAGTGGTAATATATGAGTATTGCCATAGAGCGAGTGCTTGCTTCACTTTTTATACAGTATAAGGTTCAAGTCCTCAACCGTCAGAGTATAAATCACATTTTATTGAACAAACTTCCCAATGATAACAGGATGTTTTTCACAAAATAAAAAGCACAAAATTCACTGTTCCTAATTATTCTGCACAACAAGAGTTTCGAGACATTTTATAGGTTGTAAAGAACTGAAAATCATCATTAATTGAATTTGCAACTTTAAGAGGTCACATTTACTGAAATCAAAAGCTATATATTTTGGGTGTATAGTACCACTGCTATACCTAGTAGGCCGGTTAAACAATAAAAAAAAATTGTCAGTTACATTTTCTGGTGAAATTCAGCAATTTTGGGGTGTGATGTACCACTGCTATACCTAGTAGACCGGTAAAAAAAAAAAAAAACATTTGTCATTTACATTTTATGGTCAAAAATACAAATTTTAGGGTGTAATATACCCCTCCTCTACCTAGTTGACAGCTTAATAAATTTCAATAATTTTTATTTTACATTTTCGGGTGACAATAAACAATTGTTTTCTGTCACAGACCCCTGCTCTACCAAGTAGACAGGTTAATTAATTTCAGTAATTTTTCTGTTACATTCTTGGGTTGACATTATACAATTTTAGACGTGAATAAACCCCTGCTCTGCATAGGTGACAGGGAATACAATTTCTGAAATGCTTATTTAATTGATTCAATGCTTAAACTTAAACAAGTTGTACCACATTTAAGCTTCAATACTTTGTCCCACATTTCCGCTATACTCTTTTGGCCAACATTTGCGCCTCAATAGTTTTTCCCACAATTCCGCTTGACTCTCTTGGCCCACATTTGGGCTTCTGTAATTTGTCCCACATTTGCGCCTCAATAGCTTTTTCCACATTTCTTCTCAATCCCAATTTTTTAAAATAAATGTATCTTCCTTAACCACCTCAGCCTCCCCTAGCTGAAACACCCTTAATGACCAGGCCACTTTTTACACTTCTGCACTACACTACTTTCACTGTTTATCGCTCGGTCATGCAACTTACCACCCAAATGAATTTTACCTCCTTTTCTTCTCACTAATAGAGCTTTCATTTGGTGGTATTTCATTGCTGCTGACATTTTTACTTTTTTTGTAGCAGCTCAGACTTTCTGAGCACCCGTCATGTTTCCTGAGGTTCTACAATGCCCAAACAGTAGAAACACCCCACAAATGACCCCATTTCGGAAAGTAGACACCCTAAGGTATTCACTGATGGGCATAGTGAGTTCATAGAACTTTTTATTTTTTGTCACAAGTTAGCAGAAAATGATTTATTTATTTTTTCTTACAAAGTCTCATATTCAGATTTAAAATATAACTTTTAATGAGGTCAAAGATATCAGAATAAGAAAACTCACAACACGTATTAAACATACATACACATAGACAACCAAATGAATGGTGCCTGGCTGGTATGAACAAAAATCTGTTCCGTCCGGGGAGACGCAAACAGTCTTACCAGACCCTTTGTAGGTAATGGGAGAGGTCCTCGGATACAGGAGGTAGGAGACGCTTGGGTCATGCCATACGGGAATGGGTGCATTCACTGTGAAGCCGCGTAGATGGAGCACTGGGGTGAATCCTGTACAGCCCTAACAAGGTGAAAGGGGCTATTATGCTTCTACCTATCTACACGGAGCACTCGCCTTAGAAAAGGCGACCCTGTCCGGTAGCCTGTCCCTATGGTGGACCTAACCCTAGAACCACAGAAGTTATGCCAGTGAATGGAATAGAGAGTTGCTTCCAATGGTCCCCCGACGTGGCACGTTTCTGTTCGTGACTCTTCAGGGAGAGACTGCAGGAAGATAAAATATATGGAGCCGCAGGTAACTACCCTGGGGCTGAATACACACTGGAAAGGAAAGCAAGCCAGAAGGCTTGTACTCTGCTATCCTGGGGTAGGATGCAGTGTTGCGCTGGAGGGGTAGTCCTGAGCGAGACGGTCCGGGGGACACTGTGGTCCCTAGCTAATGAAACCCTTCTGGTTAGTGGTGACAGAGCAATAAACCAGCCGCAATGATGTACCTCCGTGATGGGTTTAAATAATCGCACTCCAGCTTCGTCGCCCCTCCTCCCCATCTGCGTCATCAGCATGCGACGCCAGCCTGAAGCGCCGCTCCCCTCCAGTCACATGAGCCGAGGCAGTGTACACAGAACAAGGGGCGGGCGCAGTCAGTGACATCACATGCCGGCGGCACCACATGGGGTGGGCGGGAACACGGCAAGAGAGGGGCGGGGTAACGGATCGCTCAGCAAGTAATGTACAGGTCTGAGGATCACATGGGACGCACAGTGTATGCGTCGCCAAGGTAACATAAAAGATAATAAAGCCTTGAATCGGCTAGTGACATTTAGTGCAGAAATCGAGGGTAGACAGGTAAACAATAATGCAAATATTGTCAGAGAAATCCCAGACATGGCAACATGAAGTCACAGATAAGCAGCTTTGCCCTGATTACAGGTCTCGTGTAACCAGGGCCAATCATTAGTCATACAGGTCACGCTACAATAATACCTATGATTACGCATTAGTGATGCAGGCGCATTTGGCATAAGATGACTACAGTTGCGCAATCACAATGCAATGTCAGCAAGATATGTAGTCACTATACTCGTAATGCACACAAGTTAACCCCAAGTCGCAGTGTACTACCCCCTCCTGCTTCAGGGGCCCATTGTCTACCTGCAAATTTGGAGTGTCTTCATAGCCTGAATTGTTTCAGTGCTCTGATCATTTTTGTGCTATTTCCCTCCCAGTGTGGCATGGCAGGATTCTTGGCGACGGGCTTTAATGCAGATAATTGGTTGCATGAAGCCAAGGACATTTTTTCTGAGAAACAATTTTTTCAGAAAAAGTACCAGCCCTCTTTTCACACTGCCTTTACTGACCTGACTCAGGTTTACAAAGAGCAGATCACGTCGTGGTGGGAAGTCCAGAGTCTTGACAACTATATTAAAAACGTAAAAGAGATACAGCGGCTCACCCCTACTTCGTATGGATAGGTGCTCACCCTCCGGTCCTACCCTCAGGACCTAACTGTAGTATATGTGAGGGGGCACACTCAGAAGGGAAACACTAGATGGATGATATAATAGTATTTTAATACTTTAAAAACATACCCTTAAAATTGATATAAAACATACATAAAAACGCACATCACACGTATAAGGAACGTCACGTGCAACACTCCTACACAATGATCTATAGTTGAAGGTCAATGCCGCAGCAATGTCCCAATTCAATGTGCTTGTAATAATAGTCCAAACAATGTCCCGATCAGAGTCCTATTTTGTGCAATAGTAATATAGTAATGGCACTGTGGCCAAATGTCCCAATCAGTGATGGTCATATAGCAATGGCACTATGGCCAAATCCTGATGGAGCAGTAATGGTATCAATATACCTAGTACCAATGTCCGGTGGTGTGAGCGTTCAAAGGTAAGTTGTTAATGCTGACTTCACAATGAGACTGACAATCCGGTAACTTACAGTGGTTCATACGACAGATTTATTAGGCAAACAAATAATAGAAATTTTACATTTTTGTTATATAGAACAATAAAATTATAAGTTAAAAAATCATCAAATATCCAAAAATAGATAACAGAAGGGTATAAATAATTTAGAAAGGGGCACTTACACTTAAAAAAGTAAATTACAAATATGATCACTCCAGTTAAAATAAATAAATAATTAATAAAAAATAAAAATTTAAAAATTTAAGTACAAAAATAAAAGTTAAAGTAATAACATATTAATAAAGAAATGCACATAATTCAAAAAATAAAATATCACAATAAATTACAAATAAACACTATAGTAATATTAAAAGAAGTTACACAAACACTGTTCCCTGTTCTATATTAGTAAATAGATAATATGTTGTATATAAAAAATAAAAAATATAAAAAATATAAATATTAATTAAAAATTGAAACCATAAAATATGAAAAAAGCATCTATCAATAATAAAAAATACATATACACAAATGAATTTAGTTAATATAGAATATAATTTAAAAATTAGAACATCTGACCTAGTATAGGACTAATAAATTAGAAATAAACATAAATAACTAATAATCAAGCAACAAAAAAATAATAGAAATTTATAATAAACAAAAGGTATTCTATGTATAGACTAATCTAATCCATAAGTTTGATAGACAGATGCAGAACTTATAATCATGTCAAATCAAATCATGTTCATTATCATGTTAAACAAATATTTATACAGTGATCTATCTTAATAATAAAAAAATAGCAGTAATCAAATGTCATTATGTAATCAGTGATGAACCCCTTATTCAGCCAATACATTACTTATAGAATGACAGTGCAATACATATCCATAATGTAATCGCTATAGATCGCAAGCCCTTCAAAATAGTAATGAGCTAAGTTATAGGCAGAAAGTAGGATCACGGATCTAAGTCCTAAGACATGCGCGTGACCATAAGAAGTATCGCGAGAAGATACGCGTCAGGACTCGCCGGACCAACCAGCCACTCAGTGCAAAGGTAACAAGGATCTATTATACTACGATCTCAGCGATTGGTCAGTATACTAACACGTCATCAAATAGGAGGCTACAAATAACCCAGCCACGTCCGAACTCCGTACAGACTGCCCGATCCCCTGAAGACGCCATGTATATGGTGAAACATGTCGGGGGGCAGCATTTAGGGTTTTAGACTTCAGTAGATTCCAGTGTGCAAATTCACCTGGCTAGTTTACAGGCAGCTAAGGCATCTAGGGCGCCGCAATAATAAACAATAGCAGCTCACAGAAAGAGCAGCGCTGACCGAATCAGGCAGCAAACACAGCGGATGATTGCTGCCAGTAATAGCCAGAAGGAACGGCAACAGCATCACAGAACCAGTTATAGCCGATGAATCACTAACAGGAAGCAGACAAAATAATTGCAGAAGCTACAAAGTAGCAGCATATACACCAATATATGTAACCATATAGCTATTGGCAATTGAGTGTTGCTACTATATAGCCATAGCCAAAGAAGCCTGGCAAGTAGCAGCAAGCAGGCAGCTGAACAGTAATAAGGTGACTAATGCAGCACTCATACAGCCATTAGAAATAGCTATCAATTGCCAGTCATAAGAGAATATCTGCAATTAATACAGTGCTACTGGAATAATAGTGTGAAAAGTTAACAAATAAAAAATAAAATAAAAAATTGCACACACTGGAGCACTGGAGATAGTTTTAATTTAGTAGGTTAGATATCAACAAAATATTCACTATTTATTTTTGAAAAAGCAACCAATAAAAGTTAAATATATGCACCTGTCAAGAGTAGGCAATCAACAGTCTATGACTAAATGTAAATATAATGTGAGGGGGCACACTCAGAAGGGAAACACTAGATGGATGATATAATAGTATTTTAATACTTAAAAAACATACCCTTAAATATCAGGCTTCCTTGTTCTTTCTATGAATCCACGCTCACTCTGTATTGCCAGACGCGTTTCAGGGTCTTACGCCCCTTCCTCAGTGGCCAATCAAGTGAGTGGATTCTCACTCCTTATAAATGGAATTTGTTACCCACAATCCCACTTTTCTGTGCTTATCCTAATATGTGGGATGGATTGGATTGCTATTTCTTTGTGTTACACTTCACAGTGCCATTGCTATTATACCATCACTGTTCCATCAGAATTGCTATGCTACCATCACTGTTCTATCAGAACTGGCCACAGTGCCATTACTATACCAACACCCTACGAAATTAGGACTCTGATTGGGACATTTGGCCACAGTGCCATTACTATATTACTATTGCACAAAATAGGACTCAGATCGGGACATTGTTTGCACTATTATTACAAGCACATTGAATTGGGACATTGCTGCGGCATTGACCTACAACTATAGATCATTGTGTAGGAGTGTTGCACGCGACGTTCCTTATACGTGTGATGTGCGTTTTTATGTATGTTTTATATAAATTTTAAGGGTATGTTTTTAAAGTATTAAAATACTATTATATCATCCATCTAGTGTTTCCCTTCTGAGTGTGCCCCCTCACATTCACATATACTATATAAAAAACGGTATAGTCCCCCGTGGTCTCCGTATTTCTCTTCTTCCATCAGTTCGGTCACGTAACCCAGGCTTTATGACAAAATGGGAGCAAGAGGCAACTAACAGTTCCCTCAGGTTGATGAGACTACTGGTGGACGAAGAGAAAAATACACTGTCTACCCTTAATCAGAAACTGTCTGAACAAATTGAGGTGGTGCGGGCCTTCTCACAGGAGACTGAATTCTCCAATAGGGAAAAACAGCTACAACTTACCCTTGAGAAGTACCAGTACCACCTCAAGGAAAGAAAGCACCGTCAGTTTGTACGAGACCTCTCTGATTTTAAGGAGAACCGCATCTATTCTTCTCTGAGTAACGGAAAAAGGGACAATAGACCTAGTAATTCGGAGAGATCCTCGACCGAAACGGATCACTCCGACTCAGAGCGAGAAACGGGACCAAAAACAACCAAATATCCGAATAAGGGCCCAGAAGGGGTCGACCCAGGGGTTCTTATGTTAAAGATGTGTGAATTTTATTCTATATTTTGTATATTTAGGATTGTAATGAGTTAACTTTTTCTACTTCCAAGTGCCCACCCACCCCCCTCTTTGTTTCAAGACTAGAGAGGAGAGAGAGGGGGGCAAAGAGCTGTGCTGTGGGAAGTGTCTGATTCCCATAGAGTGTCAGGCATTGCCTTATGCATGAACAGGTGGAATGCGTAAGCCAATCATATGGCTTGATGATATGTATATATTATTCACTGCCTATAGAGAAGCACCTCTTTGAAGTGTCGCATATGACGTAGGCAGTATTCTTGTTAGAATAAGCTCCTTTACAAAATGGCGATGGTAACCAGATGTTTACATTAGTTCACATTCCAAAGTAGGACCCAGTGCGCAGAAGCCAGGGTGCTATCTCCTCTCTCTTATCTCTTCTTCCTTTTTGACCAATGAAACAATGTTTTAGCCTCAGTGAGGACTGCCCTCTTCTGAAAATGTATATACGCTTACCCCCATGTAATTAAAGTTAGAGATTGCTTTGACCAACTTCTGTGTCAGTGTCTAGTCTCTCAGCCACGCGTGGATATTAACCCCTGGGGGGGGGGTACATTGATTTGGCACACCAGAGTGTATCTTAAATGCCCACCCAGATGGGACTCTGAGCGAACGTAGCATCAGACAGCTGACAAGACAGGCCCCTGAGCTTGACGAACGGCAGAGGAAAGAGGATTGCAACCTCAAAGAAAGGTGAGAAAACTTTTTATCTCATCTGCCTTTCTGCTAGTTACTTCGTCATGCTCAGATAGCTCAGTCTGCTGTGAGGTGGTACCCATGTAAGTATAGTAGTCGGCTGTAATGCTGAAAGCTTGGAGTCTATAGAACCAATAGTCTGATCATAGATCACTCTGGTGTGTATATGTTTTGTGTGTGTCTGTGATTTATGTGAGGAGTGAGTTGAGCACAGACGGTAAAACCACAGACAAAGGGAGGGGACAGTAACCTCCTGGTTTGGAAGGAGGCGCTGTAGCGCCGAGGTGTGGGACAAAGGAACTCCGGCTGACCTGACCAGGGAGATGCGTAGAGCCGTATGACCTTTTGATCTAATGGAAGACTGTGGAGACTACCTGACCTGACCCTAGGAAGATGGTAGAACCTCTCATGACCTTTTGATCTAGGGGAAGACTGCAGTGATATTCTCTACCTGACCTGACCCCAGGAAGACGTGACGGAGCCCGCCTGACCCCTGGTTTTGGGGAAGACGTGCGGGGAGTCCCGGCTGACTAGTCAGACGTGATAGTCAGATTTCAGCAAACCAGAGGGGAGGGTGAATCCTTTGTCTGCGGAGGAAAGGGTTAAAGGTGCTGATCACTCCTCTGTTTTGTGTGTGTGTGTGTGTGTGTCAGTCTGAAATACTGTTGTTTTGATATGGGTCAGTGCCAGCATTATGAAGAAAGAGAAAATACAGCCCCTAGCTAGTAGCGAGGGAAGAATTGAAAGTTAAAATGTAAAAAAGAATGTTAGAGAAAGTGTAGACTCGGGCAGAGGTCGCCCCCTGGCAACAGGGATGAAGATCTGTAAGAATATGTGAAGTTAGAGCTTACAGACTGTGGGCATCAGAACTCCCGTGATTTTGAGGGGGGGGAGTTCTAATGAGTGAGAAACAGAGCAGTGTCAGGATGTTAACTGATGGCATTAACAAGAAAGAAAGAAAGTGCCCCAGTGTCTGCAATCAGAACGGCGCTTGTGTTAAATGTTCCGAAATGAACCGGTTAAGTTTTGTTACCCTAATAAAATGTGTGTGTTTAAATAGGGAATATCCTAGAGATTACAGCAGTAAAAGATGGTCAGTTAATGGATAGGTGTTGTATCCAGTGTGAGCTACAGAGACTCACTTCCCCCACCTTAACAGAATGGAATGAGGGAATGATGCAGAGTAAGTGATGTGTAATATATTATACAAGACAAAGAATTGTTCAATAATTTTCTTTCTTCTTTCCCAAGCAGGGTACTGTGGGAATCCAGCTTTAAACAAAATGACTGTATGATTATAACATGTATATTGTCTTACAGCGACAGACCATCAGCAATTCTGGGTGTGGTGTGGCTATCTGTTTCCAGGAAAGCTGTGTTTGTCTGTGCTGCTAGTTTTGGGATGAAACAATGTGGGTTGGAAGACATAAATGATTCAGTGGAATGTGAATGGGTGTGGCTTTGAGTTGTAATTGAGGAAAATATGTGTGAAGACTGATGGAGGTTTTTAGCAGAGCTGTGAATGCAATTCAGTTTTTATGTATGAGGGCGTGGTTATAAGCTGCTTGTGAAAATGAGTATATGAAAACATGAAAATATGAATGCGTATGGAGTACGGTATTTTTATTTATTTTTATTTTTATTTTTTCAAATAATATGCGCATTGAGTATTTTATTTTATTTTTTTGGGAAGTTTTGGGGTTTTTATTGGTGCCAACAGCATTGATCAAGCTGTACATTTTTATTTATTTATTTTATTTTTTTTATTTTTAAATTGAAGTCAATGAAAAGTTTCTTATGGGCCCATTGTGTGTTCATGTCTGTATTGTCCGATCTGTTTGTTTCAATGTTTGAAGGTATGTGTTACATGTTAAGTGTTGTGCTTCACATCAGAGCTCTGTTCTCATGAGCGGAGGGACGAGGATAGGGGTGGACGTTACAGACAACGACAGCCCTTGTGCCCATCCCCTAGTTACAGACACTCCCATGGAAGATGAGAAGTCCTGTTTTGTTTTCCAGTCTATTAATTCTGCGATAGGAAAAGTTGGATACTTCTGTAAGCCAAAATGCAGAGTAACATCAAGCGGCATTGGGTGGTTCAGTGGTGCCAACCATAGGTAGTGTTCCTTTGGCATTGCTTCAGCCCTGATGTCAAACGCCTCATTGAAGTGAGGGAAAAAGTAAGTCTGCCACCCTATGGTGGGCCTGCAGAGTCTGTGGGACCCAGATCCCAGAAGAGAGAGTGTTGTGCTGTGTGTGGTACTCCTCGTCCACACCACACGAGAGGATTGTATTCTATGTTGACCATGCCCGGATCACTGTCCGTCCCCACAGACACCCCTGTTTTTTTTGTCATAAGGAGAACACAGACAGGTGAGGGGGGGGGGGGGAGTTAGATCAAGATTAGGAAACAGGAAATCCAGTATCGGCTCTACTTTTAATTTTTTTTTTAGCAGATTCAGTCTGGCCCAATGATATCCCTCACTCTGGGTGATAAAGTAGTCCCGTTTTTGATTGATACTGGAGCAGCCAAGACAGTTGTGCACAGCAAACATGGCCTCCCCTGATTTACTCTCCAAGGACACCAGCCTTTGGGTAGAAGTGGATGGGAAAGTAGTACGCTCCCTTTTTTTCAACAGAAACCATCCATATTAGATTTGCCTCTAACCAAGATGCGCTTGCCCGTTTGCTGGTCGGTGGTAACGCCCCTTGTTGCCTCCTAGGTGCAGATTTGTTTGCAAAAGTACATGCTGGTATCTCACATCAGGAGGACGGCACTGTGACACTCACAGGTGCCCTCAACGACCAAGAACTTTGTTTGTTGGCCATTAGTGATAAAATTCCCTGGTCCATGTTTGTATCAGTACTCCCAGAAGCTGAGAAAAGCAAACCACTCACCATTGGATGGTACATGACCTACATGCCGTTAATGAAGCCACAGTTTCTAACACCCACATCTTGCCCAACACACACAGACACCTGGTCGGCTCAGGTTCCCATTACCCCTACTCACTCCACTGTGATTGATTTGTCCTTTAGTCCCTACCGCCTCACAGATGAGGTGGTATATGCTTTTTATGCCTAGAACTGGCAATTTTGTGTTCCCCCACACTGAGCCTATCAGATTATTACATTTAGATTGTATTGTTATGAAGTGAGTGGCCATGACTCAGCAATCCTCACCCAACTGCATGGCCAGCAATAACGCCCCGTAGCATATTATTCAGTCAGACTTGATCCCGTGGCCAGAGGTGCCCCTTTCTGCATCAGAGCTGTAGTAGTTGTACTAGCTATGCTTGATGAAAGCTCTAAGATAGTTCTGGACCACAAAGTGATGGTGATATTACATCTATCCTCATGAACATACAATCCAAATGATTGTTTTGTTGCCCATTATTGTTCCATTTTGTTGCCTGACAATGTTGCTCTCCAAAGGTGTAATACTTTGGACCCAGCCACCCTGTTGCCTCTGGACCAAGGGGGGAGGGAAGAGTTAGGGCACCGCACTTTAAACTTTTCTTTCAGATTAAAAGGAAGAGGCTCCTGACTGTTTGCAGATGATGTCACAAGAGGTAGTGGGATTTGGTAAATCAGCCATTAGGTAATCTAGATCATGTGCTCTTTGTGGATGGATCGAGGTATGGCCAGTATGGCAGGTACTACACAGGTTGGGCAGTGGTGATTAAACGTGAACTACCACACATGTCTGCTCAGAAGTGGAGCTAAAAGACTCTGAAGATGGCTTGCAGATATGCAGATGGAAAAACAGCCACCATTTACACTGATTCCAGGTGTGCTTTGGGATAGCCCATGACTATGGGCCCATATGGAAAGCCAGAGACTCCTTGATCGCTTCAGGTAAACCCATCGAAAATGGGGAAGCAGTGGGGTCTCTGATGGAAGCCCTCTTGTCACTAACATGAGGGGTGATGATAGCAATGAAAGACCACTGTAAACAGATGCAGAGGAGGCAAAGGGGAAAGCCACGGCAGATCAGGCGGCAAAGATGGCTGCCAAATTACCTAAGCAGACCCCTGTCTTAAGTGGCCACAGTTCAGGTCCCTGAAATAACTCCTCCTGTCTCCCGAAAGTTCTTAAGACCTTACAGAACCAGATGGGGAAGGAGGAAAGGGACTGGTGGATGAAAAAGGGGGGACTACAAATAAGAAGGGAAACTTTACCTTCCCAGGTCCCTCTACTCCACGATGGCACAGACAACCCATGGAGTGATGCACCAGACAAAAACTGCTATGTGTGATTTAGTATGTAGCATATGGTACGCCCCAGGGTTCAGCACTGTAACAGTCAGACATACTCAAGGATAAATGGTTTGTGCCCAGAACAACGTGGGCAAGGTGGTTAAGGTACCCAAGAAACACGTCTTGCTTTTTGTATCTGTTTCAACGTTTGCAGACTACTTTCAAATATCCAAGGTGGGCATGTATGAGTATGGATTAATATGTGATGACTTGTTTTCAGGATGGCCAAAACCGTACCCAAAGAAGTAAAGAAGATTATGGCTGAAGTTGTGTGCAAGTATGGGGTATCTTAGATCATTGAAAGTGACACAGGTGTTCACTTCACAGGTGAAGTGATGCAGGAGATGACGAAGGTTTTGGGTGTAGGACAGGCCTTACATGCTTCGTACCATCCACAAAGCAGCAGTAGAGTAGGGAAAAGGAACTGAACGGGACACTAAGTTAAAGATTCAAAGCCTTAACAGAGTGCCTGCTGGTAGCCCTCTTTTAGTAAGGTATACGCCTAACCGCGAGACAGGCCTTTGTCCCTATAAGGTCCTTTTTGGGTCAGCCCCTAGAATAGGATGGTTGTCTGACAGATTATGTGATCAGTTTTGTATAAGCATTTGACTAAAGTACATTTTCGAGTTTTTGCTTCACTTCCAGGTTTTGATAAAGTACCAGGAACCCACCCACTTGTGTCTGGAGATTGGGTGGTAGAAAAAGACACGTTAGAAAAGTCCCAAAACCCTGGTTTGATGGTCCATTCCGAGTGTTGTTGACCACAAGCACAGTGAAGCTCAAAGAAAAGCATAATTGGATTGATTTCAAGGAAGTGTTGAGACTGGTTTTCCCTTGTGTGACTGTTGATCATGACTCAAAAGAATATGGAAAAATTGTATGAAAACTTCGATCCAGCAAATAAGGAGCACTGATGACCTCCAGTCCCCCCATATAATGTCAATGCCAGTTAGGGAAAGATCATCTGACTTCCCCTTGCTCAAATCCAGTGTCACAGGAGGCTGTTCGCTAGGAATGGGTTGTCGTGGAAGCTGGTGAAGAGGAGGCGGAGCATTGGGACAGATGTTTAGGTTTAGGGAGAGAATGAAATTCAAGGGGGGACTGTTAAAGATGTGTGAATTTTATTCTATATTTTGTATATCTAGGATTGTAATGAGTTAACTTTTTCTACTTCGAAGTACCCACCCACCCCCCTATTTGTTTCAAGACTGGAGAGGAGAGAGAGGGGGGGGGGGGGCAAAGAGCTGTGCTGTGGGAAGTGTCTGATTTCTCATCTTTCTTTGAGGTTTCCCATAGAGTGTGGTGGAATGCGTAAGCCAATCATATGGCTTGATGATATGTATATATTATTCACTGCCTATAGAGAAGCACCTCTTTGAAGTGTCACATATAACGTAGGCAGTATTCTTGTTAGAATAAACTCCATTACAAAATGGCAATGGTAACCAGATGTTTACATTAGTTCACATTCCAAAGTAGGACCCAGTGCGCAGAAGCCAGGGTGCTATCTCCTCTCTCTTATCTCTTCTTCCTTTTTGACCAATGAAACAATGTTTTAGCCTCAGTGAGGACTGCCCTCTTCTGAAAATGTATATACGCTTACCCCATGTAATTAAAGTTAGAGATTGCTTTGACCAACTTCTGTGTCAGTGTCTAGTCTCTCAGCCACGCGTGAATATTAACCCCTGGGGGGGTACATTGATTTGGCACACCAGAGTGTATCTTAAATGCCCTAATTTAGGGCAGCTTCATCACTTACAAAGCACGAGACACACGTTTTTTAGGACAACCGAGTCAGACTCTGGACTACCCACTCCGCAGCCGCACACCCCAACCGCCAACTCAATCACAGGACCAGAGGTGATCAATTTTTCCTCACGTCCTCTGTCACAAGACAAGACTAGAGCCCTTGAGCTGGGACTTTCCTTTGTGCCTACCCTAAAGTTTGATAGATTCATGGCCGTAAAAGACCTGAATCTATTCATCCGCAAGCTTCGGTGGCACAAGCATTATAAATACATTGACAGGCGCCGATGCCTTGAACTAGGTATTCCGGTGGAGATGTTAGCCGATGTTCAACTATTGAATTCATTAGCGGTGATAGATAACCCAGCGTCAGGCCTGGGCCCTTTTACAGACCTTAAATGCAAAAGTAACAAGATGCCACCCAGCTCTAGTGAAGTCTCCTGCGTAGACGTCTTCTTTAATATGGTTACCAAGGATCTGGAAAATCTTCAGATTTCTTCACACCACTCAAATTGCGCAGAGTCCATGACCACCGCCATCTCATCTCTTGGCAATGACCCCACGATTGTTATTAAGCCTGCAGACAAAGAGGGCAACATCGTGGTCATGGACTCTGTGCAATATAGGGACATGTGTAGGTGTCTTCTATCCGATAAGGCAACCTACGAGGTCCTGGAAAGAGATCCCACGGACATCTATAAACGCAAATTAAAATCTATTCTCGATGAGGCCAAGGGCTCCAAAATTATCTTGATGTAAGAATACACATTCTTGCTACCTCAATTTCCCCGTAGGTCTACATTCTATTGTCTCCCCAAGGTCCACAAGGGGACTTCCCCCCTGAAAGGGAGACTGATAGTGTCAGGGGTAGACAACCTAAATCAAAATCTGGGGATCTACATTGATCGAGTTTTAGCACCATTTGTTACCACTCTACCATCCCACCTCAAGGATACTACGGACCTCCTCAAACAATTGGAGGGTCTTACCCTTGAGAACGAGTGTCTACTGTCAAGTATTGACGTAGAGGCTTTATACTCCTCTATACCACACCAGCTGGGATTAGTGGCGGTTGAATTCTTCCTGAAATCCAGGGGTTGCCAATACCGCGCCCACAACCAATGCATCATCCGGATCCTGGAATTTACCCTGAACAGGAACTTTTTATCCTTTGATAACAAAATCTACCACCAGCTCAGGGGTACCGCGATGGGGAGTCCTTGTGCCCCGTCGTATGCCAATTTATTCCTGGGCTGGTGGGAGGAGACCCTGGTATTCGGGGAGAGGAATCAGGATGATTTGTCCAGAATTGGGTTGTGGGCGCGGTATATAGATGATATCTTTATCACCTGGAACGGGAGCCCCCTTCAATTTGAATCGTTCGTGTCACGCCTGAACCAGAATGACATTGGCATGAGGTTCACATTTGAGACCCATCCAACCAATCTGCCATTCCTGGATATTAAAATCACCAAGAATGGTAGGGGGGAACTGGACACCTCGATTCACAGGAAACCGAATGCGACAAACTCTCTCCTGAGGTGGGATAGCAGTCACCCTCTCCCACTCAGGAGAGGGATACCAAGAGGACAGTACCTCCGCCTGCGCAGGAATTGTTCAGATAAAAAAGACTTTGTGGCGCAGGCAGCTGACTTAATGGCTAGATTCCTACAGAGGGGGTACCGAGAATATATCCTGAGAGCTGCCTATAAGGTGGCCCTTGCACGTCAGAGACCTACCCTATTGGTAAAGAAACAGACGAACACTCCCGCAACCAAACTGTCCCGCATCATCACCACATTTGATAGAGGTTCAAGCCAGGTCAGGGCGATTTTACAACGCCACTGGGGGATCCTTAAAATGGACCCCGACCTGCAGGACATACTAGGAGACAGTCCTCAGATAACGTACAGACGCGGTACCAACTTGCGTGATAAACTTGTCCGCAGTCACTTTCTCGTCCATCAGCACACAATCTACATGGCTGCGGTCCAGCCTGGTAGGTAGTCATAGATGTGGCAGATGTGTCGCCTGCAAATACATTATGACCACTAAATCCTTCACCAGCTCGGTTCACAGGCAAGACGTATTCCATTCCACATTTCATCAACTGTAAATCCAGAGGTGTGATATATCGTATCCTCTGTGAATGTGGTCTGGAGTACGTCAGGTAAGACCATACTGTGAATTTCGGAGGAGGATCGGTGAGCACATGAGGGATGTCACACACAAGAGGGACACCCCGGTGTCAAAACATGTGCACACCGATCACAATGGCAAAGCCCGGTTGAAATTCATGGGCATTGATCTCGTGAAACCTCCTCCAAGAGGGGGGGATTGGGACAGGAGCCTTCTCCAACGTGAAGCACGCTGGATCTTTAATCTGAAAACAGCAGCACCAGGTGGCATGAACGAGAGACTGGACTTTGCCTGTTTTCTTTAACTGGTATGCCTCATTTGCCACGCTGCTGCAGTAGAATTGAGGGTTTAGGGCACCTTGTACCTACACGCGCATACGGCTCCACTCTCCATGTTTGCGCGTGCTTACCCTCATCTGTAAATCCCCCCCCCCCTTTTCTCATGTCTGCATAAGCGTTCCCGCTGGTCTGTACCCCACTAGCATAAATGCGCATGAGTCTCCAAAAAGCGCACTGCGACTTGGGGTTAACTTGTGTGCATTACGAGTATAGTGACTGCATATCTTGCTGACATTGCATTGTGATTGCGCAACTGTAGTCATCTTATTCCAAATGCGCCTGCATCGCTAATGCGTAATCATAGGTATTATTGTAGCGTGACCTGTATGACTACTGATTGGCCCTGGTTACACGAGACCTGTAATCAGGGCAAAGCTGCTTATCTGTGACTTCATGTTGCCATGTCTGGGATTTCTCTGACAATATTTGCATTATTGTTTACCTGTCTACCCTCGATTTCTGCACTAAATGTCACTAGCCGATTCAAGGCTTTATTATCTTTTATGTTACCTTGGCGACGCATACACAGTGCGTCCCATGTGATCCTCAGACCTGTACATTACTGGCTGAGCGATCCGTTACCCCGCCCCTCTCTTGCCGTGTTCCCGCCCACCCCATGTGGTGCCGCCGGCATGTGATGTCACTGACTGCGCCCGCCGCTTGTTCTGTGTACACTGCCTCGGCTCAGGCCTTCTGAGGCCGGGGTCATGTGACCGGACGGGAGCGGCGCTTCAGGCTGGCGTCGCATGCTGATGACGCAGATGGGGAGGAGGGGTGACGGAGCTGGAGCGCGATTATTTAAACCCATCACGGAGGTACATCATTGCGGCTGGTTTATTGCTCTGTCACCCCTAACCAGAAGGGTTTCATTAGCTAGGGACCGCAGTGTCCCCCGGACCGTCTCGCTCAGGACTACCCCTCCTGTGCAACACTGCATCCTACCCCAGGATAGCAGAGTACAAGCCTTCTGGCTTGCTTTCCTTTCCAGTGTGTATTCAGCCCCAGGGTAGTTACCTGCGGCTCCATATATTTTATCTTCCTGCAGTCTCTCCCTGAAGAGTCACGGACAGAAACGTGCCACGTCGGGGGACCATTGGAAGCAACTCTATATTCCATTCACTGGCATAACTTCTGTAGTTCTAGGGCTAGGTCCACCATAGGGACAGGCTACCGGACGGGGTCGCCTTTTCTAAGGCGAGTGCTCCATGTAGATAGGTAGAAGCATAATAGCCCCTTTCACCTTGTTAGGGCTATACAGGATTCACCCCAGTGCTCCATCTACGCGGCTCCACAGTGAATGCACCCATTCCCGTATGGCATGACCCAAGTGTCTCCTACCTCCTGTATCCGAGGACCTCTCCCATTACCTACAAAGGGTCTGGTAAGACTGTTCGCGTCTCCCCGGACGGAACAGATTTTTGTTCATACCAGCCAGGCACCATTCATTTGGTTGTCTATGTGTATATACGTGTTGTGAGTTTTCTTATTCTGATATCATTGACCTTATTAAAGGTTATATTTTAAATCAGTATACTCCCCCCTCCTGCTTCAGGGGCCCATTGTCTACCTGCAAATTTGGAGTGTCTTCATAGCCTGAATTGTTTCAGTGCTCTGATCATTTTTGTGCTATTAAACTCTCAGATTCCACTAACTTGTAACAAAAAATAAAAACTTCCATGAACTCACTATGCCCATCATGAAATACCTTGGGGTGTCTTCTTTCCAAAATGGGGTCATTTGTGGGGTAGTTATACTGCCCTGGCATTTTAGGGGCCCAGATGCGTGAGAAGTAGTTTGAAATCAAAATCTGTAAAAAACGGCCTGTGAAATCCAAAAGGTGCTCTTTGGAATGTGTGCCCCTTTGCCCACCTAGGCTGCAAAAAAGTGTCACACATGTGGTATCGCCGTACTCAGGAGAAGTTGGGGAATGTGTTTTGGGGTGTATTTTTACATATACCCATGCTGGGTGAGAGAAATATCTTGGCAAAAGACAACTTTTACCATTTTTTTTATACAAAGTTGGCATTTGACCAAGATATTTCTCTCACCCAGCATGGGTATATGTAAAATGACACCCCAAAACACATTCCCCAACTTCTCCTGAGTACGGCGATACCACATGTGTGACACTTTTCTGCAGCCTAGGGGCGCAAAGGGGCCCAAATTCCTTTTAGGAGTGCATTTTTAGACATTTGGATCCCAGACTTCTTCTCATGCTTTAGGGCTCCTAAAAAGCCAGGGCAGTATAACTACCCCACATGTGACCCCATTTTGGAAAGAAGACATCCCAAGGTATTCAATTAGGGGCATGCCGAGTTCATAGGAAAAAATTTGGGCACAAGTTAGCGGAAATTGATTATTTTTTGTTTTTTCTCACAAAGTCTCACTTTCCGCTAACTTTCAATCTTTCATGGACTCAATATGTCCCACAGCGAATACCTTGGGGTGTCTTCTTTCCAAAATGGGGTCATTTGTGGGGTATTTGTACTGCCCTGGCATTTGAGGGTCTCCGCAATCATTACATGTATGGCCAGCATTAGGAGTTTCTGCTATTCTCCTTATATTGAGCATACAGGTAATGAGATTTTTTTTTCCGTTCAGCCTCTGGGCTGAAAGAAAAAATGAACGGCACAGATTTCTTCATTCGCATCGATCAATGTGAATGAAAAAAATCTCTGCCCAAAAAAAAAAAAAGGAGAGGAAAGGCGTCTGCCAGGACATAGGAGATCCGCCCAACATCCAAACCCACTTAGCTCGTATGCCCTGGCAAACCAGATTTCTCCATTCACATCAATCGATGTGGATGAATAAATCATTGCCGGGATTATATATATATATTTTTTTATATACAAAGTGTTTGCCAAAGCATATGAACACCGCCTCATATGCCTCGGCAAACGTATCTTTTACTGCAGAGGAGAAATTTTGTCTTGCAGCGCCGCATACACCGACTTTTGTGTAATCTGACAGCAGCGCAATGCTTCTGTCAGAATGCACATCAGTGCTGCATCTAGTCGATCGGTTGGTCCACCTGGAAGGTAAAAAAAACAAAACAAAAAAGAAAAAACCAGGCCGCAACGCAATAAATTTTATTAACTTTATAATAACTTTAGAACAGAAAATATAAACTTTATTTAACTTTTGAAACTGAACGTTAACTTTTTTGCTTACTGGTGTTTTTTTTTTTTGTTTTTTTTTTTTACCTTTGTAGGACAAACCTCTCCTTCCCCATGGGACAATGTGCAAAGCGCCCAAAGATGTGGCGAAGTACATTATGCACTTTGTCCCAGGTGAAAGGAGAGGTTTGCAGCAGCTCTGTGTGTGAATGGGCCCTAATAGCCCTGTGTGCCTGTCCTGGTGAGATGTGATCCCTATGCTAGGTGTACCTGTGTGTAGTACTTCCGGAAACACTCTCCAAAGCATAGGGCAGGGTGGTCAGGGCAGTCAGGACAGAAATAGCGGGTGTCACGCCTTATTCCACTCCTGCTACAGACACAACATCTTTTTCGGGGTGACGGTTGGGTTGAGGTACCAGGAACGACACTGGGGAAATGTCGCTCGTGTAGACGGCTAACTACACTGGTGGATGGGGCCACGGAACCTCCTGGATACAGGAGGTTCTCGATGATCTCTTCCTGAAATTTGAGGAAGGATCCTGTTCTCCCAGCCTTACTGTAGAGAACAAAACTATTATACAGAGCCAATTGAATCAAATATACAGACACCTTCTTATACCAGCGTCTGGTGCGTCGGGAAACTAAATACGGAGACAACATCTGGTCATTGAAGTCTACCCCTCCCATGTGAAGGTTATAGTCTTGGATACAGAGGGGCTTTTCAATGACACGGGTTGCTCGCTCAATTTGTATTGTCGTATCTGCGTGAATGGAGGAGAGCATGTAAACATCACGCTTGTCTCTCCATTTCACCGTGAGCAGTTCTTCGTTATACAAGGCAGCCCTCTCCCCCCTTGGAAGACGGGTGGTAACGAGCCGTTGGGGGAAGCCCGCGCGACTAGTTCACGCGGTGCCACAGCAGCCAATCTGTTCTAGAAACAAATGCCTGAAGCACCAGCAGAGGAGCAGGGAAGCCATATAACACATCATATTTACTAATATGATGTGTTAACTAGCTTCTGATTTGATATTTTAAAAATCGCCAGCCTGCCAGCAACGATCATTGGCTGGCAGGCTGGTGTCGTGACCCCCCTCGAACTTGCGTGACTGTGCGCAGCGCTGCCGCCTCCGGAACGCGATCCTGCGTTAGGCGGTCCGGAGGCGGTTAAATTTGGTCTCTTTTCTCACGCTCCCTCTTCGGCTTGGAATCCTGATTCCCCACCACCGGTAATCACCATGGTAGGCGCATAAAAGAACATCGAAAGTTAATAGAGCAGATATCAAATTGGATGGTGAACATCACGGGGACGTGCGACATGGTGGGGCAGTAAGTTTGCACACACCTACACGAACTGACTGACAGGGGTCAGCCCCTGCAACTTCTGGGTCTCCAAATTTGGAGGTGCTGGCCTGCCCTGCAGCCGGTGTATTGTCTGAACCAGTGGTGGGCAAACTTTTTTGTCAACTGAGCCAAATATCGCCAAAACCACGATTGAAATTTCTTTTGAGCGCCACATTTTTAAAACCTAAAATATATAGGAAGGAAGCGCATGCTGAAGTGAATGGGTCCATTCACTTCAATGGGTCCAGGATCCGGGATATGAGTGCTACAGAGTTCTTCCGTGGTGCTTCTGGCTGTGCCTCCGCAACGCAAAAAAGTAGTGCATGCGCTGTTCAGCTTCTGTGGATGATGCACTGTTATGGGGGATCTGTGGATGGCGCTGTTATGTGAAGGATCTGTGGATGACGCTGTTATGTGGGGCATCTGTGGATGACGCTGTTATGTGGGGCATCTGTGGATGACGCTGTTATGTGGGGCATCTGTGGAGGACGCTGTTATGTGGGGCATCTGTGGAGGACGCTGTTATGTGGGGCATCTGTGGAGGACGCTGTTATGTGGGGCATCTGTGGAGGACGCTGTTATGTGGGCTCTGTTGAGTACGCTTATGTGGGGCATCTGTGGAGGACGCTGTTATGTGGGGCAATCTGTGGAGGACGCTGTTATGTGGGGCATCTGTGGAGGACGCTGTTATGTGGGCATCTGTGGAGGACGCTGTTATGTGGGGGATCTGTGGAGGACGCTGTTATGTGGGGGATCTGTGAGGACGCTGTTATGTGGGGGATCTGTGGAGGACGCTGTATGTGGGGGATCTGTGGAGGACGCTGTTATGTGGGGGATCTGTGGAGGACGCTGTTATGTGGGGGATCTGTGGAGGACGCTGTTATGTGGGGGATCTGTGGAGGACGCTGTTATGTGGGGGATCTGTGGAGGACGCTGTTATGTGGGGGATCTGTGGAGGACGCTGTTATGTGGGGGATCTGTGGAGGACGCTGTTATGTGGGGGATCTGTGGAAAGTTGACGCTGTTATGTGGGGGATCTGTGGAGGACGCTGTTATGTGGGGGATCTGTGGAGGACGCTGTTATGTGGGGGATCTGTGGAGGACGCTGTTATGTGGGGGATCTGTGGAGGACGCTGTTATGTGGGGGATCTGTGGAGGACGCTGTTATGTGGGGGATCTGTGGAGGACGCTGTTATGTGGGGGATCTGTGGAGGACGCTGTATGTGGGGGATCTGTGGAGGACGCTGTTATGTGGGGGATCTGTGGAGGACGCTGTTATGTGGGGGATCTGTGGAGGACGCTGTTATGGTGGGGGATCTGTGGAGGACGCTGTTATGTGGGGATCTGTGGAGGACGCTGTTATGTGGGGGATCTGTGGAGGACGCTGTATGTGGGGGATCTGTGGAGGACGCTGTTATGTGGGGGATCTGTGGAGGACGCTGTTATGTGGGGGATCTGTGGAGGACGCTGTTATGTGGGGATCTGTGGAGGACGCTGTTATGTGGGGGATCTGTGGAGGACGCTGTTATGTGGGGGATCTGTGGAGGACGCTGTTATGTGGGGGATCTGTGGAGGACGCTGTTATGTGGGGGATCTGTGGAGGACGCTGTTATGTGGGGGATCTGTGGAGGACGCTGTTATGTGGGGGATCTGTGGAGGACGCTGTTATGTGGGGGATCTGTGGAGGACGCTGTTATGTGGGGGATCTGTGGAGGACGCTGTTATGTGGGGGATCTGTGGAGGACGCTGTTATGTGGGGGATCTGTGGAGGACGCTGTTATGTGGGGGATCTGTGGAGGACGCTGTTATGTGGGGGATCTGTGGAGGACGCTGTTATGTGGGGGATCTGTGGAGGACGCTGTTATGTGGGGGATCTGTGGAGGACGCTGTTATGTGGGGGATCTGTGGAGGACGCTGTTATGTGGGGGATCTGTGGAGGACGCTGTTATGTGGGGGATCTGTGAGACGTGTTATGTGGGGATCTGTGGAGGACGCTGTTATGTGGGGGATCTGTGGAGGACGCTGTTATGTGGGGGATCTGTGGAGGACGCTGTTATGTGGGGGATCTGTGGAGGACGCTGTTATGTGGGGGATCTGTGGAGGACGCTGTTATGTGGGGGATCTGTGGAGGACGCTGTTATGTGGGGGGATCTGTGGAGGACCGCTGTTATGTGGGGGATCTGTGGAGGACGCTGTTATGTGGGGGATCTGTGGAGGACGCTGTTATGTGGGGGATCTGTGGAGGACGCTGTTATGTGGGGGATCTGTGGAGGACGCTGTTATGTGGGGGATCTGTGGGAGGACGCTGTTATGTGGGGGATCTGGGAGGACGCTGTTATGTGGGGGATCTGTGGAGGACGCCTGTTATGTGGGGATCTGTGGAGGACGCTGGTATGTGGGGGATCTGTGGATGACGCTGTGATGTGGGGGATCTGTGGAGGACGCTGTTATGTGGGGGATCTGTGGAGGACGCTGTTATGTGGGGGATCTGGGAGGACGCTGTTATGTGGGGGATCTGTGGAGGACGCTGTTAGTGGGGGATCTGTGGAGGACGCTGTTATGTGGGGATCTGTGGAGGACGCTGTTATGTGGGGGATCTGTGGAGGACGCTGTTATGTGGGGGATTTGTTGGAGGACGCTGTGATGTGGGGGATCTGTGGAGGACGCTGTTATGTGGGGGATCTGTGGAGGACGCTGTTATGTGGGGGATCTGTGGAGGACGCTGTTATGTGGGGGATCTGTGGAGGACGCTGTTTATGTGGGGGGATCTGTGGAGGAACGCTGTTATGTGGGGGATCTGTGGAGGACGCGTTATGTGGGGATCTGTGGAGGACGCTGTTATGTGGGGGATCTGTGGAGGACCGCTGTTATGTGGGAGATCTGTGGAGGACGCTGTTATGTGTGGGATCTGTGGAGGACGCTGTTATGTGGGGGATCTGTGGAGGACGCTGTTATGTGGGGGATCTGTGGAGGACGCTGTTATGTGGGGATCTGTGGAGGACGCTGTTAATGTGAGGGATCTGTGGAGGACGCTGTTATGTGGGGGATCTGTGGAGGACCGCTGTTATGTGGGGATCTGTGGAGGACGCTGTATGTGGGGGATCTGTGGAGGACGCTGTTATGTGGGGGATCTGTGGAGGACGCGGTTATGTGGGGGATCTGTGGAGGACGCTGTTATGTGGGGGATCTGTGGAGGACGATGTTATGTGGGGGATCTGTGGAGGACGCTGTTATGTGGGGGATCTGTGGAGGACGCTGTTATGTGGGGGATCTGTGGAGGTACGCTGTTATGTGGGGGATCTGTGAGGACGCTGTTATGTGGGGAGATCTGTGGAGGACGCTGTTATGTGGGGGATCTGTGGAGGACGCTGTTATGTGGGGGGATCTGTGGAGGACGCTGTTATGTGGGGGATCTGTGGAGGACGCTGTTTATGTGAGGGGAATCTGTGGAGGACGCTGTTATGTGGGGGATCTGTGGAGGACGCTGTTATGTGGGGGATCTGTGGAGGACGCTGTTATGTGGGGGATCTGTGGAGGACGCTGTATGTGGGGGATCTGTGGATGACGCTGTTATGTGGGGGATCTGTGGAGGACGCTGTTATGTGGGGGATCTGTGGAGGACGCTGTTATGTGGGGGATCTGTGGAGGACGCTGTTATGTGGGGATCTGTGGAGGACGCTGTTATGTGGGGGATCTGTGGAGGACGCTGTATGTGGGGGATCTGTGGAGGACGCTGGTATGTGGGGGATCTGTGGAGGACGCTGGTATGTGGGGGATCTGTGGAGGACGCTGTTATGTGGGGATCTGTGGAGACGCTGTTATGTGGGGATCTGTGGAGGACGCTGTTATGGGGATCTGTGGAGCACTGTTATGGGGGATCTGTGGAGGACGCTGTTATGGGGGGATCTGTGGAGGACGCTGTTATGGGGGATCTGTGGAGGACCTGTTATGGGGGATCTGTGGAGGACACTGTTATGGGGGATCTGTGGAGGACACTGTTATGGGGATCTGTGGAGGACACTGTTATGGGGTCTGTGGAGGACTGTTATGGGGGATCTGTGGAGGACACTGTTATGGGGAATCTGTGGAGGACTGTTATGGGGGATCTGTGGAGGACACTGTTATGGGGGATCTGTGGAGGACACTGTTATGGGGGATCTGTGGAGGACACTGTTATGGGGGATCTGTGGAGGACACTGTTATGGGGGATCTGTGGAGGACACTGTTATGGGGGATCTGTGGAGGACACTGTTATGGGGGATCTGTGGAGGACACTGTTATGGGGGATCTGTGGAGGACACTGTTATGGGGGATCTGTGGAGGACACTGTTATGGGGGATCTGTGGAGGACACTGTTATGGGGGATCTGTGGAGGACACTGTTATGGGGGATCTGTGGAGGACACTGTTATGGGGGATCTGTGGAGGACACTGTTATGGGGGATCTGTGGAGGACACTGTTATGGGGGATCTGTGGAGGACACTGTTATGGGGGATCTGTGGAGGACACTGTTATGGGGGATCTGTGGAGGACACTGTTATGGGGATCTGTGGAGGACACTGTTATGGGGGATCTGTGGGAATGTTATGGGGGATCGTGGAGGACACTGTTATGGGGGATCTGAGGAGGACACTGTTATGGGGGATCTGAGGAGGACACTGTTATGGGGGATCTGAGGAGGACAATGTTATAGGCAGGGGATGTGTGCTATGACACATAGGGCCATGAGGGGGGCCAGCATAAGACACACATATAGCATCTTATGCTGGTCCCCCTCATGGCCCTATGTGTCCCCTCATGTGTCCTAAACTGCGCACATAACTGGCTTTGTGTACAAATTTTTTTACTACTGTCTGAACTCTGAAACAAGCTCTCTCCTATTGATAACATGGCCAGCCTCTGTACTCACTGTCACTATGAATACACTGTAGCGAGCGGGCCCGTGTTCTGCCACTTTTCTATACCCTGACAAAAGTCTATACCCGGAAGTGATGTAGCTGCACCGGAAGGCGCTCGCTGCAGTGCATTCATAGTGACAGTGAGTACAGAGGCTGGCCATGTTATCAATATATATATAAACATTTTTTAAAACAAAAAGCAGTGTAGGCTACCTCCTCCACCGCCGCTTCCACCTACACCGCCACATCCACCGCCTCCTCAACCTCCTACTCCATATGGACCTGGTCCTCCTAGATCAAGATTATTATTTTTTATTTTTACGTATTTAATGTTATTTTAAGTCATTTCCCTATCCGCATTTGTTTGCAGAGCACTTGCCATGCTCTTAACCACATTTTGAAGGCATTTGCTGCCCTCTAGCCCTTTCCATGACATTTTTACAGCCATTTTAGTACTCAAAAGTTCGGGTCACCATTGACTTCAATGGGGTTCGGGTCCCGAACTCGAACTTTTTTCTGAAATTCGGCCGAACCCGTCGAACCCGAACATCCAGGTGTCCGCTGAACTCTATATAGCACGTTTAGTGGAATCACAATTGTGTGCTTGCAGGATGTGTCTGGACACACTGGAGGTCGTGTATTAATAGATGTACGCCAATTTTTGGTATATATCTGTTGTAGATACGGTCGAAAGCGGACTTCTTCCGTATCCACGCCACGTACACCAGTTCTAAAAAAAGGGGGCACGGCGTGGGGGCCAGTCGCCTGTCTCATTTTCCTTTTCTAGGCCTGTTTTAGGCATAGAAAATGATCTAAATCTCCTCCACTGAGGGTGCTGGCGTAGATACAGGCCAGCGGGGGATGCGCCTCTACATAACTTAGGCGCATCAAGTGCCAGACAGCGGTGTGCCGGCGGCAGAAGGCTATTAGACAGATCGATCTGCTGCCAGCATGCTGTAAGATCAGGACTGCCTGATGAACGGGCGTTTGCTCATTCATTGGGCATTGAGAGGCAGTATTAGACTGCCAGATTATCAGCGACGAGCGCTCATATACCGTTAAGGCCTCTTTCTCACGAGCGTGACGGATTGTCTCCGGATGCGTTCAGTGAAACTCGCAGCATTTTGCAAGCAAGTTCAGTCAGTTTTGTCTGTGATTGCGTTCAGTTGTTCAGTTTTTTTTCCACGCGGGGGCAATGCGTTTTGATGCGTTCTTCACGCGCGTGATAAAAAAAACGGAAGGTTTACAAACAACATGTCTTAGCAATTATCAGTGAAAAACGCATCGCATCCGCACTTGCTTGCGGATACAATTCGTTTTTCACTGAAGCCCATTAACTTCTATGGGGCCAGGCCTGCGTGAAAAATGCAGAATATAGAACATGATGCGTTTTTCACGCAAAGCAGAACTGATGCGTGAAGAAAAAATGCTAATGTACACAGATCCAATTAAATGAATGGGTCAGGATTCAGTGTGGGTGCTAGGCGTTCATGTCACGCATTGCACCCGCGCGGAAAACTTGTTTGTGTGAAAAGGGCCTAAGTGAGGGCCCATAGCTTAGCAGTTGCAATCTTCCAGAAGGCACATGCTCTTGGCGGTTTCACTCACAGAGAGTCAAGCTGCAGTATTAGGCACAAACGCCATACGGACAAGCCAGTGTGTCAGTGACTTGCAGGAATGCCGAGGCTCCTGTCATTGTCATGATCCCGGGGGACCTAGAGTTCAGGCCCCCACCATCAATAGAAATGGCTTGTCCTAACGAGGTATTTGGCTTATTCCGCTTTCCCACTGAAAATGTAGGCACTCTTGGTCAAACCGAGCATGCATGTTTATGGGGCGCTTCTTCGGCTGACATCTACTGAACCTGTATGTCCGGAAAATCTTCCTTTATCATTTATAGGGTCCTGGCAACCATAATACACAGGAGTTACCTACACATCCTATAGAGAGCTGCAAGGGGTAAGATCCACAGCAATTCTGCAACAAATCCCCATATTTTGTGTCCGATTAGATTGTGGTGTATACTTCCTCGCCCTTTACAGCAGCTTGTTGTATGGTGTGAGAATGCAGTGTCCTCCAGGATAGCCCCCACTTGTAGATTTAGGCATTAAAGTGCAAATTACATTTAGCATAAAACAGGTCCCAGAGATTGGGAAGACCTTGGAGATGGTTGACGTTTGTCCTTGGCACACACAACACATACTGGAAGCATAGGCTGAATTAATTAGGCCAGAACCAGCAAATTAACACTTACTGCCCTGCACGTGGCGTTTTACAGGTTGAAAACCAGGAGCTTCTCATGCTTTGGAAAAGCTAAATGTCACCACACCCTAATTCTCATCTGATGAGCCAGACGTTCAGGTTTCTTGAGATGGGGTTGGAAGCCAAAATCAGGAGGGGATCATTAAAGGTAAGAAGTTACGGGCAGATGCAACGTCTCCACTTTTTTCGAAACGCCTCCTGTTTTTTTTTTTTGCTCCCAGAACAAACCTAAACAGATCTGAAAGCTCCAAGAGCCGGTTACTACAGCGGACACATCCGTACAGAAGAGCTGCCGTCATCATGAAGAAACGTAAGTATTATAATAAGTTTACGAGAGCTGGATACGTTCAGTTACAAAATGAAAAGAAATTCGAAAAATCTGTAATTTTTATCACTTACTGTATCTTCCTAGAATATCTTTTATTTTTTACTGTAAATGTGTCTATTACTTCCATATGGTTTTATAACAATATTTATATTCATAAAATGGATTTGTATTTGGATTATTCTTATTTATCATAGTTTTTTTTTTACTCTGGGAATATTGTCCCCCATAACAGTGTCCTCCACAGAATCTGTCATTAATTGTCCTTTAAAAAAAAAAAAAATGCCCCACTTTTTGAACCCTGTAGGAAGGTGCAAGGATCCGTTATTGACGGAGGGTATGTGTCACCGAGATTCCTGACCTCGGTGAGGTAAGAGCCGGTAATTTTAAGTGTCAGCGGCAGTTAGAGCTGCCCTGGTGCGGCCCGCCGAGTATACTGGCCAGAAAGTAGGCGTATTGTGCATCCATGGAGACTTAAAGGACTAGCCCATCGCCTGGTGTGACTTTCCGCAGTGGCTAACACGTGGACTCATGAGGTGGCCGTTGCCACAAAGTTGCACTATGAACTAATAATTGGGAGAGACTTCCCCGGTTTCCCGGCACTATGGCCGGATACGAAAGGTACTGATACCCAGGAGAAAGATGTGACCCTAGCAGAGTGGCCTGGCTCAGAACCATGGGAACCAGTCAGAAGGGCCAGCGGTAGGGTGACTGCCACTTTGGTGGAAGAGAGGGAGAAACCCCCGCTAAGTGTGATGGTGGGAGACGTGGAGGACTTGCCGCCTGGTCCGGAGTTGGCAGACCTCAATGTCTCCGGGGATAATTTTGGTACCGCCCAACACCGGGACCCAACCCTATCCTGAGCCTGGGAAAATGTATCAATAGTAGATGGTGAACCACAACAACCAGGGGCAGAGTCAGTGTTCCCCCGTTTTGTGGTTCATCAGGAGATGTTGTACCCCAGGCTTATCGCAAACTTCGTGTTAGAGTTAGCCCACCAACATGTTCTCGGGGGTCATCTGGGAATGCAGAAGACAAAGGACCGGATACTACAACAGTTTTACTGGCCCAGTGTGTTTAGGGAGGTGGAAGAATTCTGTAAATCCTGCCCGACCTGCCAGGCAACTAGCCCCCAACACCTTTTTCGCAGTCCCTTGGTACCTCTCCCAATCATTGAGGTGGCGTTTGAGCGAATCGCTATGGACCTCGTAGGCCCAGTACCGAAGTCTGCTAGAGGACACCAACACTTCTTGGTCGTCCTGGACTATGCCACTCGGTACCCGGAGGCGGTTCCACTGCGACATACATTGGCGAAGGTAATAGCTAAGGCGCTAATGGAGATGTTCTCCCGACTGGGGCTACATAAAGAGGTTCTGACTGACCAGGGGACTCCTTTTATGTCCAAAGTCATAAGGGAACTCTGTAAGTTGCTGCATATCAGACAGTTATGAATGTCTGTGTATCATCCGCAAACGGACGGTCTGGTAGAAAGGTTTAACAAAACTCTAAAAACTATGTTAAAAAGGGTGGTGTCTAAAGATGGGAAGGATTGAGACCTTCTGCTGCCCTATCTCATGTTCGCAGTGCGAGAGGTGCCCCAGGCCTCTACTGGGTTCTTGCCCTTCGTATTGCTTTATGGCAGACATCCTCGTGGTCTGTTGGACGTGGCCAAAGAGGCATGGGAACAGCAACCTACTCCGCATAAAAGTGTAAAATATGTTGTCAAGATGCAACAGCGGATAGAGACTGTTTTACCCAGAGCCGGCTCCAGGATCATGTGGGCCCTTGGGCGATGAAGTCTCAGTGGGCCCCCTTACACAGGGATAACTCTCTGAGTACAGATAATACAGTAGATATCACCTGCAGTCCTATGTAATAGCATAGATAACACAGTCATGGCTATCTGAGTACAGAAAATGTAGTAGTGTTACCTGCAGTCCTATGTAAAACCACAGATAACACTAGTGTAGATCATGTAGTAGTGTTACCTGCATCCTTAGTGTACCTCCCTGTGCCTCTACCACAGACTCCATGCTGGCGGTGCTGCCTCCTCTTCCATCTTCAGACACAGACACACACACACGCACGGGGACAGACACACACACGCACGGGGACAGACACACACACGCATGGGGACAGACACAAACGCACGGGGACAGACACACACACGCACGGGGACAGACACACACACGCACGGGGACAGACACACACACGCACGGGGACAGACACACACACACGCACGGGGACAGACACACACACACGCACGGGGACAGACACACGCACACGCACGGGGACAGACACACACACACGCACGGGGACAGACACACACACACACGCACGGGGACAGACACACACACACGCACGGGGACAGACACACACACGCACGGGGACAGACACACACACACGCACGGGGACAGAAACGCACGGGGACAGACACGCACGGGGACAGACACGCACGGGGACAGACACGCACGGGGACAGACACGCACGGGGACAGACACGCACGGGGACAGACACGCACGGGGACAGACAGGCACGGGGACAGACATGCACACACGCACGGGGACAGACACACACACACGCACGGGGACAGACACACACACGCACGGGGACAGACACACACACGCACACACAGGGACAGACAGACACACACACAGGGACAGACAGACACACACACAGGGACAGACAGACACACACACAGGGACAGACAGACACACACACACACACGGGGACAGACAGACGCACACACACGGGGACGGACAGACAGACGCACACACACGGGGACAGAGAGACACACACACAGGGACAGAGACACACACACGGGGACAGAGACACACACACACAGGGACAGAGACACACACACACAGGGACAGAGACACACACACAGGGACAGAGACACACACACACAGGGACAGAGACACACACACACACAGGGACAGACAGACGCACACACACGGGGACAGACAGACACACACACGGGGACAGACACCTGTGCAATCATCAACCAACTTCTATCTAATGTGTGGCCACCTTTAGGGGACATTAAAAGGGAATTCCACCTTTAGTTATGCTCCAACCTTTCGTTACCTTATAATATGACTCCCACTGATACCCAGCACTGAGTGGACATGGACTGAGGTTTAAAAGGGAATTATCAACATGTACCAGAAGGTGGTCTAAACCATAACCCATTAGGCACTGGCTAGACTGTGGTATGGAGTCTAAGCAATGCCTCAGTTCTTATGCACACTGCCATTATGCATCCGTTCCGTGCATTGGGGACCACAATTCGTGGTCCCCAATGCACTGGCAACGTCCGTGCGGCGGCCGGGACAGATTGAGACCCATTCAACCTGAATGGGTCCATGATCCGTCTGCACAAAAAAATAGAACATGTTCTATTTTTTTGCGGTGCGGAGGCATGGACGGAAACACCATGGAAGCACTCCGTAGTGCTTCCCATTGAGCGATTGCGGACCCATTCAAGTGAATAGGTCAGCATCCGTGATGCACACGGCCGGTGTGCATGAGGCCATAGACACAGAAAGGGGCACACACACAGGGACAGACAGACTGGCACACACACAGGGACAGACAGACTGACACACACACAGGGACAGACAGACTGACACACACACACAGGGACAGACAGACTGACACACACACACAGGGACAGACAGACTGACACACACACACAGGGACAGACAGACACACACAGGGACAGACAGACACACATCATGGCCCTCAGAATACACCTGGATCTGTATGATAAACCCCCTTAATTGCACCAGATTCCACTCCACTTGAAACCAGCTGCCCCCGAGTGCTCCCCCTGCCCCCTCATATATGAGCTCCATATGCTTCTCCTCACAAGTTCTATGTTCTCCAGCAGCACATCCTACCTCACTCTATAGCATCTTGCAGGCACACAGCCCTTCCTCCTCCCACAAGCTGCTGCTGCCGTCAGGGTCTGTCATGTGACCATGAAGGAGCATGTGACCAGTGATGTCACGGACCTCCTTCTAACAACTACATTCTAGCATAGGATCGATCATCTACCAAAACAACTCCATCTACCCTGTTCTGAGTCCTGGGGCCGCTTACCCCAGCAGTGCACATGGCGAAAATTGTCTGCCTTACTGGGGTAAGCTGCCCTAGAATTCAAAACAGGCAGGACACAGTGCCCCCCCCCCCCCCCCCCCCCAGGAGCAGGGGGCCCCGGCACTTGCCCAGGTTTGCCGGGTGGTGGCGCCGGCCCTGGTTTTACCTCTTGTCAGGGAGCATATGGAGGCCGCTCAGCGAGCCCAGAGTCTGATCTATAATAGGCAGGCTCAGGTCCGGAACTTTAACCCTGGTGACCGGGTTTTGGTTCTGGTACCGACCATGCACAGTATGTTCCTGGCTAGATGGCAGGGGCCCTACGAGGTATTCGAGAAAGTTGGAGAGGTAAATTACAAGGTACACCAGCCAGGGCGGTGGAAGCCGGAGCAGGTTTACCATGTGAATTTACTTAAACCTTGGAAAGATAGGGAGACCTGTACAGAAGACAGCCAGCGGCCGGGTTTTCTAGGGGAAGAGGTTCCGGCTCCTATGTCTGATACAAGGTTGGCGGTTGCCACGGTAAAAATTGCTGACAGCCTCTCCTCTAAACAGGCTCAGGAGACCAGGGAGTTTGGTAGTCGGAACACGGATGTGTTCTCGGACCTCCCTGGACGCACATCCATAATCCAGCTTGAGATTGTCACTGAGCCTCAGGCAAAAGTCCAGTTAAAGCCATACCAGGTACCCGAGGCTCGGCGACAAACCATATCGGAGGAGGTGCAGCTAATTCTGCGGCTAGACATCATCGAGGAGTCTAAAAGTGAGTGGGCCAGTCCTATAGTATTGATACCCAAGCCGGACGGGACATGGTGCTTCGTCCACATCGGCGATACGTCTCGTCTTACCTGGACGATATTGTCATTCACAGTACCGACTGGGAAAGTCACCTGCCCAAAGTACAGGCCATAGTGGACTCCCTTCGAAAGGCTGGTCTAAAAGCTAACCCCAAAAAATGTGCGATTGGGTTAGAGGAGACCAAATACCTGGGGTATGTCATTGGGCGCGGAGTCTTTAAACCCCAAGTAAACAAAATAGAGGCGATAAGGAATTGGCCCCGACCTGTCACCTCTCGGCAAGTAAAGTCATTCCTGGGAATTGTGGGCTATTATATGAGGTTCATTCCCCATTTTGCCACTTTAGCAGCTTCATTGACAGGACTCTTGAAGGGATGAAAGTCCCTGGTGGTCCGCTGGAATGACCAGGCGGAAGAGGCTTTTTCCGCTTTGAAGTCGGCCCTGTGTGGGTCCCCGGTTTTGGTGGCGCCGAACTTCAAAAGGGAGTTTATAGTACAAACCGATGCCTCCGAAGTAGGCATTGGTGCTGTACTGTCTCAGGAAGTCAACGGGGAGGAGCATCCCATTGTTTGCCTCAGCCATAAGCTCTCCCCAGCCGAGACTAGGTACAGTATAGTGGAGAGAGAGTGCCTGGCTATCAAGTGGGCACTCGAGTCTCTCCGCTATTATTTGTTGGGGAGAAAGTTCCGTCTGGTAACTGACCACTTCCCTCTCAAGTGGATGAGCCAAGCCAAAGAGAGGAATGCTCGGGTCACCAGGTGGTTATTGTCTTTACAAAATTTTAGTTTTTTTGTGAAACATAGGGCAGGCAGGTTACAGGGAAACGCGGATGCCCTGTCCCGGGTCCACTGTCTGGCAAGTGTTCACTCACTCAGGGTTAAACAAAAGGGGGGGGGGGTTTATGTAGGAAGGCGCAAGGGTCCGTCATTAACAGAAGGTATGTGTCACCGAGATTTCTGGCGGTGAGGTAAGAGCCGGTAATTTTAAGTGTCAGCAGGTAAGGTAAGAGCCGGTAATTTTAAGTGTAGAGCCAATCCGGGCCGGCTCTTACTGGGAGCAGCCAAAGTGCATGATGGGTTGCTTCTCCCCACGCTCCAGGCCGGGTTTTGGATGGGATAAAAACCCAGCCAGCAGTCTCAGCTGTGTGGATTATCCTCCACTTCACAGTGAAGCTGTGGAGACGCTGTGGTTTTGGGAGCTCTCTGTGCTGAGGTCTGAAGGCTGTGTGTTAGGCGAGCAGGCCGCCTTACAGCCTGCAAGTGGACTTTCTGAGGCTGAGCATTCACCCGGGTGTAAACTCACACCCAGGATACCAGGCGAATGTTATTTTGTTTTTTTCTATGTGTGAACAAGCACCAAGCCTGAAAAGGGACTGTTCTGTTATATTATGCGTGTGAAGATTAAAACCTGGTCCATTGCCTCTATATTGCGTCCGCTAACCTGCCTACCAGAGCGAATTACCACAACCCTTAGTGACCGGTCCATTTTGAGCCTTTTCTTTTCCACATCTCAAGAGCCATAAGATTTTATCTTTCCATCTGATGGCTTTTTTTTTAAGGGTGGGTTCACATCAGCATTATGTATTCTGATATGGATTTCCGTAACTAACATGGTTATAACGGAAAATAACGGAATCCATTTTGTATTATTATTTATTATTAAAGCGCCATTCATTCCCTGGCGCTGTACATATGATAAGCGGTGCACATACATAATACAGACAATTGCACTAATCATAAAGAAGACAAGTTACAAACTGGTACAGAAGGAGAGAGGGCCCTGCCCGGGAGGGCTTACAATTTACATGGTATAGGAGAAGGGCACAGTAGGTGCGGGTGAAGCTGGTCATGGCGGTATAGAGGCAGCAGGGTCACTGGTTGTAGGCTTGTCTGAAGAGGTGGGGTTTTTTAGGTTTCTTTTGAAGGATTCTACTGACGGTGAGAGTCTGATATGTTGGGGTAGCGAGTTCCAGAGTGTGGGGGATGCACGGGAGAAATCTTGGAGGCAATTGTGGGAAGAGGCGATAAGAGGAGAGGAGAGAAGGAGGTCTTGTGAGGATCGGAGAGAGCGTGTGGGGATGTATCGGGAAAGTAGCTCAGAGATGTAGGGAGGGGAAAGGTTATGGATAGCCTTGTATGTATTTGTTAGTACTTTGAAGTGAATTTGCTGGGCAATGGGGAGCCAGTGAAGGGATTGGCAGAGGGGAGAGGCAGATGAGTAATAGGGTGAGAGATGGATTAGTCGGACAGCAGAGTTGAGGATAGATTGGAGGGGTGCAAGAGTGCTAGATGGAAGGCAACAGAGGATAGTGTTGCAATAGTCTAGGCGGGAGATGATGAGGGCATGTACAAGCATTTTTGCAGATTCAAAGTTAAGGAAGGCGCAGATGCGTGAGATGTTTTTGAGTTGGAGGCGGCAGGTGGGGCTTGGATGTGCGGCCGGAAGGAAAGGGCAGAATCCAAGGTCACTCCAAGGCAGCGGACTTGGTTGACCAGGGAGAGTGTGCATCCATTGATCGTGATAGATAGGTCTGTTGAAGGGGGGGGTTGAGCAAGATGGGGGAAAGATGATGAATTCTGTTTTAGCCATGTTAAGTTTTAGAAAGCGAAAGGCGAAGAAGGATTATATAGAAGATAGACATTGTGGGATTCTTGATAGTAAGGTGGTGATGTCTGGACCAGAGAGGTAGATTTGTGTGTCGTCAGCATAAGAGTGATACTGAAAGCCATGGGACTCTATCAGCTGTCCCAGGCCAAAGGTGTATATAGAGAAGAGCAGGGGTCCTAGGACAGAGCCTTGCGGGACACCAACAGAGAGGGAATGAGACAAGGAGGTGATGTGAGAGTGGAAGACGCTAAACGTCCGGTCTGTGGGGTATGATGTGATCCAGAAGAGGGCCAGGTCAGTGATGCCAAGAGATGAGAGAGTTTGCAACAGAAGGGAGTAGTCGACAGTGTCGAAGGCAGAGGACAGGTCAAGGAGAAGGGGGACAGAGTATTGTTTCTTGGTTTTGGCTGTTAGTAGGTCATTGGTGACTTTGGTAAGGGCAGTCTCAGTCGAGTGGTGGGGTCGGAAGCCAGATTGTAGGCGGTCAAAGAGGGAGCAGGAGGAGAGGTGAGATAGTTCAGAATGGATATGTTTTGTAGCTTTGAGGGAAATGGAAGAAGTGATATGGGGTGATAACTGGACAAAGAAGATGGGTCAAGTGAAGGCTTTTTGAGGATGGGTGAAATGGTTGCATGTTTAAAAGCAGAGGGGAAGACACCAGAGGTTAGTGATAGGTTGAAGAGATGAGTTAGGGCTGGGATAAACACTGTGGTGAGGTTAGGGATGAGGTGGGATGGGATTGAGGCAAGTGCACAGGTGGTCAGATGAGATCTGGAGAGTAGAGTAGTTTTTCTTCTGTAATGGTGGAGAAGCGGATTTTGGGAGAAGACGACCGAGCAGTAGTGTAGAGGGTTTGTGGGGACTGTGTAGTGAAGCTTTCTCTGATGTTGACTATCTTTTGTTTGAAATATTTGGCAAAGTCCTCAGCTGGGAAGAGAGGAAAGGGTGGGGGTGCTGGGGGACGGAGAAGGGAGTTAAAAGTGTTAAAAAGTTGTTTAGGACTGTGTGACAAGGAAGATATGAGGGATGAGAAGTCGCCTGTTTTGCATCAGCGAGTGAGGATTTGAATATGAGGAGGGATTGCTTGCATGCGGTGAAATGATCTTAAGAATGGGATTTCGTCCATCGCCGCTCAGCAGCCCTGGAAGCTTGTCTGAGTTTTTTGGTCAGGTTGGTGTGCCAGGGTTGTCTGTTAATTTTTGGGGTTTTGTTGTGTGTGAGGGGGGCAACAGTGTCCAGAGCTGTACTTATTGTGGTGTTATATAGGGTGGTAGCAGCATCTAGGTCTTGGAGGGAACAGATGGTAGAGAGTGGGAGAAGAGATTCAGAAAGGTGTGTGCTGGTGTGTGGATTGAGAGAGCAGCAGAAGAGACCAGTGAAGAGAAGGTGAGTAGGTTGTGGTCGGATAGGGGGAGAGGCGAATTAGAAAGGTAAGATAGGGAGCAGAGGCGGATAAAGATCCAGAGTGTGACCATCTCGGTGGGTGGGAGCTGAAGACCACTGTGATAGGCCGAAGGAGGAAGAGAGTGATAGGAGTTTAGAGGCGGCCGAGTGGCAGGTGTCAATAGGGATGTTGAAGTCATCCATGATGATAGTGGGGATGTAGTAGCCAGGTGTTAAAGTGGTATTTGGAACGCAGACAGGGCCAGCTGAAGGAGGAGAACGCTCACTGGCCCTGTCAATCAACAGGAGGAGGGGGCGTTTTTTTGAAAGAAGGATGCAGCGGCTACCAGCAAGTAACCGCCCTACTTGCTGGTAGCCAGGTAATTAACATATTATAAAAGTGCAGTTTTTAAAGAAACTAAACCACAGAAAAATGTATATTGAATAATCGCACTATAAGGATTTTAAAGAGGACCTTTCACTAGTATACAAACTAAAAACTAACTCCATCAGTGGGCAGAGCGGCGCCCAAGGGTCCCCCTGCACTTACTAGTATGCCTGGGCGCCGCTCCGTTCGCCCGGTATAGGCTCCGGTGTCTCAGCTCCGTCTGTTGTACTGGACTGATTTTTTGTAGGAGGCGTGTCCCTTGCTGCAGCACTGGCCAATCGCAGCGCACAGCTCATAGCCTGGAGCGGCGCCCTGGCATACTAGTAAGTGCAGGGGGACCCCTGGGCGCCGCTCTGCCCACTGATGGAGTTAGTTTTTAGTTTGTATACTAATGAAAGGTCCTCTTTAATTAGCCGAAAAATGGCTTTTGGGGGGTGACAGAAGCCCTTTAAGGGGTTGCAGAAATTTGTAGAAGGAGATTTGTAGTGGGACATGGAGATGATAGTGGGGATTTGCTGAGGGGGGCTTGGATTTGGAGAGATATCACCAGCAATAAGGAGAAGCAGAGAAAGTGTTAGTAGGTGAGAATAAGAGAGAACAGGAGGTATCTGTGTGTGTTTGGGGAGGAAGTGTTTTATGTTGTCAAGCGTCAGACGAGTAGGTAAGATGGAGGGAGAGATGAATAGGTCCTTGCTGGGTGAATGGATGTGGGGGTATTTCAGGAGGTTGTTGAAAAGTGGGAAGAGTAAGATGAAAAATGTAAACATTGTTTGCATTAACTATGTCTGTAATTGTGGTAGGAGCTAATCGAGGAACAGAGTAGGCATGCCTATGTACTGCCCTGAACCAACTGGCTGGAGTGTGCCCGGTGCCAGTGACGAGGTAAGGCCTAGATAAGTGGGCAAAGAGAACCGGCCCGGAGTAGGGTGCAATGTATTCTTGGAGCATCATGGAACCCATAAAGCCCAAAGAACGAAAGGCTCTGACAATCTCAACTCGCGGATTGGGAATATACCTGGGGTAGCAGGACAACCGCTAACGACCCACCTTGCGGATGACGTGTGCTGGTACCCGATGACTGGATGCTGCGGAAGCGGGACCCTACGTGAGAGGAGTGCCTGGGTACCGTGCTAGGGTTGAACCCCACCCCTGCCGCCAGGGTGCGGATATTGGAGACAAACTGGGCCGAAGAAGGGGGGCCTACCGTTGATCGGGAGCAACGGGTCGTCTAACGCGGGAGACTGGAGTGAGGCCAGAAGCTCTTGGAGTGCCTTGGCGGAACACCAACAGTTGGCCGTAGGGCAGAACTCTACCTCGGTGGGAGGACCAGCCTGATTGGACTTGGTGGCTGGGATGGACAGTATAAAGTGGACCGTATGCCAGGCGAGATGTCGCCTGAGCAGGGTCGCTCGGTTGACCGTGCCGTAGGTGAACTCCCCGGGTCTAAACACCCATAGAACCCTAGGTACATGGCTGCTTTGGTGATGATGCTTGCTGAGTGCCCAAAAGGGAGACAATCTAGGGCTACGGACAATCTGCGGAAAAGCTCGCCTGACACTGGTTGCCTACGCACCTGGACCGCTGCGCTAACCCTGAGGGTGGCTTTGATGGCCTTATACAAAAAATGGATTTGGCAGAGGGGTCGCTGAGCATCCGATGGTGTTGAATGCTAGCCAAATACAGCTTGATGGTGTTAAATGACAGGTGGCGGTGAGTGTGGCAATGGGCTATAAAGCCATGAAACGTAACCTCGTCCACCTCCCCCCGAGGATGGGTGTTTTTTTTGTTTTTTTTTGGAGACTGAGGAGCAGGGAAGTGAAAGACCTGCCCTGGGCATGATCGTAAATGCACAGTTGAGGAACCCTAACAGGAACCCTAACAGGGACTGGAGCTCCCACTTGGACTTGGACTAGGACCCTGGAAGTAGCCGCAGATGAACGGCAGCCTGGATCTTAGCCTGGCGAAGAGCTGGGGCAACTAGCCCAGCCCGAGAGGACGCCCTGAGGTCCCTTGACGATCAGGAATCAGGGTGCAGACTGCCCAGGTGAGATTGAGCAAAACCATGACGTAGCAATGAACAGGAGAATGCCGCTTGAGTGGGAGCAGAGTACAATACCTGATGTAACAACAATTGTCGAGATAATGGATGACCATGTCCAAACCCCCGTGATGAACCCGGATCCAATGCAATCAGGGATTCAAACATGCGGAACCCGAACCGGGTAAACAGGAACCATTGGATACTGCTGGAAAACCCCGAGCGTTTCAGGCAACTGCGTACAACCTGTGGGACAAAAGACCTGAGCAATTCAGGCAAATGCGAACAACCTGTGGGAAAAAGAGCTGAGCGAATCAGGCAAATGCGAACAACCTGTGGGAAAAAAGACCTGAGCGATTCAGGGAATACGTAACCTGAGTGAATCAAGAAAATACACACAACCTGGAAATACCGCCAACCTGAAAGAGACAGGAAAATACAAAACCTGAGTGATTCAGGGAAATACGTAACCTGGGTGAATCAGGAAAAACATACCGCCTGGAAATACCGGCAACCTGAAGACAGGAAATACAAAATCTGAGCGATTCAGGGAAATACCTGACCTGAGCGATTCAGGGAAATACGTAAAACCTGAGTGACTCGGGCACATACATAAACCTGAGCGATCCAGAAACATGAACCCGGGTGATTCTGGAAACATAAACCCGATTGATTCAGGTGAATACATGAACCCGAGCGATTCAGGGAAATGCATGAACCCGAGCGACCCAGGAAACACGTAAAACCTGCGCGACTCCGGGGAATTAGACCTAGGTGAATGGGTAAATACGTGAATTTTGGGCTAATCCGGGAAATACATGAAACCTGAGAATCAGAAGGAAACAGGAACGAACATGGTATAGAAAGGATCGCAACCTAACCGAATCAACGGACTGCGCTGCCAACTCTCCGGCGATACTGAAGACCTAGGAATGGAGGCTCGTGATGAACGAAGGAAGGCTCTGAGCTGCGGAGAAGCATCACGCCGCCACTTGGCTGGAATTTACGTGAAACCCGGCACCGCGGAGTGACCGAGCATGGAGGAGCCATGCGACACAATTGAGGATGGATCGAAATTCCGGTGGCCTAAGGCCCTGTTCACATGAAAAATAAGCTTGCGTTGGCACGAGACCTGGAGAGAGGTGTGATCTGGTGGCACTGGAAAGAGGCGACGGAGAACCAGGATGCAGCCTGGGCGCCATGGCCAACTGCTGGGTGACCCTGGACAGCCAGAATAAGAGCCCGAAGTTGCGCCGCATGCAACAAACCTGCGGAAAACAGGAATCTGGACACAAATCGGGTAACCAGGAACCAGCCGGACGCTGCTGAACAAACCCCCGAGCGTTACAGGCTGATGCATGGAACCCGCGTAATTCGGGCGATACACTGAATCCTGAGCGGTTCAGGCAACATGGAATCCTAAGCAAAGCAGGCAATTACATACACCTTCATAAGGAGGACGGACACCTGGGTGGGTCGGGCAGTACCTTGAACCTGGTTAGACCTGGCCACTACCTACCCACTGGGAGACAAGGGAAAAACAGAAGCCTGGGCGAATCAGGCCAACCTGACCTGAGTGAATCAGGGGAATACATAACCAGACTGTTCAGGAAAATATGCAACCTGGGAAACAACCGACCTGGAAGAGGTAGGAAAAACAAAACTCGAATCAGGGAGAACATGGCACCTGAGTGATTCAGGGAATACATGACACCTGAGCGATTCAGGGAACACACAAGATCCGAGCGATTCAGGGAACACACAAGATCTGAGCGATTCATGGAACACACAAGACCCGAGCGATTCAGGGAACACACAAGACCCGAGCGATTCAGGGAACACACAAGACCTGAGCGATTCAGGAAACACACAAGACCCGAGCGATTCAGGGAACACACAAGACCCGAGCGATTCAGGGAACACACAAGACCTGAGCGATTCAGGGAACACACAAGACCTGAGCGATTCAGGGAACACACAAGACCTGAGTTATTCAGGGAACATTACCCCTAAGTGACTAAGGGGAGGCATAACACCAGAGCAATTCAGGGGACCTGACCCCTAAGTCACTTAGGGAAGACATGACACATGCATATCTTGGGTAAATGACACCTGCAATTTGGAGAAAACATAACCCTGAGCGATTCAGGGAAGACATGACACATGCGATTTTGGGAACATGACACCTGTGATTTGGAGAAAAAACACGACGCTTGAGCGAATCAGGGAAGACAAAACCTGAATGATTCAGGGAAGACATGACACCTGTGATTTGAGGAAAAACATGACACCTGAGCGATTCAGGGAAACAAAACCTGAGTGATTCTGGGAAGACATGACCTGCGATTCCGGAAACATGACACCTGTGACTCGGGGAAAAACATGACACCTGAAGACATAACACTTGAGTGGTTTAGGGGAGACATAACACATGAGCGATCAGGGGAGACATACTACCTGAGCGATTCAGGGAAGAAATTACACCTGAGCGATCCGAGGAGCCATACTACCTGAGCGATTCAGGGAAGACCTTACACCTGAGCGATTCAGAGAAGACATTACACCTGAGCGATTCAGGGAAGACATTACACCTGAGCGACTCTAGGGAAGACATTACACCTGAGCGAAATTAGGGAAGACCTTACCCTAAGCGATTCAGGGAACATATGACACCCGGTGGTTACAGGGATGACATAACATCAGAGCGGATCGGGGAACAAGTGACACCTGGGCGGTATCAGGAATGACATCACACCTGAGCGATTCCGGGAAGACGGGACCCCTGGGCAATTTTAGGGCAGCCGTAACCCTGAGAGGTTCAGGGAACACCTGGGCCCTGAATTCAAGGAATACCACAGCCCCCAGCCACCCAGGGGGTGAAGATTTATAAACGTAATAGCGTGATTGGCATAGGAGCCCAGGGTGACCGGAGCCTGCACCTGGCAGTAAATCACAATTTTCCTTTTTTTCGGCAGTCTGGGGGTTAAGGGCAGCAGGCCAAACAGCCAGCGACTCGCCCACACGGAGAAGCGGCGCCCACTGCAGACAGGGCGGCTGTGCTGCTAGTCCTGCCGCCCGGGACCCCCGCACTGGGGAACATAATCAGGAAGAAGGCATGACTGCCACAGTGCCAAGCTTCCCTGGCAGCCACAACAACCCAAAAACTGGTCAACAGATGACTTAACCACAGTGCCGCATCTAAACTTCCTGACCTTGGATGGCTTGCAGGCGTCTGCAAGGTCTTGCAGTATAGAGCCTACAACAGCCCCATCATTCACACCTGCCCCCCTTTTCCCGGGCCGCGCCACACCAACTTGCGGCGCATGCGCCGGAGGTGCCCGGTACCTGGAGGGGGGAGGCGATGCATGCTCCGGCAGCCGGCGTGAGGCAGGGGGCCTGACGTGGAGCTACCGGCCAGGCTGTGAATCGGTGGAACACAAGGTGCCGATGGCAGGCGCGTCCGCCCGGGCCACAGAGCGGTGATACTCTGCTAGGCTGCAGGGAGAGAAGCGGGGGTTTGTCCGCACTGCCAACAGGGCTCGGCTACCCAGCCGGGACCAACTTACCGGAGGCGCCGTGGTCTAGATTCCACGAGGAAGCGAAACCGGAAGTGACGTCACAGCAGGTAGAAACCGGAAGTGACGTCACAGACGGGCGTTACTGCAAAGAACGGGTGCCCTCCTGCTTGTACCAGGGGGTTTAAATAGGGTAAGTCGCTCCACCCACAATTACAGGCTGCACGCCGCCTTAGGCTACTTTCACACTAGCGTTCGATCGGATCCGTTCTGAACGGATCCGATCGTAATAATGCAGACGGAGGCTCTGTTCAGAACGGATCCGTCTGCATTATATTAGCAAAAAAAAAGCTAAGTGTGAAAATAGCCTGGGACGGATCCGTCCAGACTTTCAATGTAAAGTCAATGGGGGACGGATCCGCCTGAAGATTGAGCCATATTGTGGCATCTTCAAACGGATCCGTCCCCATTGACTTACATTGTAAGTCTGGACGGATCCGCACGCCTCCGCACGGCCAGGTGGACACCCGAACGCTGCAAGCAGCGTTCAGCTGTCCACCTGTCCGTGCGGAGGCGAGCGGAGCGGAGGCTGAACGCCGCCAGACTGATGCAGTCTGAGCGGATCCGCCTCCATTCAGACTGCATCAGGGCTGGACGGCTGCGTTCGGGTCCGCTCGTGAGCCCCTTCAAACGGAGCTCACGAGCGGACCAGCGAACGCTAGTGTGAAAGGAGCCTTAACTATTTACCTGTGGTCCCCTTATAGTCACATTCTGGCATAATTCAGTAGGTGCACTAAAGAGTTGCACTTAAGAGATGCTGCATTTGGAAAGACCAAGGTCTGGAAGACCTAGGAACTTAGATTCCATAAGATGGAAGCCTTTAAGAGGCATTCAATTTTGATCCTTCATAACTGATCCCTGTGGTTCCCGTTATGCAGAATGGACAAAAAAGTTACGTCGACAGGAATTTTTTTGTCCATTCTGCATAACGGGAGCCAGACGGATCCGTTAAGATTCCCATAGACTTCCATTATGACAGATCAAAACGGAATGCCTCTTAATGGCTTCCGTTTTGACTTCCGCCCTATGGATTCCGTTATTTTCCGTTATGGCTTTCCATTATAACTTGCTTATAACGGAATACTTAACGCTGATGTGAACCCAGCCTTATTTGAATTAGTTTTTTATGGCCCAGGTTTGGGGTACATATAATCATATTGATTAAGGGGAATGTGTCCCCTCTTTTATTATTATTATTATTATGTAACTGCCGTTTTCTTTTTTGTAGGGACAGTGACAGGGAACTATTTTGTAATATACTTTATTTAGGGAAAACGTTTATTTGTGGTAGAAAACTGGGGCTGAAATGTCCCTTCGCAGCGCTCTCTCAGATGAGCATTGCTAAGGGTCCTCCGTCTTCTATCAGCATAGGAGAGGCGGGCAGTGTGGGAGCTGTGGGTCTCTGCCTGCCCTGCCCCCTCAGCCCGGTGGGCACAGGAGCCTTATGTGTTATAATTAACTCTACATTCCCCCTTTTTATTAGATATAATGAACTTGTACACTCTGTGTGCTCAGTGCCCAGCGTGGCCGGAGCTGTCAGTGAGCGCTCCCCCTGCACTCCGGGCACGCTGACTAATGGAGCAGCCGCCGGGAGCGATGCCTGACTGAGCGGTGAGCGCCACTACAGGCCGTGCAGGGAGGCAAGGGGAAGCTGTGATATAGGGAGAGTTATGTCCCTCTATACTGTGCCCCCCAATACTATCCTGCAGAGACAGTCCCCCTGAAAATACTGGTACCACACAGTGTGCCGGATACACCACTCACTGCGCTGTGCATTATATAGAGCTCGGATACACCACCACTGCACTGTGCATTATATAGAGCTCGGATACACCACCCACTGCGCTGTGCATTATATAGAGAACAGCTCGGATACACCACCCACTGCGCTGTGCATTATATAGAGCTCGGATACACCACCACTTCGCTGTGCATTATATAGAGCTCGGATACACCTCCCACTGCGCTGTGCATTATATAGAGCTCGGATACACCTCCCACTGCGCTGTGCATTATATAGAGCTCAGATACACCACCCACTGCGCTGTGCATTATATAGAGAGCAGCTCGGATACACCTCCCACTGCACTGTGCATTATATTGATAACAGCTCGGATACACCACCCACTGCACTGTGCATTATATAGAGCTCGGATACACCTCCCACTGCACTGTGCATTATATAGAGAACAGCTCGGATACACCTCCCACTGCACTGTGCATTATAGAGAGAGCAGCTCGGATACACTTCCCACTGCGCTGTGCATTATATAGAGAACAGCTCGGATACACCTCCCACTGCGCTGTGCATTATAGAGAGAGCAGCTTCGGATAATCCTCCCACTGCGCTGTGCATTATACAGAGAACAGCTCAGATACACCTCCCACTGCACTGTGCATTATATAGAGAGCAGCTCGGATAAATCTCCCACTGCGCTGTGCATTATATAGAGAGCAGCTCTGATACACCACCCACTGCACTGTGTATTATATAGAGAGCAGCTCGGATACACCTCCCACTGCGCTGTGCATTATATAGAGAGCAGCTCTGATACACCACCCACTGCACTGTGCATTATATAGAGAACAGCTCGGATACACCTCCCACTGTGCTGTGCATTATATAGAGAACAGCTCGGATACACCACTCACTGCGCTGTGCATTATAGAGAGAGCAGCTCGGATACACCTCCCACTGCGCTGTGCATTATATAGAGAGCAGCTCGGATACACCTCCCACTGTGCTGTGCATTATATAGAGAGCAGCTCGGATACACCTCCCACTGCACTGTGCATTATGCAGAGAACAGCTCGGCTACACCTTACACTGCGCTGTGCATTATATAGAGAACAGCTCGGATACACCTCCCACTGCGCTCAGGGCCGGTGCAAGAATTTTTGCCAACACAAGCATAGCTACAATTTGGTGCCCCACCCCCGCAGCTCACCTGGCGCTGGTTCCATCTGCAGCAGCTAGCTTCTCCTCTGTGTGGTCCTTGTATCTTCGCTCTGGAACCAGTCCTCGCTGGTTTGAGGACTGGATTTTTCGCCCTATATAGATTTTAGAGGAGGATAATAAGAAAAAAAATATTTTCCATTACACCTCAGGTCAGACCAGCAATCAGACCCCCAATGTTAATCAGACCTCAGATCAGACCCCCATGCCTCCATGTCAGCTATCAGCCCCCCGTGTCACATTTCTCCCCCCTCCATCCATGTTGTCACATTTCTCCCCCTCCATCCATGTTGTCACATTTCTCCCCCTCCATCCATGTTGTCACATTTCTTCCCCTCCATCCATGTTGTCACATTTCTTCCCCTCCATCCATGTTGTCACATTTCTCCCCCTCCATCCATGTTGTCACATTTCTCCCCCTCCATCCATGTTGTCACATTTCTCCCCCCTCCATCCATGTTGTCACATTTCTTCCCCTCCATCCATGTTGTCACATTTCTCCCCCTCCATCCATGTTGTCACATTTCTCCCCCTCCATCCATGTTGTCACATTTCTTCCCCCTCCATCCATGTTGTCACATTTCTTCCCCCTCCATCCATGTTGTCACATTTCTTCCCCCTCCATCCATGTTGTCACATTTCTTCCCCCTCCATCCATGTTGTCACATTTCTTCCCCCTCCATCCATGTTGTCACATTTCTTCCCCCTCCATCCATGTTGTCACATTTCTTCCCCCTCCATTCACGTTGTCACATTTCCCCCCCTCCATCCATGTTGTCACATCTCTCCCCCTCCATCCATGTTGTCACATTTCTTCCCCCTCCATCCATGTTGTCACATTTCTTCCCCTCCATCCATGCTGTTGCATTCCCCCCCATCCATGTTGTCACATTTCTTCTCCCTCCATCCATGTTGTCACATTTCTTCCCCCTCCATCCATGTTGTCACATTTCTTCCCCCTCCATCCATGTTGTCACATTTCTTCCCCCTCCATCCATGTTGTCACATTTCTTCCCCCTCCATCCATGTTGTCACATTTCTTCCCCCTCCATCCATGTTGTCACATTTCTTCCCCCTCCATCCATGTTGTCACATTTCTTCCCCCTCCATCCATGTTGTCACATTTCTTCCCCCTCCATTCATGTTGTTACATTTCTTCCCCCTCCATCGATTTTATCACATTTCTTCCCCTCCATCCATGCGGTTGCATTCCCCCCCATCCATGTTGTCACATTTCTTCCCCCTCCATCCACGTTGTCACATTTCTTCCCCCTCCATCCATGTTGTCACATCTCTTCCCCCTCCATCGATTTTATCACATTTCTTCCCCTCCATCCGTGCTGTTACATTCCCCCCCATCCATGTTGTCACATTTCTCCCCCTCCATCCATGTTGTCACATTTCTCCCCCTCCATCCATGTTGTCACATTTCTCCCTCCATCCATGTGTCACATTCTCTCATGTTGTCACATTTCTCCCCCTCCATCCATGTTGTCACATTTCTCCCCCTCCATCCATTTTGTCACATTCTCCCCCTCCATCCATGTTGTCACATTCCCCCCCATCCATGTTGTCACATTTCTCCCCCTCCATCCATGTTGTCACATTTCTCCCCCTCCATCCATGTTGTCACATTTCTCCTCCTCCATCCATGTTGTCATATTTCTTCCCCTCCATCCATGTTGTCGTTGTCACATTTCTTCCCCTCCATCCATGTTGTCACATTTCTTCCCCCTCCATCCAAGTTGTCACATTTCTTCCTCCTCCATCCATTTTGTCACATTTCTTCCCCCTCCATCCATGTTGTCACATTTCTTCCCCTCCATCCATGTTGTCACATTTCTTCCCCTCCATCCATGTTGTCACATTTCTTCCCCTCCATCCATGTTGTCACATTTCTTCCCCTCCATCCATGTTGTCACATTTCTTCCCCTCCATCCATGTTGTCACATTTCTCCCCCTCCATCCATGTTGTCACATTTCTTCCCCCTCCATCCATGTTATCACATTTCTTCCCCCCTCCATCACATTTCTCCCTGCGGCCGCACAGACTACTCAGAGACAAATGTCCACACAGTTACTCACCACCAACAGCTCCACCTCCAGTTTCCAGACCTCCGCTCCCCAGTCTACACCAGTTGCTGCTGCCTGCCCTCCGCCGCTGCAGCGCCACTCGGCAGTCACCCCCCCTGACCCCGTGACTGTCTGTGTTGCCAATGCCGTGCTGCTGCTGAGCCTGCGTGCCGCTCTGTGAGGAGGTGAGTGCCGGGGCCGCACGGCACACCTGCAGGCTGGGGAGGGTGGCCGGGCCTGGCGGGGCAAGTCCGCAAGTTATGTATAAAAAATAAAATAAAAAATTAAAATAAAATTCCACCCTGGCACCGCCTTCCCCCTTCTCTGCACCCATAAGAGCCGCTTGGTCTGCCTTATTATAGAGCCGGCCCTGACTGCGCTGTGCATTATAGAGAGAGCAGCTCAGATATATTCTCACACCGTCCTGAACAGTCACTGCTCTGCAGACTCCAAGGTAATGGTGCCACACAGTGGAATTAACGACAACTCCCCGCTCCTTTTGCAGACAGTCACGAACAGGGACGGGCTGGGATGGGGGGCAGGGAGGCAATTGCCCCCCAGGTCGCCCGAAAAAAATGGCCGCTGGGCTGTCTTTAACAAATACATGATTTTTTATTCCTCAGGGCTGCACCACCGATCACCACAGGCGGCGTGGCCCTGGATGTAGTGGTGGCGGCGGGCAGTAGGAGATGAGCGCCTCCATTGTGGAAGCGCTTATCTCCATATTCATCTGGCATTTTTAAACTGGCATATTACACAGGACACTATGCTGAAGGGGGAGAGGAGCACTATGAGGGCATTTACTGGGGCACTATATTGGGGTATTTTATACTGGCATACATTATGGGGACATTAGCTCAACTGTGGGAACTAAATGGGGGTATTTCATGTACTGTCATATTATAGAGAGAATTATTACTACTAGGAGGTATTATGCAGAGCTTTACTACTACTGGGGGGCTATGAGGAACATGATTCTAGTATGGGCACTATATGGGCATTATTACTACTAAGTGTGCTCTGGCAGAGAATTATTTCTATTGGTGGGATTTTGGGGAGCACTGTTACTTTGGGGGGCACCCTGGCACAGAATCAGCTTAGCACAATTATTTTTGGGGGACATTATCTTTATACTATTATACTATCTGTGTGGCAGTAGTATTTCCAGGGGGACTGTTTCTGCAATATAGTATTGGGGGCACAGTGGGCACAGTATTGGGGGCACTATCTGTGTGGTAGTATTATTTCCAGGGGTACTGTTTCTGCAGTATAGTATTGGGGGCACAGCGGGCACAGTATTGGGGCACTATCTGTGTGGTAGTAGTATTTCCAGGGGGACTGTTTCTGCAGTATAGTATTGGGGGTGGCAGGAAAGGGTGTTCAGAAGATGGAAATGTGGGAAGCAGAGACGGGAGATGGCTGAAAAATCATCATGGCGGTCTGGTCTGAATGGAGAAGATAAAGAAAGAGAACGTCTACAACAAAGGTGACATCTCTGGATGTAAGAGGTATGAGGCGCTATGTAGGAGAGGAGATGCTCCGGCTGCTCCCCCTGCCATTTGAAGAAGGAGGATTCAGAGCTGGGTGAGGACGGTCAAACGGGGGCAGCAGGCCACGGGCGGGTGGCAGATGGTGGGGGGAACCACAGGCCTTGAGCAGGATCGGGGGAGGGAGGAGAGCGGAGGAGGAGCTTCCTGGCTGTAGCCGGCTGTCTATTGTATGATGTGCAGCAGGCAGTGCAGCCAGGACAGGCCTCCCCTCTCCGTATGATGTGTAGAGACAGGCCGCAACTATAGAATGTCAGCTGTACAGTGTTTGTTGGGAGTGGCCTATTATATGTAGGAGGGGCTTGTAATAATGGACGGGGTTAGAAAAATGGGCCACTTGACTGGATTTGCCCCCCAGGACTAAGGATGGCAGGCATCCCTTGGTCACGAGGGGTGGTGCGAGGTCACCAGCAAGGAGAGGGCCCGGGTCACTGGTGCAGCAACCAGATTACAGGTAGCTTGGATAGACCGCTTGTTTGCATTAGCTCCCTCTGCTGGTCAAGTGGGAAACATGGAATATTGTTATTTCTTTTTTCATATTTCCAAAAAAGTAAAAACTAAAAAAATCTTTAAAATGGACAAAATCTTAAAAAATTGCATGAAAGATTCCTTTGAACTTTTTCACTGATAAGAGGATAAAAAGTATTTTTGAAAAGTTCTTAAAGGGTAACTGTCATATTTTTCTTATTATGCAATTGGATTGGTCAGACTAAGTTCACCTTAGTTCCCTAGTTATTACTAGGACAAGAAAAGGCATTTTCTATGACAGTGTCGGCGATGTGCGGTCCGCACATTGCCCGTGTCCGTGTTTTGTGGATCCGCAATTTGCTCAGCTCACACCCCTCCCTTTCTCTAGAATAAAAAGAAAAAACCATTATAGGCACTCCTGCGTCCCTAATCACCCATACTATAAAAATATAACAATATTATTCCTATACAACAAACGGAAAAAATATCAAAATGGCCGATTCAGTATGTTTTTAAAACGTAAATTTCCAAAATAAAGAATCCCCCCTTACTGAATCACAATAGACCATAGTATATGGGGGAAAACAAAGAGAAGGCACAGAAACAACCAGGACATACCAATATGGAGCTGGAGGGGGATGAAAAATCCCAACGTACATTTCGCTTCGTACTTTACGCCCCCAGAAGAAGCGAGGCGAAACTTACATTGGGGTTTTTCATCCCCCTCCAGCTCCATATTGGTATGTCCTGGCTGTTTCTGTGCCTTCTCTTAGTATTTTCCCCGTATACTAGGGTCTATTGTGACTGAGTAAGGGGGGATTCTTTCTATAACATGTAGACTGCAGGGGATGATGCCTGTGTCCGATTGTTTTCCCACCATATATTGACATTTTTAAAAAAGATGGTATGTGGATAACCAGACCCAGACACTGACTATTTAGCGATGTGGATATAGGCACCAACCAGGGATCCAGTTTGTATATACCAGTTATAATTCTAGACCTTTCTACATGCGATTGTATATGTAGATTTAGAGCTAGGTGGGGGATATCACCTTCACTGCACCCACCTGCTTTGCTGTTTTTATTGCTTTTGATAATCATGTTTGTAAATCTATTTGGAGAGAACATAATAAAGATGTTTTTTGCATAATAAGTGTTGTTCTACCCTCCCCAAAGTCCATTTACTTTACTGAACATGTGTCTGACGAGAACCTGGACTCTGACGTACCGCAGTTCATGACGAGTTCAGTACCCCCTGGATGATTGCCAGTAGTGTCGCAGAGCAAGGAGTGACCACCCGAAAATCACACAGAATCTTACACTATAGGGTTTGTGGTCGCAAGTTGCAGACTGCACATGACCATGAGCACAATACAAATGCCGCGTGACCGTGTGAGAGCTTGTTTATTGTTCTGGGGCGAGTTGTAGTTTTAATTAATTTTGAATTCTCATTTTTAGGGATGAACAAAACAAAATAACAATATTTATAAAAATAAAACTGTAATATTTTAGAGTTCAAGTGTGAAATGTCCTCCCAGTGACCACATAACCTACGTTTTGTTCCCTATTTTTCTCTTAGTAGGAAAAATAACAAGTCTGAAGAAGATTCTTATTTGTGCATCTTTTGCAATAACAATTATATTAATCTTCACCATGACCTGGTAAGTGAACCCTGAAAAATCCATAAAAAGCAATCACCACATTATTAATATTAACAGAAATACTACAATAACTTATGCCAAGTGACATATTGAAGTATTACATGAGCAACAATATAACTACTATAATACTGCCTCCTATGTATAAGAATATAACTACTATAATACTGCTCCTATGTACAAGACTATAACTACTATAATACTGCTCCTATGTACAAGAATATAACTACTATAATACTGCTCCTATGTATAAGACTATAACTACTATAATACTGCTCCTATGTACAAGAATATAACTACTATAATACTGCTCCTATGTACAAGAATATAACTGCTAATAATACTGCTCCTATGTACAAGAATATAACTACTATAATACTGCTTCTATGTACAAGAATATAACTACTATAATACTGCCTCCTATGTACAAGAATATAACTACTATAATACTGCTCCTATGTACAAGAATATAACTACTATAATACTGCTCCTATGTACAAGACTATAACTACTATAATACTGCTCCTATGTACAAGACTATAACTACTATAATACTGCCTCCTATGTACAAGAATATAACTACTATAATACTGCTCCTATGTACAAGAATATACCTACTATAATACTGCTCCTATGTACAAGAATATAACTACTATAATACTGCCTCCTATGTACAAGAATATAACTACTATAATACTGCTCCCTATGTACAAGAATATAACTACTATAATACTGCTCCTATGTACAAGAATATAACTACTATAATACTGCCCCTATGTACAAGAATATAACTACTATAATACTGCTACTATGTACAAGAATATAACTACTATAATACTGCTCCTATGTATAAGACTATAACTACTATAATACTGCTCCTATGTACAAGAATATAACTACTATAATACTGCTCCTATGTACAAGAATATAACTGCTAATAATACTGCTCCTATGTACAAGAATATAACTACTATAATACTGCTTCTATGTACAAGAATATAACTACTATAATACTGCCTCCTATGTACAAGAATATAACTACTATAATACTGCCTCCTATGTACAAGAATATAACTACTATAATACTGCTCCTATGTACAAGAATATAACTACTATAATACTGCTCCTATGTACAAGACTATAACTACTATAATACTGCTCCTATGTACAAGACTATAACTACTATAATACTGCCTCCTATGTACAAGAATATAACTACTATAATACTGCTCCTATGTACAAGAATATACCTACTATAATACTGCTCCTATGTACAAGAATATAACTACTATAATACTGCCTCCTATGTACAAGAATATAACTACTATAATACTGCTCCCTATGTACAAGAATATAACTACTATAATACTGCTCCTATGTACAAGAATATAACTACTATAATACTGCCCCTATGTACAAGAATATAACTACTATAATACTGCTCCTATGTACAAGAATATAACTACTATAATACTGCCTCCTATGTACAAGAATATAACTACTATAATACTGCTCCTATGTACAGGAATATAACTACTATAATACTGCTCCTATGTACAAGAATATAACTACTATAATACTGCTCCTATGTACAAGAATACAACTACTATAATACTGCTCCTATGTACAAGAATATAACTACTATAATACTGCTCCTATGTACAAGAATATAACTACTATAATACTGCTCCTACGTACAAGAATATAACTACTATAATACTGCCTCCTATGTACTAGAATATAACTACTATAATACTGCCTCCTATGTACAAGAATATAACTACTATAATACTGCCCCTATGTACAAGAATATAACTACTATAATACTGCTCCTATGTACAATACTATAACTACTATAATACTGCTCCTATGTACAAGAATATAACTACTATAATACTGCTCCTATGTACAAGAATATAAGTATTTCATTGTATAAGATGCAGTATGTGTCATATAATATATAATATAAGGAGAAGTAATGACTCCGCTGTTTCACCGTTTAGGGGACATATGGACATTAGGAACTGGCGCACAATCACTATAATTTCCTGCAATCAGAATGGGTGAGTACATTTGTAATTAAATTCTTGCACTGCAAGAATTTTTCTTACACCATGCTTTACACTGCTGCTGTGCTTGTTCAGAATGTCTGCTTTGCACAAGATGATGAGCTGGGGATTGTATTTTGCAATGACTGAAGACCACAATTTTACAGTTTGACCCTGTGTGGTTCTCGTGATTTCTGATATTTGGGGGGGGGGGGGGGGGGGGGGGGGAGGCCACAATTTTTTATTTCCTTCAATTCTCAAAATGTCTTATTTTTGTGTCACAGGGAAAACAAATCATTGATCTTCAGTCACCGGCAGAAACCTATGATTGACAGGTGAGATGATGACTACTCCTAAGTTTGCATTCACAGGACCGTATGTATTTTGCGGATCAACAAAAAATATGGATGACAGCTGTGTGACGTCTGCGTTGTGTCCGTCTTTTTTTGTGGATCTATTATAACAATGCTATTCCCTGTTCTATCTTGTTTTCCAGAACTGCAGAACAGGTATACGGATGCGCACAGCGCGCGGTGTGCTGTCCGCATTTTTTGAGGACCAATTGAAATGAATTGGTCCATTTCAATTGGACCAAAAACTGCGGATCAGATGCAGACCAAAAATATGGTCATGTGACTGAGGCCGATCTGCGTGGATGTAGAGTTACAGCAGCTCTCTGTCTGCTCCCTGCACTCATCTGTATGAGACATGCAGGAAGACAACAGAAAGTGACAGCCAGGAGAACACGAAAGCCAATGGAGGAGCAAAACTTAAGAGAAACATCACCACGAGGTGGCGCTGTAACTAAAACTAATCATGGAAGCTCACATTTTGGGCCAATGCTGGTCCCTTCCTCGATTAGAAACACAAAAGTGGGACCGTATATAAACTGTATATATATATATATATATATATATATATATACACACATTTCTCTTTTCTACATTAAATATGACATAATTGTTTTGTTTAATGGATGTAAATGTTCACAAGTGTAAAAGCCATATCTAACCAGTAGGTGGCGCTGGTGTACACGATCCTGTGATATTATTTCCAGCAGTAGGTGGCTCTGGTGTACATGATCCTGTGATATTATTTCCAGCAGTAGGTGGCGCTGGTGTACACGATCCTGTGATATTATTTCCAGCAGTAGGTGGTGCTAGTGTACATGATCCTGTGATATTATTTCCAGCAGTAGGTGGCGCTGGTGTACATGATCCTGTGATATTATTTCCAGCAGTAGGTGGCGCTGGTGTACATGATCCTGTGATATTATTTCCAGCAGTAGGTGGCGCTGGTGTACATGATCCTGTGATATTATTTCCAGCAGTAGATGGCGCTGGTGTACATGATCCTGTGATATTATTTCCAGCAGTAGGTGGCGCTGGTGTACATGATCCTGTGATATTATTTCCAGCAGTAGGTGGCGCTGGTGTACATGATCCTGTGATATTACATCCAGCAGTAGGTGGCGCTGGTGTACATGATCCTGTGATATTATTTCCAGCAGTAGATGGCGCTGGTGTACATGATCCTGTGATATTATTTCCAGCAGTAGGTGGCGCTGGTGTACATGATCCTGTGATATTATTTCCAGCAGTAGGTGGCGCTGGTATACATGATCCTGTGATATTACATCCAGCAGTAGGTGGCGCTGGTGTACATGATCCTGTGATATTATTTCCAGCAGTAGTTGGCGGTGGTGTACATGATCCTGTGATAATATTTCCAGCAGTAGGTGGCGCTGGTGCTCACTGGTAGGATAAGAATTAGTTTTCCTTTTGCTATAGGTCGGTACCCACCATGTAGTGAAGCTGTTCAGCCACAAGATGTCAGCAGTGAGCTGAATGGACCTTTCCATAGAGTTACAGGGCGGGGGAATATGGGGTCACTTCTGATGAATTTACCGCTCATTGGGGGTGATTTCGGAGACTGTCTATGGACAGATAATTGGTTTGAGTTACAGAGGAGAATATATGGGGGGGGGGGTTATAAAGTCTTATATCCTATAAACCTCTGTCTTTATGAGAACTTCACTTCTGTCGTTTGCTGAGGTTACGATGTGATCGATCGGAGGGACGGTGATCGGATTTTACACGGATGTGTTTGGGGGATCGTCTTAAATGTGATGGCGAGGTAGAGTTTGGTTGGCGACATATTGTGATCCACAGCAAGCGTCTATGAGACAGAGGACGTAACAGGACTGAGCGATTGATGGGGTGTAATATGGACTCCTCTCCTGCGGTGTTTACTGGATTCAATATACAGGCTCTGAGGATTGCTGACAGTCTCCAGGTTTTCTCTGGGGAGGAGGGTGAAGAGATGACGTTCAGTAGACTGTGGAACCCTTTAAGAACATTTCTGATGGTTCCCTGTGGATTTAAAGAGAAGACTCTGCTGTTTGTTGGGTTCTTGTCTTTTTTAAAAAGTTTTTTTCTGTTTCCAATGGTTCTTAATGAACCCGTCCCTAATAAATGACTCCAAAGCTGGTGAGAAGGCGTCACTTTCGCTATTAAAGCAGACAAAATCCCCACACCAATACCAAGGCTTGTAGGGAAATACTGCGGTTATTGTCCAGAACTGCAGCCAGCAAACTCAAAAACTACCAGTGTTCCTCACCCCTCTGGTTGGAAAGAAGCTAATGCTACCCCTAGGTTTTCACCAGAGCCTGCTGCATGGACTTGGCTTCTAGGGACCCAGGTCACATCTGTGATAGAAGACAGCAGAAAACTAGTGCGAGCTCGCTGGTAGCAGACTGACCAGACTGACCAGGAAGGTACAAAAAAGTATTGGACAAGCAGAGTCAAAACCAAGAGAGACAGATACAACTGGACAAGTAGACGAGGAGTAAATCCAGAGACAAGCCAAAGGTCAGTTCACCAGGAGAATTAATAGAAGGCAAGTCAGCAGACTGAGGGTTAATCCAGAAACAAGTGAAAAGTCAGCGCAGCGGGAATTCTAAAGCCGGAGCTGAGAGGAGCACAATGGACAGAAGCCAAGACACATACGTAATCACAGGCAGTGACGCAGAATGATTGCCTGGTGGAAATCCTCTGCCCGGCCTTCAGATTGGACGCCAAGTTGGAGCGCGGTTTTGCTTTACGTATTCCACTCTCTGATTGGATGATCGTCCGGAGCTTGACTTATTGGCATGACTTTCCGGGAAGGGCCACTAGTGGATATGCTGCACGTGATCGCCCCAGAACCGCCACACAAACCAAAGTGACCACTGCTGGGGAAGAGGAAGACACCACGGGATGGCAGCTAGGTAAGTTCCTTACAGTATTGGTGCCCATTACCCCTAAAAAGAGAAATAGAAAATGTGGCCAAATCTAAAAGATTTAATAATTTTGAAGAGTCAACTGCGGGAAAGATGGAAAACAAGAAAAGCAGACGAGATCCCAACAGACATCAGAACACTCACTATATAACCATCATACATGTGCTGAATAAATAGAGATCCACCTCTAAAACCAACCTCCCTAATGTCTGCTATGGAAGGGCCCCAACTCTGAAACTGCTTGTGGCCCCCAGTCATCCAGAGCAGCATAAGAGGAAACCATCAGTAGTCTCAAGATGAAGAAGAAGGGGAGCGATCGGTGCAGCAATCCTCGGAGCCGCAGGAGAGGACGTCCATATTACACCCCCGACCGCTCGGTCCATTTGCGTCCTCTGTCTCACAGACACTTGTCGTGGATCACAATATATGTCGCCAACCAAACCTGCCCCCCCGTCACAGTAAAAGCCGATCCCTGAAACATGGCGCATCCCAACATTGTACTCTGAAAGATACGTAGAAAATCCGATCTCCGTCCTTCCAACGTTCTCACAGAGAGGTTTATCGGATAAACGACTCCAAACTCTCCGGCTCCAGGTCTGATTCCGATCTCTGAGAACATTCAGACAACCGTGTTCATAGCGGATACTGGAAATTGTGCGATAGTTCCATCCACAACCCGCCAAATACAACTTTAGGTTTTGTCCATATAAATTTTTTTATGTACACCAGCGCCACCTACTGTTGGAAATAATATCACAGGATCATGTACACCAGCGCCACCTACTGCTGGAAATAATATCACAGGATCATGTACACCAGCGCCACCTACTGCTGGAAATAATATCACAGGATCATGTACACCAGCGCCACCTCCTGGTTAGATATGGCTTTTACATTTACATCCATTATTCTGCAGGCCAGCAGAAGAGATCTGAAAGACAAGCACAAGCCGTGGCCTGCAGCAGGGAGTGAGCCTGAGGCATCTGGCACCCGGACCTGCTGCAGGCATGAGAGGGCACGCGGAGCGCCGTTTTAATATGTAGACCGATCAAATACAATAAAATAATACAGCTGACATCTTCTCTGTTTCCAGGATGCTGTACGAGAAACCAGAAGCCCTGAAGCCTCCGTAAGTTACTCCAAGTGCTTAGTGCAGTGGTGTACATAGAGAAGTAAGGCCCCCATAGCAAGGATCAAACCAGGGCCCTTCACACAGAACAGTAGGAGTTACACCTAAACCCCTTTCAATCACCCTTGGACCGTTTTTTCCACTGCCTCATTTGCTAAAAGTTCTTCCTTTTAGATGGTATAGTCCTGACCGAGTTTTCACCTCCAGTAGAAGAGAAGATAATCCCAACTAAGACTGGGCGCACTCTTGCATTTGGGCCCCGTAGCAGTCGCATGGTCTGCCGCTATGGTATTTACACCCCTGGCTGATAATCATAGTAATTGATTTGAGTAGGAACGGTGAATACAGGCATAAAAGGTTCATACAGGTCCCATAGGGGCAACAGGCTTAGTGGGTACAGTCCTTACAGTCGGCATCAGAAGAAGTAGAATTTAGTGCAGGTTCCTGTCCTAAGAGATCGCCTTGTCGTTGGTGGACAGGCACAAATACATAATTTTGTACAAAATGTATTTGTCAAGAATCTCACATTTACGGCTCGTGTACACGATCGTTGTCGGCCAGTGCCTGTATTGAAGCTTTCAACAGCAGGTCCGCAATATATGGGCACCGGCTGTTTGTGCACCTCATCATGGATGTGGACCCATTCACTTGAATCTACGGAGTGCTTCCGTGGTTTTCTGTCCGTGCCTCCATGTTCTATTTTTTTGTGCTGCGGACGGATCAAGGTTCCATTCAAGTTGAATCCGCATGGATGGTGCCAGTGCATTGGGGGCTGCAATTTGTGGTCCCCAATGCACAGAACGGACGGCACACGTTAGTTTGCTGGAGCCCTTATAATGTAGCTGTAGCATTAAGTACCTTTTCTCTAGTGAGTATGGCTATTGCATTTACTTTATTATTTGTCTTTGTTACTACATTATTCTATGAAAAAATTATAATGAAAAGCAGAAAAAAAACATTAAAATCTTCAAAAGATGAAACAATGCGGCCCTCACCCCAAAGCCGGTGTATTTTATGGATTTATGAAGAAAGTAAGGATTTTATGGTGAGCGACGCATTGTTGTATCTTTTGATGATTGGACTGTGAAGTATTTGACCCAGAGCACCGTCCCTGAACAAGTTCCATAGAGTTCAATGGTATCGCAGTGATCTGAGCAGAGGAAGGCAGTGTCGACACATGTAATTTATTGAACAAAAAACATTAAAATGTGACATTTTTAAGATGAAACAATTTGGCGCAACAAACTGCTTTTGTAAAATTTTGGTAAAGGCGGGAGATTACATATTATTTCTAGAAAACAGTTTGGCTGCATTTCCCATGAAAATGTAAAACTTGTGGTTGAAAATGGAAGAGGGAGCAATTGTCTAGAGAGCGAGATCTCCGGGCTTTATTACTTGTGGAAAACACGGCCAAACGCAAACTGGAATAACACTTTCATCTACTTGGAAAAAAAGACACACTGGGTGTAATGATTAATGCTCTTCTCTCTGCCAGACGGACAGATGTTCTCACTCTGACTCCATGGCTAGCGCCGATTGTATGGAATGGACTCTACAATGTAGACATACTCAACGCACAATTCCACAAGAGAGGAGTTCACATTGGACTGACTGTGTTTGCTATTAGAAAGTAAGGAAATCCAGACTATTGACACTCATTCTATATAGTATAACTACTATAATACTGCTCCTATGTACAGGAATATAACTACTATAATACTGCTCCTATGTACAAGAATATAACTACTATAATACTGCCTCCTATGTACAAGAATATAACTACTATAATACTGCTCCTATGTGCAATAATATAACTACTATAATATTGCTCCTATGTACAAGAATGTAACTACTATATTACTGCCTCTTATGTACACGAATATTACTACTATAATACTGCTCCTATGTACAAGAATAATATTACTATAATACTGACTCTTATGTACAAGAATATAACTACTATAATACTGCCTCCTATGTACAAGAATATAACTACTATAATACTGCTCCTATGTACAAGAATATAACTACTATAATACTGCTCCTATGTACAAGAATATAACTACTATAATACTGCTCCTATGTACAAGATTATAACTACTATAATACTGCCTCCTATGTACAAGAATATAACTACTAGAATACTGCTCCTATGTACAGGAATATAACTACTATAATACTGCCTCCTATGTACAAGTATATAACTACTATAATACTGCTCCTATGTATAAGAATATAACTACTATATCACTGCCCCCTATATACAAGAATATAACTACTATAATACTGCCTCCTATGTACAAGAATATAACTACTATAATACTGCCCCCTATGTACAGGAATATAACTACTATAATACTGCCTCCTATTTACATGAATATAACTACTATAATACTGCTCCTATGTACAAGAATATATTACTTTAATGCTGCCTCTTATGTACAAGAATATAACTACTATAATACTGCCTCTTATGTACAAGAATATAACTACTATAATACTGCCTCCTGTGTACAAGAATATAACTACTATAATACTGACTCCTATGTACAAGAATATAACTACTATAATACTGCTACTATGTACAAGAATATAACTACTATAATACTGCTCCTATGTACACGAATATAACTAATATAATACTGCTCCTGTGTACAAGAATATAACTACTATAATACTGCTCCTATGTACAAGAATATAACTACTATAATACTGCTCCTATGTGCAATAATATAACTACTATAATGCTGCTTCTATGTACAGGAATATAACTACTATAATATTGCTCCTATGTACAAGAATATAACTACTATATTACTGCCTCTTATGTACACGAATATTACTACTATAATACTGCGCCTATGTACAAGAATAATATTACTATAATACTGACTCTTATGTACAAGAATATAACTACTATAATACTGCCTCCTATGTACAGGAATGTAACTGCTATAATACTGCTCCTATGTACAAGAATATAACTGCTATAATACTGCCTCCTATGTACAAGAATATATCTGCTATAATACTGCCTCCTATGTACAAGAATATAACTACTATAATACTGCCTCCTATGTACAGGAATATAACTGCTATAATACTGCCTCTTATAAACAAGAATATAACTACTATAATACTGCCTTCTATGTACAATAATATAAATACTATAATACTGCTCCTATGTATAAGAATATAACTACTATAATACTGCTCCTATGTACAAGGACATAACTACTATAATACTGCTCCTATGTATAAGAATATAACTACTATAATACTGCTCTTATGTATAAGAATATAACTATTATAATACTGCTCCTATGTACAAGAATATAACTACTATAATACTGCTCCTATGTACAAGAATATAAGTACTATAATACTGCTCCTATGTATAAGAATATAACTACTATAATACTGCTCCTATGTATAAGAATATAACTACTATAATACTGCTCCTATGTACAAAAATATACCGACTATAATACTGCTCCTATGTATAAGAATATAACTACTATAATACTGCCTCCTATGTACAAGAATATAACTACTATAATACTGCTCCTATGTACAAGAATATAACTACTATAATACTGCTCCTATGTATAAGAATATAACTACTATAATACTGCTCCTATGTACAAGAATATAACTACTATAATACTGCTCCTATGTATAAGAATATAACTACTATAATACTGATTGGTTTTCTTCTTGGTTTATAAACCACATGTTTTTTTTACAATTTTTTCTGTTTTTTTTTTTAGATACACCCAGTTTATTGAACATTTTCTGGACACAGCTGAGAAGTTTTTCATGACTGGACACCGGGTCACTTATTATGTAATGACCGACCAGCCCGCTGCCATCCCCAACATTACGTTGGGTGAAAAGAGAAATCTGGTTGTCCTGGAGGTCCCGGCCTACAAAAGATGGCAGGACATCACCATGAGGAGGATGCAGATCATTCGAGACTACATCCATGATTGGTTCATCAATGAGGTGGACTATCTGGTGTGCTTAGATGTTGACATGGAGTTCAAAGACCAGGTTGGGGTTGAGATCCTCAGTGATGTTTATGGAGTCATCCATCCGGGTTTTTTTACATCGTCTCGCAAGGAGTTCACCAATGAAAGGAGACCTCAGTCTGCAGGTTACATCCCTGAAGACGAGGGCGATTTCTATTACACGGGGTCCCATTTTGGGGGCACAGTGGAAGAGATCTACAAGTTGACCAACCATTGCCACCACGCCATGCTGGCCGATAAATACATAAACATAGAAGCTCGTTGGCATGACGAGAGTTATCTCAACAGGTATTTCCTGTGTTACAAACCCACCAAAGTCCTGTCTCCAGAGTATTCCTGGAACTACTACTACGGAGACCCGGCCGTGGTGGAGAAGAAGAGATTTATTGATTTGCCTAAGGAATATGCCAAAGTACGTGACAACCGGTGACACTCCACACAGCGGATTGGAGGTTGAGGGTTTTTATACAATATCTCTAATTCTTCCATAGTCCTCATCCTCCCGCATATTAGCTTAGACCTCTTTGTTCTTGAGTTCTCGTATCTCGTGAATCTTCCATGTTACTCCTCATGGATGATACTTGAACCTGATTGTGCCTGCACAGATCCTGCTGCCATTCCTATGAGGCCTCATGCACATGACCGTTATGGTTGAGGGCCTTCTGGTCAGCTGACCTTCTAAAACATTACATGCGAGAGCCTGCAGGTGAGCTGGCCCTCTAAATGATTCTAGGTGAGGGCCTGCTGGTGAACTGACCCTCTAAAAGATTGTAGGTGAGGGCCTTCTAGTGATATGACCATCTAAAACATTACATAAGAGGGCCTGCAGGTGAGCTGACCCTCTAAAAGATTGTAGGTGAGGGCATTCTAGTGATATGACCATCTAAAACATTACATACGAGGGCCTGCAGGTGAGCTGGCCCTCTAAAAGATTGTAGGTGAGGGCCTGCAGGTGAGCTGGCCCTCTAAAACATTATATGCGAGGGCCTGCAGGTGAGCTGACCCTCAAAAAGATTGTAGGTGAGGGCTTGATGGTGAGCTGACCCTCTAAAACATTATATGCGAGGGCCTGCAGGTGAGCTGACCCTCTAAAAGATTGTAGGTGAGGGCCTGCTGGTGAGCTGACCATCTAAAACATTACATATGAGGGCCTGCAGTTGAGCTGGCCCTCTAAAAGATTGTATGTGAGGGCCTGCAGATGAGCTGACTCTCTACAACATTCACTTCTTTGGGGCCTGCGTTGCGTGAAAAATGCACAAAATAGAACATGCTGCGATTTTCATGCAACGCACAAGTGATGCGAGAAATTCACTGCACATGTGCACAGCCCCATAGAAATGAATGGGTCCGGATTCAGCGCGGGTGCAATACGTTCACCTCGTCTGTGTGAAAGAGGCCTTATTCTGTCTCTTTTTGCTTTTGACGCGTCAGAACACATGCCCAAACCGTTGGTGGTATGGTTAGGCCTTCTACAGTTGGTAAGGGTTTGTATAAATTGATAGATATATAGAATATTAGAAGATAGATATTAGAAAATAGATAGATAGATAGATATTAGAAGATAGATAGATACTAGGAGATAGATAGATAGATATTAGAAGATAGATAGTTAGATACATATATATATATATTAGAAGATAGATAGTTATTAGAATATAGATATTAGAAGATAGATATATATTAGAAGATAGATAAATAAATAAATTGATAAATAGATGATAGGTAGATAGATGTGGAGATCACTGCCCAATATGTCTCTACCTGTCACCAACTGAGAGGAAGACACCATGGACTATTATACCCCCATACTGTCCCTTTAACCCAACATGCACCCCCTTTAATTCCCACATCAAACCCTTCTCCACAATACCTATTATTTATTTTGCTTTGGCAATGCTAAATGTTTTACTTGGACGTGCCAATAAAGCTTTATTGAATTGATAGATAGATAGATAGATAGATAGATAGATAGATATTAGGTGATAGATAGATAGATACAAGATAGATAGATATCCAGATAGATAGATAGATAGGTGGTAGATAGGTGGATAGCTAGATAAATATAAATAGCTATTAAAAAATAGACAAGAGATTTATAAGATTTCAATAGCATCATAGGATTGTAATAGCTTCATAAGATGCATAGGGTTTTAATAGTCTAATAAAAGAGGCTGATAGAACCTTTAATATCATTTTATTTTTAAAGATATTAAAATGTGTGTTCTGACTATACCATATTAGTATGTGTCTGGACAGGTTTTGACAACTGTTTAGCTTTAATTAGGACTGTTATTCTGGCTCTTTTGTTAACTGCTATTGTCACAGCTGGGAGGGTAGATATATAGATATGTGATAGATAGATAGGTAGATAGATAAATAGATAGATTGATAAACATATAATAGATAAATAAATAGATAGATATGTGATAGATAGATAGGTAGATAGATAAATAGATAGATTGATAAACATATAATAGATAAATAAATAGATAGATATGTGATAGATAGATAGGTAATAGATAAATAAATGGCTGGATATATTTAGATAGATAGATATGTCATAAGTATATAGGTAGATATATTGGATAGATAGATAAATAGATGGATCGCTAGATAGATAAATAGATATATAGATAGTTTGAAACGCAACTGTACTAATGAGGATAGATTTGAACAAGAAGCAGTAGTACTAAATTAACAATTCATTGCAAAAGAATATCCTCTGACCAAAATTGAGACATCCCTGGAAGCTAAGGAAGCTAGATAGAAATTCCTTTTTCAGTGAGAACACTGAAAGTAGGGCTACATCACAAAAAGATAAAACCCCATGTATAATCTTGCCATTTAACGCACAAAACAAGAAAATCGAACGTATCATTAAAACACACTGGCACCACATTCAAAAGGACAAGTTGATAGGCCCCACCATCTCTATGAACCCACATATCATATACACCAGGGACCCAAACCTAGGCCTGAAAGTTGCCCCATTCATTAAAACACAATAAAAAAAAATAAAAAAAAAACTCATTAAACGCGTGGCAAAAACTAAGAGGATTCTACAGATGCAACCACTACCTTGCTCTAATATGAAATAAAAGAAACCCCTGACTTGCAGCAGCACAAATGTTATTTACATCACACAAATGCCCCTGCAAAGAGCAATATATTGGCAGGACAAAAAGATGTTTAAAAAAAAAAAAAAACGCATATCAGAACATATGAGCAATATTAAGAAAGGTTTTGAAAAACACTCCCTCTCTAAACATTTTAGGTTACATCACAACCAAGGTCCCTCAGGCCTGTTTTTCGCAGTCCTGGAAAGAATAGAAACAGATTGGAGGGGAGGCAATCATATTGCAAAGATGTGACGTACAGAAACAACGTTCATGTTTGAGTTTAGCACACTCATGCCAGAAGGCTTGAACGCTGACTTAGAATTGTTCAGCTTCCTTTAGAATTATTGCGTGGTTGCCTCCGGCCGACTGGGGATAGGCGTCAGACTGGTTAGCAGCACCCCTAACCCCACTCGGTATGAGGCCACCACTCCCTATCCACATACTATCTCAAAGAAAACTGGTAAAACATGTGACTATACATCGGTTACAAGTAGAAGAAGTTATCTTTCAGTAGAAAACCTTATGTGTGATGATCTTACAAGTGTTCAAAAGACGGTGCAAAGACTGTCTCTACACATAGGTTCATATAGATGTCTTCCATTCTGTCTTCCAACGTTTAACGCCATTTTTACCTAAAGAAAGGTTCCCTAAAGAAACTTTTGCATGGAATACCTCCAGTGCTATACTTTACAGGTTGTACATAAAAAATGCACCGCATTCGAAATGTAACTATGTATTTACATCCAAGCATCACAATACCGATCTCTGCACTTATAAAGACTGTTGCCAAAAACATGAAATCAAGAAAAAAGAAGGAAAAATAGCATCCTATGACTAGTCACATCCACACCATGGAATCCAGTCCAGCTCTTTGATGATCACCACAGACAGGGTATAAAAACGGCCTGATGGGCAGGTGGCGGGTAACCACTGATGAAGGAGGCAGGTTGGACCTCCGAAACGCGTCTGACCCGCATCTGTACAATTTGATGGACGACAAATAATTACTCATTTCTTGGAAGCGCTTCCAATATTGACCTTCTCCCCTTCTGAATGAAGATCACCGCGCGGTGAACGCGGACCGGCCCGCAAAAACGTGGGGGCGCCGAACACGGTGACGTCACACCCACGTGGGACGCCAAACGAGGAGACTCGGACGCCAAGAAAGGGGACTCGAATGGCGAACTAGCGGTCGCGGCCGACAAGATCACCGGAGAAGGTAACTACAGTCGGGGTACAGACTTCCTTACCTTGTGGGACACCACAACAGCTACAACACCCGACTGTTTTATGTTAGTACGAACATAGACAGCCCTGCTATTGTCATCAGAGACTAACTTATTGTGAAGAAACGTTTCAAGTGGATGTTGAATGCACTAATACACTGACTTCCAGATAAGCAGACTGGAATGAAGATTATATCGGAAACTGCCATACAATAACAGTAAAGGTCCACCATATTTGTGACAACAGAGAGGCGACATTACCGGCAATATAAGAACAGTTACTGCATTACAGCCAATATATAGCTATTATATACCTTTCCCACTGAGAAAGCTACTTACCTGCCTGTTAGAGAAATACTCCACCAATTAACATCTAGAGTGCGAATGACCAGAAAATAGCCCTGTATGGTGGTGACCATTGCCAAACCTTTATCCATCCTGCACTTTCTATATTTTTATATTCTATATATGCTTTTATTGATTTGTGTATTGATATTTTAGTCCTATCCGTACTCCACTCCCACTGACGTGACACAACAGTAACGCGGGTTCTCTTCCCCAATGGAAGGGTGGATCCAGTAAATGTATATTCATTTGCAATGTATGACTTTTTGTTGTGATTGATGTTTATAGGAAATAAACGTATTTTGGTCACCCCTACATTGCTTTCTGTTTGTCACCAGGTGAAGAGTGCCGTTCATTCTATTTAATACTCCATATGTGACCATCATCTCTGATCGGGTGAATCAGCTGAACCTAGAGCACCTGTACATTGTGTTGGTCAGGTGAGCCACCAGTACTTTTTTTTCACGCAATAAAAAAACTATGGCTCAGAATATGGATACACTAAAACATAATGTTATTGCACCCAAATTAGTATTGACTTACAGTTGACAAATCTCCCAGATAGAGGATGTTATACTCAAATGTCTCCCCATCTTATATGAGGATGACATTTTATATGAAGTATTAAAAACTGGTTGTCGGGTGGTATCAAGACGTTCACGAACTTTAGCTAACACTCTTTCCCCTTAATTTATGTGACCAAAACGACAACCAACATTTGAAATACATGGGTTTTTCAAGATGTGGAAGTTATCCATGTAAAACACGTACAAATCGGATTCCCAAAAAGTTGGGACACTATACAAATCGTGAATAAATACTGAATGCAATGATGTGGAGGCGCCAACTTCTAATATTTTATTCAGAATAGAACATAAATCACTGAACAAAAGTTTAAACTGAGAAAATGTACCATTTTAAGGGAAAAATATGTTGAATCAGAATTTCATGGTGTCAACAAATCCCCCAAAAGTTGGGACAAGGCCATTTTCACCGCTGTGTGGCATCTCCCCTTCTTCTTACAACACTCAACAGACGCCTGGGGACCGAGGAGACCAGTTTCTCAGGTTTAGAAATAGGAATGCTCTCCCATTCTTGTCTAATACAGGCCTCTAACTGTTCCATCGTCTTGGGCCTTCTTTGTTGCACCTTCCTCTTTATGATGCGCCAAATGTTCTCTATAGGTGAAAGATCTGGACTGCAGACCGGCCATTTCAGTACCCGGATCCTTCTCCTACGCAGCCATGATGTTGTGCTTGATGCAGAATGTGGTCTGGCATTATCTTGTTGAAAAATGCAGGGTCTTCCCTGAAAGAGATGACGTCTGGATGGAGCAGATGTTGTTCTAGAACCTGAATATATTTGTCTGCATTGATGGTGCCTTTCCAGACATGCAAGCTGCCCATGCCACACGCACTCATGCCACCCCATACCATCAGAGATGCAGGCTTCTGAACTGAGCGTTGATGACAACTTGGGTTGTCCTTGTCCTCTTTGGTCCGGATGACATGGCGTCCCAGATTTCCAAAAAGAACTTCGAATCGTGACTCATCTGACCACAGAACAGTCTTCCATTTTGCCACACTCCATTGTAAATGATCCCTGGCCCAGTGAAAACGCCTGAGCTTGTGGATCTTGCTTAGAAATGGCTTCTTCTTTGCACTGTAGAGTTTCAGCTGACAACGGCGGAGGGCACGGTGGATTGTGGTCACTGACAATGGTTTCTGGAAGTATTCCTGAGCCCATTCTGGGATTTCCTTTACAGTAGCATTCCTGTTTGTGGTGCAGTGTCGTTTAAGGGCCCGGAGATCACGGGCATCCAGTAGGGTTTTACGGCCTTGACCCTTACGCACAGAGATTGTTCCAGATTCTCTGAATCTTCGGATGATGTTATGCACAGTTGATGATGATAGATGCAAAGTTTTTGCAATTTTTCGCTGAGTAACACCTTTCTGATATTGGTCCACTATCTTTCTGCCCAACATTGTGGGGATTGGTGATCCTCTACCCATCTTGGCTTCTGAGAGACACTGCCGCTCTGAGAAGCTCTTTTTATACCCAATCATGTTGCCAATTGACCTAATTAGTGTTAATTGGTCTTCCAGCTCTTCGTTATGCTCAAATTTACTTTTTCCAGCCTCTTATTGCTACTTGTCCCAACTTTTTGGGGATTTGTTGACACCGTGAAAATTTGAATCAACGTATTTTTCCTTTAAAATGATACATTTACTCGGATTAAACGTTTGATCCGTCATCTACGTTCTATTACAAATAAAATATTGACATTTGCCATCTCCACATCATTGCATTCAGTTTTTATTCACAATTTGTTTAGTGTCCCAACTTTTTGGGAATCCGGTTTGTATATTTTTTTTTTTAGTGCAAACACAAAGCAAATTCCATGAAATCTCGCATCTGATGTAATTTTTTATGTGGATTCTATTTGTTATATGTGACAAGTTAATTCTCAGAAAGAGGAAAAAGAACGGCAAAACAAGGACTGGATCAGAATCTGAAATCTGACGCAAATACACCGATACATAAGACAAGACATTATTGTCATTGCGATTAACGTTGCAATTCCGAAATTGTTTTTCTAGCAGCAAAGTGAAACCAGCAGATTCCATCAGGCAGAGGTCAGGGCATAAACTACCAGACTCAAAAACCAAGGAGGCACCATGGACAATGACAGCACATGCACCAGAATTTTTTAGAATAAAATTAACTGTCCGATGCAGAATGCGAATTCGCCGAGCCGTCATCGCAGAGGATCTGTTCCCTGGTAAAAAGCCCCATGCGTCTGCCAGACAGTGAATACCTTTAGCTACGCTCTTGCCTCAGAGATGAAACATCTGGCGCATGCGCGCCACCTCTGACGAGAGTGGAGAACCAGGGCAGGTCATGCTTATCAGATCTGTCGGGCTCTGACACAGATCAGCTGTTGGGGGCGGCCGCCAGCACCAAAAACAATATTGTGGACCTGATATCGGTCGCAGAACTTTTCTGTAACAAAAATCTGCCTTGTGTGAAGGTGCCCTTAGGTCAGGTGTCCTAATGCAGGTTTGTAAGCCAAAACCAGGAGTGAAGTAAAATAAGAGGAGACGTCGTATCTGTCCTTTATACTTTCCTTCCTTTATGATCCACTCCTGATTTTTGACTTACAAAATTGCATCCAGAAACCTGATCGTGTGGCCGTACCTTAGGAATAAAAGTGCAAAATTACATTTAGCATAAGATGCCTTAGATTCCAAGGCTGAGAAGACCTTGTTTGCCCTCTGGACATATAACAAGTACTCTAAGCCAGAACCAGCCAATCACAATGTGCTTACTTGAAAGAGTAGTTTTACAGGTTGTGGAGCAGGTAGATGTAGATGCTAAAAGTCACCACGTCGTAGTTCTCATCCTTCAAAGCCACAAGTTTTGGTTTCCTGATACAGGAGGCCAAAATCAGGAGTGGATCATACAAGAAGAGACTACATTACGGACAAACAGATACGACGACTTCTCCTCTTTTCCAAATCCACTCCTGGTTTTGGCTTCCAAAGATTCATCAGAAAACCTGAACGCGTGACAGCACCCTCACAGAACTGGAACCTCCAAGAGCGGAGACATCGACTATATACAGAAGAGCCACCATGATCATGGAGAAATGTAAGTAATATCATGACAGATAAATACATTTAGCCACAAATATTAGAAAAACTATTTTAATAAATACAGATTTGCTATTTTTACCATGTAATTACCTTCCCAGAATATTTTTCTATTTCCATAAATGTGTCTATTTCTTGTATCTGGTTTTATAATATTTATATTCTTCAGTTATTGCATTTTTAAACTTGTATATGGATTATTGTATTATTTATTAAAGGGGGGGTATTGTTTCTAAAAGAAATAAAATAAAAACTGCCCAAAAAAATAAATAAAAAATGAAGCTTTAACCCCCAAGTGACCAGTCTGTTTTGAGAAACTTTATCTGCTTCCGTAGGCATGGCCGTATGATGGCTTGTTTTTTGCAGGAAGATATAACTTTACTGATAGCTCTTTTTTAAATTGTTTTTTGGAGAGGGAGTAAAAAAACAGCAATACTTCTTAAATTTCGATTGATGCTGTTGACTGTACGGTACAAACATTTCTCTGGGTCCGTATGAGTACAGCAATATGAAGTGTATGTTTTTTTTTTGTTAATGCTTTACTACGTTTGCACAATAAAAACCCACCTTTTAATCGCATATACCAAGAGCGGTATTTTTATTTTTCTATAGACAGGATTGCTTTTCTCTTAGACGACTTGTAGATTTTATTGGTGCCACTTTGACTTACCTTTTATTTATTTTTATAATTGTATTTTTATTTAAATAAAACTAAACAATTCTGATTCAACCGTACACACAAATGTACAAGGTAAAGGGAGCTAAGCAGTACCCACGACATATGCAACGAATCAACATGTACTATAACTTCCCACTTTATGTGCAATGAAAAGCAAACGAAAACCCCAAAAGTTACACGAGAAACCTGTGTCTTGTGGTCTTCATTTCTTAGATAAACATAGATATATGAGAAACAAAAAGGAAAAAGGAGAAGTGAAGAAAAAGAAAGAAATTATCAATGGCGCCCGAGATATGAGGAACTGTCATGAAGAAGTAGCTACATTGATCTAATATTAGTGTGTGTGTAATCCAAACCGAGCCCGACCTGAATGACGACTCATCAGGGGGCGGGGAGGGGGATTACACCATTCCCTTGCGCTCTTCTTCATTGCCCTCATTGTACAACCTTGAACCTTCACAGTAGTTTTGTACAGATGTGTGCCCCCTCACAGTAGTTATGCCCACATTGTGCCCCCTCACAGTAGTTATGCCCACATTGTGCCCCCTCACAGTAGTTATGCCCACATTGTGTCCTCTCACAGTAGTTATGCCCACATGGTGGCCTCTCACAGTAGTTATGCCCACATTGTGCCCCCTCACAGTAGTTATGCCCACATTGTGCCCCCTCACAGTAGTTATGCCCACATTGTGCCCCCTCACAGTAGTGTTGCCCACATGGTGCACTCTCACAGTAGTTATGCCCACATTGTGCCCTCTCACAGTAGTTATGCCCGCGTTGTGCCCTCACAGTAGTTATGCCCACATGGTGCCCTCTCACAGTAGTTATGCCCACATGGTGGCCTCTCACAGTAGTTAAGCCCACATTGTGCCCCTTCACAGTAATAATGCCCACTGTTGCCCCCTTCATTGCAGTAATGCCCTCTGGCTCTGTGCCCTCTCCATAGTCGAAATGCCCATTGTGCCCCCTTCACATTAGTAATGCCCTCTGTGCCCCCAGCTGTTTGAAGAGAGGGCAGCGCTCATATGAGAGCTGCTTTCTCTGCTCTGTTCACCCGCTCGCCGTAGCATTTGCAGTGATGAGCAGGTAAACAGAGCAGAGAAGGCAGCTCTCATACAAAAAAAAAAGTGGACAACCCCTTTAAAGACATACTTGGAAAACATTACATACAGCGCCACATATGTACCTCTTCCATCCAGTGACTTCTCTTCTCTGATGTAGACGTTCTCTTTCCTCTTCTTCTCCTGTCAGACCAGACCGCCATAGTGACTTCTTTCAGCCGCGCCTCGTCTCTGCAGAGTGTAACAGACATCTTGCTTTCCTACTTTTCCATCCTCCTCACCTTCTCAACACCCCATCCTGCCCCCCAATACTGTGCCCACTGTGCTCCCAATACTTTCCTGCAGAAACAGTCCCCCTGAAAATGCTGTTACCACACAGATAGTGCGTCAGTACAAAAACAACCCTTTATATTGTGCGCTAGTAATAAAAAAACACTTTCCTTTCAGATCAGACCCCCATATAAAACCCTAAATGAGACCCCCATCTCAGACCAAACCCCCTTTAAACCTCTATCTCAGACCCCAGAAAAGACCCCAGTTTTAAACCTCAGATCAGACCCCCATTAGACTTCCATGTAAGACCCTGACCCAATATCAGACCTCAGATAAGACCCCCATATAAGACCCCCATTAGATCTCCAGACCCACATATCAGACCTCAGACCAGACCCCCATATTAGACCTCCAGACCCCCATTAGACCTCCAGACTCCCACTAGAACTCCAGACCCTCATATCTGACCCCATTAGACATCCAGACCCCCAATCATACACCCATTAGACCTCTAGACCCCCCAGTCAGACCTGCAGACCCCAAATCAGACCCCCCATTAGACCTCTATACCCCCCAGACCTCCAGACCCACAATCAGACCCCCATTAGACCTCCAGACCCCACAGTCAGACCTCCAAACCCCCATTCAGACCCCCATTAGACCTCCAGACCCCCTCAGTCAGACTTCCAGACCCCCATTAGACATCTACATCCCCCAGTCAGACTTACAGACCCCCAATAGACCTCTAGACCCCCCCAGTAAGATCTCCATTAGGCCTCCAGACCCCCCCTAATCAGACCCCATTAGACCTCCAGACCCCCATTAGACCACTCCAGACCCCCAATCAGACCTGCAGACCCCCCAGACAGACCTCCAGACCCCCATTAGACCTCCAGACTCCCACTAGACCTCCAGACCCCTCAGTCAGACCTCCAGACCCCAATCAGACCCCATTAGACCTCCAGACCCCAAATCATACCCCCATTAGACCTCTAGACCCCCCAGTCAGACCTCCAGACCCCCAATCAGACCCCCATTAGACCTCTACACCCCCCAGTCAGACTTCCAGACCCCCAATAGACCTCTAGACTGCTGGGGGTAGTGGATGGTATAGAAAGGAGGTCATAGAAGAATGGCGAGAGACCAGAGGAAACCTACTACAGGTCCGCCAAATGGATTTAGTGGAGGGCATGGGCCCCAAAAGATCCCTAGTTGATGATGTATTATATGGATTAGACCATAGCAAAGAATTAGGGTGTATAGAAGCCAGAAAATAAACAACGTAATAGAGATGCAAGTATAGCCCTCTGAGACTCCCAGGACAATTATAACTACGAGAACCTCAGAAAACTGAGGCAAAAGGGAGATAAAACTTAACTTTTACTTTTACTTATGTTAAGATAAAACCACAAACTGCACCAAAAAGACATACAAAACACAACTATGCATAAGTGCATGTAGTAAAGAATTGCCTAGAATGTTGCACAGCCATAGTAAAGGGCCCATAGAAAACAATGGAGGGAGAAAAAATTGGAATGATCTCACCAATCCAGACGTAGTTGGTCTTCTTGAGGATGTGAATCACTTGCAGACCCCCAATCTGAGATGGTACCCCGATGTGCTCACATGAACATGATGTAAATATGTAGACAGGTGAATCTTGTACTTTCAAATGCAGAATAGGACGGGGTGCTCATAACTTCAGTGGATAGATGGCATCAGGAACAACTAGCCTTATTATACCCTATGATGGGGGAAGGGACTAGGAATACCCTGCCTATCTATACAGAGCACTCGCCCCGAAAGGGGCGACCCCGTTCCGATACCTAACCCTAGACCCGGATAGTATCCCTAATAGACCCTAAAAGACGTTCCCGACGTGCCATGTTTAGTTGAATAACTCATCAGGGGAAACGGACAAAATTAGGGTGCGCTGAATACATAGTTTGCTGAATACACTAATTAAACAAAAAATGGGCCCAAAAGAAAGGGTCAAAAATACACAGATGATGTGGGGGGAATGGGAAGCATTATCCCATAATACTCACCCAAGACCAGTGGGTAGGGGCTGTATGTCTAAACGCCATGTGTGGTGTGCGGTGTAGTCAATTTAAAGACCGCATCCAGCACGCCTTAACCCGGGGACAGCCTACCTGGTCAGGTGCTCAGAACATGTGACCCGCACTGCGCAAAACAAGGGACGCAAGCCTAGAAGGCAGAGCGTCCCGTGGAATGCAGCGGCGGTCACGTGGGGCGGAACCAACACCGTGGGGAGGCGGAGCGGATGCCTGGCGACACAAGACGCCTGGCAACAAGGTCCTGGACCCGTCGAGTGCTGCAGGAAGGCACAAATCATTAGTGCCCGCTTGTATACAACTAGAGCTATAAGTAGGGAAGCATTCCGGGCAAAAATCAAGCCACATACAATTGCCCATAGGGCTGGAGGAGGCCAAAGTCACAAGACAATTAAGTAGAAATAATAAACTGAAGAGAAATTAAATAAATCATAAATTAATGATAAATTAAAAAGGGAGAAAAAATCAAGAGGGAAAATGAGCGGAAAGGGAACTATATGGACTGTTCCTCATGAACAGTGCCATCTCTTGGTTTCATAGTCTTATGACAAGAGTAATAGTCTTGTCATAAGACTATGAAACCAATAGATGGCGCTGTTCATGAGTCTTGAACAGCGCCATCTATTGGTTTTATAATCTTATGACAAGATTATTAGTGTAGCCTTTTGCATAGAAAATTTGCAATAAAAATTTGCGATTAGAATATTCGCGATCTACACTACTCATAAACAGCGCCATCTATTGGATTCATAGTCTTGTCATAAGACTATGAAACCAATAGATGGCGCTGTTAATGAGAAGTGTAGATCGCAAATTTGCATGTCTTTCCCATATGCCCATGTTTATGCAAATTAGTTTTTACATGACAAAACTGTATAGAAAGGTTATTGAATATTATGTTAGGACAATCTGAAAACTTTTCGTCTCCCTAATGATATTGATCTAGGTGCGCAGGTCCACCCAAGCCATCCAACAGATCTGAAGTAACTTTGAGGTTTACTGGCTCTCAGTCAGTTGGTTTGGAATGTCTCATAGAGCACAAGGCTGCCATTGTAAGGTATGCTGACTGTTATCTGTCTCATGGATGGATAGCTTGTTGGCATATACCTGGCTGTTGGCATATAGCCTTTGTGTGGTTGTCTATTGTATGTCATAGATAATAGGAGTCCAAGATGCATACAACCATCCTCTTAATGCTGTTTCCAAACCATTTTGATGGGGTTTCCATCAATTTCTAACCTTTTTTTGTGAACCAGGCACCCTCTCTTCTTCAGAGCAGGGGGTGCCTGGTTTGATGCTCGGGTCTCCAATTGACTTTCATTGTATTAAATTGTACTCGAGCACCCGCAGTATTCAGCCAAGCACTTGGATGTGCCGAGGATAGCGATGCTTGAGCTGAACAGCAGTTCGGCCGAGCATACTCGCTCAACACTAGAAGTTATACATTGTTGATAAGAGGTGGCTATCGGCCAAAAGGGGCTAAATAGACTTTTTAAACAAAGCAACCGAAGTTGAGTTGCTTGTTTAAACCCATTGGGTTTGTGGTCCTCAGATAATAAATCCAGCGAGTCTCTCTCTGAAGGATTACTCTGTCCCAATTGCCAACCTTTTTGGTGGAGCACCTTTATCAATGCCCATAAAGGACACACCTTGCCATTATGATGGCAGTAGACATGTTGGGCTATCAGTGTGTCCCTTATGTTGGCGATGTCATTAAGGTGCTCTCCTGCTAAATTTACAAGTGGTTTTTGCCAATGTATTCTTTGCCACATTCACAGGAGAAACGGTAGATAACCCCTCTGGTTCTACAATTAATCAGTGCTGAATGGTAATACTCTCTCAGTAATGTTACCGGTAAAGGTCTTACCAGTCTGGACATATTTGCAGGCAACACAACCACTGCACTTAACACAACCCTTCGTGCGCATTTGTAACCACGAGTGCCCTGAGGGGGTCAATGGTGTAAATCCTCTATGTGCTAATCTGTGTTGTAGGCTACAACCACGACGGTATGTAATATGTGGATAGTCGCCTACAACCGCCTTCAAATCTGGATCCATGGTGCTGGTTCACAACGTCCCGTATCTGTGCCGCCGCTCTATCATAAGTTGTGATGAGGCGGATCACCTTCACTTCATTGTTCCCCCCAGGTTTGGGCGAAAGCAGATTAGATCTTTCCTCTTGTAAAGCAGACCTGTAAGTCTGAGGCCTGACAAATGAACTCGCGTTTAGTGGAACAGTTCCTTTGAAGATGAAGATACTGCCCCTTGGGAATTTCTTTTCTGAGAGGGAGTGGATGACTACTCTCCCATCTCCGAAGGGAATGAGTGGAGCTTGGTTTCCTATATACAGAGGTGTCTAACTCACCTTCCTCATTCCTAGTTATCAATACATCAAGAAAAGGTAAGGACACCTCGTCCAATTCATAGGACGGAAGCCTACTATGCAAACTACGTATTCAGCAAACTATGTATTCAGCATTGTATTCAGCAAACTATGTATTCAGCGCACCCTAACTTTGTCCGTTTCCCCTGATGAGTTATTTAACGAAACGTGGCACGTCGGGAACGTCTTTTAGGGTCTATTAGGGATATTGTCCGGGTCTAGGGTCAGGTATCCGGCCAGAGTCTCTCTATCTGCATGCAGATATAATAAGGTTGCAGAGATGCCAGGCTGTGATGCAGTGTAGCTGAGCTGTCCAGTAATATTTGATCAGGTCAGGTACTCTCAGACCACCCTGAGACTTGCTAGACAGAAGTACAGACCTAGGAGTCCTATGGCGTCTTTCAACCCATATAAATCGGAGTAGCTGGGACTGAACAGATCTCAAGTTTTTGAGAGGGACCGGGACGGGTAAGGTCTTAAAGAGGTACAGTATCTTAGGTAAGATTGTCATTTTTGCAGCCGCAATGCGACCTAGGAAGGATAATGGGAGTGTGTGCAATTTGGTAAGAAGATCTCTAATTTCTTTATATATAGGTGGGAAATTAGTCCTGTAGAGGTCCGTGTAACAGGGGGTAAGGTCCACACCCAGGTAGAGTAAAGAATCCTTCTTCCAACGGAATGGGAAGTTTACCCGGAGGAAGCCAAGAGTCTCCCGATGTAAAATAGGGGGAAGGGCATCATTTTTATGGGTGTTGACCTTATACTCCGACAAATATCCAAACTCTTGTAAAATGGAAGGTTTGGGAGGAAGGTATGGAGTTTGGTGAGGAGAACATCGTCCGCTTATAGTGACAACTTAAACTCTTTATCCCTGACCGTAATTCCCCTAATATCTGGGCAAGGACTGATTTTAGCTGCTAGGGGTTCAATCAGGGGCGGATCCAGGTTAATGTGGGCCCTTGGGCGATAAAGTCTCAGTGGGCCCCCTTGGGGCATTTTGCACGGCGCTTACAGCAATGAAACTGCATGTATTATAGGTTAAAAACCGTACACAGAGCAGATATTTGTCAATCAGTCCTTATGTGCCTACTTTTATTTTCTACCCAGTGTTTTAGTCCCTCAGGTCTACTCACAGATATGTGCCCCCTACCAGTAGATATGCCAATATATGTGCCCCCCTCACAGTAGATATACCAAGATATGTGCCCCCCTCACAGTAGATATGCCAACATATGTGCCCCCCTCAAAGTAGATATGCCAACATATGTGCCCCCCTCACAGTAGATATGACAAGATATATGCCCTCTTACGGTGGATATGCCAAGATATGTGCCCTGTGCCCCTTCACAGTGGTTATGCCCAGATGTGCCCCCTTCACAGTGAAAAAAAACAAACCAATAAACCCTCCTGGTCTCAGTCCCCTGGCTCCTCCCATGATCGGCGCTCTCCATCAGCAGGATACTGTGACACATGGCGCTGCTGTGCAGGAGGCGTAGAGGCTGATTCCAAGCCTGCCTTCCCCCCCCCCACAGATCAGCAGGACCATGTGTGAGGACATCGTGCTGCGGAACGCTGGCGGCTCAATGGTGGAGCGGGGAGCAAATAGTTCCCTGCTTTAGTTGTATGCCTACAGTGTTTGGCACCGGCGGCGGGTCCTTTCTCTGCCCCCCCATGCTTTAAAAAAACTGGTACACCCTCAGAGTATTATTGCCCTCATTGTACAACCTTCACGGTAGTTTTGTACAGATGTGCCCCCTCACAGTAGTTATGCCCTCTCTGTGCACACAGGCCAGCAGCGTGATCTGTGCCTGCAGGCTGAATGGTGGGGCGGGGAGAAGTCTTCCTACTTCACCATTTTGTGCGCCGCCGGCCTAAGGGAGGGGAGGAGCGCAGGGACCTGAGCAGTGAGTGACAGGACCGCAGCTCCCAGTGCTCCAGCAATGAGTGCTTCCATCTGTATTGATGGAAGTGCTCATTGCTTCTGGCCTCTGGCAGCTGTGCTGTGGGCCCCGGCACTTGCCCGGGTATGCCGGGTGCTGACGCCAGCCTTGGGTTCAATACACATTGCAGATAGTAGAGGGGATAAGGGACATCCTGCCTTGTCCCATTGGCTATTGGTTGAGACTCAGCCTGTGGGTAAGGAGTATAAGCCTCGGATGGGCTGAACAAAGGGGCTAGAGAGACCTATGCCTTCAAGGTCGCAAATAAAAACGTCCAGCTTAAGCGATCAAATGCTTTTTCAGTGTCTAAACTAAGAAGCAATGCCTCCTCCCCTGAGCGGTCAACCACCTCCATCAGGTCGATGTTCCGTCTCGTGTTGTCACTGCCCTGCCGACATGGGACCAAACCTACCTGATATTTATTCATCAATGAGGGGAGAAAGGCGTTTAAACCGGAGGCTAGTATTTTAGTAAAAATCTTGAGGTCCGAATTAATTAGTGTAATGGGCCTATAGTTTTGGCAATCGAGATGGTCCTTTCCGGGTTTTGGAATCAATGTAGGATATGAGTGGGACATGGGGGTAGGTACCGCATCACCTGATAGGAATCAATTAAAGAGGTTTGCCATATGGGGAATCACTTCTGTCTTAAAGATCTTATAATATTTATATGAGAAACCATCGGGGCCCGGCAACTTCTCCTCCGGTAGGTGGTCAATGACCTCCTCTATCTCCTCCACCGTCACAGGTTTATTAAGGGCATTAGCATCTGTAGTTGAGAGGGTGGGGGGTTACATAAGGGCAATTATGACTGCAATAGGCGCTCTCTGGTCCCTTATTTTGCGGGGAGGTCACTAGTCAGATTATAGAGGGAGGCATAGTAAGCCCAGAATCGCTCTGCAAGTTCCCTGGGTTCATAGTGAACTGTCCCACCCGCTCCCTTAACTGCACACGGGCCAGTTTGCTGGGGGTGATTCCTAGCTAACAGCGTGTGGGGCTTATTCCCCCATGCATATTGCCATTTGTCAACTCTGTCCAGGGCTATCCTGTGTAGGTGGGCTCTGACATCCACTATCTGCTTTAGCACGTGGCGGGTAGGGTGGGCAGACACTGTCTCCTCCAGGGCATGCAAACTTCAGGGACTATAATGTCGCTATCGAGTCATTTTTTAGTCTTGTGCCCAAGGCGATACAGTGCCCTCTCATTACCGCCTTATGGGCCTCCCATAGGGAACGTACATCCTTCACTGACCGTTCATTAGGCTCAAAATAGGATTTTAGGTGACCGCGTAGTTCGTCTCGTAAAATTGGGCTCTTAAAGAGGGTGTCATTGAGACGCCAGTGAGATTGGCGAGTATGACCGGACCCGGGATCTATTCTAACCATTACTGGGGCATGGTTTTTATTTTAAATAGTTCATCATAAGGAAGAAATATCCCAATCAAAGTTATCGCATACAATTATTAAGGATGTGGAAATACTAATTACTTTTTTTTTTTTTTCATGATAAAGCATTGTCAAAAAGGAAAAGGCATTTTAGGTGCTAATATGGTGACAGCCTCCTCCTTCTCTAATCCACTTAGATGAGAGCAGGAGCTTGGCTGTCATTAGGTAATCAAACACCTGCCCCACCTTCTACCCCTCAATAAAGGGTTAAAGCAGGGGCGTAGCTAAAGGCTCATGGGCCCCAGTGCAAAAGTCCAGCTTGGGCCCCCCTTCCCTCAGTGCTTTGTGGCCAGGGACAGGGAAGCACGTAGCGTTTCTGCTGCCAGAGGCAAAAATTTAAACAGCACACTACACCGCCCTTCCCATAACAAATTTTTGACCTTACCCCTTCCCTCCAGCCAGAGGTGTAACTTGACCAGCATGCACTTCCTATAATACCGGTGTCTTCTTATGTGACACAAGGCTCTTTGGACCCCCTCAGGCTCCTGGGCCCGGTAGCGACTGCTACCTCTGCACCCCCTATAGCTATGCCCCTGACGGGGACACTGTACTCTTTGTAGCCCCCAAAATGAACAGAACAGCCATTCGCACATGCGCGTAGATACTCAGGTAATATCTATAGGAATTATGGAGATAGCCGAGCGCTGTACTCCCCTGCTATCTCCAGAACTCCTATAAAAATGAATGGAGTGGACGCACGCATACACAACTGGCCGCTGAGTTGATTTTGGGAGGCTCCATGAGGAACGTCCCTGTTCTTGTGATCTGTGGTGGTCCCAGTGGCAGGACTCCCACCAATCTAATAGTTAACCCCTATCCTGTGCATGACCTGAATACCCCTTTTAGCTTTATTTACATGCATTACGTGGATTTTTCCAACACAAATTACATCCAGCATGAACATACCTTTAACCTGGAACAGACCATTCATATCTGATCTGTGAGGGTCTGACACCCTGCATCTCCACTAATTAGCTTTTGATAAATGTAGAAATGCTGGGGGCCCCGCAGCTGTGAGCCTCACTGATTACTAGAACTGAAGTCCTGAACCCCTGTGGAGTTTGGAGGGAGCAGTGGTCACACGTGCACTTCCAGTCCATGCAAAGTCTATGGGACCTGATGGAAATAGCGAGGTACAACGCTTGACCATCTCTGCAGTTCCCTACAGATTGGATGAATGGCAGCGTGCATGATTATGGCTCCATTCAACCTCTTCCACAACAGGAGCCTGGGACCCCCGTTCTAGTGATTGTTGGGGGTCCTAGCTGTGTGGCCCCCGCAATCATCCTGTGAATAGATGATAAATACTTTTTATGGGATAATCCCCAGAGCTTTCCATTTAACAATATCTCCAGTTAGGGATGGCACCTCCAGAAGTGCTTGACACCCGCCATCTAACCCTAATGCTGCGAGTACATCAATCACTCATCCTCTGTAACACCAGTCACCGGCACATCACACCCCAGACACCCCCGTCACCTACTCACTGGGACGCAGGGTGATCACACAGTCAGTGAGTCACTCACTCGTCTAGCAAGTTCGCAGCACCGCGCGCTACACACAGCAGCTTCCTCTTCCGACCGCAACTGAAGGCTGAAGCCACTCCCCCTCCTCACTTCGCCTGGCCCTGCCCTGCACAATGCGCGTCACACAGGGCTCGGCTCTCAGCCTCCGCTCCGATCCGATCTGATTTCAGACAGTTAACGGCTGCGGGCTGCGTTCTCCTGGCTTGAGGCGGGGGCCCTGTGGGCCCCCTGACTTAGGGGCCGGTCGCAATTGCGACCGCTGCGACCCCTATAGCTACGCCACTGGGTTAAAGCTAATGTTTCCTCCCGTTATGTCTTAGGTGGACGTGGACTCGGACTCCTTACCATTTATGATTAGTTCTGAATTCTCTTAGGTCGGCAGCATTTAACTACCACCAACCCCTGGGTCACCTGTAAAATTTTACTATACATATAGTCTAAAATTAAAGTGTGAAATGTCCTCCCAGTGTCCACATCAAAGACATTTTATTCCTTTTTTTTCTCTTAGTAAAAACCGCAAGTCAGAAGAAGATTCTCATTTGTGTACTTTTTGTGATAACAATTATATTAATCTTCACCATGAAAAGGTAAGTGACATCTGGAAAACCAAACAGAACAATCACTTTGCTATTAATATTAACACAAATGCTACAGTAATAACCTCACATTACATAGAAAGCTCCTATGTACAAGAATATAACTACTATAATACTGCCTCCTATGTACAAGAATATAACTACTATAATACTGCTCCTATGTACAAGAATATAACTGCTATAATACTGCTCCTATGTACAAGACTATAACTACTATAATACTGCCTCCTATGTACAAGAATATAACTACTATAATACTGCCTCCTATGTACAAGAATATAACTACTATAATACTGCTCCTATGTACAAGAATATAACTGCTATAATACTGCCTCCTATGTACAAGAATATAACTACTATAATACTGCTCCTATGTACAAGAATATATAACTACTATAATACTGCCCCCTATGTACAGGAATATAACTACTATAATACTGCCCCCTATGTACAAGAATATAACTACTATAATACTGCTCCTATGTACAAGAATATAACTACTATAATACCGCTCTATATACAGGAATATAACTACTATAATACTGCCTCCTATGTACAAGAATATAACTACTATAATACTGCTCCTATGTACAAGAATATAACTACTATAATACTGCTCCTATGTACAGGAATATAACTACTATAATACTGCTCCTATGTACAAGAATATAACTACTATAATACCGCTCTATATACAGGAATATAACTACTATAATACTGCTCCTATGTACAAGAATATAACTACTATAATACTGCTCCTATGTACAAGAATATAACTACTATAATACTGCCTCCTATGTACAAGAATATAACTACTATAATATTGCCTCCTATGTACAAGAATATAACTACTATAATACCGCTCTATATACAGGAATATAACTACTATAATACTGCCCCCTATATACAAGAATATAACCACTATAATACTGCTCCTATGTACAAGAATATAACTACTATAATACTGCTCCTATGTACAAGAATATAACTACTATAATACTGCTCCTATGTACAAGAATATAACTACTATAATACTGCCCCCTATGTACAAGAATATAACTACTATAATACTGCCTCCTATGTACAGGAATATAACTACTATAATACTGCTCCTATGTACAAGAATAGAACTACTATAATACTGCTCCTATGTACAAGAATATAACTACTATAATACTGCCTCCTATGTACAAGAATATAACTACTATAATACTGCTCCTATGTACAAGAATATAACTACTATAATACTGCCCCCTATGTACAAGAATATAACCACTATAATACTGCTCCTATGTACAAGAATATAACTACTATAATACTGCTCCTATGTACAAGAATATAACTACTATAATACTGCTCCTATGTACAAGAATATAACTACTATAATACTGCTCCTATGTACAAGAATATAACTACTATAATACTGCCTCCTATGTACAAGAATAGAACTACTATAATACTGCTCCTATGTACAAGAATATAACTACTATAATACTGCTCCTATGTACAAGAATATAACTACTATAATACTGCCTCCTATGTACAAGAATATAACTACAATAATACTGCTCCTATGTACAGGAATATAACTACTATAATACTGCTCCTATGTACAAGAATATAACTACTATAATACTGCCTCCTATGTACAAGAAAATAACTACTATAATACTGCTCCTATGTACAAGAATATAACTACTATAATACTGCTCCTATGTACAAGAATATAACTACTATAATACTGCTCCTATGTACAAGAATATAACTACTATAATACTGCTCCTATGTACAGGAATATAACTACTATAATACTGCTCCTATGTACAAGAATATAACTACTATAATACTGCCTCCTATGTACAAGAAAATAACTACTATAATACTGCTCCTATGTACAAGAATATAACTACTATAATACTGCTCCTATGTACAAGAATATAACTACTATAATACTGCTCCTATGTACAAGAATATAACTACTATAATACTGCTCCTATGTACAAGAATATAACTACTATAATACTGCTCCTATGTACAAGAACATAACTACTATAATACTGCCTCCTATGTACAAGAATATAACTACTATAATACTGCTCCTATGTACAAGAACATAACTACTATAATACTGCCTCCTATGTACAAGAATATAACTACTATAATACTGCTCCTATGTACAAGAATATAACTACTATAATACTGCTCCTATGTACAAGAATATGACTACTATAATACTGCTCCTATGTACAGGAATATAACTACTATAATACTGCTCCCATGTACAAGAATATAACTACTATAATACTGCTCCTATGTACAAGAATATAACTACTATAATACTGCTCCTATGTACAGGAATATAAGTATTTCATTGTATAAGATGCAGTATGTATGGGATAACACATCATCTAAAGAGAAGTAATGACTCCGCTGTTTCACCGTTTAGGAGACACATGGACATTAGGGACTGGCGCACAATCACTATATTTTCCTGCAATCAAAATGGGTGAGTAAATTTGTATATAAATTCTTGCACTGCTAGCATTGTTCTTACACCATGCTTTACACTGCAGCTGTGCTTGTTCAGAATGTCTGCTTTGCACAAGATGATGAGCTGGGGATTGTATTTTACAATGAGTGAAGACCATAATTTTAGGGTTTGACCCTTTGTGGTTCTTGTGATTTCTGATATTTGGGGGGGGGGGGGCAGGCCACAATTTTTTATTTCGTTCCATTCTCAAAATGTCTTATTTTTGTGTCACAGGGAAAACAAATCATTGATCTTCAGTCACCTGCAGAAACCTATGATTGACAGGTGAGATGATGACTACTCCTAAGGTTGCATTCACAGGACCGTATGTATTTTGCGGATCAGCAAAAAATATGGATGACAGCTGTGTAACGTCTGCGTTGTGTCCGTCTTTTTTTGCGGATCAATTATAACAATGCTATTCCCGTCTGCAAAAAAGACAAGAACAGGACATGTTCTATCTTGTTTTTCAGAACTGCAGCACAGGTATACGGATGCGCACAGCGCGCGGTGTGCTGTCCGCATTTTTTGCTGAAGCATTAAAATAAATAGGTTTATATCTAATCCGCAAAAACTGCGTATCAGATGCGGACCAAAAATATCATGTGACTGAGGCCGATCTGCGTGGATGCAGAGTTACAGCAGCTCTCTGTCTGCTCCCTGCACTCATCTGTATGAGACATGCAGGAAGACAACAGAAAGTGACAGCCAGGAGAACACGAAAGCCAATGGAGGAGCAGAAATTAAGAGAAAAATCACCACAAGGTGGCGCTGTCACTAAAACTAATCACGGAAGCTCACATTTTAGGCCAATGCTGGTCTCGTCCTCGATTAGAAACACACAAGTGGGAGCGTATATACAGTCATGTGAAAAAATTAGGACACCCTTTGAAAGCATGTGGTTTTTTGTAACATTTTTAATAAAAGGTTATTTCATCTCCGTTTCAACAATACAGAGAGATTAAAGTAATCCGACTAAACAAAGAAAACTGAAGAAAAGTCTTTTCAAGATCTTCTGTAAATGTCATTCTACAAAAATGCCTATTCTAACTGAGGAAAAAGATAGGACACCCTTGCCCCTAATAGCGAGTGTTACCTCCTTTGGCTGAAATAACTGCAGTGAGACGGTTCTTGTAGCCATCTACCAGTCTTCGACATCGGTCTGAGGAAATTTGACCCCACTCCTCAATGCAGAACTTTTTCAGCTGTGAGATGTTTGAGGGGTTTCTTGCACGTACAGCCCTTTTCAAGTCACCCCACAGCATCTCAATGGGATTCAAATCTGGACTTTGACTTGGCCATTCCAGGACTCTCCATTTCTTCTTTTTCAGCCAATCTTTGGTTGATTTACTAGTATGTTTTGGGTCATTGTCATGTTGCATGGTCCAGTTCCGCTTCAGCTTTAATTTTCTAACTGATGGTCTCACATGTTCTTCAAGCACCTTCTGATACACAGTAGAATTCATCGTGGATTCTATGATGGTGAGCTGACCAGGTCCTGCTGCAGCAAAGCAGCCCCAAACCATGACACTTCCACCTCCATGCTTCACAGTTGGTATGAGGTTCTTTTCTTGGAATGCTGTGCTTTGGTTTACGCCAAACATGTCCTCTGCTGTTGTGTCCAAATAATTCAATTTTGGACTCATCTGTCCAAAGAACATTATTCCAGAAGTCCTGGTCTTTGTCAACTTTATCTCTGGCAAATGTCAGTCTGGCCTCGATGTTTCTCTTGGAAAGCAAAGGTTTCCTCCTTGCACACCTCCCATGCAAGTTAAACTTGTACAGTCTCTTTCTGATTGTAGAGGCATGTACTTCTACATCAACAGTAGCCAGAGCCTGCTGTAGTTCTCGAGATGACACTTTAGGGTTTTTGGAGACCTCTTTTAGCATCTTGCGGTCTGCTCTTGGGGTGAACTTGCTGGGGCGACCAGTCCTGGGCATGTTGGCAGTTGTTTTGAAAGCCCTCCACTTGTAGACTATCTTCCGGACAGTGGAATGGCTGATTTCAAAATCTTTTGAGATCTTTTTAAATCCCTTCCCAGACTCATAGGCTGCTACAATCTTTTTTCTGAAGTCCTCTGACAGCTCTTTTGCTCTCACCATGGTGCTCACTCTCACTTCAACAGTCAGGAGCACACCAAACTAAATGTCTGAGGTTTAAATAGGGCAAGCCTCATTCAACATGCAGAGTAACGATCTACTAATTATGTGCACCTGGTGTGATATACCTGTGTGAGATCTGAGCCAATTTAAGAGGGAATACATGTGAGGGTGTCCTATCTTTTTCCTCAGTTAGAATAGGCATTTTTGTAGAATGACATTTACATAAGATCTTGAAAAGACTTTTCTTCAGTTTTCTTTGTTTAGTTGGATTACTTTAATCTCTCTGTATTGTTGAAACGGAGATGAAATAACCTTTTATTAAAAATGTTACAAAAAACCACATGCTTTCAAAGGGTGTCCTAATTTTTTCACATGACTGTATATATATATATATATATATATATACACACATACACACACATACTGTACGTTTCTCTTTTCTACATAAATATAACATAATTCTTTTTTTTTATTGATGTAAATGTTTACAATTTTAAAAGCCATATCTAACCAGTAGGTGGCGCTGGTGTACATGATCCTGTGATATTATTTCCTGCAGTAGGTGGCGCTGGTGTACATGATCCTGTGATATTATTTCCAGCAGTAGGCGGCGCTGGTGTACATGATCCTGTGATATTATTTCCAGCAGTAGGTGGCGCTGGTGTACATGATCCTGTGATATTATTTGCGGCAGTAGGTGGCGATGGTGTACATGATCCTGTGATATTATTTCCGGCAGTAGGTGGCGCTGGTGTACATAATCCTGTGACTTTATTTCCAGCAGTAGGTGGCGCTGGTGCTCACTGGAAGGGTAAGAATTAATTTCCCTTTTTTATAGGGCGGTATCCACCATGTAGTGAAGCTGTTCAGCCACAAGATGTCAGCAGTGAGCTGAATGGACCTTTCCATAGAGTTACAGCGCGGGGGAATATGGGGTCACTTCTGATGAACTTATTGCTCACTGGGGGGAGGGGCGATTCTGGAGACTGTCTGGGCATGGACAGGTCATTGGTTTTGGTTGAAATGGAAAATATATTTTATTGTAGTTTATTTGAAATATTACATTTTTAATATGGACAAAATATAAAAGTTGTATTTGGCAGGTTATGGATGGAACTATCGCACAATTTGTATGAATGTACTCGGAGATCGGAATCAGACCTGGAGCCGGAGAGTTTGGAGTCGTTTATCCGATAAACCGCTCTATGAGAACGTTGGAAGGACGGAGATCGGATTTTCTACGTATCATTTTTTGGAAGCGTTTTATAGACGATGTTTTTTGCATATGGCGGTGCGACATTGAGACCCTACAAGAGTTCTTTTCCTTTATAAATAACATATGGCCCGAATTAAAATTCACAGCACATACAGATTTTTCTAAAATACCTTTTTTGGATACTTGGGTCATAAAGGGTCAGGATGGAGTTTGTCAAACAGATCTATATATTAAGAGCACAGACCGTAATAGCCTACTTTGCTATGATAGCAACCACCCACCGGCAACGAAAAGGTCCATTCCTTATTCTCAGTTTAAAAGGGTCAGCAGGATAGTTAGTGATCCCTCAATTCGGAATATTCGCCTTGGAGAAATGACCAATAAGTTTAGGCAAAGGGGCTACCCCGAACGGCTACTTACGGATCAACGTAATAAATGTGAAACATTGCCAATCAAACGCGAAACCATTTCTAAAAAACTTCCCCTAGTTATACAATATCATCCTTGGATTAACCGAGTTAGGGCGGTAATTAATAGGCATTGGAATATTATCACCAGGTCTTACCCTCAGATTACAGAATTCCAAAGTCCCCCAATGCTATGTTACAAGCGGGCAAATAATTTAAGGGACAAAATCATTAGAGCAGATGTAGGTACAGCTAAAAAGGGCCCCCGACAAATGACATTCTCTACTGTCAGGAAGGGCACCTTTTCCTGATTAAGCTGCATCCACTGCTCCAGCATAATAAAAGGCCCATATATCTCACATCCGCATAGTGGGGAACAAATTCCCGTAAAGGGCCACTTCACATGTAACAGTTCCTTCATTATATATCTATTGAAATGTCCATGTGGACTCTGTTACGTAGGGGAGACTACAATGAGAATGAAGGATCGTTTTGCGAAACACAAATCGACCATTCGTAATGAAAATCTATTATTGCCAATTCCTTTGCACTTTTCGCAACAAAAACATAATGTGGCCCAGCTTAGGTTTCAGATTATCGAGGAGGTATTACCCCCCCGAAGAGGGGGAAATAGGGTTGAGTTATTGTTACAACGTGAAGCCTATTGGATACACCGCCTACAGACGCTGACACCCAAAGGGTTGAATCGTGAGTACGCGGTCAGCAGTTTTCTATGAGAACATATATGAATTGATCTTGCGAGTAATTACCCGTTTATATTCGTATTAATGAGAACTTTTGTCTTTATATTCTTTATGTGTTTCCACAGTGTAACTGAACTTGCGATCCCTGACGATACAGAGGGATCGCATCCATGTGTGTATTTCAGATGTTAGTAAACATACCTTGGTTGCCTTGCCAACATGACGCTTGAATCAGATGACCTGAAGTTCGATCATGTGATGAGGGGCGGGCTATTTAAACATGTCTTGATATTCATTTCATTGCCATTTGCATGAGTTTGAGAAAGGCACTTGCACGTGCCGAAACGCGCGTCACTTCTATCCATAAGTGGCGAATAAAATATTGAGAATTGTACCAGAAGGAGTGCCGACCTTTTCTTCATATATGGTGTACATGATCCTGTGATATTATTTCCAGCAGTAGGTGGTGCTGGTGTACATGATCCTGTGATATTATTTCCAGCAGTAGGTGGCGCTGGTGTACATGATCCTGTGATATTATTTCCAGCAGTAGGCGGCGCTGGTGTACATGATCCTGTGATATTATTTCCAGCAGTAGGTGGCGCTGGTGTACATGATCCTGTGATATTATTTGCGGCAGTAGGTGGCGATGGTGTACATGATCCTGTGATATTATTTCCGGCAGTAGGTGGCGCTGGTGTACATAATCCTGTGACTTTATTTCCAGCAGTAGGTGGCGCTGGTGCTCACTGGAAGGGTAAGAATTAATTTCCCTTTTTTATAGGGCGGTATCCACCATGTAGTGAAGCTGTTCAGCCACAAGATGTCAGCAGTGAGCTGAATGGACCTTTCCATAGAGTTACAGCGCGGGGGAATATGGGGTCACTTCTGATGAACTTATTGCTCACTGGGGGGAGGGGCGATTCTGGAGACTGTCTGGGCATGGACAGGTCATTGGTTTTGGTTGAAATGGAAAATATATTTTATTGTAGTTTATTTGAAATATTACATTTTTAATATGGACAAAATATAAAAGTTGTATTTGGCAGGTTATGGATGGAACTATCGCACAATTTGTATGAATGTACTCGGAGATCGGAATCAGACCTGGAGCCGGAGAGTTTGGAGTCGTTTATCCGATAAACCGCTCTATGAGAACGTTGGAAGGACGGAGATCGGATTTTCTACGTATCATTTTTTGGAAGCGTTTTATAGACGATGTTTTTTGCATATGGCGGTGCGACATTGAGACCCTACAAGAGTTCTTTTCCTTTATAAATAACATATGGCCCGAATTAAAATTCACAGCACATACAGATTTTTCTAAAATACCTTTTTTGGATACTTGGGTCATAAAGGGTCAGGATGGAGTTTGTCAAACAGATCTATATATTAAGAGCACAGACCGTAATAGCCTACTTTGCTATGATAGCAACCACCCACCGGCAACGAAAAGGTCTATTCCTTATTCTCAGTTTAAAAGGGTCAGCAGGATAGTTAGTGATCCCTCAATTCGGAATATTCGCCTTGGAGAAATGACCAATAAGTTTAGGCAAAGGGGCTACCCCGAACGGCTACTTACGGATCAACGTAATAAATGTGAAACATTGCCAATCAAACGCGAAACCATTTCTAAAAAACTTCCCCTAGTTATACAATATCATCCTTGGATTAACCGGGTTAGGGCGGTAATTAATAGGCATTGGAATATTATCACCAGGTCTTACCCTCAGATTACAGAATTCCAAAGTCCCCCAATGCTATGTTACAAGCGGGCAAATAATTTAAGGGACAAAATCATTAGAGCAGATGTAGGTACAGCTAAAAAGGGCCCCCGACAAATGACATTCTCTACTGTCAGGAAGGGCACCTTTTCCTGATTAAGCTGCATCCACTGCTCCAGCATAATAAAAGGCCCATATATCTCACATCCGCATAGTGGGGAACAAATTCCCGTAAAGGGCCACTTCACATGTAACAGTTCCTTCATTATATATCTATTGAAATGTCCATGTGGACTCTGTTACGTAGGGGAGACTACAATGAGAATGAAGGATCGTTTTGCGAAACACAAATCGACCATTCGTAATGAAAATCTATTATTGCCAATTCCTTTGCACTTTTCGCAACAAAAACATAATGTGGCCCAGCTTAGGTTTCAGATTATCGAGGAGGTATTACCCCCCCGAAGAGGGGGAAATAGGGTTGAGTTATTGTTACAACGTGAAGCCTATTGGATACACCGCCTACAGACGCTGACACCCAAAGGGTTGAATCGTGAGTACGCGGTCAGCAGTTTTCTATGAGAACATATATGAATTGATCTTGCGAGTAATTACCCGTTTATATTCGTATTAATGAGAACTTTTGTCTTTATATTCTTTATGTGTTTCCACAGTGTAACTGAACTTGCGATCCCTGACGATACAGAGGGATCGCATCCATGTGTGTATTTCAGATGTTAGTAAACATACCTTGGTTGCCTTGCCAACATGACGCTTGAATCAGATGACCTGAAGTTCGATCATGTGATGAGGGGCGGGCTATTTAAACATGTCTTGATATTCATTTCATTGCCATTTGCATGAGTTTGAGAAAGGCACTTGCACGTGCCGAAACGCGCGTCACTTCTATCCATAAGTGGCGAATAAAATATTGAGAATTGTACCAGAAGGAGTGCCGACCTTTTCTTCATATATGGTGTACATGATCCTGTGATATTATTTCCAGCAGTAGGTGGTGCTGGTGTACATGATCCTGTGATATTATTTCCAGCAGTAGGTGGCGCTGGTGTACATGATCCTGTGATATTATTTCCAGCAGTAGGTGGCGCTGGTGTACATGATCCTGTGATATTATTTCCAGCAGTAGGTGGCGCTGGTGTACATGATCCTGTGATATTATTTCCAGCAGTAGGTGGCGCTGGTGTACATGATCCTGTGATATTATTTCCAGCAGTAGGTGGCGCTGGTGTACATAATCCTGCGATATTATTTCCAGCAGTAGGTGGCGCTGGTGTACATGATCCTGTGATATTATTTCCAGCAGTAGGTGGCTCTGGTGTACATGATCCTGTGATATTATATCCAGCAGTAGGTGGCGCTAGTGTACATGATCCTGTGATATTATTTCCAGCAGTAGGTGGCGCTGGTGTACATGATCCTGTGATATTATTTCCAGCAGTAGGTGGCGCTGGTGTACATGATCCTGTGATATTACATCCAGCAGTAGGTGGCTGTCCATAGAGTTACAGGGCGGGGGAATATGGGGTCACTTCTGATCAATTTACTGCTCATTGGGGGGTGATTTCGGAGACTGTCTATGGACAGATAATTGGTTTGAGTTACAGAGATAATTATTTGGGGGGTTAAAGTCTTATATCCGATAAATCTCTGTCTTTTTGAGAACTTCACTTCTGTCGTTTGCTGAGGTTACGATGTGATCGATCGGAGGGAAGGTGATTTAAAGAGAAGGTTCTGCTGTTTGTTGGGTTCTCGTCTTTTTTTTTATTTATTTTTTTATTTTTTTTCTGTTTCCAATGGTTCTTAATGAACCCGTCCCTAATAAATGACTCCAAAGCTGGTGAGAAGGCGTAACTTTCGCTATTAGAGGCAGACAAAATCCCCACACCAATACCAAGGCTAAAAGATTGTAGGGAAATACTGCGGGTATTGTCCAGAACTGCAGCCAGCAAACCCAAAAACTACCAGTGTTCCTCACCCCTCTGGTTGGAAAGAAGCTAATGCTACCCCTAGGTGTTCACCAGAGCTTGCTGCATGGACTTGGCTTCTAGGGACCCAGGTCACATCTGTGGTAGAAGACAGCAGAAAACTAGTGTGAGCTCGCTGGTAGCAGACTGACCAGGAAGGTACAAAAAAGTATTGGACAAGCAGAGTCAAAACCAGGAGAGACAGATACAACTGGACAAGTAGACAAGGAGTAAATCCAGAGACAAGCCAAAGGTCAGTTCACCAGGAGAATTAATAGAAGGCAAGTCAGCAGACTGAGGGTTAGTCCAGAAACAAGTGAAAAGTCAGCGCAGCGGGAATTCTAAAGCCGGAGCTGAGAGGAGCACAATGGACAGAAGCCAAGACACATACGTAATCACAGGCAGTGACGCAGAATGATTGCCTGCTGGAAATCCTCTGCCCGGCCTTCAGATTGGACGCCGAGTAGGAGTGCGGTTTTGCTTTACGTATTCCACTCTCTGATTGGATGATCAGCCAGAGCTTGACTTATTGGCATGGTAACTTTCCGGGAAGGGCCACTAGTGGATATGCTGCACGTGATCTCCCCAGAACCGCCACGCAAACCAAAGTGACCACTGCTGGGGAAGAGGAAGACACCACAGGATGGCAGCTAGGTAAGTTCCTTACAGCATTGGTGCCCATTACCCCTAAAAAGAGAAATAGAAAATGAGGCCAAATCTAAAAGAATTAATAATTTTTGAAGAGTCGACTGCGGGAAAGATGGAGAACAAGAAAAAGCAGACGAGATCCCAACAGACATCGGAACACTCACTATATAACCATCATACATGTGCTGAATAAACAGAGATCCGCCTCTAAAACCAACCTCCCTAATGTCTGCTATGGAAGGGCCCCAACTCTGAAACTGCTTGTGGCCCCCAGTCATCCAGAGCAGCATAAGAGGAAGCCATCAGTAGTCTCGAGATGAAGAAGAAGGGGAGCGATCGGTGCAGCAATCCTCGGAGCCGCAGGAGAGGAGGTCCATATTACACCCCTGACCGCTCGGTCCAGTTACGTCCTCTGTCTCACAGACACTTGTCGTGGATCACAATATATGTCGCCAACCAAACCCTGCCCCCCCGTCACAGTAAAAGCCGATCCCTGAAACATGGCGCATCCCGACATTGTACTCTGAAAGATACGTATAAAATCGGATCTCCGTCCTTCCAACGTTCTCATAGAGCGGTTTATCGGATAAACGACTCCAAACTCTCCGGCTCCAGGTCTGATTCCGATCTCCGAGTACATTCATACAAATTGTGCGATAGTTCCATCCATAACCTGCCAAATACAACTTTTATATTTTGTCCATATTAAAAATGTAATATTTCAAATAAACTACAATAAAATATATTTTCCATTTCAACCAAAACCAATGACCTGTCCATGCCCAGACCGTCTCCAGAATCGCCCCTCCCCCCAGTGAGCAATAAGTTCATCAGAAGTTACCCCATATTCCCCCGCGCTGTAACTCTATGGAAAGGTCCATTCAGCTCACTGCTGACATCTTGTGGCTGAACAGCTTCACTACATGGTGGATACCGCCCTATAAAAAAGGGAAATTAATTCTTACCCTTCCAGTGAGCACCAGCGCCACCTACTGCTGGAAATAAAGTCACAGGATTATGTACACCAGCGCCACCTACTGCCGGAAATAATATCACAGGATCATGTACACCATCGCCACCTACTGCCGCAAATAATATCACAGGATCATGTACACCAGCGCCACCTACTGCTGGAAATAATATCACAGGATCATGTACACCAGCGCCACCTACTGCTGGAAATAATATCACAGGATCATGTACACCATCGCCACCTACTGCCACAAATAATATCACAGGATCATGTACACCAGCGCCACCTACTGCCGCAAATAATATCACAGGATCATGTACACCAGCGCCACCTACTGCAGGAAATAATATCACAGGATCATGTACACCAACGCCACCTACTGCTGGAAATAATATCACAGGATCATGTACACAAGCGCCACCTACTGCCAGGAATAATATCACAGGATCATGTACACCAGCGCCACCTACTGCCACAAATAATATCACAGGATCATGTACACCAGCGCCTCCTACTGCCACAAATAATATCACAGGATCATGTACACCGCCGCCACCTACTGCTGGAAATAATATCACAGGATCATGTACACCAGCACCACCTACTGCTGGAAATAATATCACAGGATCATGTACACCAGCGCCACCTACTGCTGGAAATAATATCACAGGATCATGTACACCAGCACCACCTACTGCTGGAAATAATATCACAGGATCATGTACACCAGCACCACCTACTGCTGGAAATAATATCACAGGATCATGTACACCAGCGCCACCTACTGCTGTATGTAATATCACAGGATCATGTACACCAGCGCCACCTACTGCTGGAAATAATATCACAGGATCATGTACACCAGCGCCACCTACTGCTGGAAATAATATCACAGGATCATGTACACCAGCGCCACCTACTGCTGGAAATAAAGTCACAGGATCATGTACACCAGCGCCATCTACTGCCACAAATAATATCACAGGATAATGTACACAAGCGCCACCTACCACTTAGATATGGCTTTTACATTTACATCCATTAATCTGCAGGCCAGCAGAAGAGATCTGAAAGACAAGCACAAGCCGTGGCCTGCAGCAGGGAGTGAGCCTGAGGCATCTGGCACCCGGTCTCGGAGCGCAGTTTTAACATGTAGACCGATCAAATACAATGAAATAATACTGCTGATGTCTTCTCTGTTTCCAGGATGCTGTACGAGAGACCAGAAGCCCTGAAGCCTCCGTAAGTTATTCCAAGGTGCTTAGAGCAGTGGCGTACATAGAGAAGTAAGGCCCCCATAGCAAGGATTAAACCAGGCCCCCACACACAGGACAGTAGGAGTTACACCTAAACCCCTTTCAATGACCGTTAAACAATTTTTTCCACTGCCTCATTTGCTAAAAGTTGTTCCTTTAGAAGGTAAAGTCCTGACCGAGTTATCACCTCCAGTAGAAGAGAAGATAATCCCAACTAAGACTGGGCCCCCTGTTGCATTTGGGCCCCGTAGCAGTCGCATGGTCTGCCGCTATGGTAGTTACACCCCTGCCTGATAATCATAGTAATTGATTTCAGTGGGAACAGTGAATACAGGCGTAAGAGGTTCATACAGGTCCCATAGGGGCAACAGGTAAGGCTACTTTCACACTTGCGTTCAGAGCGGATCCGTCTGCATTATATTGCAAAAAAAATTCTAAGTGTCAAAGTAGCTCAGACGGATCCGTCCAGACTTTACATTGAAAGTCAATGGGGGACGGATTCGTTTGAAAATTGAGCCACAGTGTGTCATCTTCAAACGGATCCGTCCCCATTGACTTACATTGTAAGTCTGGACGGATCCGTTTGCCTCCGCACGGCCAGACGGACACCCGAACGCTGCAAGCAGCGTTCGGGTGTCCGCCTGCTGAGCGGAGGACAAATGCTGCCAGACTGATGCCTTCTGAGCGGATCCGCATCCACTCAGAATGCATTAGGGCAGTACGGAAGCGTTCGGGGCCGCTTGTGAGAGCCTTTGAACGGAACTCACAAGCGGAGCCCCGAACGCTAGTGTGAAAGTAGCCTTATTGGATACAGTCCTTACAGTCGGCACCAGAAGAGGTAGAATTTAGTGCAGGTTCCTGTCCTAAGAGATCGCCTTGTCGTTGGTGGACAGGCACAAATACATAATTTTGTACAAAATGTATTTGCCAAGAATCTCACAGTTACGGCTCGTGTACACGATCATTGTTGACCAGTTCCCGTATTGAAGCTTGCAAACAGCAGGTCCGCAATATATAGGCACCGGCCATTTGTGCACCTCATCACGGATGTGGACCTATTCACTTGAATCTATGGAGTGCTTCCGTGGTTTTCTGTCCGTGCCTCCATGTTCTATTTTTTTGTGCTGCGGACGGATCAAGGTTCCATTCAAGTTGAATCCGCATGGATGGTGCCAGTGCATTGGGGTCCACAATGCACAGAAAGTAAAGCACACGTTAGTTTGCTGGAGCCCTTATAACTTAGCTGTAGCATTAGTACCTTTTCTCTAGCGAGTATGGCTATTGTATTTACTTTATTATTTGTCTTTTTCATTACGTTATTCTATCAAAAAATTATAGTGCAAAGCAGAAAAAACATTAAAATCTTCAAAAGATGAAACAATGCGGCCCTCACCCCAAAGCCGGCGTATTTCATGGATTTATGAACAAAGTAAGGATTTTATGGTGAGCGACGCATTGTTTCATCTTTTGATGATTGGACTGTGAAGTATTTGACCCAGAGCACCACTTATCCACTGCTTGTCGCCCCTGAGCAAGTTCCATAGAGTTCAATGGTATCGCAGTGATCTGAGCAGAGGAAGGTAGTGCCGACACATGTCATTTATTGAACAAAAAACATTTCAAATTTGACATTTTTAGGATGAAACAATTTGGTGCAACAAACTGCTTTTGTAACATTTTGGTAAGGGCGGGAGATTACATATTATTTCTAGATAACAGTTTGGCTGCATTTCCCATGAAAATGTAAAACTGGAGGTTGAAAATGGAAGAGGGAGCAGTTGTCTAGAGAGCGAGATCTCCGGGCTTTATTACTTGTAGAAGACACGGCCAAACGCAAACTGGAATAACACTTTCATCTACTTGGGAAAAAAGACACACTGGGTGTAATGATTAATGCTCTTCTCTCTGCCAGACGGACAGGTGTTCTCACGGTGACTCCATGGCTAGCGCCGATTGTATGGAATAGACTCTTCAATATAGACATACTCAACGCACAATTCCACAAGAGAAGAGTTCACATTGGACTGACTGTGTTTGCTATTAGAAAGTAAGGAAATCCAGACAATTCACACTCATTCTATATACATTCTATATAGTATAACTACTATAATACTGCTCCTATGTACAAGAATATAACTACTATAATACTGTTCCTATGTACAAGAATATAACTACTATAATACTGTTCCTATGTACAAGAATATAACTACTATAATACTGCTCCTATGTACAAGAATATAACTACTATAATACTGCCTCCTATGTACAAGAATATAACTACTATAACACTGCTCCTATGTACAAGAATATAACTACTATAACACTGCTCCTATGTACAAGAATATAACTACTATAATACTGCCTCCTATGTACAAGAATATAACTACTATAATACTGCATCCTATATACAAGAATAGAACTACTATAATACTGCTCCTATGTACAGGAATATAACTACTATAATACTGCCTCCTATGTACAAGAATATAACTACTATAATACTGCCTCCTATATACAAGAATATAACTACTATAATACTGCCTCCTGTGTACAAGAATATACCTACTATAATACTGCTCCTATGTACAAGAATATAACTACTATAATACTGCTCCTATGTACAAGAATATAACTGCTATAATACTACTTCTATGTACAAGAATATAACTACTATAATACTGCCTCCTATGTACAAGGATATAACTACTATAATACTGCTCCTATGTACAAGAATATAACTGCTATAATACTGCCGCCTATGTACAAGAATATAACTACTATAATACTGCCTCCTATGTACAAGAATATAACTACTATAATACTGCCTCCTATGTACAAGAATATAACTACTATAATACTGCCTCCTATGTACAAGAATATAACTACTATAATACTGCCTCCTACGTAGAAGAATATAACTACTATAATACTGCTCCTATGTACAAGAATATAACTACTATAATACTGCTCCTATGTACAAGAATATAACTGCTATAATACTACTCCTATGTACAAGAATATAACTACTATAATACTGCCTCCTATGTACAAGAATATAACTACTATAATACTGCCTCCTATGTACAAGAATATAACTACTATAATACTGCATCCTATGTACAAGAATATAACTGCTATAATACTACTTCTATGTACAAGAATATAACTACTATAATACTGCCTCCTATGTACAAGAATATAACTACTATAATACTGCCTCCTATGTACAAAGATATAACTACTATAATACTGCTCCTGTGTACAAGAATATAACTACTATAATACTGCCTCCTATGTACAAGAATATAACTACTATAATACTGCTCCTATGTACAAGAATATAACTGCTATAATACTACTTCTATGTACAAGAATATAACTACTATAATACTGCTCCTATGTACAAGAATATAACTGCTATAATACTACTTCTATGTACAAGAATATAACTACTATAATACTGCCTCCTATGTACAAGAATATAACTACTATAATACTGCCTCCTATGTACAAGAATATAACTACTATAATACTGCCTCCTACGTACAAGAATATAACTACTATAATACTGCCTCCTACGTACAAGAATATAACTACTATAATACTGCTCCTATGTACAAGAATATAACTACTATAATACTGCTCCTATGTACAAGAATATAACTGCTATAATACTACTCCTATGTACAAGAATATAACTACTATAATACTGCCTCCTATGTACAAGAATATAACTACTATAATACTGCCTCCTATGTACAAGAATATAACTACTATAATACTGCCTCCTACGTACAAGAATATAACTACTATAATACTGCCTCCTACATACAAGAATATAACTACTATAATACTGCTCCTATGTACAAGAATATAACTACTATAATACTGCTCCTATGTACAAGAATATAACTACTATAATACTGCCTCCTATGTACAAGAATATAACTACTATAATGCTGCCTCCTATGTACAAGAATATAACTGCTATAATACTGCTCATATGTACAAGAATATAACTACTATAATACTGCCTCCTATGTACAAGAATATAACTACTATAATACTGCCTCCTATGTACAAGGATATAACTACTATAATACTGCTCCTATGTACAAGAATATAACTACTATAATACTGCCTCCTATGTACAAGAATATAACTACTATAATACTGCCTCCTATGTACAAGGATATAACTACTATAATACTGCCTCCTATGTACAAGAATATAACTACTATAATACTGCTCCTATGTACAAGAATATAACTACTATAATGCTGCCTCCTATGTACAAGAATATAACTACTATAATACTGCTCCTATGTACAACAATATAACTACTATAATACTGCCTCCTATGTACAAGAATATAACTACTATAATACTTTTCTTTATAAACCACATGTTTTCTGACCATTTTTTCTGTTCTCTTTTTTCGGTACACCAAGTTTATCAAACATTTTCTGGACACAGCTGAGAAGGTTTTCATGACTGGACACCGGTTCACTTATTATGTAATGACCGACCAGCCCACTGCCATCCCCAACATTACACTGAGTGAAAAGAGAAATCTGGTTGTCCTGGAGGTCCCAGCCTACAAAAGATGGCAGGACATCACCATGAGGAGGATGCAGATCATTCGAGACTTCATCGATGATCGGTTTGTCAATGAGGTGGACTATCTGGTGTGTTTAGATGTGGACATGGTCTTCGCAGACCAGGTTGGGGTTGAGATCCTCAGTGATGTTTATGGTGTCATCCATCCGGGTTTTTTCACATCGTCTCGCAAGAAGTTTACCAATGAAAGGAGACCTCAGTCTGCAGGTTGCATCCCTGAAGACGAGGGCGATTTCTATTACACGGGGGCCCATTTTGGAGGCACAGTGGAAGAGATCTACAAGTTGACCAACCATTGCCACCACGCCATGCTGTCCGATAAAGCTATAAACATAGAAGCTCAGTGGCATGATGAAAGTTATCTCAACAGATATTTCCTGTATTACAAACCCACCAAGGTCCTGTCTCCAGAGTATTCCTGGAACTACTACTACGGAAACCCAGCCGTAGTCGAGAAGGAGATTTATTGATTTGCCTAAGGAATATGCCAAAGTACGTGACAACCGGTGACACTCCACACAGCGGATTGGAGGTTGAGGGTTTTTATGCAATATCTCTAATTCTTCTATAGTCCTCATCCTCCCGCATATTATCTTAAACCTCTTTGTTCTTGAGTTCTCGTATCTCGAGAATCTTCCATGTTACTCCTCATGGATGATACTTGAACCTGATTGTGTCTGTACAGATATTGCTGCCATTCCTATGAAGCTTATTACAATGGCCATGCGATGACTTGTAAAATAGTTTTTGAATTGAGACATTGTATTTACTATATTGACATTCTTTGGTGAAATTTGTGTAATTTTTTATTATCTTTTTTGCATGGCCACTCGTAATTTTTGTAAGTGTAATGCTGAGATATCACCCACACCAAGGAGCCCGAGCAAATAAAAGGGGTAATCTGACTCTAAACAGTAACATTCAACTGGTTAAATATGGTCAGTTTACCTTTACAATTTGGCGCTGAAGGTCAGCTGCGATCCTAATCATTCACCGCTGTCATTTAAGAATCTTCTAGCAAAATGTGACTGCAGCAACCAAGCTGAGCCAGCACTATGACTATGGTGGTAAATGTAGAGAATACACAGCCTTTTTAATGTCTTCTCGCATCTTTAACCCCTTAAGGACGCAGGGCGTATCGGTATTCCGGCGCCGCGGGGGTTAATCGGAACGGGATGCCGGCTGAAATCATTCAGCCGGCATCCCGTAACAACGCAGGGGGGGGTCATTTGACCCCCCCGTATCGGCGATCGCAGAAAACCGCAGGTCAATTCAGACCTGCGGTTTTCTGCGTTTCCGGTCCATTCGGGTGTCCTGTGACCCGATGAACCGGAAAAAGACTGCGATCGGTGGCGTAATTATACACCACCAATCGCAGTCCGAGGATTTGAGGAGGCGGTGCTGGCCCTGGTGCTGAACACTGCTGTCCAGGGTGCTGATTGGTGCAGGGGAGAGAGGCGCGAGATTCAAACTTCCTGCGCTCCTCTCTCCCCTCCTCTTCCTGTTCTGCACGAGCACCCGGCAGCATCGTCCAGCACCAGCTCCAGCACCAGCTCCCCCTAATCGCCATCCATCACCCTCCTGCACCCATCGCCACCCAGGTAGGTTAGGGTCAGTGAGGGAGAGGCACCGTTAGGCAGGGAAAGAAGGGAAAAGTTAGTTAGAAAAAAAACAAAACTTTTATTCCTAACTTTTTTGATCCATCTATCAGACCCCAGCCTCCCCCCTGCCACTTGCCCCCCCCTACCAGCCCCCCACCACCACCAGCCCCCCCACCCCCCACCAGCCCCTCCCCCCCCCCCCAGCCCCCCACCAGCCCCTCCCCCCCCCACTTCACCACCAGCCCCCTTTTTTTTTTTCTGCGTGCACTGACTGGTCGGCACTTTTTAGCGTCCGTCCACTGTTAGCGCCCGCCACCCCACTGTTAGCGCCCCACCACCCCACCGCTGATCAGCCTTGTACCGCTGATCAGCAAGTTTTAACTTTTTTTCCTAACACTTGCCCTTTTTTTCTTGCCTTTTTTAGTACGCGAACACCCATTGCCCCCACACACACGCACATATAATAAAGTTTGCCACACACGCACACCTACACGCACACACACCCATGGCCCGCCGGGTGTTCTCGGCCGAGGAGGCATATGCCCAGATTGCCTCAGACTCTGAGAGCCCCAGTGAGGATGAGGATGACCCCACATTCCTTTTATCATCCGCATCCTCCTCATCATCATCGGATGACGATGAGCCACCAAGGCGGCGGAGACGCCGCCAGGCGGAGCCAGGGGCCCCACATGCTAGGGATCCTGTGGCCCACCCTAGTACGAGCCGCCCTGGGGTTCGTACTGGTTTCCCGGCCCACCAAATAAGTTCACCGGAGCCCCCTGCCGATGAACTTAGCTGGTGTCCCCCAGTGGACTTTGAGCCTGAGATTCCGGATTTTGCTGGCAATCCTGGAATCCAGATTCCCACAGTGGGGTTTACTGAAATAGACTATTTTAGTTTTTTTTTCAGTAACCCACTGGTGAATCTGATGGTGGAGCAGACGAATCTGTACGCCCAACAGTTCGTCGCTCAAAACCCAGGCTCATTTTTGTCTAGACCCGGTGGCTGGACGCCGGTCAGTGCAGCCGAGATGAGGACATTTTGGGGCCTCATGCTGCATATGGGCCTGGTCAAAAAACCCAGTGTCAGGCATTACTGGAGTGGGGACGTCCTATACCAGACCCCACTGTACAGTATGGTCATGACACGTCCCCGGTTTGAGGCCATCCGGAAATGTCTGCATTATTCCGATAATGCAGCATGTCCACCCCGAGGTGATCCTGCCTATGACCGGCTGTATAAGATACGGCCGGTCATCGATCACTTTGGGGCCACATTTCAGCAGGCCTACGTACCTGGAAGGGAGGTCGCGGTTGATGAGTCTCTCGTTGCGTTCAAGGGGAGACTCAGTTTCCGCCAATATATTCCCACAAAGCGGGCGAGGTATGGCGTGAAGCTATACAAAATTTGTGAGAGTACCTCAGGGTACACTTACAAATTTCGTGTGTACGAGGGGCGAGATTCCCGTATTCAACCCCCAGAATGTCCCCCCACTCTGGGTGTTAGCGGGAAACTCGTGTGGGACCTTATGTACCCACTGCTGGATAAGGGTTACCACTTGTACGTGGATAACTTTTATACCAGCATTCCCTTGTTCAGGTCCCTTGCCGCCAGATCCACGTTCGCTTGTGGGACCGTGCGGAAAAATCAACGCGGCCTCCCTGCCTACCCCCTCCAGGTACCTATCCCCAGGGGTGAGACCCGTGCACTTACCAGTGGAAACCTGTTGCTGGTCAGGTATAAGGACAAGAGGGATGTCCTTATGCTGTCCACAATCCACGGTAACGGCACCACCCCAGTCTCTGTGCGAGGTACCACGGCAACGGTCCTCAAGCCCGATTGTATCGTCGACTACAATCGGTATATGGGAGGAGTTGATCTCTCTGATCAAGTCCTCACGCCATATAACGCCATGCGCAAACCCGGGCATGGTACAAAAAAGTTGCGGTCTACTTGGTGCAGGTTGCCATGTACAACTCTTTTGTACTATCCCGAAGCGCTGGCAGCACAGGGACATTCCTCCAGTTCTATGAGGCAGTCCTCAAGGACCTGATCTTTTCGGACCGGGAAAGAGCAGGCCGGAGTACCTCGGGAACTGTAGGCGTCCGGATCGTCCCTGGCCAACACTTTCCAGGTGTGGTCCCCCATACTGGAAAGAAGGGACGAACCCAAAAAAAGTGCAGAGTGTGTCGCAGGAGGGGATACGGAAGGACACCACCACTCAGTGCGACACGTGCCCCGATCATCCGGGCCTCTGCGTTATCGATTGCTTCAGGGAGTATCACACTCCCATGGAGTACTAAATTTTTATAATCCCCAACAGTCCACTAGAGAACATAAAAAACTATGGCTCTCAGCCTTTGGAGACACGAAAACATTTTTTTTTCCCCAAAAAATATTAGTTTTAGTGCAGGCATCCTCAAACTGCGGCCCTCCAGATGTTGTAAAACTATAACTCCCAGCATGCCCAGAAAAACCTACAGCCATCAGCAGGGCATGGTGGGAATTGCAGTTTTACAACATCTGGTGGGCCGCAGTTTTAGGATGCCTGCTTAGTGTCTCCAAAGTCTGAGAGCCATACATATTGGGCATCGTCGCGTGCGTAAAAGTCGTCGCTATAAAAATAACTTTTGACCAAACGCCTCGGATGAACGGTGTTAAAAATATAAAAAAAAAACGGTGCCAAAACAACAATTTTTGGGCAAAATTTCCATTTGAATCCTTTTTGCCGGTAATAAAGCAAGGGTTAACAGCCAAACAAAACTCAATATTTATTGCCCCGATTCTGTAGTTTGCAGAAACACCCCATATGTGGTCGTAAATGGCTATATAGCCGCAGGGCATAGAACGAAGGGAACTCCATACGGTTTCTGGAAGGCAGATTTTGATGGACAGTTTTTTTTTTGACACCATGTCCCATTAGAAGCCCCCCCTGATGTAGCCTAGACTAGAAACTCCAAAAAAGTGACCCCATCTAAGAAACTACACCCCTCAAGGTATTCAAAAGTTACTTTACAAACTATGTTAACCCTTTAGGTGTTCCACAAACTAAATAGCGAATGTAGAAACAATTTTAGAATTTTTTTGTTACATTGCCTCAAAAAAGAGTAATATAGAGCAACCAAAAATCATAGTTTACCCCTAAAATAGTCCCAAAACAACAACCCCCTTATCCCGTAGTTTCCTAGATGGGGTCACTTTTATGGAGTTTCTACTCTAGGGGTGCATCAGGGGGCTTGAAAGGGTACATGGTGTAAGTAAACCAGTCCAGCAAAATCTGCCTTCCAAAAACCGTTCCCCTTCTTCTATGTCCTGCCGTTCGGCCAAACCGTAGTTTACGACCACATATGGGGTGTTTCTGCAAACTACAGAATCAGGGCAACTCATTTTGAGTTTTGTTTGGCTGTTAACCCATTTTTTCCAGTAATAAAGTAAGGGTTAAATTGGAAAATTTTCCAAAAAATAGAAATTTCAAAATTGTTTCTCCATCTGCCATTAACTCTTGTGGAACACCTAAAGGGTTAACAAAGTTTGTAACCCCAGTTTTGAATACCTTGAGGGGTGTACTTTCTTAGATGGAGTCACTTTTTTGAAATTTCTATTCTAGGGGTGCAACAGGGGGCTTCAAATGGGACATGGTATAAACAAAACCAGTCCTGCAAAATCTGCCTTCCAAAACCCATATGGTGTTCCCCTCCTTCTATGTGCTCCTGTTCGGCCAAACAGTAGTTTACAACCACATATGGGGTGTTTCTGCAAACTACAGAATCAGGGCAACCCATTTTGAGTTTTTTTTGGCAGTTAACCCTTGTTTTACTCCTGGAAAAAATTGATTATATTGGAAAATTTTCCAAAAAATAGACATTTCAAAATTGTTTCTCCATCTGCCATTAACTCTTGTGAAACACCTAAAGGGTTAACAAAGTTTGTAACCCCAGTTTTGAATACCTTGAGGGGTGTACTTTCTTAGATGGAGTCACTTTTTTGAAATTTCTATTCTAGGGGTGCAACAGGGGGCTTCAAATGGGACATGGTATAAACAAAACCAGTCCTGCAAAATCTGCCTTCCAAAACCCATATGGTATTCCCCTCCTTCTATGTGCTCCTGTTCGGCCAAACAGTAGTTTACAACCACATATGGGGTGTTTCTGCAAACTACAGAATCAGGGCAACCCATTTTGAGTTTTGTTTGGCAGTTAACCCTTGTTTTACTCCTGGAAAAAATTGATTATATTGGAAAATTTTCCAAAAATTGACATTTCAAAATTGTTTCTCCATCTGCCATTAACTCTTGTGAAACACCTAAAGGGTTAACAAAGTTTGTAACCCCAATTTTGAATACCTTGAGGGGTGTACTTTCTTAGATGGAGTCACTTTTTTGAAATTTCTATTCTAGGGGTGCAACAGGGGGCTTCAAATGGGACATGGTATAAACAAAACCAGTCCTGCAAAATCTGCCTTCCAAAACCCATATGGTGTTCCCCTCCTTCTATGTGCTCCTGTTCGGCCAAACAGTAGTTTACAACCACATATGGGGTGTTTCTGCAAACAACAGAATCAGGGGAACCCATTTTGAGTTTTGTTTGGCAGTTAACCTTTGTTTTACTCCTGGAAAAAATTGATTATATTGGAAAATTTTCCAAAAAATAGACATTTCAAAATTGTTTCTCCATCTGCCATTAACTCTTGTGGAACACCTAAAGGGTTAACAAAGTTTCTAAACCCAGTTTTGAATACCTTGAGGGGTGTACTTTCTTAGATGGAGTCACTTTTTTGAAATTTCTATTCTAGGGGTGCAACAGGGGGCTTGAAATGGGACATGGTATAAACAAAACCAGTCCTGCAAAATCTGCCTTCCAAAACCCATATGGTGTTCCCCTCCTTCTATGTGCTCCCGTTCGGCCAAACAGTAGTTTACGACCACATATGGGGTGTTTCTGCAAACTACAGAATCAGGGCAACCCATTTTGAGTTTTGTTTGGCAGTTAACCCTTGTTTTACTCCTGGAAAAAATTGATTATATTGGAAAATTTTCCAAAAAATAGAAATTTCGAAATTGTTTCTCCATCTGCCATTAACTCTTGTGGAACACCTAAAGGGTTAATAAAGTTTGAAAAAACAGTTTTGAATACCTTGAGGGGTGTAGTTTCTAGAATGGGGTCATTTCTGGGAGGTTTCTATTATCTAAGCCCCACAATATGACTTCAAACCTGAACTGGTCTATAAAAAGTGGGATTTTGAAGATTTCAGAAAAATTTCAAAATTTGCTTCTAAACTTCTAAGCCTTGTAACATCCCCAAAAAATAAAATATCATTCCCAAAATGCTACAAACATGAAGTAGTCATATGGGGAATGTAAAATCATCACAATTTTTGGGGGTATTACTATGTATTACAGAAGTATAGAAACTGAAACTTTGAAATTTGCTAATTTTTCGAAATTTTTGGTAAAAATTGTATTTTTTTATGCAAAAAAATTCACTTTTTTGACCCAATTTTAGCAGTGTTATGAAGTACAATATGTGACGAAAAAACAATCTCAGAACGGCCTGGGTAAGTCAAAGCGTTTTAAAGTTATGAGCACTTAAATTGACACTGGTCAGATTTGCAAAAAATGGCCAAGTCCTTAAGGTGAAATAGGGCTGAGTCCTTAAGGGGTTAAGCACACTGCCCCCATGAGCACGGCAAGGGGAGGGTGTTAAAAAATATGGATCCCAGCCATGTATCATCTTCATAAACTGCAATCAATAGCGATCGTGCTGTGGTCTAATGGACACTGGCTCCCTATAAATGACAATCACTAGCCCATCATTATGTCTGCTTCTTAAAGGCATAGTACTAAAAACTCTGTTTACTTCCAGGACTGATGGGCTTATACAAATTGATTAAAATATGCACAATGTGCATACTGTAGTGATAAGCTCCTCCCTCTGGGCTGTCCTGTAGTGCTGTGATAATAAGCTCCTCCCTCTGGGCTGTGCTGTAGTGCTGTGATAATAAGCTCCCCCCTCTGGCCTGGGCTGTAGTGCTGTGATAATAAGCTCCTCCCTCTGGATTGTCCTGTAGTGCAGTGATAATAAGTAGTGTTGATCGAGCACCAAAGTGCTCGGGTGCTCTGGTGCACGGATCAAAGACCTCGGGATGCTCGAGTGCTGTATCGAGCACCTGAGCACAATGGAAGTCAATGGGAGAACCTGAGCTTTAAACCAGGCACCCCCGCTCTGAAGAGGGGAGGGTGTCTGGTTCAAAGGAAAAGGTCAGACATTGATGGAAACACCACCGAAATTGTTCGGGAACAGCATAGGGAGGATGTCTGGATCCATCTTGGACTCCCAGGTCGCTGCTGGGAACGATGTTGTCCGAGTAGTACGCCATACAAAACCGAAGATTAAATCGATTTTAGAGGAAAAAATTTTAGGAAATATTCTTTCCTAGATATTTACTTGTATATAAAGTACAAGTGCTGCCAAAAATTACAAGGAACCGGCACTCCAATACACCCTTTATTACACATAACGAAGGGCATCATACACCCTTTTATAAATTATGATTGATGGCCTGCTGGTGACCCTCAAAAACATTAGGAGCAAGGGCCTGCTGGTGACCCTCTAAAACGTTACGGGTGAGGGCCTGCTACTGATCTGACCATCTAAAATATTAGGGGTGAGGGTCTGCTACAGAGCTGACCCTCTAAACCATTAGGGGCGAGTGCCTGCTGCTGAGATGACCATTGAAAAAATTATGGGCGAGTCCCTGCTGCTTAGTTAACCATTGAAAAAATTATGAGCGAGGGCTTGGGGTGAGCTGACCCTGTAAAACATTATGGTTGAGGGCCTGCTTTTGAGCTGACCCTCAAAAACATTATATGCGAGGGCCTGCAGGTGAGCTGACCCTCTAAAAGATTGTAGGTGAAAGCCTTCTGGTGAGCTGACCCTCTAAAAGATTGTAGGTGAGGGACTGCTTTTGAGCTGACCCTGTAAAACAGTATGGTTGAGGGCCTTCTTTTGAGCTGACCCTTAAAAACATTATATGCAAGGGCCTGCAGGTGAGCTGACCCTCTAAAAGATTGTAGGTGACGGCCTGCTGGTAAGCTGACTCTGTAAAACATTATGGTTGAGGGCCTGCTGGTGAGCTGACCCTCAAAAACATTATATGCAAGGGCCTGCAGGTGAGCTGACCCTCTAAAAGATTGTAGGTGAAAGCCTTCTGGTGAGCTGACCCTCTAAAAGATTGTAGGAGAGAGCCTGCTTTTGAGCTGACCCTGTAAAACAGTATGGTTGAGGGCCTTCTTTTGAGCTGACCCTTAAAAACATTATATGCAAGGGCCCACAGGTGAGCTGACCCTCCAAAAAATTGTAGGTGAGGGCCTACTGGTGAGCTGACCCTGTAAAATATTATGGTTGAGGGCCTGCAGGTAAGCTGATTCTCAAAAAACATTATATGCGAGGGCCCGCTGGTGAGCTGCCCCTCTAAAAGATTGTAGGTGATTGCCTGCTGGTAAGCTGACCCTGTAAAACATTATGGTTGAGGGCCTGCTGGTGAACTGACCCTCAAAAACATTATATGCGTGGGCCTGAATGTGAGCTGACCCTCAAAAAGATTGTAGGTGAGGGCCTACTGGTGAGCTGATCCTGTAAAACATTATGGTTGTTGGCCTGCTGGTGAGATGATTCTAAAAAAACATTATATGCGAGGGCCTGCTGGTGAACTGATCCTCTAAAAGATTGTAGGTGAGGGCCTGCTGGTAAGCTGACCCTGTAAAACATTATGGTTGAGGGCCTTCTGGTGAGCTGATTCTCAAAAACATTATATGCGAGGGCCTGCTGGTGAGCTGACCCTCAAAAACATTATATGCAAGGGCCTGCAGGTGAGCTGACCCTCTGAAAGATTGTAGGTGAGGGCCTTTTGAGCTGACCCTATAAAACATTATGGTTGAGGGCCTGCTCATGAGCTGACCCTCTAAAACAGGGGTGGCCAACCTTACGGACACAAAGAGCCAGAGGAAAAAAAAAGGAGCCACAAGCTATACATCGCGCGGTTGTGATTTTTTTTTTTCTGTTATGGCTTTCACCCCACAAGAAATATTTTTTAATAAATATTTAAATAGTTGACACTTTTTTGGGCATGGCGATATGTATTATGTATATTTTTTATTGTTTGTAAATTTTATATGTAAAATTGGGAAAGGGAGCAATTTAAACTTTTTGTATTTTTATTTTTGTATTTATTATTAGCCCCCTAGAGATCTATTCGGTTGAATAGAACTTTACACTATCCCTGCTGCTCTGTGCATAGTACACACAGCAGCAAGGAGCTTACCATGGCAGCCAGGACTTCAGTAGCGTCCTGGCTGCCATGGTAACAGATCGGAGCCCCAGGATTACACTGCTGGGGCTCCGATCGAAACTTCCACCAATGAAGAGGGGGGAGGGACCTTGTGGCCACTGCCACCAATGATACTAATACTTGGGGGGGGGGGGGCACTGTGCCACCAATAGTTAGAATTTATAATACTGGATGGAGGGGGCACTGCACCACCAATGAATGTAATTAACACATTAATTCAAGTATAGGAAGCAGCGTGCGCCGGCGGCGATATCACATACCCGGCACCCGGCCTCAATAAAAGGGTATTAATTTCCGCAGTTCGGCGGATCACATGCCCTGTTATTGAGGCCAGGTGCCGGGTATGTGATACTGCCACAGGCACTCGCTGCTTCTTATTCTTGAATTAATTACATTCATTGGTGGTGCAGTGGCCACAGGGCTCCCCTTCTCCTCCCTGCTATCCCCATTAGTGGCAGCAGCAGCCGCATCACAGTGGAGAGGGAGGGACTCCCTCCTTCTCCACTGTGCTAGTGAAGAGAACATGGTAGGCGCTGAGAGCGGCACATGCCATGTTCTCTATTAGGCTGCGCAGCTGCTTCCCATCTCCACTGCAAGAGCCGCACTTGAAGTGGCAAAGAGCTGCATGAGGCTCTAGAGCCGTGGGTTGGCCACCCCTGCTCTATAACGTTATATGCAAGGGCCTGCAGAAGAGCTGACCCTCTAAAACATTACATGCAAGGGCCTGCAGGTGAGTTGGCCGTCTAAAAGATTGTAGGTGAGGGCCTGCTGGTTAGCTGACCCTCTAGAACATTATATGCAAGGCCCTGCAGGTGATTGTAGGTGAGGGCCTGCAGGTGAGCTGACCATCTAAAACATTATATGCGAGGGCCTGCAGGTGTGCTGGCCCTCTAAAAGATTGTAGGTGAGGGACTGCTGGTGAGCTGACCCTCTAGAAAATTATATGCGAGGGCTTGCAGGTGAGCTGACCCTCTACAACATTAAGAGCTAGGGAAGACTAATAAGCATCATGTTGATATGATGGAAGAGGAGGAGAAGGATGAGAAAAGGAAGATTGAACCATATACCCTTTTTTGTGGTGGAAGGGGTACATGGGAATGCAGTGTATTCAGTACATTATACAAAAAACATTTAAAGTGCCTTTATGTTCAGCTGCTTTCCTCTGGTGGAGTAGAGAAGTCAGAGGCAATCCAGGCCTTTTTCATTTTGATAAGAGTCAACCTGTCAGCATTTTCAGTTGACATGCGGATGCGCTTATCAGTTATTATGCCGCCAGCAGCACTAAATACCCGCTGTGATAAAACGCTGGCAGCAGGGCAGGCCAGCCCCTCCAAGGCGTAGAGCGCCAGTTCGTGCCACGTGTCCAGCTTAGACACCCAGTAGTTGTAAGGCACAGAGGGATCACTGAGGACGCTGATACGGTTTGCTACGTACTCCTTCACCATCTTCCAAAATGTTTCCCTCTTTGTGACTCTAGGCCGCGCATCAGGGTGAGGCTGCTGGCGGGGTGTCATGAAACTGTCCCAGTCTTTGGAGAGTGTTGCCCTGCCTCTGTTGGAACTGCTGTGTGTTCCCCTCGTCTCCCACTCTCGGTTGCAAAAGGAACTACGAACTCTGCCACCGAATTTTGGAGCTATTTTTCCACAAGGACCTTCAGGTATTGCACCATTTTGCTCGTCCTCTCCACCACAAAAATGAGAGATGAGAAGTTCTCTTTGTAGCGGGGTCGAGAAGGGTGAACAATCAGTAATCAGTGTTGTCCAAAATGGGTAAAACGGGAAAGGCAGCCCAGCATAAAGTCAGCCATGTGAGCCATAGTCCCAACAGGCAAGACTTCGCTGTCGTCATCAGGAGGATGACTCTCAATCTCCTCATCCTCTTCCTCCTATTCTGCCCATCCACATTGAACAGATGGAATTAAACTTCCATGGGTACTACTCTCTGTAGCGGAGGGAACCGTCCCCCGCTCCTCCTTCTCATCATCATCCAATTTGCACTGAGAAGACGAACTGAGGGTGGTCTGGATATCGCCCTGTGTAATGTCTTCCCCCATTTCCACATGCAAAGAGTCTGCCCTAATTGTGAGCAGTGAGCTTTTGAGTAGACACAGAAGTGGGATGGTGACGCTGATAATAGCGGCATCGCCGCTCACCATCTGTGTTGATTCTTCAAAGTTGCGTAAAACCTCACAGAGGTCAGACATCCATGCCCACTCCTCGCTTGTTAAGTGGAAGCTGACTGGAAAGGCGACGACCATGTTGCAGCTGGTATTCCACTACAGCCCTCACAAAGCCTGGCCAGCATGTGTAACGTTAAAGTGTTTGCTCACTTCGCACAACAATCGGTGAGCTGGCAATTTCCAGCTCTGCTACAGCGTTGCCAGACGGGCGGAAGCTGTCGATGACTTATGGAAATGGGCACAAATGCGGCGCGCCTTCACTAGTAGCTCAGGCAAATTGGGGTAGGTTTTGAGAAACTGCTGAACCACTAAGTTGAAGATGTGGGTTAGGCATGGGATGGGTGTGAGCTTGCCAAGCTACAAAGCCACCACCAAGTTACGGCCATTATATGCCTGGTTGTAGGTTGAGTGGAGAGAGCCACAGCTCAGTCTGGTCTCTAATACCCTGCCCCAGCTCTGCGGAGGTGTGCTGTTTGTCACCTGAGCAAATCAGCTTAAGCCAATCAGAAGCGTTTTTCACTCTGGTATTGAGACCCTATGACGGATCTCAATGCCTAGACGGCTGCCACTGCTGGTGGTATGGCAGGGGAGGAGCCAGGGCGGGTGGTGGGATGGCCCAATGATTTCTATGTACGTCCCTGACTGTGGATGCTCAAGAGTTTGGGAATCAGGGCACAAGATCTCCTAATGTCCCTCTTCAAGCGGGCTTGGCGAGAGGCCCAAATGAAGGAATGGAGATGAAAAGAGCTCCTTGGGATATGCGAGTGTGGGATCACTTGTTTGCAAAGACTCTCCATGGTGGGAGGAAGGAGGATCAGGGGGAAGATTCTGTTGACCAGACTCTTGGTTACTGAGACTGGACTTTGTGGAAGACAGGGTGGTGCTGGAAGCATTATCTGCTGCAATCCAACCGACCACCTGGTCGCACTGGTCTGACTTCGAGAGTGGTGTCCTGCGCCGCCCTGCAAACTGGGACATGAACTTAGGTATCGTGGATGAGTGTGTTACTTGTGCTCTGGCAGCAGGCACAATTTCACCGCGCCCAGGGCCACGGCCTCTGCCTGCAACATCAGCAGCACGGCCACTTCCCCGTCCCTTACTGCTCGCCTTGAGCATATTAAATGGTATATATGCTTGCAAGTATGTCACACATACAGTAGTGTAGGATTTGTAAGTGTTTGCGCAAATTTTTTTTAAAAGGTATTTGGGATATGGAAATGTCACACAGGAGATTTCCCGCAGATAATGTCGCTGATGTCAGCAGCGGTTAATATAAAATTACAGGGAATGTCACAGGTATTTTGGATGTGGAAACCTTACACAGGAGATAATGTCACTGTCCGCAGCAGACACCGTCTACGGAAAAAGTACACTGGATGTCACAGAAATTGTCACTGGAGCTGTCTTGATTGCGTTTGGCAGGGCATTCCACAAGGTAGGGGCAGCGTGACAGAAAGCTCTGGCTCCAAAGGGTTTCTACTTGAATTCGGGGGGTGGTCGTTTTTTGGATCCTTTTAATCTGAGGTTGTATGAGGTGTGACGCGGATGCAACAACACCTTCAGGTATCCAGGGCCTAGGTCGTGTAGGGATTTGAATGTTAGCATGCCAATTTTGAAAAGGATTCTCCATTTTATGGGTAACCAGTCTAGTGAGCAGAGGATTGGTGTTATGTGACGGTGGCGGGGTTGGCTTGTTAACAGTCTTGCGGCAGCATTCTGTACTAGCTGCAGGCGGTGTCGGTCTTTACTAGGAAGGCCTACATAAAGGACATTGCAATAGTTTAGCCGTGATTTGATGAAGGCGTGAACTAGGGTTGGAAGATCTTCTGATGGAATGAGATGCTTCATTTTTGCAATATTCCTTAGGTGAAAAAAAGGAGTGTTTCACCACAGCTGAAATTTGGTTCCTGAGGTTTAACTCCTCATCCATCAGTAAACCCAAGCTGCGCACAGTGTTGGAGCTAGTAAGGTCCGAGGTCCCTGCCCTCAGTGGTGTTGACTGTGTCTGGAGCAGTTTTGCTGTTAGGCGGTGGCCTCCCATGACAAGAACCTCTGTTTTGTCAGCATTTAGTTTAAGCCAGTTTCCATTCATCCACTCCTGAAGATCGGCTAAGCATGTGTTTATTTTTGGCATTCGGTCTGTCATATCGGGTTTGAATGACATATATAGCTGGGTGTCATCAGCATAGCAGTGGTACGTTAGACTGTGTTTTTGGATGATTTTCCAGAGTGGCAGCATGTATATGGAAAACAACAAAGGGGATAGGATTGAGCCCTGAGGCACACCATATTTTAGTGGTACAGGGTTGGACTGGAAAGGGCCCAAGGCTACCGTTTGAGTTCTGCCAGCCAGGAAGGACTAAACCATCAATGCCACAGTACTCTTGCAGTCTGTTGAGCAAGATTTCATGATAAATTGTATTAAAAGCCGCTGAGAGATCAAGCAGGACCAGGATGGAACACTCGCCTCTGTCTCTGGCCATTAGCAGGTCATTGCAAATCCGGACCTCACAGCTGTGGTGCTTCTTGAAGCCAGATTGTAGGGAGTCAAAGATGTTGTTCATTAAGAGCCTGGCTTCAAGTTGGAGATATGCAGCCTTCTCAATAACTTTTCCCAAAAAGGGAAGGTTGGAGACCGGTCTGTAGTTGCTCAGAATATCCGGATCTAGGGATGGTTTCTGATGATTGCTTCTTTTAGACAGGTAGGGAACTTTCCCACTTGCAAGGAGCAGTTGACTATCTTATGGAATGCTGGCATTTCAACATGAACTGTGTGGGGCCAGGGGCCAGGTCGCAGGTAGTCTGGCGAAGGTTTAGAAGGATGTTTGAGATGGCTTCTTCGGTAATTACCTTAAAGTCATACCATGGCAGTAGGTTGTTGTGGCATCCATTATGAGGCTCTGCATAGGTTTTCGGTGTTGTAGATTTGATAGCAGACCGAATAGATGAGACTTTGTGAAGAGGAGGGCATATTTCTCACATAGGTCCTAAGAGGATGTTATGTTGGGATTCCGGCACGATGGATTGCATAGACTGTCTACTGTGCGGAATAGCTGGGCTGGTTTGTTGGCTGCTTTTGCAATTTCCTGTGATAGAAAAAGGACTTTTTCTTGTTGATTATTGCCTGATAATTCTTTTGGTGACGAATTAAGGAGTGTTTATCCTTTAAGCGCTGGTGTTTGCGCCATTGTCGTTCTAGTCTGCGTCCCTCTTTCTTCAGCTCCTTTAAGGAGTTGTCGAACCATCGCGCATGATGTAATGGTGTGGAGCGTGTGATGCGTAGGGGAGCAATAGAGTCAAAGGAAGATGATACAAGGCAGTTATATTTATGGACCATGGAGTCGAGGTCTAAGCTGTGTTCTGTTAGTCCATCCAGGTTTAGGTTGTGCTGAAGATGTTGGGGAGATAGACATTTCAGAGAACGGTATATTGTGAGATCTTTTGCTTGGCTTTTTAGAGCTGGTCCTGCATGGGAAAAGTGGATAGTGTGATGGTCTGACCAAACTACAGGATTTACTTCCATCTTGGATATTGATAGTCCTGAACGAAATATGAGGTCCAAGGCGTGGCCTTTCTTGTGTGTAGGGAGGTGAACGGCTTGAGAGAAGCCCAGTTCATTCATGGTGAGAAGTAGATCACTCCCTACACTATCTTTCCCTTCTTCAGCACAGCTCTCCCTGACTAACACTGAGCCGAACACGTGTCATCGGGTGCTATATAGCACCCGATGCTGCGTTCCGGCCAGCCAATCACTGTAATACTAGTAACCAACATGGCTACAGTATTACAGTGAAGGGCAGTACGTACCTGCATGTTTATTGGCTGCGTAGCAGCCAACAAACTTGCGGGGAGGAGACTAGAGCATAGCACTAGAGCACAGGGGCGGGCTGGGACAATTGCCCCCCAGGCCACCCGTAAAGTATGTTAAAAAATGGCCACCCGCTGAGCACCAGAGGACCAGGAAGCGGTGAAATGACTTGCGCACCGCCAGTCTGTTCCTGGTATCTTCTCTCTGGGCTCCCGACAAGTTGTTAAGGACCTTCCCCACTCAGCCAATCAGTGGCTGCAGCTGTGTCACGTGTCAGGCCAGTGATTTCCTGCTGAGCAATTCACTGGCCTGACACATGACACAGCTGTGGCCACTGATTGGCTGAGTGGGATAGGTCCTCAACAACTTGTCCGGAGCCCAGAGAGAAGATACCAGGACCACACAGAGGAGAAGGGGAGCTGCTGCAGACAGGGCCAAGTGAGGATAATGTTTTTTTAAACAACATTAATAGAGGGGGGTGAAATGTGACATGGGGGGTGAAATGTGACATGGAGGGGGGGTGAAATGTGACATGGATGGGGGGGTGGGGGGTGAAATGTGACATGGAGGGGGAAAATTGTGACATGGATGGGGTGAAATGTGACATGGAGGGGGGGTGAAATGTGACATGGATGGGGTGAAATGTGAAAATTCATATACACTGCGTTCCAACTCATTATTAAGTGATATTTTTCTCAGATTTTCCTAAATGGTCGATGCTCGTGACAGTATAAGGTTCAAGTCCTCAACCGTCAGAGTATAAATCACATTTTATGGAACAAACTTCCCAATGATGACAGGATGTTTTTCACAAATTAAAAAGCACAAAATGCACTGTTCCAAATTATTCTGCACAACAAGAGTTTCTAGACATTTTATAGGTTGTAAAGAACGAAAAATGGTCATTTGTTGAATTTGCAGCTTTAAGAGGTCACATTTACTGAAATCAAAAGCTATTTAAATCAAAAACATCTTAACAGGCCAAGTTCCATGCTCACATAGGACCCTTCTCTGATATCACCTTCACAATTCTTACATCAATTGACCTTTTTGGAGAGTTTTTTGGAGAGTTTCTGCTTGAGAAGAGCCTCCCAGAGCTGTGCTTTTGATGTGAACTGCCTCCTACCCTCGTATTCCAAAGGTTCTCAATAGGGTTTAGGTCAGGGATGATGGCCACACCATGGGTTTCTCTCCTTTTATGCCCATAGCAGCCAGTGACTTAGAGGTCTTCTTTGCAGTATGAGATGGGGCATTGTCAGCATGAAAAGGGATTTTGAAGTGGTCAGTCATAATCTCTATATACTTTGCCGAGGTCAGTTTCACACTTTCAGGGACCCTAAAAGGGCCCTACCAGCTCTATCCCCATGATTCCAGCCAAGACATGACTCGCCACCTCTTTCCTGGCATCGCAGCCTTGTTGGGACATGGTGGCCATCCACCAACCATCCACTACTCCATCCACCTGGGCCATCCAGGGTTGCACAGCCCTCCCTCATCAGTAAACTAGATCAAAAATGAGTCTTCATGTACACTCACCTAAAGAATTATTAGGAACACCATACTAATACGGTGTTGGACCCCCTTTTGCCTTCAGAACTGCCTTAATTCTACATGGCATTGATTCAACAAGGTGCTGATAGCATTCTTTAGAAATTTTGGCCCATATTGATAGGATAGCATCTTGCAGTTGATGGAGATTTGAGGGATGCACATCCAGGGCACGAAGCTCCCGTTCTACCACATCCCAAAGATGCTCTATTGGGTTGAGATCTGGTGACTGTGGGGCCATTTTAGTCCAGTGAACTCATTGTCATGTTCAAGAAACCAATTTGAAATGATTCGAGCTTTGTGACATGGTGCATTATCCTGCTGGAAGTAGCCATCAGAGGATGGGTACATGGTGGTCATAAAGGGATGGACATGGTCAGAAACAATGCTCAGGTAGCCCGTGGCATTTAAACGATGGCCAATTGGCACTAAGGGGCCTAAAGTGTGCCCAGAAAACCTCCCCCACACCATTACACCACCACCAGCAGCCTGCACAGTGGTAACAAGGCATGATGGGTACATGTTCTCATTCTGTTTACGCCAAATTCGGACTCTACCATTTGAATGTCTCAACAGAAATCAAGACTCATCAGACCAGGCAACATTTTTCCAGTCTTCAACAGTCCAATTTTGGTGAGCTCGTGCTATTTGTAGTGGAGATGAGTGGTACCTGGTGGGGTCTTCTGCTGTTGTAGCCCACCTTTCTTTCCCATTCTGACATTCAGTTTGGAGTTCAGGAGATTGTCTTGACCAGGACCACAACCCTACATGCATCGAAGCAACTGCCATGTGATTGGTTGACTAGATAATTGCATTAATGAGATCTAGAACAGGTGTTCCTAATAATTCTTTAGGTGAGTGTATGTCTCGGCCCTCTGCAACCGTTGTGCTTGTGAGCACTAGGGGGTTGCAGAATATTAGATTTATGCACAACTGCAGCCTCTGGTGGGTCCTACACCTTGAGGTCCACCGGACTCCAGAGGCTTCATGTACCAGTTTGCTGCTTTGTAATGGCATTTTAGCACCTGCTCTCTTAATACAATGAATTTGTTTGGCAGAAACCTTTTGCATAATAATTTGGAACGTTGTGTAAAAATATGGACGTCACTAAACAAAACGCACCAGAACTCCATTGCGAATTGCATCAAATATCTGGATAACATGGCAAGCGCCATTTTTATACAAATTACTGGTATTACAGTAGGCTGGTACTAGTGACATCACTATATTACAGGAGGCCGGTACCGGTGACATCACTACATTACAGGAGGCCGGTACCAGTGACATCACTACATTACAGGAGGCCGGTACCGGTGACATCACTACATTACAGGAGGCCAGTACCGGTGACATCACTATATTACAGGAGGCCGGTACCATCACTACATTACAGGAGGCCAGTACCGGTGACATCACTACATTACAGGAGGCCGGTACCGGTGACATCACTACATTACAGGAGGCCGGTATCGGTGACATCACTACATTACAGGAGGCCGGTACCGATGACATCACTATATCACAGGAGGCTGGAACCGGTGACATCACTATATTATAGGAGGCTGGTACCGATGACATCACTACATTACAGGAGGCCGGTACCGGTGACATCACTATATTACAGGAGGCCGGTACCGGTGACATCACTATATTACAGGAGGCTGGTACCGGTGACATCACTACATTACAGTAGGCTGGTACTAGTGACATCACTATATTACAGGAGGCTGGAACCGGTGACATCACTATATTATAGGAGGCTGGTACCGATGACATCACTACATTACAGGAGGCCGGTACCGGTGACATCACTATATTACAGGAGGCCGGTACCGGTGACATCACTATATTACAGGAGGCCGGTACCAGTGACATCACTATATTACAGGAGGCCGGTACCGGTGACCTCACTATATTACAGGAGGCTGGTACCGGTGACATCACTACATTACAGGAGGCTGGTACTGGTGACATCACTACATTACAGGAGGCCGGTACCAGTGACATCACTATATTACAGGAGACCGATACCGGTGACATCACTATATTACAGGAGGCCGATACCAGTGACATCACTATATTACAGGAGGCTGGAACCAGTGACATCACTATATTACAGGAGGCTGGAACCAGTGACATCACTATATTACAGGAGGCCGATACCGGTGACATCACTATATTACAGGAGGCCGATATCGGGTTCCCATGTGTGATAGGAAAAGTAGGAGCGCATCATGTCCCCCAAATAAATATGGATACTGTGACTGCGAGCAATACTGTTTGGGTGATGGTAAATTGGAAGGGAGAGGGGGGCTAACGAGGTATCTGGCTTATTCCTCTTTCCCACTGAAAATGTAGGCACTGTTGGTCAAACCGTGCATGCATGTTTATGGGGCGCTTCTTCGGTTGACATCTACTGAACCTGTATGTCCGGCAAATGTTCCTTTATCATTTATAGGGTCCTGGCAACCATAATACACAGGAGTTACCTACACATCCTATAGAGAGCTGCAAGGGGTACAATCCCCATATTTTGTGTCAGATTAGATTGTGGTGTATACTTCCTCGCCCTTTACAGCAGCTTGTTGTATGGTGTGAGAATGCAGTGTCCTCCAGGATAGCCCCCACTTGTAGATTTAGGCATTAAAGTGCAAATTACATTTAGCATAAAACAGGTCCCAGATATTGGGAAGACCTTGGAGATGGTTGATGTTTGTCCTCTGCACACACAATAGATACCGGAAGAAGAGGCTGAAGGAACAAGGTCAGAACCAGCAAATTATCACTTACTGCCCTGAACGAGGCGTTATGCAGGTTGAAATCCAGGAGCTTTCACCTTTCAACTTCTCGCCTGAAGGGGACGGCCAGACATTCAGGTTTCTTGAGATGGGGTTGGAAGCCAAAATCAGGAGTGGATCATAAAAGGTAAGAAGTTACGGGCAGATGCAACGTCTCCACTTTTTCGATTCCACTCATGGTTTTTCTTGCTTCCAAAACAAACTCACCAAACAGATCTGAAAGCTCCAAGAGCCGGTTACTACAGCGGACACATCCGTACAGAAGAGCCGGTTACTAGAGCGGACACATCCGTACAGAAGAGCCGGTTACTAGAGCGGACACATCCGTACAGAAGAGCCGGTTACTAGAGCGGACACATCCGTACAGAAGAGCCGGTTACTACAGCGGACACATCCGTACAGAAGAGCCGGTTACTACAGCGGACACATCCGTACAGAAGAGCCGGTTACTACAGCGGACACATCCGTACAGAAGAGCCGGTTACTACAGCGGACACATCCGTACAGAAGAGCCGGTTACTACAGCGGACATATCCGTACATAAGAGCCGGTTACTACAGCGGACACATCCGTACAGAAGAGCCAGTTACTACAGCGGACACATCCGTACAGAAGAGCCGGTTACTACAGCGGACATATCCGTACATAAGAGCCGGTTACTACAGCGGACACATCCGTACATAAGAGCAGGTTACTACAGCGGACACATCCGTACAGAAGAGCCAGTTACTACAGCGGACACATCCGTACAGAAGAGCCGGTTACTACAGCGGACACATCCGTACAGAAGAGCCGGTTACTACAGCGGACACATCCGTACAGAAGAGCCGGTTACTACAGCGGACATATCCGTACATAAGAGCCGGTTACTACAGCGGACACATCCGTACAGAAGAGCCGGTTACTACAGCGGACACATCCGTACAGAAGAGCCGGTTACTACAGCGGACATATCCGTACATAAGAGCCGGTTACTACAGCGGACACATCCGTACATAAGAGCAGGTTACTACAGCGGACACATCCGTACAGAAGAGCCGGTTACTACAGCGGACACATCCGTACAGAAGAGCCGGTTACTACAGCGGACACATCCGTACAGAAGAGCCGGTTACTACAGCGGACACATCCGTACAGAAGAGCCGGTTACTACAGCGGACACATCCGTACAGAAGAGCCGGTTACTACAGCGGACACATCCGTACAGAAGAGCCGGTTACTACAGCGGACACATCCGTACAGAAGAGCCGGTTACTACAGCGGACACATCCGTACAGAAGAGCCGGTTACTACAGCGGACACATCCGTACAGAAGAGCCGGTTACTACAGCGGACACATCCGTACAGAAGAGCCGGTTACTACAGCGGACACATCCGTACAGAAGAGCCGGTTACTACAGCGGACACATCCGTACAGAAGAGCCGGTTACTACAGCGGACACATCCGTACAGAAGAGCCGGTTACTACAGCGGACACATCCGTACAGAAGAGCCGGTTACTACAGCGGACACATCCGTACAGAAGAGCCGGTTACTACAGCGGACACATCCGTACAGAAGAGCCGGTTACTACAGCGGACACATCCGTACAGAAGAGCCGGTTACTACAGCGGACACATCCGTACAGAAGAGCCGGTTACTACAGCGGACACATCCGTACAGAAGAGCCGGTTACTACAGCGGACACATCCGTACAGAAGAGCCGGTTACTACAGCGGACACATCCGTACAGAAGAGCCGGTTACTACAGCGGACACATCCGTACAGAAGAGCCGGTTACTACAGCGGACACATCCGTACAGAAGAGCCGGTTACTACAGCGGACACATCCGTACAGAAGAGCCGGTTACTACAGCGGACACATCCGTACAGAAGAGCCGGTTACTACAGCGGACACATCCGTACATAAGAGCCGGTTACTACAGCGGACACATCCGTACAGAAGAGCCGGTTACTACAGCGGACACATCCGTACAGAAGAGCCGGTTACTACAGCGGACACATCCGTACAGAAGAGCCGGTTACTACAGCGGACACATCCGTACAGAAGAGCCGGTTACTGGAGCGGACACATCCGTACAGAAGAGCCGGTTACTAGAGCGGACACATCCGTACAGAAGAGCCGGTTACTACAGCGGACACATCCGTACAGAAGAGCCGGTTACTACAGCGGACACATCCGTACAGAGGAGCCGGTTACTACAGCGGACACATCCGTACAGAAGAGCCGGTTACTACAGCGGACACATCCGTACAGAAGAGCCGCCGTCATCATGGAGAAACGTAAGTATTATAATAAGGTCACGAGAGCTGGATATGTTCAGTTACAAAATGACAAAATAATTTCTAGAAAAGCAATTAGAAAAATCTGTAATTTTCATCACTTTCTGTATCGTCCTAGAATATCTTTTGTTATGTTTTACTGTAAATGTGTCTATTACTTCCATATGGTTTTATAACAATATTTATATTCATAAAATGGATTTGTATTTGGATTATTCTTATTTATTATAGGTTTTTTTTACTCTGGGAATATTGTTTCTATCGGTCATTGATTGTCCCACTTTCTGAACCTTTAGTGAGGCTTCACCTCAGCGTTATGTATTCCGTTCTAAGCATGTTATAATGGAAAGCCATAACGGAAAATAACGGAATCCATATAATGCATTATATAGAGAGCAGCTCGGATAAACCTCCCACTGAGCTGTGCATTATATAGAGAGCAGCTCGGATACACCTCCCACTGCGCTGTGCATTATAGAGAGAGCAGCTCGGATACACCTCCCACTGCGCTGTGCATTATATAGAGAGCAGCTCGGATACACCTCCCACTGCGCTGTGCATTATATAGAGAGCAGCTCGGATAAACCTCCCACTGAGCTGTGCATTATATAGAGAGCAGCTCGGATACACCTCCCACTGCGCTGTGCATTATAGAGAGAGCAGCTCGGATACACCTCCCACTGCGCTGTGCATTATAGAGAAAGCAGCTCGGATACACCTCCCACTGCGCTGTGCATTATATAGAGAGCAGCTCGGATACACCTCCCACTGCGCTGTGCATTATATAGAGAGCAGCTCGGATACACCTCCCACTGCGCTGTGCATTATATAGAGAGCAGCTCGGATACACCTCCCACTGCACTGTGCATTATATAGAGAATAGCTCGGATACACCTCCCACTGTGCTGTGCATTATATAGAGAGCAGCTCGGATACACCTCCCACTGCGCTGTGCATTATATAGAGAGCAGCTTGGATACACCTCCCACTGCGCTGTGCATTATATAGAGAACAGCTCGGATACACCTCCCACTGCACTGTGCATTATATAGAGAACAGCTTGGATACACCTCCCACTGCGCTGTGCATTATATAAAGAACAGCTCGGATACACCTCCCTCTGCGCTGTGCATTATATAGAGAACAGCTCGGATACACCTCCCACTGCGCTGTGCATTATATAGAGAACAGCTCGGATACACCTCCCACTGCACATTATATAGAGAACAGCTCGGATACACCTCCCACTGCGCTGTGCATTATATAGAGAGAGCACAGTCTTTTTGAAAAGTTCTTAAAGGGAAACTGTCATGTTTGTCTTATTATATAACTGGATTGGTCAGACTGAGTTCACCTTAGTTCCCTAGTTACTACTTTTGTATAGGTATTGAATTACCTAGTAATTGCAGCGCGTCCTCTCCTCCCCCAGGCATTTCAGTGGTGCAGACAAGACAGCGTTGCTAGGTGTCCTCTGTCTCCTATCTTCTATATACAGAAGGCGGAGGGCGGCAGTCCAGGACGCTTTGGAGGAGCGGTTGCTATGGACGGAATCTTATTAAATAATTAGTGATTACGGATTATCACCACAGCAGCAACAACATATATGAAAATTTAATTTTGAGTGAAAATATGACGGTTATCCTTTAACTCTTTAGATCACTAACAAATATTGTGCAGCCATTAACTCCTTCTGGACCTCTGCTGTAGATGTACAGCCGAAGCCGGTCTTTGAAGATGGTGCCTGCTCGCGAGCGCAGTGGGCGCCATAACTGCCGGGTTTCTGCTGTTTTAAATAGCAGAGACCTGGGTATAATGTCTGCAATCAGCGAAAATGCCGATCGCAGACATGTAACTGCTCAGATGCCGTGAGAGCGTTAAAACTGGAAGCTGCACACTTCCCAGACCGGGCAGCCTTCCCCTGGCGGAGATTGTGGATATCGATCCATACTAGTAATAGGCCTGAGCCTGTACAAGGCTTTCAGCCTGATTATTAGTATTTTCCAATGATGGCCTACAGGTGGCAGCACCGCATTGGATTATACTAAATCTAGTTCTTTATAATGCAAAGATATCTATTACAGAATATCAGTGGCAATCTAATGATCCCACCTAGGGTAGCTTAAAAAATTTTTAAAAAGGAAAGAAAAAAAGATTTAAAAAAATATACAAAAATTGAAAATATAAATGTTCAGCTCACACCCCTCCCTTTCCCTAGAATAAAAAGATAAACATGACTCCTGTGTCCCTAATCAATCATACTATAAAAATGTAAAAATATTATTCCCATACGACAAGCGGAAAAAAATATTAAAAATGGCCCATTTAGTATGTTTTTCAAATGTAACTTTCCAAAATAAAAATTTAATAAAATGTGATGGAGCAGTCATAGACACCCTGGTATCGATAAAAACTACAGATCGTCCCACAAAAAATGAGCTAGACATAACTATAAAAATGTTATGGGGGGGGGGCAGAATATAGCGATGAAAATAAAAAATACTTTTTTTTTTTTTTTTACAGGTTTAATTTTCTTTGTATTAATAAACAAGAAAAACAATATAAATGGGGTATTGTTCTAATCATACTGACCCGGAGAATGAAGGGTAGGGGTCAGTTTTACCTCACAGGGAACGCCATGAAAACAAAACCGATTGCGTTCTTTTCCATTTAGAATTTTTTTCCAGTTTCCCATAACATCCCATCAAATGCAATTTTAAATAGTGCCATTAGAAAGTGCAACTAGTCCCACACAAAAAACAAAACAAAAAAAACAAGCCCTCATACGACTATGTTAATGGTAAAATAAAAAATGTATGGCAAGGCATGGATTAAACACGGAAAATCGCAAAGTCCTGAAGGGCTAATTTTGCAGCCTGACTGAGCAGTGTGGGAACATAACTGAAACCCAATTCAAGGACACCACATATACAGTTGCAAGAAAAAGTATGTGAACCCTTTGGAATGATATGGATTTCTGCACAAATTGGTCATAAAATGTGATCTGATCTTCATCTAAGTCACAACAATAGACAATCACAGTCGGCTTAAACTAATAACACACAAAGAGTTAACTGTTACCATGTTTTTCTTGAACACTCCGTGTAAACATTCACAGTGCAGGTAGAGAAAGAATGTGAACCCCTAGACCAGGCATGCTCAACCTGCGGCCCTCCAGCTGTTGTAAAACTACAACTCCCACAATGCCCTGCTGTAGGCTGATAGCTGTAGGCTGTTCAGGCATGCTGGGAGCTGTAGTTTTGCAACAGCTGGAGGGCCGCAGGTTGAGCATGCCTGCCCTAGACTAATGACATCTCCAAGAGCTAATTGGAGTGAGGTGTCAGCCAACTGGAGTCCAATCAATGAGATGAGATTGGAGGTGTTGGTTACAGCTGCCCTGCCCTATAAAAAAAACACACCAGTTCTGGGTTTGCTTTTCACAAGAAGCATTGCCTGATGTGAATAATGCCTCGCACAAAAGAGCTCTCAGAAGACCTACGATTAAGACTTGCATAAACCTGGAAAGGGTTAAAAAAAAAAATCACCAAAAGCCTTGCTGTTCATCAGTCCACGGTAAGACAAACGGTCTATAAATGGAGAAAGTTCAGCACTGCAGCTACTCTCCCTTGGAGTGGCCGTCCTGTAAAGATGACTGCAAGAGCACAGCGCAGACTGCTCAATGAGGTGAAGAAGGATCCTAGAGTGTCAGCTAAAGACTTACAGAAGTCTCTGGCATATGCTAACATCCCCGTTAGCGAATCTACGATACGTAAAACACTAAAAAAGAATGGATTTCATGGGAGGAGACCACAGAGGAAGCCACTGCTGTCCAAAAAAAACATTGCTGCACGTTTACAGTTTGCACAGGAGCACCTGGATGTTCCCCAGCAGTACTGGCAAAATATTCTGTGGACAGATGAAACCAAAGTTGAGTTGTTTGGAAAAAACACACAACACTATGTGTGGAGAAAAAGAGGCACAGCACACCAACCTCAAAACCTCATCCCAACTGTGAAGTATGGTGGTGGGGGCATCATGGTTTGGGGCTGCTTTGCTACGTCAGGGCCTGGACGGATTGCTATCATCGAAGGAAAAATGAATTCCCAAGTTTATCAAGACATTTTGCAGGAGAACTTAAGGCCATCTGTCCACCAGCTGAAGCTCAACAGAAGGTGGGTGCTGCAACAGGACAACAACCCAAAGCATAGAAGTAAATCAACAACAGAACGGCTTAAACAGAAGAATATACTCCTTCTGGAGCGGCCCAGTCAGAGTCCTGACCTCAACCCGATTGAGATGCTGTGGCATGACCTCAAGAAGGCGATTCACACCAGACATCCCAAGAATATTGCTGAACTGAAACAGTTCTGTAAAGAGGAACGGTCAAGAATTACTCCTGACCATTGTGCCCGTCTGATCTGCAACTACAGGAAACGTTTGGTGGAAGTTATTGCTGCCAAAGGAGGTTCAACCAGTTACTAAATCCAAGGGTTCACATACTTTTTCCACCTGCACTGTGAATGTTTACATGGTGTGTGCAATAAAAACATGGTAACATTTAACTCTTTGTGTGTTATTAGGTTAAGCCGACTGTGATTGTCTATTGTTGAGACTTAGATGAAGATCAGATCACATTTTATGACCAATTTGTGCAGAAATACCTATCATTCCAATGGGTTCACATACTTTTTCTTGCAACTATATAATACAAAAGACATCTTTATTATGTTATCTCCAAATAGATATACAAACATAATTATCAAAAGCAATAAAAACAACAATGCAGGACATATCAATATGGAGCTAGAGGGGGATGAAAACCCCCAAAGTAAGTTTTGCCTCGCTTATTCTGGGGGCGTAACGTACGAGGCGAAGCTCCATATTGGTATGTCCTGGCTGTTTCTGTGCCTTCTCTTAGTATTTTCCCCGTATACTAGGGTCTATTCTGACTGAGTAAGGGGGGATTCTTTCTATAACATGTGGACTGCAGGGGATGATGCCTGTGTCCGATAGTTTTCCCACCATATATTGAATTTTTTTAAGATGATGGTATGTGGATAACCAGACCCAGACACTGACTATTTAGCGATGTGGATATAGGCACCAACCAGGGATCCAGTTTGTATATACCATTTATAATTCTAGACCTTTTTATATGCGATTGTATATGTAGATTTAGAGCTAGGTGGGGGATATCACCTTCACTGCACCCACCTGCTCTGCTGTTTTTATTGCTTTTGATAATCATGTTTGTAAATCTATTTGGAGAGAACATAATAAAGATGTCTTTTGCATAATAAGTGTTGTTCTACCCTCCCCAAAGTCCATTTACTTTACTGAACATGTGTCTGACGAGAACCTGGACTCTGACGTACCGCAGTTCATGACGAGTTCAGTACCCCATGGATGTCGCAGAGCAAGAAGTGACCACCCGAAAATCACACAGAATCTTACACTATAGGGTTTGTGGTCGCAAGTTGCAGACTGCACATGACCATGAGCACAAGACAAATGCCGCGTGACCGTGTGAGAGCTTGTTTATTGTTCTGGGGCGAGTTGTAGTTTTAATTTTGAATTGTCATTTTTAGGGATGAACAAAACAAAATAACAATATTTATGAAAATAAAACTGTAATATTTTAGAGTTCAAGTGTGAAATGTCCTCCCAGTGACCACATAACCTACGTTTTGTTCCCTATTTTTCTCTTAGTAGGAAAAACAACAAGTCTGAAGAAGATTCTTATTTGTGCATCTTTTGCAATAACAATTATATTAATCATCACCTTGACCTGGTAAGTGACCCCTGAAAAATCCATAAAAAGCAATCACCACATTATTAATATTAACAGAAATACTACAATAACTTATGCCAAGTGACATATTGAAGTATTACATGAGCAACAATATGACTTCTGTAATACTGCTCCTATGTACAAGAATATAACTACTATAATACTGCCTCCTAGGTACAAGAATATAACTACTATAATACTGCTCCTATGTACAAGAATATAACTACTATAATACTGCTCCTATGAACAAGAATATAACTACTATAATACTGCTCCTATGTACAAGAATATAACTACTATAATACTGCTCCTATGTACAAGAATATAACTACTATAATACTGCTCCTATGTACAAGAATATAACTACTATAATACTGCTCCTATGTACAAGAATATAACTACTATAATACTGCTCCTATGTACAGGAATATAACTACTATAATACTGCCCCTATGTACAAGAATATAACTACTATAATACTGCCTCCTATGTACAAGAATATAACTACTATAATACTGCTCCTATGTACAAGAATATAACTACTATAATACTGCTCCTGTGTACAAGAATATAAGTACTATAATACTGCTCCTATGTACAAGAATATAACTACTATAATACTGCTCCTGTGTACAAGAATATAAGTACTATAATACTGCTCCTATGTACAAGAATATTACTACTATAATACTGCTCCTGTGTACAAAAATATAACTGCTATAATACTGCTCCTATGTACAAGAACATAACTACTATAATACTGCTCCTATGTACAATAATAGAACCACTATAATACTGCTCCTATGTACAAGAATATAACTACTATAATACTGCTCCTATGTACAAGAATATAACTACTATAATACTGCTCATATGTACAAGAATATAACTACTATAATACTGCTCCTATGTACAAAAATATACTATAATACTGCCTCCTATGTACAAGAATATAACTACTATAATACTGCCTCCTATGCACAAGAATATAACTACTATAATACTGCTCCTATGTACAAGAATATAACTACTATAATACTGCTCCTATGTACAAGAATATAACTACTATAATACTGCCTCCTATGTACAAGAATATAACTACTATAATACTGCTCCTATGTACAAGAATATAACTACTATAATACTGCTCCTATGTACAGGAATATAACTACTATAATACTGCCCCTATGTACAAGAATAAAACTACTATAATACTGCCTCCTATGTACAAGAATATAACTACTATAATACTGCTCCTATGTACAAGAATATAACTACTATAATACTGCTCCTATGTACAAGAATATAACTACTAAAATACTGCCTCCTATGTACAAGAATATAACTACTATAATACTGCTCCTACGTACAAGAATATAACTACTATAATACTGCTCCTACGTACAAGAATATAACTACTATAATACTGCCTCCTATGTACAAGAATATAACTACTATAATACTGCCTCCTATGTACAGGAATATAACTACTATAATACTGCTCCTACGTACAAGAATATAAGTATGTCATTGTATAAGATGCAGTATGTGTCAGACAATACATAATATAAGGAGAACTAATGACTCCACTGTTTCACCGTTTAGGGGACATATGGACATTAGGGACTGGCGCACAATCACTATACTTTCCTGCAAACAAAATGGGTGAGTATGTTTATATATAAATTATTGCACTGCAAGCATTGTTTTCACCCCATGCTTTACACTGCAGCTGTGCTTGTTCAGAATGTCTGTGGACTGAAGACCACAATTTTAGGGTGTGACCATTGGTGGTTCTCGTGATTTCTGATATTTGGGGAGGGGGGGGGGGGGGCAGGCCACAATTTTTTTATTTCCTTCCATTCTCAAAATGTCTTATTTTTGTGTCACAGGGAAAACAAATCATTGATCTTTAGTCACCGGCAGAAACCTATGATTGACAGGTGAGATGATGACTACTTCTAAGGTTGCATTCACAGGACCATATGTATTTTGCAAATCAGCAAAAAATATGGATGACAGCTGTGTGACGTCTGCGTTGTGTCCGTCTTTTTTTGTGGATCCATTATAACAATGCTATTCCCTGTTCTATCTTCTATCAGTTTTCCAGAACTGCAGAACAGGTATACGGATGCGCACAGCGCGCGGTGTGCTGTCCACATTTTTTGCGGACTTATTGAAATGAATAGGTCCACATCTAATCCGCAAAACCTGCGGATCAGATACGAACCCAAAATATGGTCATGTGACTGAGGCCGATCTGCGTGGATGTAGAGTTACAGCAGCTCTCTGTCTGTCTTTGTCAGGATAACACTAAAGCCAATGGAGGAGCAGAAATTAAGAGAAAAATCACCACAAGGTGACGCTGTAACTAAAACTAATCACGGAAGCTCACATTTTGGGCCAATGCTGGTCCCTTCCTCGATTCGAAGCATATACTGTATATATATATATATATATACACACACACACACACACACACACACATACATTTCTCTTTTCTACATTAAATATGACCTAATTGTTTTGTTTAATGGATGTAAATGTTCACGAGTGCAAAAGCCATATCTAACCAGTAGGTGGCGTTGGTTTACATGATCCTGTGATATTATTTGCGGCAGCAGGTGGCGCTGGTGTATATGATCCTGTGATATTATTTCCTGCAGTAGGTGGCGCTGGTGTACATGATCCTGTGATATTATTTCCTGCAGTAGGTGGCGCTGGTGTACATGATCCTGTGATATTATTTCCGGCAGTAGGTGGTGCTGGTGTACATGATCCTGTGATATTATTTCCGGCAGTAGGTGGCGCCGGTGCACATGATCCTGTTATATTATTTATGGCATTAGGTGGCGCTGGTGTACATGATCCTGTGATATTATTTCCGGCAGTAGGTGGCGCCGGTGCACATGATCCTGTTATATTATTTGTGGCAGTAAGTGGCGCTGGTGTACATGATCCTGTGATATTATTTTGAGCAGTAGGTGGCGCTGGTATACATGATCCTGTGATATTATTTGTGGCAGTAGATGGCGGTGGTCTACATGATCCTGTGACATTACTTCCAGCAGTAGGTGGCGCTGGTGCACATGATCCTGTGATATTATTTGTGGCAGTAGGTGGCGCTGGTGTACATGATCCTGTGATATTATTTCCAGCAGTAGGTGGTGCTGGTGTACATGATCCTGTAATATTATTTCCAGCAGTAGGAGGCGCTGGTCTACATGATCCTGTGATATTATTTGTGGCAGTAGGTGGCGTTGGTCTACATGATCCTGTGATATTATTTCCAGCAGTAGGTGGCGCTGGTGCACATGATCCTGTGATATTATTTGTGGCAGTAGGTGGCGTTGGTGTACATGATCCTGTGACATTACTTCTAGCAGTAGGTGGCGCTGGTGTACATGATCCTGTGATATTATTTCCAGCAGTAGGTGGCGCTGGTGCACATGATCCTGTGACATTACTTCTAGCAGTAGGTGGCGCTGGTGTACATGATCCTGTGATATTATTTCCAGCAGTAGGTGGCGCTGGTGCACATGATCCTGTGATATTATTTGTGGCAGTAGGTGGCGTTGGTGTACATGATCCTGTTATAATAGTCACAAACACACACACACACAGGGGGGAGGATAGTGACCACTGCGCTCCACCCTTACCCCTGCTTACTTGCCTCACGAGTCCTGATGACAGGGGACAACTGGACGGCAGTCCCTAACTTAGGATACGTGCGGGAAAGGCAGACAAGACAAATAACGGATAGTGAATGGACCGGGTCAAAACCAAGAGGACAACGCAGTACAGAGGGATAAGCAAAGAATGGTCAGGAGAAACCGGGGTCATAAATACCAGGAGAGTCGAGAAGTACCAAAGGAGTCCGCAAAGAATAGTCAGGTGGAAGCCGAGGTCAATATACCAGGAAGGATGCACAGTACAGGAGGAGCAGGCAAAGGATCGTCAGGGAACAGGATCAGGTAAGTACACGGGTATCCAACAACTGCCAGGAACCTAAATTAACAGGCAACCTGTGGCCAGCAGGCTGCCTGTATTTATAGTGGTGAGTGAGAGTCATGTGACATGGCCAGCGTCACATGACCGACAGACCGACCAGTCGAGCACTGAGTGCACCGAGCTAGCAAACCCACCCTGGGAACAAGGTCAAACACAGATCCTCGCTCCCGAAGCTAAGCAGCAGGTCTGCGGCTGATGGGAGACCGAGTGCGCCTTCGGCACCCCGTTACAGTACCCCCCCTTTTACGAGGGGCCACCGGACCCAAGACTTCAGGCGATGGCCTTTCAGGGTGTTCTAAATGAAATTTTCGAACAAGTCTAGGAGCATGAACCTCCCTGGCAGGTACCCAAGATCTCTCTTTAGGTCCATACCCCTTCCAGTGAATCAGGTACTGCAAGGAATTATGCACCTTCCTGACATCCACTATTTTAGACACCACATACTCGACAGCATCATTAACAAGAACCAGCAGAGGCGAGGCTTTCGATGGTACTACCGGTTCAAAATATTATTTAAGTAGAGATTTATTGAACACATTATGAATGTGGAATGACTCGGGCAGCTCCAACCTAAATGATACCGGGTTAATCACCTCCGTGATCTTATATGGTCCAATAAAACGAGGAGCAAACTTTTTAGAATCTACCTTAAGAGAGAGATTCTTGGAGGACAACCATACTTTATCCCCAACCTGAAAATTCACCCCCCCTTGAACGTCTCCTATCGGCCTTGAGTTTCTGAGGACTTTGATCCTTTTCTAAGTTCGATTGAACCCGGGCCCAAACTGTGCACAGTTCAGAGGAGAGCCTATCCGCCTCAGGGTGAGGAGGAGACGGATGACCCAGAATGAAAACGGGGATGGAAAGCATGGTTACAAAAGAAAGGTGAAACCCCAGCAGAAGAATTGACACGGTTATTCAAAGCAAATTCAGCCAATGGAAGAAATTTCACCCATAATTGCTGGTCATCAGCAACATACAACCTCAAAAATTGTTCCACAGACTGATTAAGGCGTTCAGTCCGCCCATTACTCTCAGGGTTGTAGGCAGAGGAAAAAGACAATGAAATTTGACATTTTGACAGAAGGCCCTCCAGAATTTGGACACAAACTGCACACCCCTGTCAGAAACAATATTTTCCGGGATACCATGCAATCAAACAATTTCTTTCATAAAAATAGATGCCAGGGTTTTGGCATTCAGAAGTTTAGACAGGGGAATGACATGGACCATCTTGCTAAACCTATCGACCACTACCCAAACTACAGTCTTACACTCCGCTGGCGGTAGGTCAGCTATAATGTCCATTGAGATATGGGACCAGGGTCTACTCGGAATGGGTAGGGGTCGTAGGTTACCAGCAGGGCGAGTCCTAGGTGTCTTGGACCTGGCACAAACCTCACAGGCTGATACGTAGGACTTGACATCCCTAGTTAGAGTGGGCCACCAATAAGATCTAGAAACCAGATCCTTAGTGCCCTCAACACCCGGATGTCCACAAAAGACAGAATCGTGACACTCACCCAACAGCTGGAGACAAAATTGTACGGGAACAAACAACTTATCTGTTGGGGTTGATACCGGTGCCAGATGTTGTTCAGACCTAATGCGAGCCGAGATATCCTGGTTTAGAGCTGCTATGAAGATTGGTACCTCAGTAGGTTGAAAACCATGGAAGCTCCGAGATAATGCATCCGCCTTCACATTTTTACTTCCTGGCCTGAACGTAATGGAAAAATCAAAACGAGTAAAAACAGAGCCCATCTGGCTTGACGCGGATTCAACCTCTTAGCAGACTCGAGAAACACACACAGGGGGGAGGATAGTGACCACTGCGCTCCACCCTCACCCCTAGCCCTGCCTACTTGCCTCACGAGTCCTGATGACAGGGGACAACTGGACGGCAGTCCCTAACTTAGGATACGTGCAGGAAAGGCAGACAAGACAAATAACGGAGAGTGAACAGACCGGGTCAAAACCAAGAGGACAACGCAGTACAGAGGGATAAGCAAAGAATGGTCAGGAGAAGCCAGGGTCATAAATACCAGGAGAGTCGAGAAGTACCAAAGGAGTCCGCAAAGAATAGTCAGGTGGAAGCCGAGGTCAATATACCAGGAAGGATGAGCAGTACAGGAGGAGCAGGCAAAGGATCCTCAGGGAACAGGATCAGGTAAGTACACAGGTATCCAACAACTGCCAGGAACCTAAATTAACAGGCAACCTGTGGCCAGCAGGCTGCCTGTATTTATAGTGGTGAGTGAGGGTCATGTGACGTGGCCAGCGTCACATGACCGACAGACCGACCAGTCGAGCACCGAGTGATCAGCTCGGCGCTCAAGGCAGACCTAGGAGCAGGGAGCCTCCCAGCTAGCAAAGGGAGGTCAAACACAGATCCTCGCTCCTGAAGCTAAGCAGCAGATCTGCGGCTGATGGGAGACCGAGTGTGCCTTCGGCACCCTGTTACACCTGTGATATTATTTGTGGCAGTAGGTGGCGTTGGTCTACATAATCCTGTGACATTACTTCCGGCAGTAGGTGGTGCTGGTGCTCACTGGTAGGAGAAGAATTAGTTTTTCTTTTGCTATAGGTCGGTATCCACCATGTAGTGAAGCTGTTCAGCCACAAGATGTCAGCAGTGAGCTGAATGGACCTTTACATAGACTTACAGGGCGGGGGGAAAATAGGGTCACTTCTGATGAATTTACTGCTCATTGAGGGTGATTTCGGAGACTGTCTATGGACAGATAATTGGTTTGAGTTACAGAGGAGAATATATTGGGGGGGGGGGTAAACTCTTATATCCAATGAACCTCTGTCTTTATGAGAACTTCACTTCTGTCGTTTGCGGAGGTTACTATGTGATCGATCGGAGGGACGGTGATCGGATTTTACACGGATGTGTTTGGGGGATCGTCTTTAATGTGATGGCGAGGTAGAGTTGGTTGGCGACATATTGTGATCCACAGCAAGCGTCTATGAGACAGAGGACGTAACAGGACTGAGCGACTGATGGGGTGTAATATGGACCTCCTCTCCTGCGGTGTTTACTGGATTCAATATATAGGCTCTGAGGATTGCTGACAGTCTCCAGATATGATGGTTTCCTCTGGGGAGGGGGGGGGGGGGTCAAGAGGTGACGTTCAGTAGACTGTGGATCCCTTTAAGTACATTTCTGATGGTTCCCTGTGGTTTTAAAGAGAATACTCTGCTGTTCGTTTGATTTTTTTTAGTTTTCTATGGTTCTTTTCTGAACCCATCCCTAATAAATGACTCCAAAGCTCATGACAAAGCGTCACTTTCGCCATATACCCAAACTGCCAAATATGACTGTTATGTATATATAAAAATCTGTCTATCAAATAATCTACAGTGAAATATATTCTCGAATTCAACCAAAACCAATGACCTGTCCATGCCCAAAGTCTCTGAAATCGCCCCTCCCCCCCCAGCGACCAATAAATTCATGAGAAGTGACCCCATATTCCCCCGCGCTGTAAGTCTATGGAAATTTCCATTTAGCTCACTGCTGACATCTTGTGGCTGAACAGCTTCACTACATGGTGGATACCGACCTATAGCAAAGGAAAACTAATTCTTATCCTACCAGTGGGCACCAGCGCCACCTACTGCTGGAAGTAATATCACAGGATCATGTACACCAGCGCCACCTACTGCTGGAAATAATATCACAGGATCATGTACACCAGCGCCACCTACTGCCGCAAATAATATCACAGGATCATGTACACCAGCGCCACCTACTGCCACAAAAAATATCACAGGATCATATACACCAGCGCCACCTACTGCTGGAAATAATATCACAGGATCATGTACACCAGCGCCACCTACAGCTGGAAATAATATCATAGGATCATGTACACCAGCGCCACCTACTGCCACAAATAATATCACAGGATCATGTACACCAGCGCCACCTACTGCCACAAATAATTTCACAGGATCATGTACACCAGCGCCACCTACTGCCACAAATAATATCACAGGATCATGTACACCAGCGCCACCTACTGCCACAAATAATATCACAGGATTATGTACACCAGCGCCACCTACTGCTGGAAATAATATCACAGGATCATGTACACCAGCGCCACCTACAGCTGGAAATAATATCACAGGATCATGTACACCAGCGCCACCTACTGCTGGAAATAATATCACAGGATCATGTACACCAGCGCCACCTACTGCTGGAAATAATATCACAGGATCATGTACACCAGCGCCACCTACTGCTGGAAATAATATCACAGGATCATGTACACCAGCGCCAACTACTGCTGGAAATAATATCACAGGATCATGTACACCAGCGCCACCTACAGCTGGAAATAATATCACAGGATCATGTACACCAGCGCCACCTACTGCTGGAAATAATATCACAGGGTCATGTACACCAGCGCCACCTACTGCTGGAAATAATATCACAGGATCATGTACACCAGCGCCACCTACAGCTGGAAATAATATCACAGGATCATGTACACCAGCGCCACCTACTGCCACAAATAATTTCACAGGATCATGTACACCAGCGCCACCTACTGCCACAAATAATATCACAGGATCATGTACACGAGCGCCACCTACTGCCACAAATAATATCACAGGATTATGTACACCAGCGCCACCTACTGCCACAAATAATATCACAGGATTATGTACACCAGCGCCACCTACTGCCACAAATAATATCACAGGATTATGTACACCAGCGCCACCTACTGGTTAGATATGGCTTTTTCATTGACATCCATTAATCTGAAGGCCAGCAGAAGAGATTTGAAAGACAAGCACTAGCCATGGCCTGCAGTAGGGAGTGAGCCTGAGGCATCTGGCTCCCGGACGCGGAGCGCCGCTTTAAAATACAGACCTCAAATACAATGAAATAATACTGCTGTCCTCTTCTCTGTTTCCAGGATGCTGTACGAGAAACCAGAAGCCCTGAAGCCTCCGTAAGTTACTCCAAGTGCTGAGAGTCTGATAATCATAGTAATTGATATAAGTAAGAACGGTGTAATACTTAGAGTCACCTGTGGGGGCGCTGCAGAAAACCAGAGCTCTTCTTACTAAGTTACATCACCGAATAGAGTTGCACACTGTGGAGATCAGCCTTGGGTTACCACTGTAAGGGGGTCAGATCTCACGTAAGGATCTGCTCCATACTGTAGGATGGTGGAAGGAATCAGGCGGACACAAGCGTAAGAGGTTCATACAGGTCCCATAGGGGGCAACAGGCTTAGTGGGTACAGTCCTTACCAGAGGCTTGGTGGTTACGGTCTCTAATGAGGCACCCGGCTTGGTGGGTACAGAGCCTCTCAAACATAGTAACTGCTCACTCGGGGGTAACTGCTCACTCTTGGCATCGACACTCTAGATCAGGAATGCCCAACCTGCGGCCCTCCAGCTGTTGTAAAACTACAACTCCCAGCATACCTGGACAGCCTACAGCTATCATACTACAGCAGGGTTTGGTGGGAGTTGTAGTTTACAACAGCTGAAGGGCCGCAGGTTGAGCATCCCTGCTGTAGATGGAGTCTCCTCTGGTTGCAGCAATAAAGATGGAAATAGTGACTGTGCAGGCTATTGCACCCGCTCTCCTTCTCAGGGCACTAAGAGGTCATGGTATTCCTCTCCTCACGACACGCAGCATTGCACATAGTCTGTACCCCCGGGCGTGGCATTTCTAGGTGGCACCTTTCAGAAGGCAGGGGCTCGGTGTCTTTTTCTACCCTTATACTCTGGACCTCAGCTCCCCTCTGCTGCCCGGCTGCATCCTCGCCCCATCAGGGCCCTGAGGTGGTGTATCTTCACGGCTGGTGCCACTCACCTCCCCTGCAGGAGCTTGCATCTTCCGGCGCACGCTCTGTATGCTGTACTGCAGAAGGACACATTCCTCCTAAGACTGAGTTCACATCATCGTTTAGCTTTCCGTTCTTCTGATCCGTCAGATAAAAAAATAATATTTAAAAATAATTTCCGTCTGAGATCCATATTTTTTTAAATAGAAATAAAAGTCCTGCATGCAGCGGTTTTTTCCTTTAAAAACAAAATGGATCTCAGACAGATATGGCTCAAACGCTTGCAACAAGATCTGTTTTTTTTTTTTTTTTTGCTTTTTTTTTACAGAATCCTTTTTTTTCTTCTTATGTTTCCAAGCCTATTACACTATTCTGCTCTCTGTGCATTTATTGGAGGCCATTTGGCACCAGCAGAGGCAAAATACAGACTGGGCTCAGCATGCATGTGGAAACCCTGCATTCCCTGTATTTTATGGAGGCCAGTAGGAGATAGTATTTAGTGTAGTTTCCTGTCCTAAGAGATCGCCTTGTCGTAGGTGGAAAGGCACAAATAATTTTGTAAAAAATATATTTATGTCACAAAGAGGGGGAGGGGATGGTGCACCACTGACTCCACCCACACCCCTGGCCCTGCCTACTTGCACTATAGGTCCTAGGTAACGTAGCACAACTGGGCGGCGTTCCCTAGCCTAGGTAAGTGCGGTGGGACAAACAAGACAAACAAACAAAGAATGGTCAACAAGCCGAGTCAGAACCCAGAGGTAACTACCAGGGCCGGTGCAAGGATTTTTTACAACACAAGCGAAGCTAAATTTTGGCGCCCCTCCCCCCGCAGCTCACCCGGCCCTTGTCCCATCTGAAGCAGCTGGCTTCTCCTCTGTGTGGTCCTGGTATCTTCGCTCTGCTTCAGACAATCGCTGGTTTGAGGACTGTATTTTTCACCCTATAAGACGCACCGACCCATAAGATGCACCTCGGTTTTAGAGTAGGATAATAAGAAAAAAATATTTTCCATTGCACCTCAGGTCAGACCAGCAATCATACACCCAATGTTAATCAGACCTCAGATGTTGTCACATTTCTCCCCCATCCATGTTTTCACATTCCCCCCCTCCATCCATGTTGTCACATTTCTCCCACCTACATCCATGTTGTCACACTTCTCCCCCTCCATCCATGTTGTCACATTTCCCCCCCTCCATCCATGTTGTCACATTTCTCCCACCTACATCCATGTTGTCACACTTCTCCCCCTCCATCCATGTTGTCACATTTCCCCCCTCCATCCATGTTGTCACATTTCTACCCCTCCATCCATGTTGTCACATTTCTCCCTCTCCATCCATGTTGTCACATTTCTCCCCCTCCATCCATGTTGTCACATTTCTACCCCTCCATCTATGTTGTCACATTTCTCCCCCTCCATCCATGCTGTTACATCCCCCCTCCTCCATCCATGTTGTCACATTTCTACCCCTCCATCTATGTTGTCACATTTCTACCCCTCCATCCATGTTGTCACATTTCTCCCCCCTCCATCCATGTTGTCACATTTCTCACAAGAATATAACAACTATAATACTGCCTCCTATGTACAAGAATATAACTACTATAATACTGCTCCTATGTACTAGAATATAACTACTATAATACTGCTCCTATGTACAAGAATATAACTACTATAATACTGCTATATACAAGAATATAACTACTATAATACTGCTCCTATGTACAAGAATATAATTACTATAATACTGCTCCTATGTACAAGGATATAACTGCTATAATACTGATTGGTTTTCTTTATAAACCACATGTTTTCTGAAAACATTTTCTGTTCTCTTTTTTAGGTACACTAAGTTTATCAAACATTTTCTGGACACAGCTGAGAAGTTTTTTATGACTGGACACCGGGTCACTTATTATGTAATGACCGACCAGCCCGCTGCCGTCCCCAACATTACACTTGGTGAAAAGAGAAATCTGGTTGTCCTGGAGGTCCCAGCCTACAAAAGATGGCAGGACATCACCATGAGGGGGATGCAGATCATTCGAGACTACATCCATGATCGGTTCGTCAATGAGGTGGACTATCTGGTGTGTCTAGATGTGGACATGGAGTTCAAAGACCAGGTTGGGGTTGAGATCCTCAGTGATGTTTATGGCGTCATCCATCCGGGTTTTTTCACATCGTCTCGCAAGGAGTTCCCCAATGAAAGGCGACCTCAGTCTGCAGGTTACATCCCCGAAGACGAGGGCGATTTCTATTACACGGGGTCCCATTTTGGAGGCACGGTGGAAGAGATCTACAAGTTGACCAACCATTGCCACCACGCCATGCTGGCCGATAAAGACATAAACATAGAAGCCCTTTGGCATGATGAGAGTTATCTCAACAGATATTTCCTGTATTACAAACCCACCAAGCTCCTGTCTCCAGAGTATTCCTGGAACTACTACTTTGGAGACTCGGCCCTGGTGGAGAAGAAGAGATTTGTCGATCTCCCTAAGGAGTATGCCAAAGTACGTGACAACCCATGAAGCTCCACATAGCGGATTAGAGGTTGAGGGGTTTTATGTAATTTCTCTAATACTTCCATAGTCCTCATCCTCCCCCATATTAGCTTAGACCTCTTTGGTCTTGAGTTCTCGTATCTCGAGAGGCTTCTGTGTTACTCCTCATGGATGATACATGAAGCTGATTGTGCCTGTACAGATCCTGCTGCCAATCTGGTGAAGTGTATTACAATGGTGATGAGATGTAGAATACTTTCTGAGTTGATACCCTGATACACAGTAACATTTAACTAGTTAAATATGGTCAGTCTACCTTTTAAATTTGGCGCCGTTATTCAGCAGCGCCCCTCGACATTCCTCGCTGTTATTTAAGTGTCTATGATCTTGGTGGCAAATGTAGACAATACACAATTATTGTTTTTGAATAATATTTTTTTTGAAAATGGAAAATGTTTTTTATCCCTACCTGCATTTTCCAGTACATAGTTGTGACCGCTGGCTTACAGGAGCTGTGACTATGAGCAGGGGTCAAGAAAACTCAGATCCCAGCCATGTACCGCCATCACCAACTGCAATCATTAGCGATCGCACTGTGGTGTAATGGATTGTAGTGCAGTGATAAGCTCCTTCCTCTGGGCTGTCCTGTACTGCAGCAATAAGCTCCTCCCTCTGGACTGCTCTGTAGTGCAGTGATAAACTCCTCCCTCTGGGCTGTCCCATAGTGCAGTGAAACTCCTCCCTCTGTGCTGTCCCATAGTGCAGTGAAACTCCTCCCTCTGGGCTGTCCCACAGTGCAGTGAAACTCCTCCCTCTGGGCTGTCCCACAGTGCAGTGAAACTCCTCCCTCTGGGCTTTTTAATAGTGCAGTGACACTCCTCCCTCTGAGCTGTCCCATAGTGCAGTGAAACTCCTCCCTCTGGGCTGTCCCATAGTGCAGTGATAAGAAACTCCTCCTTCCGGGCTGTCCCATAGTGCAAAAAAATCACAGAAAAAACTAAGATAAAAACATCATGCACGGTATGATATCCAAATCTGTCGATGTCACTGGCCATATTATTGAAGAAAATCACAGAAATACGGTAATAATAATGCACTTAGTAAAGTAGATGCAAGCATTATAAATGGACAAAGTCCTCACTCTGATATGATAATATCTGAGACACTTAGCCAATATATTTTGATCAAAACACATCTGAGCCTGCCTACCAAGCGCCAAGGTGGTCTCAGGTCAGACGGGTCCTACGCTAAACCTACCTAAGCCACTGGGCTTCTATGTTCAGGAGAGCAGACTCCGCACATATGGTGTGCTGCTCCTAGTCACCTCCAGGTGCATCAAGCAACCAATGGGAGGAGGAGCAAGCACACCTGTATGTACCACCTAATCAAGGTGCTCTATTGGATAGGAAGGGCAAAAGTGCAGAGGAATGCTACTCCCAAGACAAAATAGGTGCGCATTCACACTTGAAGGTGCCACTCCCTCAAGCAAATACTACATAGACAAAAAAATCACAGAAAAAAAAAAAATCCTGCACGGTATGATATACAAATCTGCAGATGTCATTGGCCATATTATTGAAGAAAATAACAGAAATAAGATAATAATGCACTTAGTAAAGTAGATGCAAGCATTATATATGGACAAAGTCCTCACTCTGATATGATAATATCTGAGACATTGGTTGCTTGATGCACATGGAGGTGACTAGGAGCAGCACACCATATGTGCGGCGTCTGCGCTCCTGAACATAGAAGCCCAATGGCCTAGGTAGGTTTAGCATAGGACCCGCCTGACCTGAGACCACCTTGGCGCTTGGTAGGCGGGCTCAGATCTGTTTTGATCAAAATATATTGGCTAAGTGTCTCATACCAGAGTGAGGACTTTGTCCATATATAATGCTTGCATCTACTTTAGTAAGTGCATTATTATCTTATTTCTGTGATTTTCTGTCCCATAGTGCAGTGATAAGAAACTCCTCCCTCTGGGCTATCATGCCTTGATAATTAGCTCCTCCCTCTGGGCTGTCCTGCTGTGATAAGCTCCTCTCTCTGGGCTGTCCTGCCATGATAAGCACCTCCCTCTGGGCTGTCCTGCTGTTATAAGCTCCTCCCTCTGGACTGTCCTGCAGTGCAGTGATAATAAGCTCCTCCTCTCCTTACTGGAGTTTGCTCATGGAAGCAGCAATCTACGCCTGGTGGGGCTGCCGGAGGGGGTAACAGGGTCAGAGCTAAGACGCATATGCGAGTCTGATCTACCGATAGCGCTTGGCCTGTCTACATCACGAAGAGTGGAGCGAGCACATAGACTGGGTGGGACCAAAAGTGAACTCCCCAGAAGGACCCAGGTAACCTTAGAAAAATCCCTGAGAGCGAGACAGGACATAATGAAATACTTAGAGGATATCATACGCGCTTATCGAGCCCGCAAAGATCCACTGATCTATCAAGGTCATAAAATCATGCTGTTTAATGACTATTCTGCAACGGTCACAAAAAAAAGGAGAGCTTTCAGTGAAATATGCACGTCCTTTTTTCAAAGAAACGTACGCTTCCAGATGGATCATATAAGATGGATCATATAAGAGCTTTGAATCCACCTCAGAAGCTGAAGCCTTCTTCGCCGAAGGCCCAAACCTACCGGATTGCGGGTGAGGAGATTGAAAGAAGTGGACTAAAGCGCAATTCTTCTGGGACACCACTGGACCAGGCAAAGCGGAGGATGGTCTGCGTAACCTCATCTGCAAAGGAACAAAGGCGCCATCATCACTAAAACCTACCAGGACATACAACGCAGCAATGTCCCTAGGGGACTCCATGCCATACAGGTACTGGCATACTGAATAACATAACAGAATGGGAGGAAGCAGAATGTCGCGTGCTACCAGAAAAAAAGAGTCCACGATCGTCCTCTTATCTATAGTGAGATTAACGCTCAGTTTAACATGTTCACTTATTCTTTTTGTTGGTATTTTTATCCTGTTATGTTTTTCCTGATAACCACTTTTATATTTCCATGGAATGACATAGCGAGAGTGAGGTGTCATATTACACATTATAATGGAACGTCAAGGGCCTGCGCTCCCCGCAGAAGCGCATGATGGTGCTGCACCATCTCAAACGCCTTAGAGCGGACATTGCACTTCTGCAGGAAATGCACCTTGTAAAAGAGGATTTCCAGAGAATGTCAAAGCTTTGGGTGGGAAAGGTGTATGGTTCCCCAGCAGTTCAAGGTAAAGCAGGAGTGATCACCTTAATACACAAAAAGCTAGTGCATAAGATACAAGGACAGACCATAGATGACGAAGGCAGAGGATTGGTACTAAAACTGAAAGACACAGATAGAGACCTCAGTCTCTATAATGTATATGCCCCCAATATAGCTCAAAAATAGTTTTTTGCATCTCAGAGAGACAGACTTTTACAGGATCTGATGGAAGACCAGATTATAGGAGGGGATTTAAATGCATGAGCAGTGGCAAAGGAAGACCGCAGGCAGGTAGACAATCCTACAGTCACAAATAGTAACGCAAGTGGGGTAGTGACCTCATTCCTAGAGGACATGTCTTTGTTGGATGTATGGAGAATCTCACACCCCGACAACATGCAATATACCCACTATTCCCACGCACAAAACTCATAGTCAAGAATCGACTACTGGCTCGCAAAGCCAGAGTTGCTATCTAGGATACAGGAAGTATCCATTGAAAATATGGTGATTTCGGATCACTCGCCAGTTTCCCTGACACTAGCAGACACAGCCCCGAGGGGAGCAGAGTTTTTTTTGGTAATTTCCGTCCTTCCTAACGAAAGACAAGTCTTTTGCTGAGCTACTACGGGGATGGTGGCTAGAATATAGCACTTTAAACCAGGAACATGTCACTAACCCTTTACTGTTCTGAGAGGCGGGCAAAGCAGTGCTAAGGGGGCAGACTGATGTCATATGTAGCAGGGCTTAAAAAGGCCACCAAGGCACAATATATCAAAACTAGTGTAAGCTGTGTACCGGGGTGGGCTCCCCAGGATACAGCAAAGTCACAGACAAGGAAAGCGACACTGACACCAGCTGCTTTATATGCAAGAACAGAAACTTTACTTTGGAAACAGTAATAACACAAGTAAAAACAGTATAAGTAATACCCCAGGCCCACAGTAACCGTCCCTGTCCGAGGGACAGGCCTAGCCCGTTGGCGCACACAGCAGAGCCTACAAGTCGTGCTGTGCCGCTATAGAGGACACACCTAAACGGTGGCAGATGCATCAGAGCCTGCAAGTCAATTACTGCGCTGCAGTCCAGTACGGCCTAACACAGCTTTAACCCTATCTAACTAGCTAATACAAGGCCTAGGCTAGTCTCTGTTACTTTAGGCGCCAAACAGTAAAGTACAATTGGTAATCAGGTGTACTGACCTGCGTCCGTTCTGGGCCCTAGGATGCTGCTTACCCGGGATGGCCACCAAGCTCTTAGCAACCGTGCGGCTTTGCTTGACGATAAGGCTTTCTGTCCATACACTGGAACTGGTCTTCCTGGAACAACTTTTTTTTTCAAAGAATTGGATCCAGAAAGGAGACAACAGATACTCTCCGTCCATCGAGTGTCAATTCACTGCCGGACATCCGCAAGCCAGGATGGAATCGGATTCAGTCCCTCACAGCACAATCCTTCCACCATGTCAGATCAGCTCACACTTCCTGGTTTTCAGAAGCAGCTTGCATGAGTCATCATCTGCTTTGCATATGCAGATCCCAGAGTGTGCTGACTGTGCTGCAAAACAGTGGCATCTAGTGCCCGGAATGCCAAATGACAGCTCCAATACAATTTTAACATAAACATTATACAGGCAGAGTTTATCCACAATCTCACATGCCACCCCACTCAAAGTTGTCGTCCTAGGCAACTTTCCCCATACAAACTCTTCCTGGGCATAGCGCTGTGGAGGCACACCAGCATTGGGCCTCGCTGACCTTCTCAGATTGAAGGTTTCAGAAATACTGGGGACATCAGGCATATTTGACAAGAGAGGAGCTGTTGACTGTTAAGCATTGCACCTTGGTGGCAAACCTGTCACAGCCGGAACCTCTGTGGACACCTGGGCAGGGACAACCCACCATTCCTCCTCTTTCTCATCTGAGGGACTTTCCTCCATACTCGGAGCGTGAAGAGGCACTCCCTCCAAGCACACCGGCTCATCAAAATTGCAATGTCTCAACATATTACGGTGTAAGTTCCGTGAGAGTCCCCCTGTCCCTACTGGCTCTACCTCATAGACCGGAATAGCGGTGTCTACCCTTCTCTTCACCGTGTATGGAACTGCCTCCCACCATCCATCCAACTTCCCAGATGGCTTTGACCATCACCCGATCACCCATTACATACCCATCTTTCTGCACTGGTCTTAGGTTAGGGTGTATTACCTGTCCCAGCCGCTCCCCCACAACCTTGTGGACCGCTCTCAGCCGGCGGCGGTGCTCCTGCACCCATGCGGTGGAACTTCTCGGTGGGGGCTCTATCGGGCTGGGCATGTGGAGATCTTCAATCTCCCGTCTGGCTCGTCCAAACATGAGCATATGTGGAGAGTATGCTGTGGTACTGTGTACTCTGTTGTTATATGCCCACATCAACTCAGGTAGGTACTCGGGCCACTGGGCTTTTTGATTGTCTTCCAGAGTCCACAGCATCTGAAGCAAGGTGCGATTGAAGCATTTGCACGCCCGGTTTCCCTGTGGGTGATATGGAGTGGTGCGGGAGCGTTCAATCCCATACAGTTGGTACAGTTCATTCATTAGAGTACCCTGAAAGCATGCTCCCTGGTCAGAATGTATCCTCTGTGGACACCTGAACACCTGTATAAAGTGTTTACAGACAGATTCGGCAGCCGACTCAGCGGTTTGGTCTCTGGTGGGCACAGCCACCGCATACTTGGTAAAGTGATCTGTCATGACTAGACAGTACGAGTGTCCCGAGGTAGAGTACCCAATCTGTACATAATCGATCATCAGAAGTTCTAGGGGCGCTGAGGTGCGGATGGTCTGCACAGGAGCCCGCTTGTTCAGTACTCTTACTCAACCCACAGGATCGACACTTAAGACATGCAGCAGCCACCATGTTGGATAGATCTGGACAGTATACCTGCCGTTGGAGCCACTTGACCGTTTTGTCGCTCCAAAAATGAGCTCCCTTTTCATGAGCTTCCCTGGCGGCCTCTGGTCCCAACAACATGGGAATGACAATCTGTTGCCGGTACTGCAGCTCTGACTGTAAGTATATGACCTGGCACAGGAGTCCCTGGGTAATTGTCAGCTTGTCCCACTGCCTAAACAAATTCTGACCCTCTGGGGTCAGACGGGCTCGTTCTTCTGGCCGAGGCCAGATCTTGCTCCAAACCCATTCTTTCACTTTCCACAAATCCCGGCAGCTATTCTGGACTCTCTTCCAATCAACGTTTTCCCCAGCACCAGCGTCATTACAGACGCCACCCCACTTGAATGTGCTACGTCCGGGAACAGAGGTAAGCGACCAAGGTCAGGAGTTTTAGTACCCTTTAACTCCTCATCGGCTCTCTGAGTCGACTGTCCTACTGGAACTCGAGAGAGTGCATTGGCGTTACCGTTCTCCCTACCGGTACGGAACTTGATGCGGTATTGGTACTTAGAGAGGCGGGCCAACCATCTTTGTTCAAGTGCACCGAGCTTGGCATTCTCCAGGTGTGCCAACGGGTTGTTGTCTGTCATCACGGTCACTTCTGCACCAGTCAGGTATTCTGCAAACCTTTCGGTCATGGCCCACACCAGTGCCAGTAGTTCCAGTTTAAAGGAGCTAAAGTTATCAGGTTTGCATTGTCGGGTATATAAAGCAAATGCTTTATATAAATAAATAAAAAAAATTAACAGATCAAAAGAAAAATTATGCAAACGATATTGACCCGTGAGATGGACGCAAACATCTCAAAAAGAGTTCAATCAAGAACTTAATTATTTTGTGCAATCAGTAAAACAGGGTACAAGTGCAAAAATATAAATGGTTTATTTACAATCAAAAATTAATCAACATAAATTTCAATAATATACAATGATATGCAGTACTCAGAATTCACCACTATATGGTGCCAACAAAACACTACTCAGCCAACACAAGAATATCATGAAATACGGCTTTAAAATTGTGAGAGCTATACAATCAATGGATTATGCAGAAAACTCAATCAAGAAAATGACAGCCCTTGCTCTGCCCTAAAATTATGACCAATCTCAGATAATGGTAGTATTGCAACAAAACTTATAAATTATTGGCTTGATATCAAACTAGGGAATATAAAGATTCCCAACAGAGAGTTTCTCCAATATTATCCCCATTTATTCAGTTATATGCATCATAACTGAAATCAGAGAAAATACTGATGTAGCAACTAACGTTACACGTCCGCAAATGAGCGGGTATCTGGCTAAGTATCAAGCCAATTAATTTAGATCAATACTACATAAAACAAAAATATACATTACCCAAGGGTCAAGTGATGTGCAGAGTCTTGGGGCAGCCAGCTCTCAAGAGTTTTTCCAGATAATCCAAATGTTTCTCCAGAAATCTATAAGCCAAAATGTTTCTTCAGAGATCTCCCTTTCTTTCTTTGTTTTTTTCTTTTCTTTCAGTTTCTTTTTTTTCCTTTTTGGTATCTGGTTTCTTAACCCAAAACTTATCAGATGAACACACCCTCCTAGTTTGGAACTTTTCAATCATTGTTGGATGGGTGTGTGCATTGATAAGGAGCATGATGTCATAATACTACCCATAATGCACTTTTGCTACTGATGTAGTATTAACTGCTCATATCTAGGTGGCACTGTTGTATAAGCAATAAGCATCATACCATTAAGGGTTAACTCATACATGCCTGATATTTTAAATACTACACACCTCTGACATCTGGAGTCCTTGTCTTAGAGCCGAGGGACAAACTTTCATAGATGAATGTATACTTTGAGGAACATCTAGACAATTTTCACACTGTGGAATTCATGTTCAGATAAGAAATACAATGAAGCCTCAGAATCTGCAGGTGCGGTGTATCTTCTAACCGTCTAAATGTATAATATATTGTTACAATAACACTAGCTTTTGAATGGCACAGTAATCTTCTCATGGACTTACTTTGGCCTACATGAAAATCCATACAAAACAGTGAATATAAATCAACATTGCTCTTAAAGGCAATGAATACCCATTATAATTAGAATAATTAGATATAACTGTTTACACTTATGAAAAAGCAAAACAAAAACCCCTTCATTACAATGTAATCCAATAGAGAAGTTGGACTACATTGGAATGTTACAAAGGACTTTTCATTCGGATTCCTCAAGAACTGGGGTGCGCAGACTCGGTTTGTAATGCTCCAACCAGAGCTTTGCTAAAGTCTTTCTGAAGAACTTTATCCAATGCACCACTTGGATGGTCAGGAAACGTAATCATCCCAGAATGGTGACAATCAGCACACCCCATATATAATCCACCCTCCATGTCCAAACGGAGGGATTTAACCACCTCAGGACCGCCGAACGCAGGATTGCGTCCTGGCGGCGGCCCGATTGTTCCTCCTGGAAGCGCCGATGCGAGAGGCGAGATTTCCTGTGAACGAGCGCACACAGGAGCGCACGTTCACAGGATCGGACTGTAAACCAGTGGATCTACAGCCTGCCAGCGGCGATCATTCGCTGGCAGGCTGTAGATGCGATTTTTTTTAACCCTTGAAAGGTATATCAGACGCTGTTTTGTTAACAGCGTCTGATATACCTGCTACCTGGTCCTCTGGTGGTCCCTTTTGCTTGGATCGACCACCAGAGGACACAGGCAGCTCAGTAATAAGTAGCACCAAGCACCACACTACACTACACTCCAACCCCCTGTAACTTATTAACCCCTTATTAACCCCTGATCACCGCCCTGTCATTGATCACCCCCCTGTAAGGCTCCATTCAGATGTCCGTATGTGTTTTGCGGATCCGCAAACACCGTGTCTTTGTGCAACGCAGAAAAGGTGAACGGATGGATCCGGTTTCACTTTTGGCTGAACGCTTCCAGGGTCTTTCATTGGAGGTAGCTGATCTCCGTAAGACTTTTTCTCAGCTTCAAGTGACCGGTTCAGCTTGCGTTCATGGAGTTTGTTCTGAGCCTAAGATCTCGCTCCCGGATACGTTCTCCGGGGGTAGTGAGAATTTTGTGCGTTTTAGAGAGGCTTGCAAACTCCATTTTCGCCTTCTTCCCCATTCCTCTGTTGATGAGGAACGGAGGGTGGGGATCATTATATCGCTGCTCAGGGGTAACGCTCAGTCTTGGGCCTTTTCGCTGCCGGAGGGGGCACGGCCTCTCCATTCAGTGGATGAATTCTTTTTAGCCCTGGGTCAGATATATGATGATCCGGATCGTATTGCTCTGGCTGAGTCTAGACTACGTCTATTATGCCAGGGTAAACAATCCGCAGAGATATACTGCTCATAATTTCGGAGATGGGCAGCTGATACTGGTTGGAATGATGCTGCACTCCGAAGTCAATTTTGCCATGGTCTTTCAGAGGGATTGAAAGATGCATTTGCCTTTCAGGAGAGGCCTATTTCCTTGGACTCTGCTATGTCTCAGGCCGTTCGTATTGACAGGCGTCTTAGAGAGAGAGGAGAGATATCTCCTTCCTGTCATACTCAGTCCCAGGACAGTGCAGCCTTACCCATTCCTTCCCGTCCTTGGACACATCTGTCCATGGACTTCATAACGGACCTGCCTCGTTCCTCGGGGAAGACTGTGATTCTGGTGGTGGTGGACCGTTTTAGCAAAATGGTGCATTTCATCCCTTTTCCTGGTTTGCCCAATGCTAAGACGCTGGCGCAGGCATTTATTGATCACATTGTCAAACTGCACGGTATTCCTTCAGACATAGGGGCACGCAGTTTGTTTCCAGATTCTGGAAGGCTTTCTGTTCTCGCTTGGGGGTTCGGTTGTCATTCTCTTCTGCTTTCCACCCGCAGTCAAATGGCCAGACAGAGCGCGTCAATCAGAATCTGGTGACATATCTGCGCTGTTTTGTGGCGGAGAATCAAGAGGATTGGTGTTCTTTTTTGTCTCTTGCTGAGTTTGCTTTAAATAACCGTCGTCAGGAGTCCTCTGATAAGTCACCATTTTTTGGTGCATATGGGTTTCATCCGCAGTTTGGGACTTTCTCGGGAGAGGGGTCTTCTGGTTTACCTGATGAGGACAGATTCTCCTCGTCTTTGTCATCTATTTGGCAAAAGATTCAGGATAATCTAAAGAGCATGAGTGAGAGATATAAGCGTGTGGCAGATAAGAGACGTGTGCTTGGTCCAGACCTGAATGTTGGTAATCTGGTGTGGTTGTCTACCAAGAATATCAAATTGAAGGTTCCCTCCTGGAAGTTGGGTCCTAGGTTTATTGGGCCTTACAAAATCCTGTCTGTCATCAATCATGTTGCTTACCGTCTTGATCTTCCTCAGACTTGGAAGATCCATAATGTTTTTCATAAGTCCTTATTGAAACCTTATGTTCAACCCATTGTACCCTCGTCTTTGCCTCATAAGTCCTTATTGAAACCTTATGTTCAACCCATTGTACCCTCGCCTTTGCCTCCTCCTCCGATTATGGTTGATGGGAATCTTGAATTTCAGGTCTCTAGGATTGTGGATTCTCGTCTTGTCTGCGGTTCTCTTCAGTACCTTGTTCATTGGGAGGGTTATGGTCCTGAGGAGAGGATGTGGGTCCCAGTGACGGACATTAAGGCCTCTCGTCTCATCAGGGCTTTCCATAGGTCCCATCCTGAGAAGGTGGGCTCTGAGTGTCCGGAGTCCACTCGTAGAGGGAGGGGTCGACTGTCACAACCAGACAGCTTAGAAGCTCTGACAGAAGCCTTTCAGAACCTCCTCCTTGAGTTTTCTTTGTTGTAGTGTTCAGTTCCTCATCTCGTTAGCCTCTCTCAGCTGTCATGTAGTTGGACTGATTGCTTCCCTTTAAATTCCTCCCCATAATGCATTACTGGGCGGCTTATACTTCTTCCTGGAGTGTGTGTGCATGCTGATCCTATTTCCCAGTCTGCTACTAAGTTAAGTGCTGTACATTAATCTGTTATTTTCTGTTTGCTGGATCCCAGGTGACCCTGACTCCCTCCGTGTCTGGTGTATGGAGCCGGTGGTCGTGTGCCCTCACTATTGTAGGGTGTTCAGGTGTTATATAGTCGAGGTACGTGGATATGCAACCATCCACCTCTGGGATTTTTGCATAGGCTGAGCAGCCAGGGAAAGTGCCAGGTTTTGTGCAGGGGTCTCCCTTTTGGTTCCTTAGCTTTGGATCCAGTGAGTCATATATGCATGTTGCTTTGTCTTGTTTTCTGTACACCGTCCGTGACACTTACACTTAAAAAAAGTAAATTACAAATATGATCACTCCAGTTAAAATAAATAAATAATTATTAAAAAATAAAAATAAAAATTTAAAAATTTAATTACAGAAATAAAAGTTAAAGTAATAACATATTAATAAAGGAATGCACATAATTCAAAAACTAAAATATCACAATAAATTACAAATAAACACTATAGTAATATTAAAAGAAGTTACACAAACACTGTTCCCTGTTCTATATTAGTAAATAGATAAATAGATAATATGTTGTATATAAAAAAATATAAAAATATAAAAAATATAAAAATTAATTAAAAATTGAAACCATAAAATATGAAAAAAGCATCTATCAATAATAAATACATATACACAAATGAATTTAGTTAATATAGAATATAATTAAAAATTAGAACATCTGACCTAGTATAGGACTAATAAATTAGAAATAAACATAAATAACTAATAATCAAGCAACAAAAAAAAAAATAATTATAATAAACAAAAGGTATTCTATGTATAGACTAATCTAATCCATAAGTTTGATAGACAGATGCAGAACTTATAATCATGTCAAATCATATCATATATATATATGCAGTATTCATTATCATGTTAAACAAATATTTATACAGTGATCTATCTTAATAATAAAAAAATAGCAGTAATCAAATTTCATTATGTAATCAGTGATGAACCCCTTATTCAGCCAATACATTACTTATAGAATGACAGTGCAATACATATCCATAATGTAATCGCTATAGATCGCAAGCCCTTCAGAATAGTAATGAGCTAAGTTATAGGCAGAAAGTAGGATCACGGATCTAAGTCCTAAGACATGCGCGTGACCATAAGAAGTATCGCGAGAAGATATGCGTCAGGACTAGCCGGACCAACCAGCCACTCAGTGCGAAGGTAACAAGGATCTATTATACTACGATCTCCGCGATTGGTCAGTATACTAACGCGTCATCAAATAGGAGGCTACAAATAACCCAGCCACGTCCGAACTCCGTACAGACTGCCCGATCCCCTGAAGACGCCATGTATATGGTGAAACATGTCGGGGGGCAGCATTTAGGGTTTTTAGACTTCAGTAGATTCCAGTGTGCAAATTCACCAGGCTAGTTTACAGGCAGCTAAGGCATCTAGGGCGCCGCAATAATAAACAATAGCAGCTCACAGAAAGAGCAGCGCTGACCGAATCAGGCAGCAAACACAGCGGATGATTGCTGCCAGTAATAGCCAGAAGGAACGGCAACAGCATCACAGAACCAGTTATAGCCGATGAATCACTAACAGGAAGCAGACAAAATAATTGCAGAAGCTACAAAGTAGCAGCATATACACCAATATATGTAACCATATAGCTATTGGCAATTGAGTGTTGCTACTATATAGCCATAGCCAAAGAAGCCTGGCAAGTAGCAGCAAGCAGGCAGCTGAACAGTAATAAGGTGACTAATGCAGCACTCATACAGCCATTAGAAATAGCTATCAATTGCCAGTCATAAGAGAATATCTGCAATTAATACAGTGCTACTGTAATAATAGTGTGAAAAGTTAACAAATCAAAAAAATAAATAAAATTGCACACACTGGAGCACTGGAGATAGTTTTGATTTAGTAGGTTAGATATCAACAAAATATTCACTATTTATTTTTGAAAAAGCAACAAATAAAAGTTAAATTTTCAATAAATACAAACACATTATATGCACCTGTCAAGAGTAGGCAATCAATAGTCTATGACTAAATGTAAATATAATGTGAGGGGGCACACTCAGAAGGGAAACACTAGATGGATGATATAATAGTATTTTAATACTTTAAAAACATACCCTTAAAATTGATATAAAACATACATAGAAACGCACATCACACGTATAAGGAACGTCGCGTGCAACACTCCTACACAATGATCTATAGTTGTAGGTCAATGCCGCAGCAATGTCCCAATTCAATGTGCTTGTAATAATAGTCCAAACAATGTCCCGATCAGAGTCCTATTTTGTGCATTAGTAATATAGTAATGGCACTGCGGCCAAATGTCCCAATCAGAGTCCTAATTTTGTAGGGTGTTGGTCAGGGGCGTAGCTAACAGCTCATGGGCCCTGGTGCAAGAGTTCAGCTTGGGCCCCCCTTCCCTCAGTGCGTTGTGTGTCTTCTTATGTGACACAAGGGTCTTTGGGCCCCCTCAGGCTCCTGGGCCCGGTAGCGACTGCTACCTCTGCACCCCCTATAGCTACGCCCCTGGTGTTGGTATAGTAATGCACTGTGGCCAGTTCTGATAGAACAGTGATGGTCATATAGCAATTCTGATGGAACAGTGATGGTAATATAGCAATGGCACTATGGCCAAATCCTGATGGAGCAGTAATGGTATCAATATACCTAGTACCAATGTCCGGTGGTGTGAGCGTTCAAAGGTAAGTTGTTAATGCTGACTTCACAATGAGACTGACAATCCGGTTACTTACAGTCTCTTGCAGCTTGTGACGTCCCAGTGCGAGCCTGGTCTTCCCCTTCTTGGCTGCCTGTCCGCAGCGCTGGCTTCCCAGGCGGCCGTACACTCGTAGCGTCCCACGTGGTGTACCCGGCCGAGCGTGGCGTCCCACGTGACCTGGTTGTCTAGGGTACCGGCTGGACGCTGAACTGACGTCACTGCTGTGCGACTTGTACTCCGGTTCTATGCCGAAAGGAGATCTCGTGCATTCATATCCTTTTGATATCAGGCTTCCTTGTTCTTTCTATGAATCCACGCTCACTCTGTATTGCCAGACGCGTTTCAGGGTCTTACGCCCCTTCCTCAGTGGCCAACCGAGTGAGTGGATTCTCACTCCTTATAAATGGAATTTGTTACCCACAATTGTTATCCTAATATGTGGGATGGATTGGATTGCTATTTCTTTATTTACTAATATGATGTGTTAACTGGCTTCTGATTTGATATTTTAAAAATCGCCAGCCTGCCAGCAACGATCATTGGCTGGCAGGCTGGTGACGTGACCCCCGTCAAACTTTTGCCGGCCCGCGATGCGCATGTATATGCGTGACTGTGCGCAGCGCTGCCGCCTCCGGAACGCGATCCTGCGTTAGGCGGTCCGGAGGCGGTTAAATTTGGTCTCTTTTCTCTCGCTCCCTCTCCCGCTTGGAATCCTGATTCCCCGCCCCCGGTAATCACCATGGTAGGCGCATAAAAGAACATCGAAAGTTAATAGAGCAGATGTCAAATTGGATGGTGAACATCACGGGGACGTGCGACATGGTGGGCCAGTAAGTTTGCACACACCTACACGAACCTGCAACTTCTGGGTCCCCAAATTGGGCACATGGCCTGAGCTTGCCCTTTACGCTTTGGAGGTGCTGGCCTGCCCTGCAGCCGGTGTATTGTCTGAACCAGTGGTGGGCACTGTTATGGGGGATCTGTGGAGGACACTGTTATGGGGGATCTGTGGAGGACTCACTGTTATGGGGGATCTGTGGAGGACACTGTTATGGGGGATCTGTGGAGGTCACTGTTATGGGGGATCTGTGGAGGACACTGTTATGGGGGATCTGTGGAGGACACTGTTATGAGGGATCTGTGGATGACACTGTTATGGGGGATCTGTGGAGGACACTGTTATGGGGGATCTGTGGAGGACACTGTTATGGGGGATCTGTGGAGGACACTGTTATGGGGGATCTGTGGAGGACACTGTTATGGGGGATCTGTGGAGGACACTGTTATGGGGGATCTGTGGAGGACACTGTTATGGGGGATCTGTGGAGGACACACTGTTATAGGGGATCTGTGGAGGACACTGTTATGGGGGATCTAAGGAGGACACTGTTATGGGGGATCTAAGGAGGACACTGTTATAGGCAGGGGATGTGTGCTATGACACATAGGGCCATGAGGAGGGCCAGCATAAGACACACATATAGCATCTTATGCTGGTCCCCCTCATGGCCCTATGTGTCCCCTCATGTGTCCTAAACTGCGCACATAACTGGCTTTGTGTGCAAATTTTTTTACTACTGTCTGAACTCTGAAACAAGCTCTCTCCTATTGATAAAATGGCCAGCCTCTGTACTCACTGTCACTATGAATACACTGTAGCGAGCGGCTTCCGGTGTTCTGCCACTTTTCTATACCCTGACAAAAGTCTATACCCGGAAGTGATGTAGCTGTACCGGAAGCCGCTCGCTGCAGTGCATTCATAGTGACAGTGAGTACAGAGGCTGGCCATGTTATCAATAGGAGAGAGATTGTTTCAGAGTTCAGACAGTAGTAAAATTCGATTATTCGCGATTCAATTATTGCGCACCAAAGAGCCGCATAGAAGTGTCTAAAGAGCCGCTTGTGGCTCGCGAGCCGCACTTTGCCGACCACTGGTCCGAACGTGTGTTTAGCACGACTGGAGGGGTATATTTCCCAATGTTTTGGGGTGTACCCTAATAAATAAATAAATATATAAACATTTTTTAAAACAAAAAGCCGTGTAGGCTACCTCCTCCACCGCCACTTCCACCTACACCGCCACATCCACCGCCTCCTCAACCTCCTACTCCATATGGACCTGGTTCTCCTAGATCAAGATTATTATTTTTTATTTTTACGTATTTTATGTTATTTTAAGTCATTTCCCTATCCACATTTGTTTGCAGAGCACTTGCTAAAAAAGGGGGCACGGCGTGGGGGCCAGTCGCCTGTCTCATTTTCCTTTTCTAGGCCTGTTTTAGGCCTAGAAAATGATCTAAATCTCCTCCACTGAGGGTGCTGGCGTAGATACAGGCCAGCGGGGGATGCGCCTCTACATAACTTAGGCGCATCAAGTGCCAGACAGCGGTGTGCCGGCGGCAGAAGGCTATTAGACAGATCGATCTGCTGCCAGCATGCTGTAAGATCAGGACTGCCTGATGAACGGGCGTTTGCTCATTCATTGGGCATTGAGAGGCAGTATTAGACTGCCAGATTATCAGCGACGAGCGCTCAGATACCCTTAAGGCCTCTTTCTCACGAGCGTGACGGATTGTCTCCGGATGCGTTCAGTGAAACTCGCAGCATTTTGCAAGCAGGTTCAGTCAGTTTTGTCTGCGATTGCGTTCAGTTGTTCAGTTTTTTTTCCACGCGGGGGCAATGCGTTTTGATGCGTTCTTCACGCGCGTGATAAAAAAACTGAAGGTTTACAAACAACATGTCTTAGCAATTATCAGTGAAAAACACATCGCATCCGCACTTGCTTGCGGATACAATTCGTTTTTCACTGAAGCCCATTAACTTCTATGGGGCCAGGCCTGCGTGAAAAATGCAGAATATAGAACAGGATGTGTTTTTCACGCAAAGCAGAACTGATGCGTGAAGAAAAAATGCTAATGTACACAGATCCAATTAAATGAATGGGTCAGGATTCAGTGTGGGTGCTAGGCGTTCATGTCACGCATTGCACCCGCGCAGAAAACTCATTTGTGTAAAAAAGGGCCTAAGTGAGGGCCCATAGCTTAGCAGTTGCAATCTTCCAGAAGGCACATGCTCTTGGCGGTTTCACTCACAGAGAGTCAAGCTGCAGTATTAGGCACAAACGCCATACGGACGAGCCAGTGTGTCAGTGACTTGCAGGAATGCCGAGGCTCCTTTCATTGTCATGATCCCGAGGACCTAGAGTTCAGGCCCCCACCATCAATAGAAATGGCTTGTCCTAACGAGGTATTTGGCTTATTCCGCTTTCCCACTGAAAATGTAGGCACTCTTGGTCAAACCGAGCATGCATGTTTATGGGGCGCTTCTTCGGCTGACATCTACTGAACCTGTATGTCCGGCAAATCTTCCTTTATCATTTATAGGGTCCTGGCAACCATAATACACAGGAGTTACCTACACATCCTATAGAGAGCTGCAAGGGGTAAAATCCACAGCAATTCTGCAACAAATCCCCATATTTTGTGTCCGATTAGATTGTGGTGTATACTTCCTCGCCCTTTACAGCAGCTTGTTGTATGGTGTGAGAATGCAGTGTCCTCCAGGATAGCCCCCACTTGTAGATTTAGGCATTAAAGTGCAAATTACATTTAGCATAAAACAGGTCCCAGAGATTGGGAAGACCTTGGAGATGGTTGACGTTTGTCCTTGGCACACACAACACATACTGGAAGCATAGGCTGAATTAATTAGGCCAGAACCAGCAAATTAACACTTACTTCCCTGCACGTGGCGTTTTACAGGTTGAAAACCAGGAGCTTCTCATGCTTTGGAAAAGCTAAATGTCACCACACCCTAATTCTCATCTGATGAGCCAGACGTTCAGGTTTCTTGAGATGGGGTTGGAAGCCAAAATCAGGAGGGGATCATTAAAGGTAAGAAGTTACGGGCAGATGCAACGTCTCCACTTTTTTCGAAACGCCTCCTGTTTTTTTTTTTGCTCCCAGAACAAACCTAAACAGATCTGAAAGCTCCAAGAGCCGGTTACTACAGCGGACACATCCGTACAGAAGAGCTGCCGTCATCATGAAGAAACGTAAGTATTATAATAAGTTTACGAGAGATGGATACGTTCAGTTACAAAATGAAAAGCAATTCGAAAAATCTGTAATTTTTATCACTTACTGTATCTTCCTAGAATATCTTTTATTTTTTACTGTAAATGTGTCTATTACTTCCATATGGTTTTATAACAATATTTATAATCATAAAATGGATTTGTATTTGGATTATTCTTATTTATCATAGTTTTTTTTTTACTCTGGGAATATTGTTTCTATCTGTCATTAATTGTCCTTAAAAACAAAAACAAAAAAAAACGGCCCACTTTTTGAACCCTGTAGGAAGGTGCAAGGATCCGTTATTGACGGAGGGTATGTGTCACCGAGATTCCTGACCTCGGTGAGGTAAGAGCCGGTAATTTTAAGTGTCAGCGGCAGTTAGAGCTGCCCTGGTGCGGCCCGCCGAGTATACTGGCCAGAAAGTAGGCGTATTGTGCATCCATGGAGACTTAAAGGACTAGCCCATCGCCTGGTGTGACTTTCCGCAGTGGCTAACACGTGGACTCATGAGGTGGCCGTTGCCACAAAGTTGCACTATGAACTAATAATTGGGAGAGACTTCCCCGGTTTCCCGGCACTATGGCCGGATACGAAAGGTACTGATACCCAGGAGAAAGATGTGACCCTAGCAGAGTGGCCTGGCTCAGAACCATGGGAACCAGTCAGAAGGGCCAGCGGTAGGGGTGACTGCCACTTTGGTGGAAGAGAGGGAGAAACCCCCGCTAAGTGTGATGGTGGGAGACGTGGAGGACTTGCCGCCGGGTCCGGAGTTGGCAGACCTCAATGTCTCCGGGTATAATTTTGGTACCGCCCAACACCGGGACCCAACCCTATCCTGAGCCTGGGAAAATGTATCAATAGTAGATGGTGAACCACAACAACCAGGGGCAGAGTCAGTGTTCCCCCGTTTTGTGGTTCATCAGGAGATGTTGTACCGAGTAAACCAGCTGTGAGGTTAATCCATTGAACAGCTGGTGGTGCCCCAGGCTTAACGCAAACTTCGTGTTAGAGTGAGCCCACCAACATGTTCTCGGGGGTCATCTGGGAATGCAGAAGACAAAGGACCGGATACTACAACAGTTTTACTGGCCCAGTGTGTTTAGGGAGGTGGAAGAATTCTGTAAATCCTGCCCGACCTGCCAGGCAACTAGCCCCGAACACCTTTTTCGCAGTCCCTTGGTACCTCTCCCAATCATTGAGGTGGCGTTTGAGCGAATCGCTATGGACCTCGTAGGCCCAGTACCGAAGTCTGCTAGAGGACACCAACACTTCTTGGTCGTCCTGGACTATGCCACTCGGTACCCGGAGGCGGTTCCACTGCGACATACATTGGCGAAGGTAATAGCTAAGGCGCTAATGGAGATGTTCTCCCGACTGGGGCTACCTAAAGAGGTTCTGACTGACCAGGGGACTCCTTTTATGTCCAAAGTCATAAGGGAACTCTGTAAGTTGCTGCATATCAGACAGTTATGAATGTCTGTGTATGATCCCCAAACGGACGGTCTGGTAGAAAGGTTTAACAAAACTCTAAAAACTATGTTAAAAAGGGTGGTGTCTAAAGATGGGAAGGATTGAGACCTTCTGCTGCCCTATCTCATGTTCGCAGTGCGAGGGGTGCCCCAGGCCTCTACTGGGTTCTTGCCCTTCGTATTGCTTTATGGCAGACATCCTCGTGGTCTGTTGGACGTGGCCAAAGAGGCATGGGAACAGCAACCTACTCCGCATAAAAGTGTAAAATATGTTGTCAAGATGCAACAGCGGATAGAGACCGTTTTACCCAGGGCCGGCTCCAGGATCATGTGGGCCCTTGGGCGATAAAGTCTCAGTGGGCCCCCTTACACAGGGATAACTCTCTGAGTACAGATAATACAGTAGATATCACGTGCAGTCCTATGTAATAGCATAGATAACACAGTCATGGCTATCTGAGTACAGAAAATGTAGTAGTGTTACCTGCAGTCCTATGTAAAACCACAGATAACACTAGTGTAGATCATGTAGTAGTGTTACCTGCATCCTTAGTGTACCTCCCTGTGCCTCTACCACAGACTCCATGCTGGCGGTGCTGCCTCCTCTTCCATCTTCATCTTGCCCCGCACAGAATGTCCTGATGCAGTTGCGTCAAGACAAAGGGAACACTGTGGGCATGGTGATGGTGACACACACACACGGGGACAGACACACACACACGCACAGGGACAGACACAAACACACACGCACGGGGACAGACACAAACACACACGCACGGGGACAGACACACACACACGCACGGGGACAGACACACACACACGCACGGGGACAGACACACACACACGCACGGGGACAGACACACACACACGCACGGGGACAGACACACACACACACGCACGGGGACAGAGACACACACAGGGACAGAGACACCCACACACACGCACGGGGACAGACACACGCACGGGGACAGACACACACACACGCACGGGGACAGACACACACACACACGCACGGGGACAGACACACACGCACGGGGACAGAGACCAACACACACGCACGGGGACAGAGACCAACACACACGCACGGGGACAGAGACCAACACACACACACGGGGACAGAGACCAACACACACACACGGGGACAGAGACACACACACGGGGACAGAGACACACACACACGCACGGGGACAGACGCACACACACGCACGGGGACAGACGCACACACACGCACAGGGACAGACGCACACACACGCACGGGGAGAGACACACACACGCACGGGGAGAGACACACACACGCACGGGGACAGACACACACACAGGGACAGAGACACACACACACAGGGACAGACAGACACACACAGGGACAGACAGACACACACACACAGGGACAGACAGACACACACACACAGGGACAGACAGACACACACACACAGGGACAGACAGACACACACACACACACAGGGACAGACAGACACACACACACACAGGGACAGACAGACACACACACAGGGACAGACAGACACACACACACAGGGACAGACAGACACAGACACACACACACAGGGACAGACAGACACACACACACAGGGACAGACAGACACACACACAGGGACAGACAGACACACACACACAGGGACAGACAGACACACACACACAGGGACAGACAGACACACACACACAGGGACAGACAGACACACACACACACAGGGACAGACAGACACACACACATGGGGACAGACAGACGCACACACACGGGGACAGACAGACGCACACACACGGGGACAGACAGACGCGCACACACACGGGGACAGACAGACGCACACACACGGGGACAGACAGACGCACACACACGGGGACAGACAGACACACACACACAGGGACAGACACCTGTGCAATCATCAACCAACTTCTATCTAATGTGTGGCCACCTTTAGGAAACATTAAAAGGGAATTCCACCTTTAGTTATGCTCCAACCTTTTGTTACTTTATAATATGACTCCCAGCACTGAGTGGACATGGACTGAGGTTTAAAAGGGAATTATCAACATGTACCAGAAGGTGGTCTAAACCATAACCCATTAGGCACTGGCTAGACTGTGGGATGGAGTCTAAGCAATGCCTCAGGCCTTATGCACACTGCCATTATGCATCCGTTCCGTGCATTGGGGACCACGAATTGTGGTCCCCAATGCACTGGCAACGTCCGTGCGGCGGCCGGGACAGATTGAGACCCATTCAACCTGAATGGGTCCATGATCCGTCCGCACAAAAAAATAGAACATGTTCTATTTTTTTGCGGTGCGGAGGCATGGACGGAAACACCATGGAAGCACTCCGTAGTGCTTCCCATTGAGCGATTGCGGACCCATTCAAGTGAATAGGTCAGCATCCGTGATGCACACGGCCGGTGTGCATGAGGCCATAGACACAGAAAGGGGCACACACACAGGGACAGACAGACTGGCACACACACACAGGGACAGACAGACTGACACACACACAGGGACAGACAGACTGACACACACACACAGGGACAGACAGACTGACACACACACACAGGGACAGACAGACTGACACACACACACACACACACACACACACACACAGGGACAGACAGACACACATCATGGCCCTCCGAATACACCTGGATCTGTATGATAAACCCCCTTAATTGCACCAGATTCCACTCCACTTGAAACCAACTGCCCCCGAGTGCTCCACCTGCCCCCTCATATATGAGCTCCATATGCTTCTCCTCACAAGTTCTATGTTCTCCAGCAGCACATCCTACCTCACTCTATAGCATCTTGCAGGCACACAGCCCCTCCTCCTTCCACAAGCTGCTGCTGCAGTCAGGGTCTGTCATGTGACCATGAAGGAGCATGTGACCAGTGATGTCACAGACCTCCTTCTAACAACTACATTCTAGCATAGGATCGATCATCTACCAAAACAACTCCATCTACCCTGTTCTGAGTCCTGGGGCCGCTTATCCCAGCAGTGCACATGGCGAAAATTGTTTGCCTTACTGGGGTAAGCTGCCCTAGAATTCAAAACAGGCAGGACACAGTGGGCCCCCCCAGGAGCAGGGGGCCCCGGCACTTGCCCAGGTTTGCCGGGTGGTGGTGCCGGCCCTTGTTTTACCTCTTGTCAGGGAGCATATGGAGGCCGCTCAGCGAGCCCAGAGTCTGATCTATAATAGGCAGGCTCAGGTCCGGAACTTTAACCCTGGTGACCGGGTTTTGGTTCTGGTACCGACCATGCACAGTAAGTTCCTGGCTAGATGGCAGGGGCCCTACGAGGTATTCGATAAAGTTGGAGAGGTAAATTACAAGGTACACCAGCCAGGGCGGTGGAAGCCACAGCAGGTTTACCATGTGAATTTACTTAAACCTTGGAAAGATAGGGAGACCTGTACAGAAGACAGCCAGCGGCCAGGTTTTCTACGGGAAGAGGTTCCGGCTCCTATGTCTGATACAAGGGAGGCGGCTGCCACAGTAAAAACAGACTCTCCTCTAAACAGGCTCAGGAGACCAGGGAGTTTGGTAGTCGGAACACAGATGTGTTCTCGGACCTCCCTGGACGCACATCCATAATCCAGCTTAAGATTGTCACTGAGCCTCAGGCAAAAGTCCAGTTAAAGCCATACCAGGTACCCGAGGCTCGGCGACAAACCGTATCGGAGGAGGTGCAGCTAATGCTGCGGCTAAACATCATCGAGGAGTCTAAAAGTGAGTGGGCCAGTCCTATAGTATTGATACCCAAGCCGGACGGGACATGGTGCTTCATCCACATCGGCGATACGTCTCGTCTTACCTGGATGATATTGTCATTCACAGTACCGACTGGGAAAGTCACCTGCCCAAAGTACAGGCTGTAGTGGACTCCCTTCGAAAGGCTGGTCTAAAAGCTAACCCAAAAAAATGTGCGATAAGGTTAGAGGAGACCAAATACCTGGGGTATGTCATTGGGCGCCGAGTCTTTAAACCCCACGTAAACAAAATAGAGGCGATAAGGAATTGGCCCCGACCTGTCACCTCTCGGCAAGTAAAGTAATTCCTGGGAATTGTGGGCTATTATATGAGGTTCATTCCCCATTTTGCCACTTTAGCAGCTTCATTGACAGGACTCTTGAAGGGATAAAAGTCCCTGGTGGTCCGCTGGAATGACCAGGCGGAAGAGGCTTTTCCGCTTTGAAGTCGGCCCTGTGTGGGTCCCCGGTTTTGGTGGCGCCGAACTTAAAAAGGGAGTTTATAGTACAAACTGATGCCTCCGAAGTAGGCATTGGTGCTGTACTGTCTCAGGAAGTCAACGGGGAGGAGCATCCCATTGTTTGCCTCAGCCATAAGCTCTCCCCAGCCGAGACTAGGTACAGTATAGTGGAGAGAGAGTGCCTGGCCATCAAGTGGGCACTCGAGTCTCTCCGCTATTATTTGTTGGGGAGAAAGTTCCGTCTGGTAACTGACCACTTCCCTCTCAAGTGGATGAGCCAAGCCAAAGAGAGGAATGCTCGGGTCACCAGGTGGTTCTTGTCTTTACAAAATTTTTGGTGAAACATAGGGCAGGCAGGTTACAGGGAAACGTGGATGCCCTGTCCCGGGTCCACTGTCTGCCAAGTGTTCACTCACTCAGGGTTGAACAAAAGGGGGGGGGGGGGGTTTATGTAGGAAGGCGCAAGGGTCCGTATTTAACGGAAGGTATGTGTCACCGAGATTTCTGGCGGTGAGGTAAGAGCCGGTAATTTTAAGTGTCAGCAGGTAAGGTAAGAGCCGGTAATTTTAAGTGCAGAGCCGATCTGGGCCGGCTCTTACTGGGAGCAGCCAAAATGCAGGATGGGTTGCTTCTCCCCACGCTCCAGGCCGGGTTTTGGATGGGATAAAAACCCAGCCAGCAGTCTCAGCTGTGTGGATTATCTTCCACTTCACAGTGAAGCTGTGGAGACGCTGTGGTTTTGGGAGCTCTCTGTGCTGAGGTCTGAAGGCTGTGTGTTAGGCGAGCAGGCCGCCTTACAGCCTGCAAGTGGACTTTCTGAGGCTGAGCATTCACCCGGGTGTAAACTCACACCCAGGATACCAGCTGAATGTTATTTTGTTTTTTCTATGTGTGAACAAGCACCAAGCCTGAAAAGGGACTGTCCTGTTATATTATGCGTGTGAAGATTAAAACCTGGTCCATTGCCTCTATATTGCGTCTGCTAACCTGCCTACCAGAGCGAATTACCACAACCCTTAGTGACCGGTCCATTTTGAGCCTTTTCTTTTCCACATCTCAAGAGCCATAAGATTTTATCTTTCCATCTGATGGCTTTTTTTTAAGGGTGGGTTCACATCAGCATTATGTATTCTGGTATGGGTTTCCGTTATAACATGGTTATAACGGAATCCATTTTTCATTATTATTTATTATTAAAGCGCCATTCATTCCATAGCGCTGTACATATGATAAGCGGTGCACATACATAATACAGACAATTGCACTAATCATAAAGAAGACAAGTTACAAACTGGTACAGAAGGAGAGAGGGCCCTGCCCGGGAGGGCTTACAATTTACATGGTATAGGAGAAGGACACAGTAGGTGCGGGTGAAGCTGGTCATGGCGGTATAGAGGCAGCAGGGTCACTGGTTGTAGGCTTGTCTGAAGAGGTGTTTTTTTTTAGGTTTCTTTTGAAGGATTCTACTGACGGTGAGAGTCTGATATGTTGGGGTAGCGAGTGTCAAGGAACCATGAACCAGACGTACAACAAGAGATAAGTTGAAAATAAGAAGGCTTTATTGAAAATCAAGCCGTAAGCAAAAGTCCAAACGGATGGCTAAACCGAAGCAGGGTCTTGCGTAGACAGAGGTCAGGAACCAGAAGGGTAGTCAGACGAAGCCAGGATCAGGAACCAGCGGGGTAGTCAGACGAAGCCAGGATCAGGAACCAACGGGGTAGTCAGACGAGGCCAGGATCAGGAACCAGAAGCAGCAGCAGTCTTAGAAGCATGTGAACACAGGAGGACCAAGCAAGGAACTGAAGCCACAGACCTCCTATATATATGAGCTAGGCATCCAGCTCCTCCCAGTGGGAAGGAGAAGCCGCAGGGTGGGAGGCTACAAGAAACCCAGAAACCAAGATGGCCGCCAGCACATGTCTAACGAAGGAGAACAGTGAGAAGGTAAGACCATGACAGTACCTCCCCCTCAAGGGCCCCTCCTCCGCGGAGTAAGGAACGGTTTCTGAGGGAAGCGTGCGTGGAAGGCTCGGAGCAAAGCAGGAGCATGGACATCTGCGGAGGGAACCCAGGAACGCTCCTCTGGACCATAACCACGCCAATGGACCAAAAACTGCAACCGACCGCGGACCAGGCGCGAGTCCAGGATATTGCTCACCTCATATTCCTCACGATTGCCCACTTGGACCGGACGGGGCCGAGGAACAGAGGAAGTGAAACGATTACACACCAATGGCTTCAACAGGGAGACATGAAACACGTTGGAGATCCGCATGCCAGGAGGAAGCGCAAGGGCATAGGCTACCGGGTTTACCCTGCGAAGCACTCGGAAGGGACCAACAAAGCGAGGCGCCAGCTTGGGAGTGGGCACTCGAAGGTTGAGGTTGCGGGTGGACAACCATACACGGTCTCCGACCTGGTAGGAAGGAGCGGGCGCTCGTCTGCGATCAGCCTGGAGTCTCTGGCGCTGCGCAGAGACCTCAAGGGACCTCTGGATCTGTACCCAAGAAGCACGTAGGACGGAAAGGTGATCCTCCACAGCTGGAATATCCTGGGGAGAGAATACCTCCGGTAACACGGCAGGTTGGAACCCATAATTGGCCATGAAGGGAGACGTCCCAGAGGAAGAGTTCACTGCCGTGTTCCTGGCAAACTCAGCCCAAGGCAGGAGGTCAACCCAATTGTCTTGGTGATCGGAGACATAGCAACGAAGGAATTGCTCCAAGGCCTGATTGGATCGTTCTGCGGCCCCATTGGACTGAGGGTGGTAGGCCGAGGAGAAAGAGAGATGAATCCCCAACTGGGAGCAAAAGACGCGCCAGAACCTGGACACAAACTGACTCCCCCGATCCGACACAATCTCCTTGGGCAAACCGTGCAACCGGAAGACCTCCCTGGCGAAAATCGTGGCCAACTCTTGTGCAGAGGGTAACTTCTTGAGAGGAACACAGTGGCACATTTTGGAAAACCGATCCACAATCATGAGAATGACCGTATGGCCTCGGGATGCAGGGAGGTCCACAATGAAATCCATCCCCAGGTGTGACCATGGGCGCTCCCCGGTGGCTATGGGTTGCAACAGGCCCAACGGAAGGTGCCGAGGGGACTTACTCTGGGCACAAACGGAGCATGCCGCTACATATGCGGCGATGTCGGAACGTAGAGAAGGCCACCAGAACAGACGTGAAACAGCCCAGGACAGCTGATTCTTTCCAGGATGCCCCGCGGCCTTGGAGTTATGGTAGGTTCGCAACAACCGAGTGCGCAACTCCTCAGGCACAAAACACCTGCCGTTGGGTCTCCCAGAGGGAGCACCAGATTGAGCCGCCAAAATCTGCTCACCCAGGGGAGAGGTCAGGCTGGTGCGAATGGCGGCCAGGATCTGATTCGGAGGTATGACCGAAGTCGGAATCGACTCCTCCCCGGACAGCTCGGAGTACTGCCGTGATAAGGCATCCGCTCTGATGTTCTTGGAACCGGGTAGGTAGGAGACCACGTAATTAAAACGTGACAAGAACAGAGCCCATCTGGCCTGACGTGGTGTCAATCTCTTGGCCTCAGAAAGGTAGGTCAGATTCTTGTGGTCCGTCAGGATGAGAACCGGAACCACCGAACCCTCGAGCAAGTGCCTCCATTCTTTAAGGGCCTGCACGATGGCCAATAACTCCCTGTCACCAATCTGATAGTTGCACTCCGCGGAAGACAGTTTCCGGGAGTAAAACCCACAAGGAAGCAGAGGACCCTCTGGTGTTCTACGCTGAGACAGGAGGGCGCCTACTCCCGTCTCAGACGCGTCCACCTCGAGGACAAAGGGCAACCCAGGGCTGGGATGCGACAGAATCGGAGCCGACACAAAGGCGGACTTTAGAGCCTCAAACGCTCGGATGGCCTCGAGCGGCCAGACCTGGAAATTACTGCCCTTCCTGGTCAGATCCGTGAGCGGCTTGGCTAGCATAGAAAAGTCCCTGATGAACTTCCGATAATAATTGGCGAAGCCCAAAAAGCGCTGCAGGGCACGGAGACCATTGGGCTTGGTCCTAATGTCAAGGAACCATGAACCAGACGTACAACAAGAGATAAGTGGAAAATAAGAAGGCTTTATTGAAAATCAAGCCGTAAGCAAAAGTCCAAACGGATGGCTAAACCGAAGCAGGGTCTTGCGTAGACAGAGGTCAGGAACCAGAAGGGTAGTCAGACGAAGCCAGGATCAGGAACCAACGGGGTAGTCAGACGAAGCCAGGATCAGGAACCAACGGGGTAGTCAGACGAGGCCAGGATCAGGAACCAGAAGCAGCAGCAGTCTTAGAAGCATGTGAACACAGGAGGACCAAGCAAGGAACTGAAGCCACAGACCTCCAATATATATGAGCTAGGCATCCAGCTCCTCCCAGTGGGAAGGAGAAGCCGCAGGGTGGGAGGCTACAAGAAACCCAGAAACCAAGATGGCCGCCAGCACATGTCAAACGAAGGAGAACAGTGAGAAGGTAAGACCATGACAGCGAGTTCCAGAGTATGGGGGATGCACGGGAGAAATCTTGGAGGCGATTGTGGGAAGAGGCGATAAGAGGAGAGGAGAGAAGGAGGTCTTGTGAGGATCGGAGAGAGCGCGTGGGGATGTATCGGGAAAGTAGCTCAGAGATGTAGGGAGGGGACAGGTTATGGATGGCCTTGTATGTATTTGTTAGTACTTTGAAGTGAATTCGCTGGGCAATGGGGAGCCAGTGAAGGGATTGGCAGAGGGGAGAGGCAGAGGAGTAATAGGGTGAGAGATGGATTAGTCGGACAGCAGAGTTGAGGATAGATTGGAGGGGTGCAAGAGTGCTAGATGGAAGGCTACAGAGGAGAATGTTGCAGTAGTCTAGGCGGGAGATGATGAGGGCATGTACAAGCATTTTTGCAGATTCAAAGTTAAGGAAGGCGCGGATGCGTGAAATGTTTTTGAGTTGGAGGCGGCAGGTGGTGGAAAGGGCTTGGATGTGCGGTCGGAAGGAAAGGGCAGAATCCAAGGTCACTCCAAGGCAGCGGACTTGGTTGACCAGGGAGAGTGTGCAGCCATTGATCGTGATAGATAGGTCTGTTGAAGGGGGGGTTGAGCAAGATGGGGGAAAGATGATGAATTCTGTTTTAGCCATGTTAAGTTTTAGAAAGCGAAAGGCGAAGAAGGATTATATAGAAGATAGACATTGTGGGATTCCTGATAGTAAGGTGGTGATGTCTGGACCAGAGAGATAGATTTGTGTGTAGTCAGCATAAGAGTGATACTGAAAGCCATGGGACTCTATCAGCTGTCCCAGGCCAAAGGTGTATATAGAGAAGAGCAGGGGTCCTAGGACAGAGCCTTGCGGGACACCAACGGAGAGGGAATGAGACAAGGAGGTGGTGTGAGAGTGGAAGACGCTAAACGTCCGGTCTGTGGGGTATGATGTGATCCAGAAGAGGGCCAGGTCAGTGATGCCAAGAGATGAGAGAGTTTGCAACTGAAGGGAGTAGTCGACAGTGTCAAAGGCAGAGGACAGGTCAAGGAGAAGGGGGACAGAGTATTGTTTCTTGGTTTTGGCTGTTAGTAGGTCATTGGTGACTTTGGTAAAGGCAGTCTCAGTCGAGTGGTGGGGTCGGAAGCCAGATTGTAGGCGGTCAAAGAGGGAGCAGGAGGAGAGGTGAGATAGTTCAGAATGGATATGTTGTTCAAGTAGCTTTGAGGGAAATGGAAGAAGTGATATGGGGTGATAACTGGACAAAGAAGATGGGTCAAGTGAAGGCTTTTTGAGGATGGGTGAAATGGTTGCATGTTTAAAAGCAGAGGGGAAGACACCAGAGGTTAGTGATAGGTTGAAGAGATGAGTTAGGGCTGGGATAAACACTGTGGTGAGGTTAGGGATGAGGTGGGATGGGATTGAGGCAAGTGCACAGGTGGTCAGATGAGATCTGGAGAGTAGAGTAGTTTTTCTTCTGTAATGGTGGAGAAGTGGGTTTTGGGAGAAGACGACCGAGCAGTAGTGTAGAGGGTTTGTGGGGACTGTGTAGTGAAGCTTTCTCTGATGTTGACTATCTTTTGTTTGAAATATTTGGCAAAGTCCTCAGCTGGGACGAGAGGAGAGGGTGGGGGCGCTGGGGGACAGAGAAGGGAGTTAAAAGTGTTAAAAAGTTGTTTAGGGCTGTGTGACAGGGAAGATATGAGAGATGAGAAGTAGGCCTGTTTTGCATCAGCGAGTGAGGATTTGAATATGAGGAGGGATTGCTTGTATGCGGTGAAATGATCTTTAGAATGGGATTTCGTCCATCGTCGCTCAGCAGCCCTGGAAGCTTGTCTGAGTTTTTTGGTCAGGTTGGTGTGCCAGGGTTGTCTGTTAATTTTTGGGGTTTTGTTGTGTGTGAGGGGGGCAACAGTGTCCAGAGCTGTACTTATTGTGGTGTTATATAGGGTGGTAGCAGCATCTAGGTCTTGGAGGGAACAGATGGTAGAGAGTGGGAGAAGAAATTTAGAAAGGTGTGTGCTGGTGTGTGGACTGGGAGAGCAGCAGAAGAGACCAGTGAAGAGAAGGTGAGTAGGTTGTGGTCGGATAGGGGGAGAGGCAAATTAGAAAGGTAAGATAGGGAGCAGAGGCGGGTAACGATAAGATCCAGAGTGTGACCATCATTGTGGGTGGGAGCTGAAGACCACTGTGATAGGCCGAAGGAGGAAGAGAGCGATAGGAGTTTAGAGGCGGCCGAATGGCAGGTGTCAATAGGGATGTTGAAGTCATCCATGATGATAGTGGGGATGTCGGCAGAAAGAAAGTGTAGTAGCCAGGTGTTAAAGTGGTATTTGGAACGCAGACAGGGCCAGCTGAAGGAGGAGAGCGCTCACTGGCCCTGTCAATCAACAGGAGGAGGGGGCGTTTTTTTTAAATAAGGATGCAGCGGCTACCAGCAAGTAACCACCCTACTTGCTTGTAGCCAGGTAATTAACATATTATAAAAGTGCCGTTAAAGAAACTAAACCACAGAAAAATTGCTTGCTGCGATTGGCCAGCACTGCAGCAAGGGACACGCCTCCTACAAAAAATCAGTCCAGTACAACAGACGGAGCTGAGACACCGGAGCCTATACCGGGCGAAGGGAGCGGCGCCCAGGCATACTAGTAAGTGCAGGGGGACCCCTGGGCGCCGCTCTGCCCACTGATGGAATTAGTTTTTAGTTTGTATACTAGTGAAAGGGCCTCTTTAATTAGCCAAAAAATGACTTTTGGGGGGGTGACAGAAGCCCTTTAATGGGTTGCAGAAATTTGTAGAAGGAGATTTGTAGTGGGACATGGAGATGATAGTGGGGATTTGCTGAGGGGGGCTTGGATTTGGAGAGATATCACCATCAATAAGGAGAAGCAGAGAAAGTGTTAGTAGGTGAGAATAAGAGAGGGCAGGAGGTATCTGTGTGTGTTTGGGGAGGAAGTGTTTTATGTTGTCAAACAGGTTTGTGCAAGCGTCAGACGAGTAGGTAAGATGGAGGGAGAGATGACTAGTTCCTTGCTGGGTGAATGGATGTGGGGGTATTTCAGGAGGTTGTGGAAAAGTGGGAAGAGTAAGATGAAAAATGTAAACATTGTTTGCATTAACTATGTCTGTAATTGTGGTAGGAGCTAATCGAGGAACAGAGTAGGCATGCCTATGTACTGCCCTGAACCAACTGGCTGGAGTGTGCCCGGTGCCAGTGACGAGGTAAGGCCTAGATAAGTGGGCAAAGAGAACCGGCCCGGAGTAGGGTGCAATGTATTCTTGGAGCATCATGGAACCCATAAAGCCCAAAGAACGAAAGGCTCTGACAATCTCAACTCGCGGATTGGGAATGTACCTGGGGTAGCAGGACGACCGCTAACGACCCACCTTGCGGATGACGTGTGCTGGTACCTGATGACTGGATGCTGCGGAAGCGGGACCCTACGCGAGAGGAGTGCCCGGATACCGTGCTAGGGTTGAACCCCACCCCTGCCGCCAGGGTGCAGATATTGGAGACAAACTGGGCCGAAGAAGGGGGGCCTACCATTGATCGGGAGCAACGTGTCGTCTAACGCGGGAGACTGGAGTGAGGCCAGAAGCTCTTGGAGTGCCTTGGCGGAACACCAACAGTTGGCCGTAGGGAAGAACTCTACCTCGGTGGGAGGACCAGCCTGATTGGACTTGGTGGCTGGGATGGACAGTATGAAGTGGACCGTATGCCAGGCGAGATGTCGCCTGAGCAGGGTCGCTCAGTTGACCGTGCCGTAGGTGAACTCCCCGGGTCTAAGCACCCATAGAACCCTAGGTACATGGCTGCTTTGGTGATGATGCTTGCTGAGTGCCCAAAAGGGAGACAGTCTAGGGCTACGGACAATCTGCGGAAAAGCTCGCCTGACACTGGTTGCCTACGCACCTGGACCGCTGCGCTAACCCTGAGGGTGGCTTTGATGGCCTTATACAGGGGCCTCAAGCCTGGCAAAAAGCTGGGGCAACTAGCCCAGCCCGAGGGGATGCCCTGAGGTCCCTTGACAATCAGGAATCAGGGTGCAGACTTCCCAGGTGAGATTGAGCAAAACCATGACGTAGCAATGAACAGGAGAATGCCGCTTGAGTGGGAGCAGAGTACAATACCTGATGTAACAACAATTGTCGAGATAATGGATGACCATGTCCAAACCCCCGTGATGAACCCGGATCCAATGCAATCAGGGATTCAAACATGCGGAACCCGAACCGGGTAAACAGGAACCACTGGATACTGCTGGAAAACCCAGAGAGTTTCAGGCAAATATATATCGGATCCTGAGTGATTCAGGCAAATGTGTACCACCAGTGGGAAAAGACCTGAGCGATTCAGGCAACTGCGTACAACCTGTGGGACAAAAGACCTGAGCAATTCAGGCAAATGCGAACAACCTGTGGGAAAAAGAGCTGAGTGATTCAGGCAAATGCAAACATCTGCGGGAAAAAGACCTGAGCGAATCAGGCAAATGCGAACAACCTGTGGGAAAAAAGACCTGAGCGATTCAGGGAATACGTAACCTGAGTGAATCAAGAAAATACACACAACCTGGAAATACCGCCAACCTGAAAGAGACAGGAAAATACAAAACCTGAGTGATTCAGGGAAAAAAGTAACCTGGGTGAATCAGGAAAAACATACCGCCTGGAAATACCGGCAACCTGAAGACAGGAAATACAAAACCTGAGCGATTCAGGGAAATACCTGACCTGAGCGATTCAGGGAAATATGTAAAACCTGAGTGACTCGGGCACATACATAAACCTGAGCGATCCAGAAACATGAACCCGGGTGATTCTGGAAACATAAACTAGATTGATTCAGGTGAATACATGAACCCGAGCGATTCAGGGAAATGCATGAACCCGAGCGATCCAGGAAACACGTAAAACCTGCGCGACTCCGGGGAATTAGACCTGGGTGAATGGGTAAATACGTGAATTTTGGGCTAATCCGGGAAATACATGAAACCTGAGAATCAGAAGGAAACAGGAACGAACATGGTATAGAAAGGATCGCAACCTAACCGAATCAACGGACAGCGCTGCCAACTCTCCGGCGATACTGAAGACCTAGGAATGGAGGCTCGTGATGAACGAAGGAAGGCTCTGAGCTGCGGAGAAGCATCACGCCGCCACTCGGCTGGAACTTACGTGAAACCCGGCACCGTGGAGTGACCGAGCATGGAGGAGCCCTGCGACACAATTGAGGATGGATCGAAATTCCGGTGGCCTGAGGCCCTGTTCACATGAAAAATAAGCTTGCGTTGGCACGAGACCTGGAGAGAGGTGTGATCTGGTGGCACTGGAAAGAGGCGACGGAGAACCAGGATGCAGTCTGGGCGCCATGGCCAACTGCTGGGTGACCCTGGACAGCCAGAATAAGAGCCTGAAGTTGCGCCGCATGCAACAAACCTGCGGAAAACAGGAATCTGGACACAAATCGGGTAACCAGGAACCAGCCGGACGCTGCTGAACAAACCCCCGAGCGTTACAGGCTGATGCATGGAACCCGCGTAATTCGGGCGATACACTGAATCCTGAGCGGTTCAGGCAACATGGAATCCTAAGCAAAGCAGGCAATTACATACACCTTCATAAGGTGGACGGACACCTGGGTGGGTCGGGCAGTACCTTGAACCTGGTTGGACCTGGCCACTACCTACCCACTGGGAGACAAGGGAAAAACAGAAGCCTGGGCGAATCAGGTCAACCTGACCTGAGTGAATCAGGGGAATACATAACCAGACTGTTCAGGAAAATATGCAACCTGGGAAACAACCGACCTGGAAGAGGTAGGAAAAACAAAACTCGAATCAGGGAGAACATGGCACCTGAGTGATTCAGGGAATACATGACACCTGAGCGATTCAGGGAACACACAAGATCTGAGCGATTCAGGGAACACACAAGACCCGAGCGATTCAGGGAACAGACAAGACCTGAGCGATTCAGGGAACAGACAAGATCCGAGCGATTCAGGGAACAGACAAGACCCGAGCGATTCAGGGAACACACAAAACCCGAGCGATTCAGGGAACACACAAGACCCGAGCGATTCAGGGAACACACAAGACCCGAGCGATTCAGGGAACAGACAAGACCCGAGCGATTCAGGGAACACACAAAACCCGAGCGATTCAGGGAACACACAAGACCCGAGCGATTCAGGGAACACACAAGACCCGAGCGATTCAGGGAACACACAAGACCCGAGCGATTCAGGGAACACACAAGACCCGAGCGATTCAGGGAACACACAAGACCCGAGCGATTCAGGGAACACACAAGACCCGAGCGATTCAGGGAACACACAAGACCCGAGCGATTCAGGGAACACACAAGACCTGAGTTATTCAGGGAACATTACCCCTAAGTGACTAAGGGGAGGGATAACACCAGGGAAAAACAGAAGCCTGGGCGAATCAGGTCAACCTGACCTGAGTGAATCAGGGGAATACATAACCAGACTGTTCAGGAAAATATGCAACCTGGGAAACAACCGACCTGGAAGAGGTAGGAAAAACAAAACTCGAATCAGGGAGAACATGGCACCTGAGTGATTCAGGGAATACATGACACCTGAGCGATTCAGGGAACACACAAGATCTGAGCGATTCAGGGAACACACAAGACCCGAGCGATTCAGGGAACAGACAAGACCTGAGCGATTCAGGGAACAGACAAGATCCGAGCGATTCAGGGAACAGACAAGACCCGAGCGATTCAGGGAACACACAAAACCCGAGCGATTCAGGGAACACACAAGACCCGAGCGATTCAGGGAACACACAAGACCCGAGCGATTCAGGGAACACACAAGACCCGAGCGATTCAGGGAACACACAAGACCCGAGCGATTCAGGGAACACACAAGACCCGAGCGATTCAGGGAACACACAAGACCCGAGCGATTCAGGGAACACACAAGACCCGAGCGATTCAGGGAACACACAAGACCTGAGTTATTCAGGGAACATTACCCCTAAGTGACTAAGGGGAGGGATAACACCAGAGCAATTCAGGGGACCTGACCCCTGAGTCACTTAGGGAAGACATGACACATGCAATTTTTGGGAACATGACACCTGTGTATTGAAGAAAGCATAACCCTGAGCGATTCAGGGAAGACATGACACATGCATATCTTGGGTAAATGACACCTGCAATTTGGAGAAAACATAACCCTGAGCGATTCAGGGAAGACATGACACATGCGATTTTGGGAACATGACACCTGTGATTTGGAGAAAAAACACGACGCTTGAGCGAATCAGGGAAGACAAAACCTGAATGATTCAGGGAAGACATGACACCTGCGATTTGAGGAAAAACATGACACCTGAGCGATTCAGGGAAACAAAACCTGAGTGATTCTGGGAAGACATGACCTGCGATTCCGGGAACATGACACCTGTGACTCGGGGAAAAACATGACACCTGAAGACATAACACTTGAGTGGTTTAGGGGAGACATAACACATGAGCGATCAGGGGAGACATAACACATGAGCGATCCGAGGAGCCATACTACCTGAGCGATTCAGGGAAGAAATTACACCTGAGCGATCCGAGGAGCCATACTACCTGAGCGATTCAGGGAAGACCTTACACCTGAGCGATTCAGGGAAGACATTACACCTGAGCGATTCAGGGAAGACATTACACCTGAGCGACTCTAGGGAAGACATTAAACCTGAGCGAATTTAGGGAAGACCTTACCCTAAGCGATTCAGGGAACATATGACACCCGGTGGTTACAGGGATGACATAACATCAGAGCGGATCGGGGAACAAGTGACACCTGGGCGGTATCAGGAATGACATCACACGTGAGCGATTCCGGGAAGACGGGACCCCTGGGCAATTTTAGGGCAGCCGTAACCCTGAGAGGTTCAGGGAACACCTGGGCCCTGAATTCAAGGAATACCACAGCCCCCAGCCACCCAGGGGGTGAAGATTTATAAACGTAATAGCGTGATTGGCATAGGAGCCCAGGGTGACCGGGGCCTGCACCTGGCAGTAAATCACAATTTTCCTTTTTTTCGGCAGTCTGGGGGTTAAGGGCAGCAGGCAAAACAGCCAGCGACTCGCCCACACGGAGAAGCGGCGCCCACTGCAGACAGGGCGGCTGTGCTGCTAGTCCTGCCGCCCGGGACCCCCGCACTGGGGAACATAATCAGGAAGAAGGCATGACTGCCACAGTGCCAACCTTCCCTGGCAGCCACAACAACCCAAAAACTGGTCAACAGATGACTTAACCACAGTGCCGCATCTAAACTTCCTGACCTTGGATGGCTTGCAGGCGTCTGCAAGGTCTTGCAGTATAGAGCCTACAACAGCCCCATTATTCACACCTGCGGCGCCGTCCCCGCCTGCCCCCCTTTTCCCGGGCCGCGCCACACCAACTTGCGGCGCATGCGCCGAAGGTGCCCGGTACCTGGAGGGGGGAGGCGATGCATGCTCCGGCAGCTGGCGTGAGGCAGGGGGCCTGACGTGGAGCTACCGGCCGGGCTGTGAATTGGTGGAACACAAGGTGCCGGTGGCAGGCGCGTCCGCCTGGGCCGCAGAGCGGTGATACTCTGCTAGGCTGCAGGGAGAGAAGCGGGGGTTTGTCCGCACTGCCAACAGGGCTCGGCTACCCAGCCGGGACCAACTTACCGGAGGCGCCGTGGTCTAGATTCCACGAAGACGCGAAACCGGAAGTGACGTCACAGATGGGCGAAACTGCAAAGAACGGGCGCCCTCCTGCTTGTACCAGGGGGTTTAAATAGGGTAAGTCGCTCCACCCACAATTACAGGCTGCACGCAGCCTTAACTATTTACCTGTGGTCCCCTTATAGTCACATTTTGGCATAATTCAGTAGGTGCACTAAAGAGTTGCACTTGAGAGATGCTGCATTTGGAAAGACCAAGGTCTGGAAGACCTAGGAACTTAGATTCCATAAGATGGAAGTCAAAACAGAAGCCTTTAAGAGGCATTCCATTTTGATCCTTCATAACTGATCCCTGTGGTTCCCGTTATGCAGAATGGACTTTTTTGTCCATTCTGCATAACGGGAGCCAGACGGATCCGTTAAGATTCCCATAGACTTCCATTATGACAGATCAAAACGGAATGCCTCTTAATGGCTTCCGTTTTGACTTCCGTCCTATGGATTCCGTTATTTTCCGTTATGACTTTCCATTATAACTTGCTTATAACGGAATACTTAACGCTGATGTGAACCCAGCCTTAGTTGAATTAGTTTTTTATGGCCCATGTTTGGGGGTACATATAATCATATTGATTAAGGGGAATGTGTCCCTTCTTTTATTATCATTATTATTATGTAACTGCCGTTTTCTTTTTTGTAGGGACAGTGACAGGGAACATTTTTGTAATATACTTTATTTAGGGAAAACGTTTATTTGTGGTAGAAAACTGGGGCTGAAATGTCCCTTCGCAGCGCTCTCTCAGATGAGCATTGCTAAGGGTCCTCCGTCTTCTATCAGCATAGGAGAGGCGGGCAGTGCGGGAGCTGCGGGTCTCTGCCTGCCCTGCCCCCTCAGCCCGGTGGGCACAGGAGCCTTATGTGTTATAATTAACTCTACATTCCCCCTTTTTATTAGATATAATGAACTTGTACACTCTGTGTGCTCAGTGCCCAGCGTGGCCGGAGCTGTCAGTGAGCGCTCCCCCTGCACTCCGGGCACGCTGACTAATGGAGCAGCCGCCGGGAGCGATGCCTGACCGAGCGGTGAGCGCCACTACAGGCCGTGCAGGGAGGCAAGGGGAAGCTGTGATATAGGGAGTTACGTCCTTCTATACTGTGCCCCCCAATACTATCCTGCAGAGACAGTCCCCCTGAAAATACTGGTACCACACAGTGTGCCGGATACACCACTCACTGCGCTGTGCATTATATAGAGCTCGGGTACACCTCCCACTGCGCTGTGCATTATATAGAGAACAGCTCGGATACACCACCCACTGCGCTGTGCATTATATAGAGCTCGGATACACCACCCAGTGCGCTGTGCATTATATAGAGAACAGCTCGGATACACCACCCACTGCGCTGTGCATTATATAGAGCTCGGATACACCACCACTGCGCTGTGCATTATATAGAGCTCGGATACACCTCCCACTGCGCTGTGCATTATATAGAGCTCGGATACACCTCCCACTGCGCTGTGCATTATATAGAGCTCGGATACACCACCACTGCACTGTGCATTATATAGAGCTCGGATACACCTCCCACTGCGCTGTGCATTATATAGATCTCGGATACACCACCCACTGCGCTGCGCATTATATAGAGAGCAGCTCGGATACACCTCCCACTGCGCTGTGCATTATATTGATAACAGCTCGGATACACCACCCACTGCACTGTGCATTATATAGAGCTCGGATACACCTCCCACTGCACTGTGCATTATATAGATAACAGCTCGGATACACCTCCCACTGCACTGTGCATTATATAGAGAACAGCTCGAATACACCACCCACTGCACTGTGCATTATATAGAGAACAGCTCGGATACACCTCCCACTGTGCTGTGCATTATATAGAGAACAGCTCAGATACACCTCCCACTGCGCTGTGCATTATATAGAGAGCAGCTCGGATACACCTCCCACTGCGCTGTGCATTATATAGAGAGCAGCTCGGATACACCTCCCACTGCACTGTGCATTATGTAGAGAACAGCTCGGCTACACCTTACACTGTGCTGTGCATTATATAGAGAACAGCTCGGATACACCTCCCACTGCGCTCAGGGCCGGTGCAAAAATGTTTGCCAACACAAGCATAGCTACAATTTGGTGCCTGCCCCACCCCCGCAGCTCACCTGGCGCTGGTTCCATCTGCAGCAGCTAGCTTCTCCTCTGTGTGGTCCTTGTATCTTCGCTCTGGAACCAGTCCTCGCTGGTTTGAGGACTGGATTTTTCGCCCTATAGAGATTTTAGAGGAGGATAATAAGAAAAAAAATATTTTCCATTACACCTCAGGTCAGACCAGCAATCAGACCCCCAATGTTAATCAGACCTCAGATCAGACCCCCATGCCTCCATGTCAGCCATCAGCCCCCCATGTCACATTTCTCCCCCTCCATCCATGTTGTCACATTTCTCGCCCCTCCATCCATGCTGTTACATTCCCCCCAATCCATGTTGTCACATTTCTTCCCCTCCATCCATGTTGTCACATTTCTTCCCCTCCATCCATGTTGTCACATTTCTTCCCCCTCCATCCATGTTGTCACATTTCTTCCCCCCCATCCATGTTGTCACATTTCTTCCCCTCCATCCATGTTGTCACATTTCTTCCCCTCCATCCATGTTGTCACATTTCTTCCCCTCCATCCATGTTGTCACATTTCTCCCCCTCCATCCATGTTGTCACATTTCTTCCCCTCCATCCATGTTGTCACATCTCTCCCCCTCCATCCATGTTGTCACATTTCTCCCCCTCCATCCATGTTGTCACATTTCTTCCCCCTCCATCCATGTTGTCACATTTCTTCCCCCTCCATCCATGTTGTCACATTTCTTCCCCTCCATCCATGTTGTCACATTTCTTCCCCCTCCATCCATGTTGTCACATTTCTCCCCCTCCATCCATGTTGTCACATTTCTTCCCCTCCATCCATGTTGTCACATTTCTCCCCCTCCATCCATGTTGTCACATTTCTCACCCTCCATCCATGTTGTCACATTTCTTCCCCCTCCATCCATGTTGTCACATTTCTTCCCCCTCCATCCATGTTGTCACATTTCTTCCCCCTCCATCCATGTTGTCACATTTCTTCCCCTCCATCCATGTTGTCACATTTCTCCCCCTCTATCCATGTTGTCACATTTCTTCCCCCTCCATCCATGTTGTCACATTTCTCCCCCTCTATCCATGTTGTCACATTTCTTCCCCTCCATCCATGTTGTCACATTTCTTCCCCTCCATCCATGTTGTCACATTTCTTCCCCTCCATCCATGTTGTCACATTTCTTCCCCCTCCATCCATGTTATCACATTTCTTCCCCCCTCCATCACATTTCTCCCTGCTGGCCGCACAGACTACTCAGAGACATTTGTCCACACAGTTACTCACCACCAACAGCTCCACCTCCAGTTTCCAGACCTCCGCTCCCCAGTTTATACCAGTTGCTGCTGCCTGCCCTCCGCCGCCGCAGTGCCACTCGGCAGTCACCCCCCCTGACCCCGTGACTGTCTGTGTTGCCGATGCCGTGCTGCTGCTGAGCCTGCGTGCCGCTCTGTGAGGAGGTGAGTGCCGGGGCCGCATGGCACACCTGCAGGCTGGGGAGGGTGGCCGGGCCTGGCGGGGCAAGTCCGCAAGTTATGTATTAAAAAAATAAAATAAATTAAAATAAAATACCACCCTGGCACCGCCTTCCCCCTTCTCTGCGCCCTTAAGCAGCCGCTTGGTCTGCCTTATTATAGAGCCGGCCCTGACTGCGCTGTGCATTATAGAGAGAGCAGCTCAGATATATTCTCACACCGTCCTGATCATTCACTGCTCTGCAGACTCCAAGGTAATGGTGCCACACAGTGGTATTAAAGAGACCAACTCCCCTGCAGACAGTCACGAACAGGGACGGGCTGGGACGGGGGGCAGGGAGGCAATTGCCCCCCAGGCCACCCAAAAAAAATTGCCGCTGGGCTGTCTTTAACAAATACATTAATTTTTATTCCACAGGGCTGCACCACCGATCACCACAGGCGGCGTGGCCCTGGATGTAGTGGTGGAGGCGGGCAGTAGGAGATGAGCGCCTCCATTGTGGAAGCGCTTATCTCCATATTCATCTGGCATTTTTAAACTGGCATGTTACGCGGGACACTATGGGGAAGGGGGAGAGGAGCACTATGAGGGCATTTACTGGGGCACTATATTGGGGTATTTTATACTGGCATACATTATGGGGACATTAGCTCAACTGTGGGAACTAAATGGGGGTATTACATGTACTGTCATATTATAGAGAGAATTATTACTACTAGGAGGTATTATGCAGAGCTTTACTACTACTGGGGGGCTATGAGGAACATGATTCTAGTATGGGCACTATAGGGGCATTATTACTACTAAGTGTGCTCTGGCAGAGAATTATTTCTATTGGTGGGATTTTGGGGAGCACTGTTACTTTGGGGGGGGCACCCTGGCATAGTATCAGCTTAGCACAATTATTTTTGGGGGACATTATCTTTATAGTATTAGTTTCTGGGCACAGTTATTTTTTAGAGCACTGTGTGCCAATAATTGTTGAAGGGGGCACTATCTGTGTGGTAGTAGTATTTCCAGTGGGACCGTTTCTGCAGTATAGTACTGGGGGCACTATCTGTGTGGTAGTATTATTTCCAGGGGGACTGTTTCTACAGTATAGTATTGGGGGCACAGCGGGCACAGTATTGGGGGCACTATCTGTGTGGTAGTAGTATTTCCAGGGGGACTGTTTCTGCAATATAGTATAGGGGGCACAGTATTGGGGGCACTATCTGTGTGGTAGTATTATTTCCAGGGGTACTGTTTCTGCAGTATAGTATTGGGGGCACAGCGGGCACAGTATTGGGGCACTATCTGTGTGGTAGTAGTATTTCCAGGGGGACTGTTTCTACAGTATAGTATTGGGGGCACAGCGGGCACAGTATTGGGGGCACTATCTGTGTGGTAGTAGTATTTCCAGGGGGACTGTTTCTGCAATATAGTATAGGGGGCACAGTGGGCACAGTATTGGGGGCACTATCTGTGTGGTAGTATTATTTCCAGGGGTACTGTTTCTGCAGTATAGTATTGGGGGCACAGCGGGCACAGTATTGGGGCACTATCTGTGTGGTAGTAGTATTTCCAGGGGGACTGTTTCTGCAGTATAGTATTGGGGGTGGCAGGAAAGGGTGTTCAGAAGATGGAAATGTGGGAAGCATAGACGGGAGATGGCTGAGAAATCATTATGGCGGTCTGGTCTGAATGGAGAAGATAAAGAAAGAGAACGTCTACAACAAAGGTGACATCACTGGATGTAAGAGGTATGGGGTACTATGTAGGAGAGGAGATGCTCCGGCTGCTCCCCCTGCCATTTGCAGAAGGAGGATTCAGAGCTGGGTGAGGACGGTCAAAGGGGGGCAGCAGGCCACGGGCGGGTGGCAGATGGTGGGGGGAACCACAGGCCTTGAGCAGGATCAGGGGAGGGAGGAGAGCGGAGGAGCTCCATGTGAAGCAGGCAGTGCAGCCAGGACAGGCCTCCCCTCTCCGTATGATGTGTAGAGACAGGCCGCAACTATAGAATGTCAGCTGTACAGTGTTTGTTGGGAGTGGCCTATTATATGTAGGAGGGGCTTGTAATAATGGGCGGGGTTAGAAAAATGGGCCACTTGACTGGATTTGCCCCCCAGGACTAAGGATGGCAGGCATCCCTTGGTCACGAGGGGTGGTGCGAGGTCACCAGCAAGGAGAGGGCCCGGGTCACTGGTGCAGCAACCAGATTACAGGTAGCTTGGATAGACCGCTTGTTTGCATTAGCTCCCTCTGCTGGTCAAGTGGGAAACATGGAATATTGTTATTTCATTTTTCATATTTCCAAAAAAGTAAAAACTAAAAAAATCTTTAAAATGGACAAAATCTTAAAAAATTGCATGAAAGATTCCTTTGAACTTTTTCACTGATAAGAGGATAAAAAGTCTTTTTGAAAAGTTCTTAAAGGGAAACTGTCATATTTTTCTTATTATGTAATTAGATTGGTCAGACTAAGTTCACCTTAGTTCCCTAGTTATTACTAGGACAAGAAAAGGCATTTTCTATGACAGTGTCGGCGATGTGCGGTCCGCACATTGCCCGTGTCCATGTTTTGTGGATCCGCAATTTGCTCAGCTCACACCCCTCCCTTTGTCTAGAATAAAAAGAAAAAACCATTATAGGCACTCCTGCGTCCCTAATCACCCATACTATAAAAATATAAAAATATTATTCCTATACAACAAACGGAAAAAATATCAAAATGGCCGATTCAGTATGTTTTTAAAACGTAAATTTCCAAAATAAAGAATCCCCCCTTACTGAATCACAATAGACCATAGTATATGGGGGAAAACAAAGAGAAGGCACAGAAACAACCAGGACATACCAATATGGAGCTGGAGGGGGATGAAAAATCCCAACGTACATTTCGCTTCGTACTTTACGCCCCCAGAAGAAGCGAGGCGAAACTTACATTGGGGTTTTTCATCCCCCTCCAGCTCCATATTGGTATGTCCTGGCTGTTTCTGTGCCTTCTCTTAGTATTTTCCCCGTATACTGTGGTCTATTGTGACTGAGTAAGGGGGGATTCTTTCTATAACATTTGGACTGCAGGGGATGATGCCTGTGTCCGATTGTTTTCCCACCATATATTGACATTTTTTAAGATGATGGTATGTGGATAACCAGACTATTTTGCGATGTGGATATAGGCACCAACCAGGGATCCAGTTTGTATATACCATTTATAATTCTAGACCTTTTTATATGCGATTGTATATGTAGATTTAGAGCTAGGTGGGGGATATCACCTTCACTGCACCCACCTGCTTTGCTGTTTTTATTGCTTTTGATAATCATGTTTGTAAATCTATTTGGAGAGAACATAATAAAGATGTTTTTTGCATAATAAGTGTTGTTCTACCCTCCCCAAAGTCCATTTACTTTACTGAACATGTGTCTGACGAGAACCTGGACTCTGACGTACTGCAGTTCATGACGAGTTCAGTACCCCCTGGATGATTGCCAGTAGTGTCGCAGAGCAAGGAGTGACCACCCGAAAATCACACAGAATCTTACACTATAGGGTTTGTGGTCGCAAGTTTCAGGCTGCACATGACCATGAGCACAAGACAAATGCCGCGTGACCGTGTGAGAGCTTGTTTATTGTTCTGGGGCGAGTTGTAGTTTTAATTTTGAATTCTCATTTTTAGGGATGAACAAAACAAAATAACAATATTTATAAAAATAAAACTGTAATATTTTAGAGTTCAAGTGTGAAATGTCCTCCCAGTGACCACATAACCTACGTTTTGTTCCCTATTTTTCTCTTAGTAGGAAAAACAACAATTCTGAAGAAGATTCTTATTTGTGCATCTTTTGCAATAACAATTATATTAATCATCACCTTCACCAAGTAAGTGAACCCTGAAAAATCCATAAAAAGCAATCACCACATTATTAATATTAACAGAAATACTACAATAACATATGCTAAGTTACATAGTGAAGTATTACATGAGCAAGAATATAACTTCTGTAATACTGCTCCTATGTACAAGAATATAACTACCATAATACTGCCTCCTATGTACAAGAACATAACTACTATAATACTGCTCCTATGTACAAGAATATATCTACTATAATACTGCTCCTATGTACAAGAACATAACTACTATAATACTGCTCCTACGTACAAGAATATATCTACTATAATACTGCTCCTATGTACAAAAATATAACTACAATAATACTGCCTCCTATGTACAGGAATATAACTACTATAATACTGCCTCCTATGTACAAGAATATATCTACTATAATACTGCTCCTATGTACAAGAATATATCTACTATAATACTGCTCCTATGTACAAGAATATAACTACTATAATACTGCTCCTATGTACAAAAATATAACTACTATAATACTGCCTCCTATGTACAGGAATATAACTACTATAATACTGCCTCCTATGTACAAGAATATATCTACTATAATACTGCTCCTATGTACAAGAATATATCTACTATAATACTGCTCCTATGTACAAAAATATAACTACTATAATACTGCCTCCTATGTACAAGAATATAACTACTATAATACTGCCCCCTATGTACAAGAATATAACTACTATAATACTGCCTCCTATGTACAGGGATATAACTACTATAATGCTGCTCCTATGTACTAGACTATAACTACTATAATACTGCTCCTATGTACAAGAATATATCTACTATAATACTGCTCCTAGTACAAGAATATATCTACTATAATACTGCTCCTATGTACAAGAATATAACTACTATAATACTGCCTCCTATGTACAGGGATATAACTACTATAATGCTGCTCCTATGTACAATAATATAACTACTATAATACTGCTCCTATGTACAAGAATATAACTACTATATTACTGCTCCTATGTACAAGCGTATAACTACTATAATACTGCTCCTATGTACAAGAATATAACTGCTATAATACTGCTCCTATGAACATGAATATAACTGCTATAATACTGCTCCTATGTACAATAATATAACTACTATAATACTGCTCCTATGTACAAGAATATAACTACTATAATACTGCTCCTGTGTACAAGAATATAACTACTATAATACTGCACCTATGTACAAGAATATAACTACTACAATACTGCCTCCTATGTACAAGTATATAACTACTATAATACTGCTCCTATGTACAATAATATAACTACTATAATACTGCCCCTATGTACAGGAATATAACTACTATAATACTGCTCCTATGTACAGGAATATAACTACTATAATACTGCTCCTATGTACAAGAATATAACTACTATACTACTGCCTCCTATGTACACAAATATAACTACTATAATACTGCTCCTATGTACAAGAGTATAACTACTATAATACTGCCTCCTATGTACAAGAATATAACTACTATAATACTTTATCCTATGTACAAGAATATAACTGCTATAATACTGCTCCTATGTAAAGAATATAATACTATAATACTGCTCCTATGTACAAGAATATACTACTATAATACTGCTCCTATGTACACAAATATAACTACTATAATACTGCTCCTATGTACAAGAGTATAACTACTATAATACTGCCTCCTATGTACAAGAATATAACTACTATAATACTTTATCCTATGTACAAGAAATAACTGCTATATACTGCTCCTATGTACAAGAATATAACTACTATAATACTGCTCCTTGTACAAGAATATAACTACTATAATGCTGCTCCTATGTACAAGAATATAACTACTATAATACTGCCTCCTATGTACAAGAATATAACTACTATAATACTGTTCCTATGTACAAGAATATAACTACTATAATACTGCCTCCTATGTACAAGAATATAACTACTATAATACTGCTCCTATGTACAAGAATATAACTACTATAATACTGCTCCTATGTACAAGAATATAACTACTATAATACTGCCTCCTATGTACAAGAATATAACTACTATAATACTGTTCCTATGTACAAGAATATAACTACTATAATACTGTTCCCTATGTACAAGAATATAACTACTATAATACTGCTCCTATGTACAAGAATATAACTACTATAATACTGCTCCTATGTACAAGAATATAACTACTATAATACTGCCTCCTATGTACAAGAATATAACTACTATAATACTGTTCCTATGTACAAGAATATAACTACTATAATACTGTTCCTATGTACAAGAATATAACTACTATAATACTGCTCCTATGTACAAGAATATAACTGCTATAATACTGCTCCTATGTACAAGAATATAACTACTATAATACTGCTCCTATGTACAAGAATATAACTACTATAATACTGCCTCCTGTGTACAAGAATATAACTACTATAATACTGCTCCTATGTACAAGAATATAACTACTATAATACTGCCTCCTGTGTACAAGAATATAACTACTATAGGGGGCGGAGCTTGACCTTGGAGCTGAATGGCTGCTTGTTCCTGAGCTCCTCTCCCTGGCAGCTATTATTGCCCCTTTTATTAGCTATTTACTCGGTGCCAATGGGGAAACCAGGCAAGGACCGTCACCCTGAGACACCAGAGCCGACTGGGGCCCGTTCCAGGCAACCGGAGATGAATAAATACCTCAGCCGTGTTAGCCCCCCCATATCAAAATTTTTGAACAAAATATGTGCAGTTGGTTAGATCTTTGTTAGATCAGGTTAGATCAATTGTTGTTTGCGTTAGATCTCATACAGAAGTAGAGATATTAACAGTTATTTGCAGGGGGGGGGGGCTAACCCGTCATCAGCCCCCCCTTATCAAAAAATTGACCAAACAATTAGCTATTTTGGAAGATATTTGTTAGATCAGGTATGATCAACTAGTTGTTTTGTTAGATCTCACATAATTGCAGACTTATTAAGTGATTAATGAGGGGGGGCTAGCCCCCCCACATGCAATTTTCTGGTAAAATTTGATGCAGAGTAATAGGCCTTTGTTAGATCCGGTAAGATCAAGTGGTTTCAACGTTAGATCTCATATAATTACAGAGATATTTCACATAAACAGAGATATGAGGTTATATGACATAAGGGGGAAAGGTAGCCTTTCAAAAAGTACAGTATCAGCACCAATTTAGAGATGATTGGAGGATATACAGCCGAGTGATACACAAATAAAATACATTTCCCTAAATAGTTGGGCTGATTGAATGCATTTTTAACAGTTAACTCCTGAGTTTAGTGTCATTTTAAAGTAAAAGTAGGGCTTGTAATTGTAGTATAGAAATCCGAAACATCACTGAGATATATTCCAAACAGTGACAGATACTGCACCGCTGTTCTATCGACATTACAAACAGTGACAGATACTGCACCGCTGTTCTATCGACATTACAGACAGTGACAGATACAGCACCGCTGTTCTATCGACATTACAGACAGTGACAGATACCGCACCGCTGTTCTATCGACATTACAGACAGTGACAGATACAGCACCGCTGTTCTATCGACATTACAGACAGTGACAGATACCGCACCGCTGTTCTATCGACATTACAGACAGTGACAGATACAGCACCGCTGTTCTATCGACATTACAGACAGTGACAGATACCGCACCGCTGTTCTATCGACATTACAGACAGTGACAGATACCGCACCGCTGTTCTATCGACATTACAGACAGTGACAGATACCGCACCGCTGTTCTATCGACATTACAGACAGTGACAGATACTGCACCGCTGTTCTATCAACATTACAGTTCTTATCAATTGTGTTTGACTTTTGAGCTATAGTATGAAAACCATATTCTCCACTTATTCCATTCACCTAGATCCATATCTAATTCCTGTGTATCTTAGGGTACCACCATTTTTCACATGTAATTCTGTTAAAGACAGATAGACAGACAGAATTAGGTAATAGATTTGGTAGGAGGTGTCGTGGCAGTCCAAAGTTTAACTACCGTATTTTCCGGCGTATAAGACGACTTTCTAACACTAGAAATGATTTTCAAAAGTCGGGGGTCATCTTATACGCCGGGTATGAGGCAGCACAGGGGAAGCAGTCCCTCCCCATTGTGCTGCCTGCTGCCACCAATGATGATAGAGGGGCGGAGGAGGGGCCTGTGTTTTATTTATTGCAAAAAATATATATTTTATAGATATACAAATTACCAGTACCGGTACCTTTGTGGCCAAGGGGCTGACGCCGTTTTGTGCCCAGCCGCGTCCCGAATCCTGGATCCCAGCTCCGCCCCTTTCTTAATTTATTCACTGCACTCGTTCGTTCTTGCTGTGAGGGAGGAGGGAATAGAGGAGACAGCGCCAACTAACTGCGCATGCGCGAGATTACAAGCAGCTTCAGAAGATAATTTATTCACTGCACTTTGGTTTTTTATCTTCTGAAGCCGCTTGTAATCTCACGCATGCACAGTTAGTTGGCGCTGTCTCCTCTATTCGCTCCTCCCTCACAGCAAGAACGAACTAGTGCAGTAAATAAATTAAGAGAGGGGCGGCACTGGGATCCAGGGAGCAACTGGGCAAGAAACAGCGGAGGGACAGCCCCTTGGGCACAAAGGTACTGGTAATTTGCATATCTATAAAATCACTTTTTTGCAATAAATACAGTAAACCACAGGTGGGGTTAACAATAGCACAGTATATAGAGGGGTAGTCTTATACGGCGAGTATAGCCCAAACACTATATTTTAAATGGAAAAGTTGGGGGTCGTCATATACCATATTTTTTGCCCCATAAGACGCACTTTCCCCCCCCCAAAAAAAAATGGGAGGAAAATGCCCCTGCATCTTATGGGGCGAATGCTGACCAGTTTAACATTGCTGGCTGCGATGTGCGAGCGTAGTAGGGACTGGGAGGAGGAGCTGGGGGCCGGCAATTGCGGCGGGGCGGTGCAGTCACTGTACTATAGCCCCGCCGCTCCAGTGCTGCACAAATATAAAATGTATTATTCAATTAAAAGTTATTTAACATGCCCCCCTCACTCCTAATAGTACCGTATACCCTAATAGCTTCTGTACAATGCCGGCAGGCCAGGCGGACGGCAGCGTAACTCCCTGATGTCACGTGCCTGCACCGCCTACTTTATGAATGAAGTAGGCGGCGCAGGCAAGTGACGTCAGTGAGTGACGCGCCGGCCGCCCGGGCTGCCTGCCGGCATTGTACAGAAGCTATTAGGATATACGGTACTATTAGGAGTGAGGGGGGCATGTGTAATAGCTTTTAATTGAATAATACATTTTATATTTGTATACTGGGGGAGGGGGGGGGGGGAATCTGTGGATAACATGGATGGCACAGTTAAGGGGTGGGGGTCTGTGGATGGCACTGTTATGGGCTGGGGGGGTCTGTGGATGGCACTGTTATGGGGCGGGGGGGTCTGTGAATGGCACATGTATAACAGTGCCATCCACAGATCCCCCCCTGTAACAGTGTCCGTCATCCACAGATCCCCCCATAAGTGTCCGTCATCCACAGATCCCCCATAACAGTGTCCGTCATCCACAGATCCCCCCATAACAGTGTCCGTCATCCACAGATCCCCCCATAACAGTGTCCGTCATCCACAGATCCCCCCATAACAGTGTTTGTCATCCACAGATCCCCCCCATAACAGTGCCATCCATAGACCACCATTAGTTCCAAACCCACCAAAAGCACACCTTTTGGTTAAAAATATTTTTTTTCTTATTTTCCTACCCAAAAACCTAGGTGCGTCTTATGGGCCGTTGCGTCTTATAGGGCGAAAAATACGGTACGCCGGAAAATACGATATTTCCAAGACAGCTGATATCAAAGATATGGTAGAGCAAAATGCTTCCATTGGCTTTACTGTGTTTTGAAAAGTCCATTCAGAAGCTGTTTTTTTTTTAAGACCAAAGAAGGGGGTTTGATGTTTGCAATAAGGTGGAAGTACCTATATTATAGCAGTATTTAAAACAAATATTTGAAATTGGAAAAAATCAAAAAAGAATAGTGAAAGTGTTGTAAATAATTTTATATGTTGTTTTAAAAAAAAAAATATTAAAGAGCCAACATATTAGCATATAAGAACAATTGTCAGTATCTACTGTATATTGTGTAGAGTATCAGAGAATAGGCAATATAAAAAATATCTTATCACCAACTGTATAGGTACAAAATCCATGCATAACTACAGCTACCTAACTAGGTAAAGTTACAATCCAACAGAACACAGAATACTTAGGTGCTAATCTATAGAAGCAATTTAGGGGTTCTTACAGAGAAGATTCGAAAGTATATGGGGAGGGGGGGGGGGGGTAAGGAGACTGAGTACAGGAGTGTAGGAGAAACAGAACAACCAAAAATGGCACAGGCATACAGATTGTTTTTTGGTATTACTCACTAAGGAAAGTTTCTAGTTTATGAAGCACTGACCAGTATTATGAAGTCAGAATTACTTAGACTTTCACATATATAACAATCTCTGATAGTCCACATACTTTGTTGGGGTCAACAGTTTTTACAGCGTTGGTCATATCATTATATTCTTCCCACACATTGTTTTTTCTTTTACAGTAGGACACATAGTGGCATCCTTGAACATGTACTATAACTGCTCCTAGTGCATAAAGTGTATCGGATATTGTTATTTCACTTGGAAATTCAGAGAGAAAATATTTTGTTAAAGGTAAACCAACACGTGGCTCAATTATTAGATGTGGGCCCGGCCTAGTGATGATTGTAGTACGTTGGCCGCAGGTGGGTGAACATGGTCTATTGATGATCTTAGATGAACTTTGCATTGCATAGGCAAAGCCATGTTTCAGGTCATTTGTGTTTATTGGCCAAAATATACTAGAGCGTTCACTATTATTTTTACATGCTGCATTTTGACAAATTGAAGTTTCCACTGCACTTGGAACATTTTTCAAATACAATTGAATAGTATTGCCGATGTTATCTTCTGCATTTAAGTTTACAATTCCACCAGGAATTTGGACACATGGGTAAATCTCCAGTAACAATTGAGCTCTTTGTTGGTAGACATATTGATTAGGACCATTTTCAACAAAATATTTAACAAAATTGAGAAAGGGGTTTTGGCAACTAGCTACAAAGTTTCTGTATAACTCATAATCAATGTAGATGGAAGACAAACTGTGCAGCAGAGAATCAAATGGACAAGTGTTATTTAGCTTATATATAGCCTTGCTTAATTTAATGGGGTTTAAAAGATTTCCATTTCTCAGTATGCCTAATGGCTTTCTTGAGCAAGGTTTGTCAATTATTTGAGTTATGTTTGGAAATGGTGTTAAATAGGTCTGTCTTTTCTTAAAGGGTCTATTCAATGGGTCAACAGAATTCTTGGACTTCAGAATCTTTGAAGTGACATCATTTTTTCCTTGAGAATCACATTCAGTTTTGTAAGGCTTTTTGTTTTTCCCCCGCCAGGACTCTTCTTCTAGAAGCTCTAGGACATTCTCCTCCATATGCTTGATTTCTTCTATAGGCTCCAGGATATTTCCCTCCATATACTTGTTTTCTTCTAGGAGCTCCAGGGTATTCTCCTTCATGTGCTTATTTTCTTCAATAGGCTCCATGAAATTCTCCTCTATATGCGTGTTTTCCTCTATGAGCTTAAGGGAATTCTCCTTCATGTGCTTGGCCTGTGAAGTAGGTTCGTTCAGAAGTTGAGTGGAGTCCTTCAACATGTGTAACTGTGGACTAACCTCTTTTTCATCTTCCAGAGGTTTGGTTTGTCCAAACTCATTTATGACATCTCCCATAAATGCTTTGGCACTGATTATTGTAGGAATGGGCCCAGCAGCTGCTATTTTAGAAATTCCGGAAAGAGCTGTTAAATGGCATGCAACAAACTTGTCAACTCGGAGTGGTTTTTGATTGTGCTGAAGAATAGCATTCTTCAGAAGGCCAAAATCACCCTCAACTGACGCAGAAGAGGCTGTTATATTAGGAGACTGAAATGCTGGTTGCATGACTGATGTCCAGATAGGGAAGTACTTGATCAAACGCAGTAGTTTCAGAGAAAAGCCGACACAGAAATAAGGGTTTGGTTGATCACCCTGTTCTCTACTTGTTTCATCTGCTTCCTGAACAATGTCACTTAACCACTCTGCCAGTGCCTGGGAATTTATTTCCTCTTCATCATTGAGTTCTTCATTATCATCTTGTTTAGCAACATAGGCATCAATAATTTCTAAATCTCCCGTCTCAATGCAATTACAAAGGTATGACTTTGATGTTTCATATTTAGAGATTTTGTTTTTTGCCATTTCACCAGTTGTCTCACACCTAGAAAGGATAAGTGTACTGAGAAGAAGGTGTTTTAGAATCTGAAATGATGCGCAGTTGATCATTAGTCCAACACATCGAATATAAAATTTTCTAACAAGTTGTGCCTTTTTGTGATAGCATTTCCATCGGCAAACTGTTTTAATTAGATGGGCGACATCTACCCGAATAAAGCATGCTAGTTTTTCAGTATTAAGGCCCTGTAAGATTGATAAACACTTTTTGAGATAGGTGTTAAGGCTACAGTCATTTAAGGCTCGGCATAATGCACCAAGTAAGGCCAATGAGAAGTCACAGACACATTCTTTAGGTGATTTATGTACATCTTTGAGCCATTTTTCCAACCAAAAAGTTATAGTTGGCGTATCCCGACATTCACTTAACATTTGAGAAACACTTAATTGAGTATTTGTAAAGTTGATCACAATCTCATATAAGAATATATGAGCTGACAATCCATTTGCTCTTTTTAGTTTTTGAACCAAACTCCCAGTGGCATCTACTTCAATTTTTGAGAAAGAGTGTTTTGAGCAATACCTTTTGTAAATGTATGTTTGTTCCTTTGACCAATAATGCACAAAAAAAATAATCATATGAGATAATGTGAATATCACCTGCATATTTTGGGGTACTTTTCATTTCTACAAGAGACAAAACAGGATCTTTTAACTTTGGTGTACCAAACTTCCTGTGGACGGCTTCCTGTCTGGCATCTCTACAAATTCTTAAAGACGGTATGTTGGGTGGCTCTTTTTCTTCAAATGTAATTTCCTTATTAAGTTTTTCTCTTCTCCAGTTGCAGGGTAGTGTTTTTAACATCTCCTCACCAACTTTCCTTCTTTTCTCACCTCTCAATTGACATTTCTTTAAATGCACTATGGATCTTGTGTCAGGAGCACGAATATGAAGGATTAGAGGGTTTCCAACACAAGGCTCCTCTTCTGCATAAACATAAACTGCTGCTTTGCACTCTTTACACTGTCCAGTTGCAGTTATAAATTTCCTTGTCTGATCATTGCTGATACGAACTTTGTTTCTCTTAAAAGAAAATACACAAGGAATCCCATGTTGTTCGTAAAACACATCTGCAATTGTAGTACTCCATGCATTTTTTTTAAGTATTCGCCGTCTCTTCTTGCAGCTACCCTCATTATAGATTACTGTGTTAGGCTCAATTTCTAAATATTGCTCATAAGGTATTGATAGCTGCCATAAAACTGTTGGTTGCCTTCCCTGTGACTCTGCCAAGCAGTTCTCCGAAGATTCTTCATCTGTAGTGCTTGAGTTAGATGAGGACTCTTGCACTGTATCTCCTGCCTGAGGTGAGATAAGCCTGAACTGTAGGCGCAGGAATGTCTGCAGACCATACCTATTTTGATAAATGTAATCATGGATCTGTTTTGGCTTAAATGCACTCTGTGACAATTCTTCTATCTCAGTAGCTTTCTTCTGGAAAGAGGAATGAGAACATACATCCCTCCATACTGGATCAGAAGCTGGCTTTAACTCTCCCTCAGCATTGAAAATGGTTGGGTAACATTTTAAGGCTTCTTTTAAGACCTCACTATCAACTGATGGTTTTCGTGGCATCTACAATTAGAATTGAAAAACCAATGTAATTTCAATAGAACAACGTATATAATGTTATATATATAAATATATATACACATACATGCATAAGGGAATCCCTTAAAACAGCGGTCTTAAAGTACCGGCCCGTGGGCCAATTGCGGCCCGCGAGGCGGTACTATGTGGCCCGCAGCCAGCTCAGAAGTCAGGTGCGCGGTCATGGACGTGAGACGTGATATTAGTACATTCGGCTACTAGGAATGATTGTGCATCCAGGGAGAGTGTTTTATAACTGCATGTAATAATGTCACATCCCATTACATGCGGTGTGCAGGCGTTTACATGCAACTGCTCTCACCTGATTAGTAACTTCAATGGGTGATAGCGGCCGCTTGTGAACGCCAGATTAGTGATTCCTGCTACAGGAAAGCGCAAGTTTCTGATGCAGGAATCCCTAATCGCTCCTAAACCTACAGATATGAATGTGACCTTATTGTGTGTGTATATTAGTGTACCAAACCGGATATATTTAAATTTTATTTTAAAGTATGAAATTTGGCGAGCGGCCCCCATGAGAGAAAAAAATGTTGAGTGGCTCCCGGGTGAATGGAGTTTGAGACTCCTTTCTTAAAATATGTCATGTACATGAATAGCAGCATACAGAATGTTACTCTTTTAGTTCATTCAAGCCTTGACTATCCCTATACCCCTTTTGCTGCCAAGCCCTGTGTAACATTTTTAACCTCAGCTGGACAGACTATTTTGCAATTTTTTACCTTTTTTAAAATTATTTTAACCTCTTAAGGACCGGAGATTGTGGAGATTTAGCATTTATTTTTTTCGCTCCCTTCCTTCCCGGAGCCATAACTTTTTTATTTTTCGGTTCACATAGCCATATGAGGGCTTGTTTTTTTGCGGGACAAGATATACTTTCCAACGCCACCATTTAATATTGCACATGATGTAGTGGGAAGCAGGAAAAAATTCCAAATGGGGTGAAATTGCAAAAAAAAGAGCGATTCTGCAACAACTTTCCGGGTTTTTTATTTACGCTGTTCAATTTGCGATAAAACTGACGAGTTACTTTTAGTCTACAGGTCATTATGAATCCGACGATACCTAATATGTATAGTTTTTCTTGCGTTTTGTAGTAAATAAAAAATTCTAAAGTGGGACAAAATCAGTTTTATTTTTTTTGTTGCCATGTTTTGACCCCTATAACTTTTTAATAATTACGTTTACGGAGCTGTATTGGGGCTCATTTTTTGCGGGACAATCTGCACTTTTTAGTGATACCATTGTGGGGTGTGTATGACTTTTTGATCACTTTTTATTACATTTTTTTTGTAGAAAATGAAGCGAACACAAATGGTGAATTCGCCATTTGGACGCTTTTTTCCGTTTCGCTATTTGCCTTATGGGGAAAAAAAAAATTATATTTTTATACTATGGGCGTTTTCGTAACTTGTGACACCCATAATGTATTATTTTTTTTTTTTTTTTGGGAAAAGGGGGGTGATTTGAACTTTTATATTTTTTTTCATTTATTTTATTTTTTTTACACTTTTTTATAGTTCCCATAGGGGACTATAACATTCAATCATCCGATTTTTTTAATCATATATTCCAATGTACTTGCATTGGAATATATGATGATTTTACTACTTTCCTATGGAACCCTATTACAGCACAGGGCTTCATAGGAAATACTATTCAGCAGCCTGTGTTCATTCACAAGGACACAGGCTGCTGATCACATGCTCCGGCTCCTCCAATCACAGATCGGGAGAGCCGGAGAAGTGAGTTAACTTTCACTTTCAGTTTTTTCTCATTTCAGATGCAGTGGTCAGGATTGACCACAGCATCTGAGGTGTTAAATGTCCCCGATCGGCATAACTGCTGATCGGGGACATGAGCCGCGGGTGTCTGCTACAAGATGCAGCAGTTCACCTGCGGGCGCCATATACAGAGAGCGGACACAGGGTGTACATGTACGCCCTGTGTCCTTAAGAGGTTAAATAATGTTTATCAAATCAATATTAAAAATATTAAAAATACATAATTAGATTGATGAAAAAAATATATAATAATCAGTATCAGCTGGTCTGCACTGTAGTACATGTGCATAATGTACACTACAATACGGTGCACGCTGTTGTATGAGTATATTATATGTGTGTGTTGCCAATTATTTATTTATTTTACTTTTAGTGGCGTCGGGGAAATATTAGGGGTCTAAACAGACCCCTGACATTTCCCTTTTAAAATTGAAAAATAACTTGAGAATACAGAGTTCTCAATCTCTTTTTCTGGAGCCACAGCAGTGAATGAACAGGAAACACTCAGAACAGAGTCACAAACTGAGGAGCCATCGTACTCTCCCTTATTAATAGACATGAACCCTCTGTACTGAGTGCTCTTCTGTATTCAGAGACTTGTGAATGAACAGGAAGTGATGTATAGCGAATGGCAGAACAATCGCCTGCATGCGTACCAGGGCCTCAGCCTGGGGGGGCCCAGCACAGTGCCTGTGCATAGATTATGGGACTTGCCGGCTGCCGGATATTTTATTTGTTATAAAACCTTGTTTACCTTTAATAGTTTTTAAACTATTTATTTTGTAATTGTGTTCATTATCATCATCTATAAGTATGAATAGTGTCAGTGCATTTAAAGTAACCCAAAAGTGGTCTTCCTAAATTGGGCTTAAGTCAGGGTAACCTAGTAGACAGAAAACACAAAGGAGGAATTTATCAAAACTAGTGTAAAGGAAAACTGGCCTAGTTACCCATAGCAACCAATCAGATTCAATCTTTCATTTTTCAAAGGAGCTCTAAAAAAAAATGAAAGGTGGAATCTTATTGGTCGCTATGAGCCAGTTTTCCTTTACACCAGTTTTGATAAATTCCTCCTTTGTGTTTCCTGTCTACCGTTTTTTTTTCTTCCGTTTTGCGGTCCGTTTTTTGCGTTCCGTATACGGAACCATTCATTTCAATGGTTCCGCAAATAAAACGGAATGTGTTCCGTATGCATTCCGTTTCCGTATTTCCCTTTTTCCGTCCCGTTGAAAGATACAACATGTCCTATTATTGCCCGCAAATCACAGTCCGTGAAGCATAGCTGTTTTAGCCTGGATCGTTTTTGTTTGCACGGGCAGAATTGTGGTGGGAAGCCGCGCGTTGCACCCAGGGCAACTGGGGTGCCATTAGAATATAATGGCACCATCGGCGCGACTGTCGGAGGTAGGTGACTCCGTGACCATCTGGCAAACCGTGGGACAAGCAAAATCGTACAAACAAAAACGCACGACAACTGCGCAAAAAAGCTCACCAGCTAATTTGCTTAGGAGTGAACTGAGTCAAAGTAATGTTAAGCGACTGCCACAAAGGGTTAACTTCTGATATAAAATCACCAACTTTCCTGTCATTATCTGAGAGAAAATAAAACTGCAATAAATACCTTTTATTCCTAATTACATTATGATTAATACTTTTTACCACCATATGCGGCCTAATAAAAAATGAACAATTATCTATTAGCTTGAATGTCTTTTTGCCAGAAAATTGCTTATGTGGGGGGTTAGCCCCCTTATGTAATACTACCTAATTATATCTGTGTTTTCATGTGAAATATCTCTGTAATTATATGAGATCTAACGTTGAAACCACTTGATCTTACCGGATCTAATGAAGGCCTATTAGTCTGCATCAAATTTTACCAGAAAATTGCATGTGGGGGGGCTAGCCCCCCCTGACGTAATACCAAATATCCGTAATATCTCTGTAATTATATGAGATCTAACGTTGAAACCACTTGATCTTACCGGATCTAACGAAGGCCTTTTAGTATGCATCAAATTTTACCAGAAAATTACATGTGGGGGGGCTAGCCCCCCTATTTAATACTACCTAATATCTGTATTTTTATGTGAAATATCTCTGTAATTAAATGAGATCTAACGTTGAAACCACTTGATCTTACCGGATCTAACGAAGGCCTATTAGTCTGCATCAAATTTTACCTGAAAATTGCATGTGGGGGGGGCTAGCCCCCCCTCATTAATCACTTAATAAGTCTGCAATTATGTGAGATCTAACAAAACAACTAGTTGATCATACCTGATCTAACAAATATCTTCCAAAATAGCTAATTGTTTGGTCAATGTTTTGATAAGGGGGGGCTGATGACGGGTTAGCCCCCCCTGCAAATAACTGTTAATATCTCTACTTCTGTATGAGATCTAACGCAAACAACAATTGATCTAACCTGATCTAACAAAGATCTTACCAACTGCACATATTTTGTTCAAAAATTTTGATATGGGGGGGCTAACACGGCTGAGGTATAAATACCTCAAGAAACAGTCCAGGACTCCTGCTGCTGAAGTCTCCAGGAGGGCACGGCAGCTCTCTGAAGCAGAGGAAGGCTCTGAGGCAGGAAGCACTTCTGATGTCTCTGATTGCAGACCACTGCGAAAGAGCTCCTCACTCTCCAAAGCAGATCTCGGACATTCTGGAATCTGCTCTTGCACCTCTTAAAAAGGACTTGGAGGAGATAAAAGGAGATCTGCGGCAGATTGGGAATCGTGTGGAGTCCCTGGAGCTAGCACAGGAAGCCATCCTGGAGCATGAGGGTAAGACCAGCGCAGCCCTGCAAACCCACAGAGACTTGCTAAACGACGCGCTGATGCACATAGAGGATCAGGAGAACCGGAGCCGGCGGCGAAATATTCGCATCCGCCTACCCGAAAATATTGCGATTGACGCGCTTCATTCAGTCGCATGCAAAATTTTCTCCTCCCTGCTGGGAGCTGAGAGAGCAGCTCCGATTGTGATCGAGCGCATCCACAGGGCCTTAAGGCCCAAGCCAAAACCTGGTGAGCCGCCGCGGGATGTAGTATGCGGCATCCTAAGCTATGTGGACACTGCTGCACTGCTCAAGGCTGGAAGGGAGGCCGACCGCTTCATGTACGGTGAGACCCCAGTCCTTTTCTTCCAGGACCTGGCCCCCTCCACCTTAGCCAAGAGGCGCATCGTGAAGCCGCTCCTAGAGGCCCTTAAAGCCATAGCTACGCCATTCCGTTGGCTCTATCCCTTCGGTCTGGCCATCTTGAAAAACGGGAGGCAGTATACGGTGCGGACCCCGGAAGACCTGAAAGCAATATGGGGCCCTCTTGGGATTGAACCCATCACAGTCCCCTCGTGGTTGTCGGCTGATCAAGGGGATCCCCTGCCTACCCCTCCGGGTATAGATTAGTGGCAGCAAGTTTCACCTTCCAGAGCTGGGAAACAAGGAACAGGCCGGTCGCAAGCACCTGTTACCTGACTTTGCTCCGGGAAGCGCTGAAGGCGCTTTTGTTCACTCTCCACTGAGTTCAATGTTCTGTGACTTTGCTGGGTCCCAAGACGTAGGAACTCTGTCTGGCTCTGCCTGAGCTGAAGTTTCATCGTTTGTCCATTTGGACTTATTTTAGGTCTTGGCCCACTGCCCCGTTCCCATGGGTTTTGGGCCGGACCCTATGCTTTACTACCTTGCCTGCATGAGATGCAGGTTACGAGCTGTGCACTGGAGCACTGATTGCACTGTTAGTTATGCGGGGGTTATATGTCTGCACTGTTGTCAGTTATGTTACTGAGTATTTCCTCTCCCTCACCCCCTTCCTTTCCACCCCCGGTGGCCCCACAGGAGCCCCCCTCTGACAGATCCCGGCTGTTTGCCGCTATGAAAAAGGATCTCCAATGTGTCAGATGCTGGGTGGGGTCACGTGCTCCCTGTCCATGGGGAGACATTCTTTGTTATTTGGGTTGTGTTACGGTCTCATTTGTTATGTCTTTTACTTTTCTTTTGACTTTCCCTTCCTCCTCTTTCCTCCGTTTCTTCTCCTTACTCCGTCTGTGGCTTTCCACACTGGATGTCCTCTTGCTCTGGGCCGACAGGCCTCCTCTGTCTTTACTATGGCCTCTGCTGTAGTTGCCTCACTGAATGCCAAGGGTCTGAACGAGCCATGTAAGCGGTCTCAGGTGCTCTCTTTGTTACTGAAAGATGAGGCCTCCGTTGTATTCCTCCAAGAAACTCATTTTAAATCAGGGAAGATCCCGAAATTGTCCCAAAACGCATTCCCACAATGGTTTCATAGCTCTTTTGCCTCGGCTAGCAGGGGCGTCAGCGTGGCCGTCAACAAGCGCCTACCCTTCAAACACTCCGCTGTCCTTGCGGACACTGATGGTCGCTTCTTATTTGTTAAGGGGCACATCGCTGATGCGCCTGTTACCCTGGCTAATTTATATGCCCCTAATAGGGGTCAGATCCCCTGGCTCGTTCGGACTCTTGAGCAATTACAGGCTTTTAGTGAGGGCATGCTTATACTAGGAGGTGACTTTAATGTTACTATGGAGCCAGGCCTCGACTCGTCCTCTCAGAGGTCTGAGTTGTCCCACAAACTTCTGCGACGTCTGAAGACTGCGCTGAAGAAGTTGCGGGTTATTGATGTGTGGCGCACTATGCATCCTTCTGGTAGGGATTATACGTTTTATTCAAACGCTAAAAAATCCTTCCATAGGTTGGACTACTTGTTTTTATCCTCCCCCCATATTTCTCAGGTGGTAGACAAGAGGATTGGGAACATTACGCTTTCTGATCACGCCCCAGTATTTCTCCGAGTGTCTATGACAGCTCTTCCTAAACGAGAGAGAATATGGCGTCTTAATGACACATTGATTTCCGACCCTACCAATGCAGCTAGAATCTCCCGGATTATGTCTGAATTCTTCTCTCTTAATGCAGTGGGCGACCCTCCTCCCTCCCCCTCCATCTTGTGGGAGACTCATAAGGCGGTGGTTAGAGGAGAATTAATTTCCCTGGGCTCGCATGTTAAAAAAGTTGCGCTCCAAGGCTGTAGATGACCTGCTGTCCCGCATAGCGAGTCTTGAACTGACTCATAAGCAAACCCAGGCTCAGGCTGTGTCTGCTGAATTGGCGGAGGCCAGGACGGGACTGAAAAACTTGCTCAACGCCAAATCAGCGAAACTTATATTCCGCTCCAGGTTTAAAGCTTATGCCCATGGGAACAAAGGGAATAAACTGATGTCTGCCATGGCTAAGCAACGCCACATGGATTCATTTATCCCTGCTATTCTTGATGCGAAAGGCAATAAGCACAAGTCGACTCACGATATAGCGAAAGCGTTTAGTGCTTTTTATGCGGATCTATATAACCTCCCCACTCCAGACCGTCCTGGTTCAGCCTCTATTGGGCAAGCCACAGATGAGTTCCTGTCCACTTTGAAGCTGCCCTCTGTTAGTCCCCTACAAGCTTCCCAACTAGTCGCCCCTGTATCAAGAGAGGAAATTGGCAAGGTCCTTTCCTCCATTCCTTCAGGCAAAAGTCCAGGCCCGGATGGACTCCCGATATCGTATTACAAGACCTTCAAAGACGTTTTGACTCCTCATTTTCAGGCACTCTGTAATTTCCTCCTGTCTGGAGGCTCTCTACCCCCCCAAACGTTAGAGGCCCACATAACTATAATCCATAAAGAAAACAAAGACCCCCTCCACTGTGGCAGTTATCGCCCGATTTCACTGCTGAATGCGGATGTCAAGTGGTGGGCCAAGATACTGGCGCAGCGAATACAGCTGATCCTGCCGGATCTTATTGATAGCGAGCAAGTGGGGTTTGTGCGTGGCAGACAGGGCTGTGAAAACACAATACGTTTGCTCCATCTTATGGATTGGGCTAGAAGCTCCTCTACGCCTCTGGCTTTGCTGAGCACGGACGCGGAGAAGGCCTTCGACAGGGTCGGTTGGCATTATATGTCACGGGCCCTGTCGAGGTTTAGTTTCCCAGATTCGTTTATATCTGCGATCTTCACTCTGTACTCAGCTTCGTCTGCCAGACTCAAAATAAATGGTACTCTTTCTCCCTCCTTTTCCATATCCAATGGGACAAGACAGGGGTGTCCTCTCTCCCCATCTCTGTTTGACATAGTGATGGAGACTTTGCTGTGTAAGATCCGGCAGGATCCTGCAGTTAGGGGCTTGACCATTGATTCTCGGACCCACTTGACAGCCGCATTTGCAGATGACCTACTTATTATGACTTCCAATCCCGAAACATCCTTCCCTAGGCTTTTGTCTCTTTTTGAGGAGTTCGGCTATGTGTCAAACTTTAAAATTAACTATGGCAAATCAATGGCCCTTAACGTTACTTGTCCAGAGTCGGTTAAAGAGGCCCTTCAGAATAATACCCCCTTCCACTGGGCTACAAAAGACATAGTATTTTTGGGTGTGCACGTCCCAGCTCAGGCTAAGGACTTATTTGCTCTGAATTATGCCCCCTTATTGTCCTCAGTTAGGAAGCAGCTGCACTCTATTAAACTGCCGTTTATTTATTGGTGTGGCAAGCGGAACTACCTTAAGACCTTTATAGCTCCTAAATTTTTGTAGCTTCTGCAGGTGTTGCCTATCTGGCTGCCGCACTCATTTTTTGTAGACATCCGCAGAGTTTTTTCCCTCTTTTTGTGGGGAAGCAAACCCTCCAGAATTGCTTATTCGGTGCTGACCAGAGAGAGGAGGTTTGGCGGCTTTGGTCTGCCCGACATACGTTCCTACTATGTGGCCTTTCAACTATTTAGAGGTCTATCCCTCCTCAATAGCACTTATAGTGCTCCATATGTGTGTCTTGAGCGCTCTCTGCTTTTCACCAGAATGAAGCAGATTCTCTGGGGGCTGTCCCCTTGTTCTCCGGGTAGTTCCTCTTTGACACTCCTATGGAAGGGTATGTTGGTTGAGTGGGCCAAGCAGTTTAAGGATAGAACACTTGAGTTCCCCATACCGGGTACTCCGCTTTCCTCTTTACAGTTTTATGTCCATCCGGAAGCAGAGAAGCTCTCAGGTATCTGGCTTCTTTTGGCCGAGACCCCTTTAAGTGAGATTAGGTCCCCGGATGGGTCTCTGGATTAGTCCACGGTCTTGAATGACCCTAACGTCAAAAAAGCTTCCTTCCTACAGAGTTTCGCCCTGCAGATGGAGATTAAGACCGCCCCCCACCACCTCTGGAACCCCCTCTTGGCTGTCTAGGAGACTATCAGACGCCCGTAGGATCCCTAAACCGCTGTCTACTATATAATAGGAGTTACTCTCAGCCTCCCCTCCTGAGCTACATTTCCTTTCTAAATGGGAAAGGGAATTGTTCATCCACCTTACAGACCCGGAAAGGGCTTTTGTCCTTACACACTCTCACGGCTTTAGTCGCTGTATTAAGGTACAACTCGTATAAGCTGCTTACGAGATGGTACAAGTCCCCGGAGTTCTTGCATAGGCTTAACGCAGATTTCCCAAGTGAGTGCTGGAGGTGTAGAAAAGACGTAGGCTCTCTGTCACACATTTGGTGGCACTGTGAAAAGATTAAAGCGTTCTGGACCAGTATAGAAGCTCTGATAAATGAGGTGTGTGCTAAGCAGGTTAAGCTGGATCCTAAGCTGATCCTGCTTTGGTGCCCTAATGACTCGCTTTCCCCCTGTAGATCTGATCTTCCTACTATGCTCATCACGGCGGCGAGACAGCTCATCCCGCTGCTTTGGAAGGATACTGAACCTCCCACTGTTTCGATGTGGAGGGATAAGGTGGATCAGATCTACAGGTTTGTAGAGCTGGTCCACTGGGAATCTTGTACGCGTTCCCGCTTTCTAAAAATCTGGTCACACTGGAAGACATATAGGAAGTCCCCCTGACGGAGTTGGGGAAAACTCCCCTCCCCCCCCCTCTCCTTTCCCTCTCTTTTCCTCTTATTTGTGTTATATTTGATTATTATTGTCTGTCACATTTGATGTATCATTTTGTACAACATGTGTTGCACTGACATGCATTTGTGGTCACTTCCATGAGCGATTTGTGACTATGCTTTACCAGTGATGCTACGATGGTTTGTGATCGATTGATATGCCTTACTCTTTGAATAAAAATAAATTTGGTTAAGAATATAACTACTATAATACTGCCTCCTATGTACAAGAATATACCTACTATAATACTGCTCCTATGTACAAGAATATAACGACTATAATACTGCCTCCTATGTACAAGACTATAACTACTATAATACTGCCTCCTATGTACAAGAATATACTATAATACTGCTCCTATGTACAAGAATATACCTACTATAATACTGCCTCCTATGTACAAGTATATAACTACTATAATACTGCCTCCTATGTACAAGAATATAACTACTATAATACTGCCTCCTATGTACAAGAATATAACTACTATAATACTGCTCCTATGTACAAGAATATATAACTACTATAATACCGGTTCTATGTACAAGAATATAACTACTATAATACTGCTTCCTATGTACATGAATATAACTACTATAATACTGCCTCCTATGTACAAGAATATACCTACTATAATACTGCTCCTATGTACAAGAATATACCTACTATAATACTGCCTCCTATGTACAAGTATATAACTACTATAATACTGCCTCCTATGTACAAGAATATAACTACTATAATACCGCTCCTATGTACAAGAATATAACTACTATAAACTGCTCCTATGTACAAGAGTATACTACTAGAATACTGCCTCCTATGTACAAGATATAACTACTATAATACTGCTCCTATGTACAAGATATATAACTACTATAATTACTGCCTCCTATGTACAAGACTATACTACTATAATACTGCCTCCTATGTAAAGAATATAACTACTATAATACTGCTCCTAGTACAAGAATAACTAATAATACTGTTTTATGTACAAGATATAACTACTATAATACTGCTCCTATGTACAGAATATAACTACTATAATACTGCCTCCTATGTACAAGAATATAACTACTATAATACTGCTCCTATGTACAAGAATATCACTACTATAATACTGCTCCTATGTACAAGAATATACTACTAATACTGCTCCTATGTACAAGAATATAACTACTATAATACTGCTCCCTATGTACAAGAATATAACTACTATAATACTGCCTCCTATGTACAAGAATATAACACTATAAACTGCTCCTATGTACAAGAATATAACTACTATAATACTGCTCCTATGTACAAGAATATAACTACTATAATACTCGCTCCTATGTACAGACTATAAGCTACTATAATACTGCTCCTATGTACAAGAATATAACTACTATAATACTGCTCCTATGTACAAGAATATAACTACTATAATACTGCTCCTATGTACAAGAATATAACTACTATAATACTGCTCCTATGTACAAGAATATAACTACTATAATACTGCCTATGTACAAGAATATAACTATAATACTGCTCCTATGTACAAGAATATAACTACTATAATACTGCTCCTATGTACAAGAATATAACTACTATAATACTGCTCCTATGTACAAGAATATAACTACTATAATACTGCTCCTATGTACAAGAATATAACTACTATAATACTGCTCCTATGTACAAGAATATAACTACTATAATACTGCTCCTATGTACAAGAATATAACTACTAATACTGCTCCTATGTACAAGAATATAACTACTATAATACTGCTCCTATGTACAAGAATATAACTACTATAATACTGCTCCTATGTACAAGAATATAACTACTATAATACTGCTCCTATGTACAAATATAACTACTATAATACTGCCTCCTATGTACAAGAATATAACTACTATAATACTGCTCCTGATGTACAAGAATATAACTACTATAATACTGCTCCTATGTACAAGAATATAACTACTATAATACCTGCCTCCTATGTAGCAAGAATATAACTACTATAATACTGCCTCCTATGTACAAGAATATAACTACTATAATACTGCTCCATGTACAAGAATATAACTACTATAATACTGCTCCTATGTACAGGAATATAACTACTATAATACCGCTCCTATGTAGCAAGAATATAACTACTATAATACTGCCTCCTATGTACAAGAATATAACTACTATAATACTGCCTCCTATGTACAAGATTATAACTACTATAATACTGCCTCCTATGTACAAGAATATAACTAGCTATAATACTGCTCCTATGTACAAGAATATAACTACTATAATACTGCTCCTATGTACAAGAATATAACTACTATAATACTGGCTTCCTATGTACAGGAATATAACTACTATAATACTGCTCCTATGTACAGGAATATAACTACTATAATACTGCCTCCTATGTACAGGAATATAACTACTATAATACTGCTCCTATGTACAAGAATATAACTGCTATAATACTGCTCATAGTACAAGAATATAACTACTATAATACTGCCCCCTATGTACAAGAATATAACTACTATAATACTGCCTCCTATGTACAGGAATATAACTACTATAATACTGCTCCTATGTACAGGAATATAACTACTATAATACTGCCTCCTATGTACAGGAATATAACTACTATAATACTGCTCCTATGTACAAGAATATAATTACTATAATACTGCCTCCTATGTACAAGAATATAATTACTATAATACTGCTCCTGTGTACAAGAATATAACTACTATAATACTGCTCCTATGTACAAGAATATAAGTATTTCGGGGGGCGGAGCTTGGCTGCCTTCCTGAATGGCTGCCTGTTGCTGAGCTCCTCCGGCTAGCTGGTGATTAACCCCATTAAAAGCACTTTTTTACCTGCGCAAATGGGCAAAGCGGGGAGAGACCGCAGCAAGGACCCTTTAGAGACCACCCAGGTCCGCTCCAAACAGCCAGACATGGAGCAATACCTGAAAAAGCAGCCCAAGGCCCGTGGAGCTGAGACCCCCAAGATGGCGCCGGCTGCCTCTCAGCATTCTGAGGGAGAAGACTATTCTGAAGCAGGAAGCGCTTCTGACATCTCGGAGTACAAAGCCCGAAAACGGAGTGGAGCTCTATCAAAGACAGCACTTCGGGAGGTCCTGGACGCCGCTCTGGCTCCCCTGAGACAAGACCTAGCAGAGATCAAGGTAGACCTGCGCAGCATGGGGCAGCGGGTGGCGGACTTAGAAAATTCGCATGATGCGATTATTCGCCACGAGGGAGAAATATGCGCAGTATTAAATTCGCAAAAAGACTTCCTTAATGACGCTTTGCTGCGCATCGAGGATCAAGAAAATCGCAGCCGCAGGCGAAATATTCGCATCCGGGGCCTGCCTGAATCATTCGCATCGGAAGCGCTGGAAAAAATCGCATGCGAAATTTTTGCGAATCTTTTGGGAACGGACAGAGCTGCGAAAATCACAATTGAGAGGATACACAGAGCTTTGAGACCTAAACCTAAAGGCTCTGAGCCGCCGAGAGATGTGTGTGGCCTTCTTAGTTATGTGGACACTGCGGCTCTGCTGAAAGCAAGTAGAGAAGCAGACAGCTTGAGATTTGAAGGCACACCGATCTTGTTTTTTCAAGACCTGGCTCCTACTACACTGGCGAAACGCCGAATTCTCCGGCCACTCCTAGAAGCTCTCAAGGCCTCTGCCATCCAGTTCAGATGGCTTTACCCATTCGGCCTGGCCGTTATGAAGAACGGGAGACAGATTACTGTACGCTCCCCTCAGGATCTAAACGCTGCCTGGGTTCACCTGGGTATTTCACCGCTGGAGATACCGTCCTGGATGCCTGCCGATCAGGGAGTGCCGATACCCTCGCCTCCAAGCTCGGACCAGTGGAATACCGTCACCTCGGGTAAAGCTACCAGACCTAACCGGGAACGCCATCTTCCCGCTACTTCCGAGTTTCCTCCGCACCGCTGAGATGATATGTCGCATATGGGACACTATTCAACTCTACAGCCCAATAAAAGGGCACTGCCTTCGCTGGTCACCCAGCCTGTGACCCCTGATGACACCCAGATGGCGTCCCTTGTTACAGCACGAAAGAGACTTTCCCTTTTCGCTCTATTTGGGACCTTGTTTATGCTACGTTTTATGGTTCACATTACTCTTCCCCCCCTCCCCCCGAGAAGCTGGGGTTTAACCAGCGTCTAACCCGGTTTACGACCCTACCCCCTGATGGCCTCCTTCTGGCCCCTAAGGACTCCACGAGACCCCCCGCCCGGTAGATCCCGGCTGTCCGCCGTCATGCAAATGGATCGTTTCACCATCGGGCGCCCTGTGGAGCTTTCATTTCTCTGTGTTTTATGCTGGTTTTTGCATTTAACTTTCCTTTATCTTATTTGCAGATGTTTTGTTCGTTTTGTCTGTGTCTTCCTTTCTCCTACCGTGTCTTTCCGTCCTTCTTCCACGCTTGATTGGTCTACCACTGATGACATGCAATGTACCCAACCACCACCCGGAGATGGCTGAAGTCATAGTTTCCTCTTTCAACGTGAGAGGTCTGAATGAGCCATGTAAGAGGTCGCAAATCCTATCTCTACTGCAGAAAGACAAAGTCTCCATAGCATTCTTCCAAGAGACCCACTTCCGGTCGGGTAAGATACCTAATCTTCCACCCAAAAAATTCTCACAATGGTACCACAGCACACATAGCTCGGCTAGCAGAGGTGTTAGCATCGCCATTCACAAGCAACTACCCTTCGTAGTCTCGGCTTCTTCCTCAGACCCAGATGGTCGGTACTTGTTTGTGAAGGGCGTAATTGCTGACACTCAGATCACACTAGCTAACGTCTACGCTCCAAATAGGGGACAGGTCCAATGGCTGATTCAGACCCTCAAGCTCTTATCCTCCTTCAAGGAGGGCATTGTAATTTTAGGGGGAGATTTTAATGTGGCCCTTGATCCTAGCTTAGACTCCTCCTCCGGGAAGTCGGCTATTACGCACATACGTTTGAGGCGTTTGAAATTGGCCCTGAAAAAATTAGGTGTGTTTGACACATGGCGCACTCTAAACCCCTCTGGTAGGGATTATACCTTCTTTTCCCATGCCAAGTCCTCATACCATAGACTGGATCACTTCTTCTTATCCTCCAAACATGCCCAACTGCTCCTACACGCCAAAATAGGTAATATTACTTTGTCAGATCACTCCCCAATTTTTATACGTTTCACCTTGACCTCTCTTCCAAAAAGGGAATGGAATTGGCGCCTCAATGACACCCTCATCTTAGATCAAGCCAACTCCCAGAAGCTAGCTTCCTCTCTGACAGAGTTCTTCCAGCGGAATAACGCAGGTCCCACACCTCCCTCACCACCGATTGTATGGGAGACCCATAAAGCGGTGATCCGAGGTGAACTTATCGCCCTCGGCTCCCACGTTAAGAAACAACGCTCTCAAGCCATTGCCACCCTTATGTCCCTAATTGAGTCGCTCGAACTTACGCACAAACAATCACAGGCACTTAGTTGTGCCACTGAACTTAGAGATGCTAGAACTAAGCTTAAGAACTTACTTAATGTTACATCAGCCAAACTGCTCCTACGCTCTAGATTTAAATCGTACGCTCATGGCGATAAGGGGAACAAACTTATGGCAGCGCTAGTTAAAAAACAACATTCTGATTCTTTTATCTCTGCTATCAAAGATGCTAAAGGAACTCACCTGAAGTCTACCCCTGACATTGCGATGGCCTTTAGCACCTTTTATACGGAACTCTACAATCTTCCACCCCCCTTGAATCAGTCGCTTAATACCCTCACGGACGCCACGGAAGAATTTCTTTCCTCCCTACATCTCCCTAATATCACCCAATCCCAGGCAACTCAACTAGTAGCCCCAATAACAGATGCTGAAGCGCGGAAAGTACTGGCCTCTATTCCCTCAGGGAAGAGCCCTGGACCTGACGGCTTCTCCATTACGTACTATAAAGTTTTTCAAGAGGTCCTAGTCCCCCACTTCCGCTCTATGTGTAACCACCTACTGAACGGTGGCCACCTCCCCCCCCCAATCGCTTTCGGCCCACATTACGATTATTCATAAAGAGAACAAAGATCCTCTAAATTGTGGTAGCTATCGCCCAATCTCCCTCCTTAACACGGACGTAAAGTGGTGGGCTAAGATATTGGCTCAGCGAATTCAGCAGATTCTCCCCGATATCATCCATAGGGAGCAGGTTGGGTTTGTCTCTGGCAGACAGGGGAACGAAAATACAGTCCGCCTCCTTCACCTCATGAATTGGGCACGGAGCACTTCAACTCCGCTAGCCTTGCTCAGTACAGACGCGGAAAAGGCCTTTGACAGGGTCAGTTGGCGGTACATGTCTGCGGCACTGTCAAAATTTGGCTTCCCTGCTCAGTTTATCGCGGCTATTTTCTCTTTATACTCGTCCCCCTCTGCCAGAGTCAAAGTCAACGGCACTCTTTCCCCTGCCTTTGCCATATCCAATGGCACTAGACAGGGATGCCCCCTCTCCCCGTCTCTTTTTGTCATAGTATTGGAAACGCTGCTATGCAAGATTAGACAGGACCCCGCAATTGAAGGCATCAAGATGGGCTCTTGTATGCATACCACCGCAGCATTTGCCGATGATCTATTGATTATGACCACCAACCCCACGATTTCTTTCCCACGGCTCCATTCTCTGTTCGAAGAGTTCGGGTGGATATCTAACTTCAAGATTAATTATAGCAAATCCATGGCCCTGAATGTTTCATGCAAGTCATATGTAGTCAAGGACCTTAAACGCGCCACCTCCTTTGCTTGGGCCCCCCGTGATATTACGTTTCTAGGGATACGAATCTCGGCTAACCAAGATGACCTATTTAGTCTGAACTACGGCCCCCTACTCAAAGATATTAGAACACATCTACAGTCCCTTAAACTCCCCTTCATCTCCTGGATGGGAAGGAAGAACTTCCTTAAAACCTTCATTGTACCCAAACTTCTATATTTAATACAGACACTACCAATTTGGCTACCCCGCTCCTTTTTTATGGAAATACGCCGTGTGTTCTCTTTGTTCATGTGGGCGGGCAAGTCCTCCAGGATAGCGTACTCAATATTGACAAGAGAAAAGAGATTTGGGGGCTTTGGTATGCCCGACATCCAAACTTATTACACAGCGTCGCTCCTGAACAGGTGCTTTTCTCTCCTCTCACGCCAACCCCCGAATCTTTGCGTACAACTGGAACGTGCTCTTCTCACCTACAAAGAAGGACTTATCCTATGGGGAATCCGCACATGCACCCCGAATAACGCATTTGCTTCTCCCATTTGGAAAGGCATGCTGGTGGAATGGGCCAAACTGTATAAATCTCGAGACATCAGATTCCCTAATATCCACCTCCCCCTACATCTACTACAGAACTATATCCACCCCGATATACTCAGACCCTCCGGAGTCTGGAGCATACTTTCTGACCTTACCTTACAAGATATAGCTTCCACGTCTGGGGACTTGGCATGGGACAAGATTCAGGGTCTGCCAAAGGTTAAAGCCCTCTCCTTCCTATCTATTGGGGCATTTAGCCGGGATGTTAAAGCCCTCAAGCTACCTTCCCCCACTGATGATACACCTACTTGGCTAGAAAAGAAGCTTTGTGTTCCCGAGTTACCGAAAAAGCCCCTCTCGACACTCTACAGGGAGCTGCTCTCTTCTGCTCCTCCAGCACTGCACTTTATGTCTGCCTGGGAAAAGGAGCTCACAATCCAACTGACTGAGCCGGAGAAGGCCTTTATCTTAGCCCATTCACATGGCTTCAACCGATGCATCAAAATTCAGGAGAATTCCTACAAGTTACTGACCCGCTGGTACAAAACACCAGAATTCCTACATAGGCTCAACCCTGACATTCCATCGCAGTGCTGGAGGTGTGGAACAGAAGTTGGCTCTTTGTCACACATATGGTGGTCTTGTAGTAAAATTCGCCCCTTTTGGTCTCAAATAGAGAACACAATTAACCGGATATGCGCCTCTAAGGTACGTCTGGATGCAAAACTAGTACTCCTCTGGTGTCCCAACGATTCCCTTACTCCTGCCAAAGCTGACCTCCCGACCATGCTTCTTACTGCAGCGCGTTTGTTGGTACCCCTCCTCTGGAAGAATGACTCACCACCCTCAATGTTACTGTGGACCGAGAAAACAGATCAACTGTTTAGATTTGAGGAATTAGCCCATTGGGAAACTCGCACACGCTCCAAATTTCTCAAACTGTGGCGACCATGGGAGAAATACCGCAACCCCGAGTGAATTGGAAGAACTCCCTCTCCTCCTCTACCCACCCCGATTCTACCCCTCCTCCCAATCCCCACCCCCCAATCTTGTCTGTGTCTTTTCTTTCATTCGTTGTTACTAAATTGTTTATACTCACTATGTTAGTAGATCTGACATGGTCTGTGAGAATATTGGCACCCATTATGCTGCTGCCATCTGCGAATGGCTATATATTGATGCATGATTCTTTGTCCAGACCATATGCACTCTCAATAAAAAGAGTTTTGGTTAAGAATATAACTACTATAATACTGCTCCTATGTACAAGAATATAAGTATTTCATTGTATAAGATGCAGTATGTGTCAGACAATATATAATATAAGGAGAAGTAATGACTCCGCTGTTTCACCGTTTAGGGGACATATGGACATTAGGGACTGGCGCACAATCACTATAATTTCCTGCAATCAGAATGGGTGAGTACATTTGTATTTAAATTCTTGCACTGCAAGAATTTTTCTTACACCATGCTTTACACTGCTGCTGTGCTTGTTCAGAATGTCTGCTTTGCACAAGATGATGAGCTGGGGATTGTATTTTGCAATGACTGAAGACCATAATTTTACAGTTTGACCCTTTGTGGTTCTTGTGATTTCTGATATTTGGGGGGGGGGGGGGCAGGCCACAATTTTGTATTTCCTTCCATTCTCAAAATGTCTTATTTTTGTGTCACAGGGAAAACAAATCATTGATCTTCAGTCACCGGCAGGAACCTATGATTGACAGGTGAGATGATGACTACTCCTAAGGTTGCATTCACAGGACTGTATGTATTTTGCGGATCAGCAAAAAATATGGATGACAGCTGTGTGACGTCTGCGTTGCGTCCGTCTTTTTTTGCGGATCCATCATAACAATGCTATTCCCGTCTGCAAAAAAGACAAGAACAGGACATCTTCTATCTCATTTTCCAGAACTGCAGAACAGGTATACGGATGCGCACAGCGCGCGGTGTGCTGTCCACATTTTTTGAGGACCCATTGAAATGAATTGGTCCACATCCAATCCGCAAAAACTGCGGATCAGATGCAGACCAAAAATATGGTCATGTGACTGGGATGGTGCGTGGATGTAGAGTTACAGCAGCTCTCTGTCTGCTCCCTGCACTCATCTGTATGAGACATGCAGGAAGACAACAGAAAGTGACAGCCAGGAGAACACGAAAGCCAATGGAGGAGCAGAAATTAAGAGAAACATCAACACAAGGTGGCGCTGTAACTAAAACTAATCATGGAAGCTCACATTTTGGGCCAATGCTGGTCCCTTCCTCAATTAGAAACACAAAAGTGGGAGCGTATATATATATATATATATATACACTCATTTCTATTTTCTACATTAAATATGACATAATTGTTTTGTTTAATGAATGTAAATGTTCACAAGTGTAAAAGCCATATCTAACCAGTAGGTGGTGCTGGTGTACATGATCCTGTGATATTATTTCCAGCAGTAGGTGGTGCTGGTGTACATGATTCTGTGATATTATTTCCAGCAGTAGGTGGCGCTGGTGTACATGATCCTGTGATATTATTTCCAGCAGTAGGTGGTGCTGGTGTACATGATTCTGTGATATTATTTCCAGCAGTTGGTGGCGCTGGTGTACATGATCCTGTGATATTATTTCCAGCAGTAGGTGGCGCTGGTGTACATGATCCTGTGATATTATTTCCAGCAGTAGGTGGCGCTGGTGTACATGATCCTGTGATATTATTTCCAGCAGTAGGTGGCGCTGGTGTACATGATCCTGTGATATTATTTCCAGCAGTAGGTGGCGCTGGTGTACATGATCCTGTGATATTATTTCCAGCAGTAGGTGGCGCTGGTGTACATGATCCTGTGATATTATTTCCTGCAGTAGGTGGCGCTGGTGTACATGATCCTGTGATATTATTTCCAGCAGTAGGTGGCGCTGGTGTACATGATCCTGTGATATTATTTCCAGCAGTAGGTGGCGCTGGTGTACATGATCCTGTGATATTATTTCCAGCAGTAGGTGGCGCTGGTGCTCACTGGTAGGATAAGAATTAGTTTTCCTTTTGCTATAGGTCGGTATCCACCATGTAGTGAAGCTGTTCAACCACAAGATGTCAGCAGTGAGCTGAATGGACCTTTACATAGAGTTACAGCGCGGGGAATATGGGGTCACTTCTCATGAATTTACCGTTCATTGGGGGTGATTTCGGAGACTGTCTATTGACAGATAATTGGTTTGAGTTACAGAGGAGATTATTTGGGGGGGTTAAAGTCTTACTTCCGATAAACCTCTGTCTTTATGAGAACTTCACTTCTGTCGTTTGCTGAGGTTACGATGTGATCGATCGGAGGGACGGTGATCGGATTTTACACGGATGTGTTTGGGGGATCGTCTTTAATGTGATGGCGAGGTAGAGTTTGGTTGGCGACATATTGTGATCCACAGCAAGCGTCTATGAGACAGAGGACGTAACAGGACTGAGCGATTGATGGGGTGTAATATGGACTCCTCTCCTGCTGTGTTTACTGGATTCAATATACAGGCTCTGAGGATTGCTGACAGTCTCCAGATATGATGGTTTCCTCTGGGGAGGGGGGGGGGGGGGGTCAAGAGGTGACGTTCAGTAGACTGTGGATCCCTTTAAGAACATTTCTGATGGTTCCCTGTGGTTTTAAAGTGAAGACTCTGCTGTTTGTTGGGTTCTTGTCTTTTCTTTTTAGTTTTTTTCTTGTTCCCAATGGTTCTTAATGAACCCGTCCCTAATAAATGACTCCAAAGCTCCTGACAAGGCGTCACTTTCGCTGTAAAAGCAGACAAAATCCCCACACTAATACCAAGGCTAAAAGATTGTAGGGAAATACTGCGGGTATTGTCCAGAACTGCAGACAGCAAACTCAAAAACTACCAGTGATCCTCACCCCTCTGGTTGGAAAGAAGCTAATGCTACCCCTAGGTGTTCACCAGAGCCTGCTGCATGGACTTGGCTTCTAGGGACCCAGGTCACATCTGTGGTAGAAGACAGCAGAAAACTAGTGGGAGCTCGCTGGTAGCAGACTGACCAGACTGACCAGGAAGGTACAAAAAAGTATTGGACAAGCAGAGTCAAAACCAAGAGAGACAGATACAACTGGACAAGTAGACAAGGAGTAAATCCAGGGACAAGCCAAAGGTCAGTTCACCAGGAGAATTAATAGAAGGCAAGTCAGCAGACTGAGGGTTAATCCAGAGACAAGTGAAAAGTCAGCGCAGCGGGAATTCTAATGCCGGAGCTGAGAGGAGCACAATGGACAGAAGCCAAGACACATACGTAATCACAGGCAGTGACACAGAATGATTGCCTGGTGGAAATCCTCTGCCCGGCCTTCAGATTGGACGCCGAGTTGGAGCGCGGTTTTTCTTTACGTCCTCCTTTCACTGATTGGATGATCGTCCGGAGCTTGAATTATTGGCATGGTAACTTTCCGGGAAGGGCCATTAGTGGATATGCTGCACGTGATCTCCCCAGAACCGCCACACAAACCAAAGTGACGACTGCTGGGGAAGAGGAAGACACCACGGGATGGCAGCTAGGTAAGTTCCTTACAGCATTGGTGCCCATTACCCCTAAAAAGAGAAATAGAAAATTGGGCCAAATCTAAAAGATTTAATAATTTTGAAGAGTCGACTGCGGGAAAGATGGAGAACAAGAAAAGCAGACGAGATCCCAACAGACATCAGAACACTCACTATATAACCATCATACATGTGCTGAATAAACAGAGATCCACCATTAAAACCAACCTCCCTAATGTCCCCTATGGAAGGGCCCCAACTCTGAAACTGCTTGTGGCCCCCAGTCATTCAGAGCAGCATAAGAGGAAGCCATCAGTAGTCTCGAAATGAAGAAGAAGGGGAGCGATCGGTGCAGCAATCCTCGGAGCCGCAGGAGAGGAGGTCCATATTACACCCTTGTCGTGGATCACAATATATGTCGCCAACCAAACCCTGCCCCCCCCCCCCCCCCCCGTCACAGTAAAAGCCGATCCCTGAAACATGGCGCATCGCATATATTGAAAGATACGTAGAAAATCTGATCTCCGTCCTTCCAACGTTCTCACAGAGAGGTTTATCGGATAAACGACTCCAAACTCTCCGGCTCCAGGTCTGATTCCGATCTGCGAGAACATTCATACAACCGTGTCCATAGCGGATACTGGAAATTGTGTGATAGTTCCATCCACAACCCGCCAAATACAACTTTAATATTTTGTCCATATTAAAAATTTAATATTTCAAATAAACTACAATAAAATATATTCTCCATTTCAACCAAAACCAATGACCTGTCCATGCCCAGACAGTCTCCGGAATCGCCCCTCCCCCCAGTGAGCAATAAGTTCATCAGAAGTGACCCCATATTCCCCCGCGCTGTAACTCTATGGAAAGGTCCATTCAGCTCACTTGTGGCTGAACAGCTTCACTACATGGTGGATACCGACCTATAAAAAAGGGAAATTAATTCTTACCCTTCCAGTGAGCACCACCGCCACCTACTGCTGGAAATAATATCACAGGATCATGTACACCAGCGCCACCTACTGCTGGAAATAATATCACAGTATCATGTACACCAGCGCCACCAACTGCTGGAAATAATATCACAGGATCATGTACACCAGCGCCACCTACTGCTGGAAATAATATCACAGGATCATGTACACCAGCGCCACCTACTGCTGGAAATAATATCACAGGATCATGTACACCAGCGCCACCTACTGCCACAAATAATATCACAGGATCATGTACACCAGCGCCACCTACTGCTGGAAATAATATCACAGTATCATGTACACCAGCGCCACCTCCTGGTTAGATATGGCTTTTACATTTACATCCAGTATTCTGCAGGCCAGCAGAAGAGATCTGAAAGACAAGCACAAGCCGTGGCCTGCAGCAGGGAGAGAGACTAAGGCATCTGGCACCCGGACCTGCTGCAGGCATAAGAGGGCACGCGGAGCGCCGTTTTAACATGTAGACCGATCAAATACAATGAAATAACACTGCTGATGTCTTCTCTGTTTCCAGGATGCTGTACGAGAAACCAGAAGCCCTGAAACCTCCGTAAGTTACTACAAGTGCTTAGAGCAGTGGCATACATAAAGAAGTAAGGGCCCCATAGCAAGGATCAAACCAGGGCCCCACACACAGGAAAGAAGGATTTACACCTAAAACCCTTTCAATGACCCTTGGATCGTTTTTTCCACTGCCTCATTTGCTAAAAGGTGTTCCTTTAGAAGGTATAGTCCTGACCGAGTTTTCACCTCCAGTAGAAGAGACGATAATCCCAACTAAGACTGGGCCCACTCTTGCATTTGGGCCCCGTAGCAGTTGCATGGTCTGCCGCTATGGTAGTTACACCCCTGCCTGATAATCATAGTAATTGATTTCAGTGGAACGCTGGCTACAGACATAAAAGGTTCATACAGGTCCCATAGGGGAAACAGGCTTAGTGGGTACAGTCCTTACAGTCGGCATCAGAAGAGGTAGAATTTAGTGCAGCTTCCTGTCCTAAGAGATCGCCTTGTCGTTGGTGGACAGGCACAAATACATAATTTTGTACAAAATGTATTTGCCAAGAATCTCACAGTTACGGCTCATGTACACGACCGTTGTCGGCCAGTGCCCGTATTGCAGCTTGCAAGCAGTGGGTCCGTAATATATAGGCACCGGCTGTTTGTGCACCTCATCACGGATGTGGACCCATTTACTAGAATCTACGGAGTGCTTCCGTGGTTTTCTGTCCGTGCCTCCATGTTCTATTTTTTTTTGTGCTGCGAACGGATCAAGGTTCTATTCAAGTTGATTCCGCATGGATGGTGCCAGTGCATTGGGGACTGCAATTTGTGGCCCCCAATGCACGGAACGGACGGCACACGTTAGTTTTCCGGAGCCCTTATAATGAAGCTTTAGCATTAGTACCTTTTCTGTAGTGAGTATGGCTATTGTATTTACTTTATTATTTATCTGTGTTATTACGTTATTCTATGAAAAAATTATAATGCAAAGCAGAAAAAAACATTAAAATCTTCAAAAGATGAAACAATGCGGCCCTCACCCCAAAGCCGGTGTATTTTATGGATTTATGAACAAAGTAAGGATTTTATGGTGAGCGACGCATTGTTCCATCTTTTGATGATTGGACTGTGAAGTATTTGACCCAGAGCACCACTTATCCACTGCTTGCTGTCCCTGAGCAAGTTCCATAGAGTTCAATGGTATCGCAGCGATCTGAGCAGAGGAAGGTAGTGCCGACACATGTAATTTATTGAACAAAAATTTTTTTACATTTTAAATTTTTAAGATAAAACAATTTGGTGCAACAAACTGCTTTTGTAACATTTTGGTAAGGGCGGGAGATTACATGTTATTTCTAGATAACAGTTTGGCTGCATTTCCCATGAAAATGTAAAACTTGTGGTTGAAAATGGAAGAGGGAGCAATTGTCTAGAGAGCGAGATCTCCGGGCTTTATTACTTGTGGAAAACACGGCCAAACGCAAACTGGAATAACACTTTCATCTACTTGAAAAAAAATAAAAAGCCACACTGGGTGTAATGATTAATGCTCTTCTCTCTTCCAGACGGACAGATGTTCTCACGGTGACTCCATGGCTAGCGCCGATTGTATGGAATAGACTCTACAATATAGACATACTCAACGCACAATTCCACAAGAGAGGAGTTCACATTGGACTGACTGTGTTTGCTATTAGAAAGTAAGGAAATCCAGACAATTCACACTCATTCTATATACATTCTATATAGTATAACTTCTATAATATTGCCTCTTATGTACAAGAACATAACTACTATAATACTGCCTCCTATGTACAAGAATATAACTACTATAATACTGCTCCTATGTACAAGAATATAACTACTATAATACTGCTCCTATGTACAAGAATATAACTGCTATAATACTGCCTCCTATGTACAAGAATATAACTACTATAATACTGCCTCCTATGTACAAGAATATAACTACTATAATACTGCTCCTATGTACAAGAATATCACTACTATAATACTGCCTCCTATGTACAAGAATATAACTACTATAATACTGCCTCCTATGTACAAGAATATAACTACTATAATACTGCCTCCTATGTACAAGAATATAACTACTATAATACTGCCTCCTATGTACAAGAATATAACTACTATAATGCTGCCTCCTATGTACAAGAATATAACTACTATAATACTGCTCTTATGTACAAGAATATAACTACTATATTACTGCTCTTATGTACAAGAATATAACTACTATAATACTACCCCTATGTACAGGAATATAACTACTATAATACTGCTCCTATGTACAATAATATATTACTATAATGCTGCCTCTTATGTACAAGAATATAACTACTATAATACTGCCTCCTATGTACAAGAATAAAACTACTATAATACTGCATCTTATGTACAAGAATATAACTACTATCATACTGCTACTATGTACAAGAATATAACTACTATAATACTGCTCCTATGTACAAAAATTTAACTACTATAATACTGCGTCTTATGTACAAAAATATAACTACTATAATACTGCTACTATGTACAAGAATATAACTACTATAATACTGCCTCCTATGTACAAGAATATAACTACTATAATACTGCTCCTATTTACAAAAATATAACTACTATAATACTGCTCCTAGGTACAAAAATATAACTACTATAATAATACTGCTCCTATGTACAAGAATATAACTACTATAATATTGCATCCTACGTACAAGAATATAACTTCTATAATACTGCATCCTATGCACAAGAATATAACTACTATAATACTGCTCCTATGTACAGGAATAATATTACTATAATATTGCCTCCTATGTACAAGCATATAACTATTATAGTATTGCCTCCTATTTACAAGAATATAACTACTATAACACTGCCTCCTATGTACAAGAATATAACTGCTATAATACTGCCTCTTATGTACAAGAATATAACTACTATAATACTGCCTCCTATGTACAAGAATATAACTACTATAATACTGCTCCTATGTACAAGAATATAAGTACTATAATACTGCCTCATATGTACAAGAATATAACTACTATAATACTGCTTTCTATGTACAAAAAAATAACTACTATAGTACTGCTCCTATGTACAAGAATATAACTACAATAATACTGCTCATATGTATAAGAATATAACTACTATAATACTGCTCCTATGTACAAGAATATAACTACTATAATTCTGCTCCTATGTACAAGAATATAACTACTATAATACTGCTCCTATGTACAAGAATATAACTACTATAATACTGCCTCCTATGTACAAGAATATAACTATTATAATACTGCCTCCTATGTACAAGAATATAACTACTATAATACTGCCTCCTATGTACAAGAATATAACTACTATAATACTGCTCCTATGTACAAGAATATAACTACTATAATACTGATTGGTTTTCTTCTTGGTTTATAAACCACATGTTTTCTGACCATTTGTTCTGTTCTCTTTCTTAGATACACCCAGTTTATTAAACATTTTCTGGACACAGCGAAGAGAAGTTTTTCATGACTGGACACCGGGTCACTTATTATATAATGACCGACCAGCCCGCTGCCGTCCCCAACATTACGTTGGGTGAAAAGAGAAATCTGGTTGTCCTGGAGGTCCCAGCCTACAAAAGATGGCAGGACATCACCATGAGGAGGATGCAGATCATTCGCGACTACATCCATGATCGGTTCATCAATGAGGTGGACTATCTGGTGTGCCTAGATGTGGACATGGAGTTTAAAGACCAGGTTGGGGTTGAGATCCTCAGTGATGTTTATGGAGTCATCCATCCGGGTTTTTTCACATCGTCTCGCAAGGAGTTCACCAATGAAAGGAGACCTCAGTCTGCAGGTTACATCCCCGAAGACGAGGGTGATTTCTATTACACGGGGTCCCATTTTGGGGGCACAGTGGAAGAGATCTACAAGTTGTCCAACCATTGCCACCACGCCATGCTGGCCGATAAAGACATAAACATAGAAGCTCGTTGGCATGACGAGAGTTATCTCAACAGGTATTTCCTGTATTACAAACCCACCAAGGTCCTGTCTCCAGAGTATTCCTGGAACTACTACTATGGAGACCCGGCCATGGTGGAGAAGAAGAGATTTATTGTTTTTCCTAAAGATTATGCCAAAGTACGTGACAAAAAGTGACGCTCCACACAGCGGATTGGAGGTTGAGGGTTTTTATGCAATATCTCTAATTCTTCCATAGTCCTCATCCTCCCGCATATTAGCTTAGACCTCTTTGTTCTTGAGTTCTCGTATCTCGAGAATCTTCCATGTTACTCCTCATGGATGATACTTGAACCTGATTGTGCCTGCACTGGATCCTGCTGCCATTCCGTTGTGTGCATCCGTGTCCGTTCCGTCATTTTTCAGTTTAGCGGAGGCCCCATTCATTTCTATAAAGCTGTAAAAAAAAATGATAGTCTTTCGTTTTTTCTCCGTGTCTGTGATCTGTGATTCTAGTCCGTCAAAAAAATATAACTTGCCCTATTCTTGTCAGTGGAAAACGAAAGATGGACCCATTCAAGTCAATGGGTCCGTCAGAAAAAACTGATTCACAACTGGTATGTCATCCGTGTCCACGTCCTTGTCCTTTTTTTTTTCTACAAGACCTTGGTGCAAAAAAATTATACTTTTCATTTACCTTCCTTTTTTTTTCCCCTGTCAGACAAAAAAAAAAAGGAAGACACAAGGAAACACAACTGAAACAAAATTGGACACGAACCACTGAAGCCAAATCACTGACAGTGAAAAAACATGAGGCCTGAAGCTTATTATAATGGCCATGCGATGACTTGTAGAATAGTTTTTGGATTGAGACATCGTGTTAACTATATTGACATTCTTTTGTGAAATTTGTGTAAATTATTATATTTTTTTTTTGCATGGCCACTCGTAATTTTTGTAAGTGTGATGCTGAGATATCACCCACACCAAGGAGCCCGAGCCAAAAAAGGGGTAATCTGACTGTAAACAGTAAGTTAGTTTACCTTTACAATTTGGCGCTGCAGGTCAGCTGCGATCCTAAGCATTCACCGCTGTCATTTAAGAATCTTCTAGCAAAATGTGACTGCAGCAACCAAGCTGAGCCAGCACTATGACTATGGTGGTAAATGTAGAGAATACACAGCCTTTTTAATGTCTTCTCGCATCTTTAAGCACACTCAGCCTGCAGGACCTGCCCCCATGAGCACGGCAAGGGGAGGGTGTTGAAAAATATGGATCCCAGCCATGTATCGCCTTCATAAACTGCAATTAATAGCGATCGTGCTCTGGTCTAATGGACACTGGCTCCCTATAAATGACAATCACTAGCCCATCATTATGTCTGCTTCTTAAAGGCATAGGTCTAACAACTCTGTTTACTTCCAGGACTGATGGGCTTATACAAGTTGATTAAAATATGCACAATGTGCTGTAGTGATAAGCTCCTCCCTCTGGGCTGTCCTGTAGTGCTGTGATAATAAGCTCCTCCCTCTGGGCTGTCCTGTAGTGCTGTGATAATAAGCTCCTCCCTATGGGTTGTCCTTTAGTGCTGTAATAAAAAACTCCTCCCTCTGGGCTGTTCTGTAGTGCAGTGATAATAAGTAGTGTTGATCGAGCACCAAAGTGCTCTGGTGCTCTGATCAAATACCTCAGGATGCTCGGGTGCTCTACCGAGCACCCGAGCACAATGGAGGTCAATGGGAGAACCTGAGCATTAAACCAAGAACCCCCCGCTCTGAATAGGGAATGGTGTCTGGTTTATAGGAAAAGGTCAGACATTGATAAAAACACCACCGAAATGGTTCGGGAACAGCATAGGGGGGATGTCTGGATGCATCTTGGACTCCCAAGTCGCTGCTGGAAACAATGTTGTCCGAGTAGTGCGCCACTTTTACAGACTGAAATAATACGTACAAAACCGAAGATAAAAATCGATTTTAGGGGAAAAATTGTTAGGAAACATTCTTTCCTGTATATTTACTTGTATATAAATTGCAAGTGCTGCCAAAAATTACAAGGAAGAGGCACTCAGATACAACCTGTATATCCCATAAAGGAGGGCATTATACATTAATGGCCTGCTGGTGACCCTCAAAAACATTAGGAGCAAGGGCCTGCTGGTAACCCTCTAAAACGTTACGGGTGAGGGCCTGCTACTGATCTGACCCTGGTAGATGTAGGTGAGGGCCTACTGGCGAGCTGACCCTATAAAACATGGTTGAGGGCCTGCTGGTGAGCTGAACCTTTAAAACATTATATGTGAGGGCCTGCAGGTAAGCTGACCCTCGAAAAAATTGTAGGTGAGGGCCTGCTGGTAAACTGACCCTCTAAAACATTTCATGCGTGTGCCTGCAGGTGAGCTGGCCCTCTAAAAGATTGTAGGTGAGGGCCTGCTGGTGAGCTGACAATCTAAAACATTACATACGATGGCCTGCAGGTGAGCTGGTCCTCTAAAAGATTATAGGTGAGGGCCTGCTGGTGAGATGACCCGCTAAAAGATTGTAGGTGAGGACCTGCTTTTGAGCTGACCCTGTAAAACATTATGGTTGAGGGCCTTCTGGTGAGCTGACCTTCTAAAACATTATATGCGAGGGCCTGCAGGTGAGCTGACCCTCTAAAACATTACATGCGAGGGCCTGCAAGTGAGCTGGCCCTCTTAATGATTGTAGGTGAGGGCCTGCTGGTGAACTGACCCTCTAAACCATTATATGCGAGGGCCTGCAGGTGAGCTGACCCTCTAAAAGATTGTAGGTGAGGGCCTTCTAGTGATATGACCAGCTAAAACATTACAAACGAGGGCCTGCAGGTGAGCTGGCCCTCTAAAAGATTGTAGGTGAGGGGCTACAGGTGAGCTGGCCCTCTAAATGATTGTAGATGAGGGCCTGCTGCTGAGCTGACCCTCTAAAACATTATATGCGAGGGCCTGCAGGTGAGCTGACCCTCGAAAAGATTGTATTTGAGGGCCTGCAGATGAGCTGACTCTCTACAACATTAGGAGCGAGGGAAGATTAATAAGCATGTTGATATGATGAAAGAGGAGGAGGAGGACAAGAAAAGGAAGATTGAACCATATACCATTTTTTGTGGTGGAAGGGGTACATGGGAATACAGTGTATTCAGTACATTATAGAAAAAACATTTAAAGTGCCTTTATGTTCAGCTGCTTTCCTCTGGTGGAGTAGAGAAGTCAGGGGCAATCCAGGCCTTTTTCATTTTTATAACAGTCAACCTGTCAGCATTTTCAGTTGACATGCAGATGCGCTTATCAGTTATTATGCCGCCAGCAGCACTAAATACCCGCTCTGACAAAACGCTGGCGGAAGGGCAGGCCAGCATCTCCAAGGCGTAGAGCGCCAGTTCGTGCCACATGTCCAGCTTGGACACCCAGTAGTTTTAAGGCACAGAGGGATCATTGAGGAGCTGATATGGTCTGCTACGTACTCCTTCCATCTTCCAAAATGTTTCCCTCCTTGTGACACTAGGCCGCGCATCAGGGTGAGGGTGCTGGCGGGGTGTCATGAAACTATCCCAGGCTTTGGAGAGTGTTGCCCTGCCTCTGTTGGAACTGATGTGTGTTCCCCTGGTCTCCTCTCTTTGGTTGCCCAAAGAACTATGAACTCTGCCGCCAGCGTTGTCAGCTGGAAATTTTGGAGCAATTTTTCCACAAGGACCTTCTGGTATTATACCATTTTGCTCGTCCTCTCCACCACAGGAATGAGAGATGAGATGTTCTCTTTGTAGCAGGGGTCGCGAAGGGTGAACAACCAGTAATCAGTGTTGTCCAAAATGTGTAAAACGGGAAAGGCAGCCTAGCATAAAGTCAGCCATGTGTGCCATATTCCCAACAGGCAAGACTTCGCTGTCGTCAACAGGAGGATGACTCTTAATCTCCTCATCCTTTTCCTCTTCTTCTGCCCATCCACGTTGAACAGATGGAATTAAACTTCCATGGGTACTACCCTCTGTAGCGGAGGCAACCATCTCCTGCTCCTCCTCCTTCTCATCATCATCCAATTTGCGCTGAGAAGACAAACTGAGGGTGGTCTGGATATCGCCCTGTGTAATGTCTTCCCCCATTTCCACCTCTTCCACATGCAAAGCGTCTGCCCTAATTGTGAGCAGCAAGCTTTTGAGTAGACACAGAAGTGGGATGGTGACGCTGATAATAGCGGCATCGCTGTTCACCATCTGTGTTGATTCCTCAAAGTTTCTTAATACCTCACAGAGGTCAGACATCCATGCCTACTCCTAGCTTGTGAAGAGCGTTAGCTGACTAGAAAGGTGATGACCATGTTGCAGCTGGTATTCCACTACTGCCCTCTGCTGCTCACAAAGCCTGGCCAACATGTGTGTAGTAAAAAGAGGAAGCGCACTCAAAGTGTCCCTGGTGCCAATCAAGGGCTGTTAAGCCACCATCCAAATGATAAAGTATTCAGGCACTCAGGTTAAAATTTTGCAATTAAAGTATAGCTTTATTTCACATTATCTGCAACTTCCATTTGCCCAGTGGTACATATCAATAATAGAATATTTCTGACCGGACGTTTCGGTCACGGTGAACCTTCATCAGCGGTCACATTATCTGTGAGGTGAGTAGAGGCAATCCTTTGGCGCTGGATGCTATACTTTAATTTCAAAACCTTAACCTGAGTGCCTCAATATTTTATCATTTAGCCTTTTTAATGTCTTCTCGCATCTTTAAGCACACTCAGCCTGCAGGACCTGCCCCCATGAGCATGGCAAGGGGAGGGTGTTAAAAAAGTTCAAGGTGCACGTTACACCTGGTGTTGCCTTATACACCTGCGCCGCCCCCGTGCCCACCCACGGCTACAGTTTCACCACATTACACCGCAGCAATGAGAGGCTCACACAGGTCCGCTGACTTCACTCCACCTGCTATTAGGCATTACTAATAGTGGTTTCACTAGCTGATCAGCCAGAACATCTCCAGAGTGGCCGGTCTTGTGGGGCGTTCCCCATATACAGTGGTTAGTACCTGTGGAAAGTGGTCCATGGAAGGATAACCTGCGACAGGTTGAGGGGCATCCACGGTTCATTTATGTGTGTGGGGCGAAGGTGAGCCCGTCTGGTCTGATCCCACGGAACAGCTACTGTAGAGGAAATTACTGATAAATGGAACTTGTCTTTGTAAATGGGGAGAATTATACTGCATCCATCTGTATTCTGTCCCTTTGCTCTGCTCCTAGACTGTTATCTATGCTTCCTATACAATCCATTAAGGGCTCATGCACACAAACGTATTTTCTTTCCGCGTCCGTTCTGTTTTTTTTGCAGAACGTATGTGGAACCATTCGTTTCAATAGAAAAACATTCAGTTTCCGTATGTCCATTTTGCAAAAAAATAGAACAGGATAGGACTGTTCTATTAGGGGCCAGCTGTTCCGTTCCGCAGAATACGGAATGCACACGGACGTTATCCGTATTTTTCGCGGATCCGTTTTTTTGTGGACCCCAAAATACATACGGTCTTGTGCATGAGCCCTGTGTATATTATATACAGTCCTTCATACAACCCTTGCAGATACTTACACTGACGAGCAAAAGGGTAACAATGTTTTGCACTTGTGACTTTCAGGCTCCATATCTCACCATCCACTACAGCTTGGAACGTGAGACTCCCATCATTTTATAGACCTTCATCCCGGCTATCTCATACATACATTGGACTTGCAGCTACTTGGCATCTGATTAGTTCTGCAGAGTCTTGTCAATTTTACTGTGACTGACTTGGGTGTGAATACAGCTTTTTCTTCACCTCTACCCACAAGTGTTCAATTGGTCTGAGGTCTGTGGGAAACTATAGGGGAAAATCCAGCAGTGGTTCAGTGGAAATCAGTGGCAAGGACCACTTAATTTATTTATTACATACCCACATTGCCACCACTTAGAGGAGCCTGGCACCACCTCAACCAGCTCCATTGCCCAATCTGACCTCGTGTCTGAAACCAGTTTCTCCACTCGGTTCGGAAACTGGGTTTTTGAGTCAACCACTGACCACCTGTGGCTACTCGACTCCCATAAGGGAAATGCCAACCAGCTGCTTTTCTCCCCCTAGACAGCTGGCACACCACTCAGCAATGCCTAGCCCCGACATGTGGATCTGCCAGGTATTACCTGGTATCACCTAGCTAGATGAAGTACCGCAATCCTCCCACAGCCAGCTGGCACACCACTCAGCAATGCCTAGTGCTGACATGTGGCTCCACCAGATATTGCCTGGTGCCACCTAGCTAGTTGGTATACTGTGGCTGCGGTTGAATATCAAAACTGATAACTGATTATATACGTCCTAACCTAAAGAATTATTAGGAACACCATACTAATATGGTGTTGGACCCCCTTTTGCCTTCAGAACTGCCTTAATTCTACGTGGCATTGATTCAACAAGGTGCTGATAGCATTCTTTAGAAATGTTGGCCCATATTGATAGGATAGCATCTTGCAGTTGATGGAGATTTGAGGGATGCACATCCAGGGCACGAAGCTCCCGTTCCACCACATCCCAAAGATACTCTATTGGGTTTAGATCTGGTGACTGTGGGGGCCATTTTAGGACAGTGAACTCATTGTCATGTTCAAGAAACCAATTTGAAATGATTCGAGCTTTGTGACATGGTGCATTATTCTGCTGGAAGTAGCCATCAGAGGATGGGTACATGGTGGTCATGAAGGGATGGACATGGTCAGAAACAATGCTCAGGTAGCCCGTGGCATTTAAACGATGGCCAATTGGCACTAAGGGGCCTAAAGTGTGCCCAGAAAACATCCCCCACACCATTACACCACCACCACCAGCCTGCACAGTGGTAACAAGGCATGATGGATACAGGTTCTCATTCTGTTTATGCCAAATTCGGACTCTACCATTTGAATGTCTCAACAGACATCGAGACTCATCAGACCAGGAAACATTTTTCCAGTCTTCAACAGTCCAATTTTGGTGAGCTCGTGCAAATTGTAGCCTCTTTTTCCTATTTGTAGTGGAGATGAGTGGCACCCGGTGGGGTCTTCTGCTGTTGTAGCCAACCTTTCTGTCCCATTCTGACATTCAGTTTAGAGTTCAGGAGATTGTCTTGACCAGGACCACAACCCGACATGCATTTAAGTAACTGCCACGTGATTGGTTGACTAGATAATCGCATTAATGAGAAAGAGAACAGGTGTTCCTAATAATTCTTTAGGTGAGTGTATATCCTAACCTAAAAGCGAGGGTGGGTAAATCTAAAACCCGTTTGAAGAATATAGTGGCTCACCCTGTCAGTAACTATGAAGTGGGTGCTGCAAAGCCTGAATGACTCACCCAGTCAGAAAGAGTATATAAAATAGTAATGTTTGAGGCTGAGCACTCGCCACCTGGGCTATAGAAGACAAAATGGCTTCAAAACACCTGGATAGTTTATCAACTAATTAAAAAGGCACATAGTGTGTACCAAATGCATAAAATTGGACAATGCATAAAAATAGGCAATACATATGGTGATAAGGCATTCTTCAGATACATAAATGAAAAAAGGAAACTAAAATAAGTAATTACCAAATTAAAAACAAAAGAAGGAACTTATATGGAAGAAGATAAAGAACTAGCTGACTGCCTCAATGAATACTTCTGTTCAGTTTTTACAAAGGAAAATGAAGGAGAAGGACCTCAGTCAGGAAAGAAGACTAATGAATCTTTTGATGCATGTGTCTTTACAGAGGAAGAGGTTCTAAGTCAACGGTCTAAAATTAATACAAATAAGTCACAGGGGCCTGATGGGATACACCCAAAGCTATTAGAAGAGCTCAGCGGTGAACTAGCATAACCATTAACAGATTTATTTAACCAATCACTGGCAACAGGAGTCGTCCCAGAAGATTGGAAATTAGCAAATGTTGTGCTGATTCACAAGAAAGGTAGTAGGGAGGAATCGGGTAACTATAGGCCAGTAAGCCTGACATCAATAGTGGAGAAATTATTGGAAACCATACTTAAGGAGAGGATTGTGGAACATCTAAAATCCCATGGATTGAAAGATGAAAAACAGCATGGGTTTACTTCAGGGAGATCATGTCAAACTAATCTTATAGATTTTTTTGATTGGGTGACTAAAATAATAGATGGCGGAGGTGCAGTAGACATCGCTTATCTAGACTTTAGTAAGGCTTTCGATACTGTCCCACATAAAAGGCTTATCAATAAAGTGCAGTCTTTGGGACTCCCATATTGCTGAATGGATTAGGCAGTGGCTGAGGGACAGGCAACAGAGGGTTGTAGTCAATGGAGTATATTCAGACCAAGGTCTTGTTACCAGTGGGGTACCTCAGGGATCTGTTCTGGGACCCATATTGTTTAATATCTTTATCAGCGAAATTGCAGAAGGCTTCAATGGTAAGGTGTGTCTTTTTGCTGATGACACAAAGATTTGTAACAGGGTTGATGTTCCTGGAGGGATACACCTAATGGAAAAGGATTTAGGAAAACTAGAGGAATGGTCAAAAATCTGGCAATTAAAATGTAATGTTGATAAGTGCAAGATAATGCACCTGGGGCGTAAAAACCCAAGAGCAGAATATAAAATCAGTGATACAGTCCTAACCTCAGTATCTGAGGAAAGGGATTTAGGGGTCATTATTTCAGAAGACTTAAAGGTAGGCGAACCATGTCATAGAGCAGCAAGAGATGCTAGCAGAATGCTTGGGTGTATAGGGAGAGGCATTACTAGTAGAAAGAGGGAGGCGCTCATGCCGCTCTACAGAGCACTAGTGAGACCTCATCTGGAGTATTGTGCTCAGTACTGGAGACCATATCTCCAGAAGGATACTGATACTTTGGAGAGAGTTCAGAGAAGAGCTACTAAACTGGTCCATGGATTGCAGGATAAAACTTACCAGGAAAGATTAAAGGACCTTAACATGTATAGCTTGGAAGAAAGACGAGCCAGAGGGGATATGATAGAAACTGCTAAATACATAAAGGGAATCAAAAAGGTAAAAGAGGAGAGAATATTTAAAAGAAGAAAAACTGCTACAAGAGGACATCGTTTTAAATTAGAGGGGCAAAGGGTTAACAGTAATATCAGGAAGTATTACTTTACCGAGAGAGTAGTGGATGCATGGAATAGCCTTCCTGCAGAAGTGGTAGCTGCAAATACAGTGGAGGAGTTTAAGCATGCATGGGATATGCATAAGGCCATCCTTCATATAAGATAGGGCCAGGGGCTATCCATAGTATTCAGTATATTGGGCAGACTAGATGGGCCAGATGGTTCTTATCTGCCGACACAGTCTATGTTTCTATATAAATACAGTGAGATTGGTGATGATAAGACTTTGAGATAGAGTATATAGTCATACGTGAGAATTCTAGAATGTTGTGAAATTCACATAATGACACCATAAAAAAGTAAATAAGTAAAGGTGAGCGTATATGGAACCACCGGTAAAAAAGAAATTATGGAGCAATTATATCATACACTGATGATAATAAAAGCGTAGGTATTCAGAAGAAAGTTGAGATGTTTAGATTTGACATCAGAAAAGAACCACAGAGTCATAAAAAACTATGACTGAGGTCTTCAGGGAACTTGAAACCCTCCTACATAAACAACTTAAACAGAGATGGGAGATCAGATCCCTTACACAGTGTATAGAAAATGGACATATTCCTAAGGACCTCTCTTTGTCCAAAACTCCGGCACAAGATCTCCTTGATATCCATTTTAATAAGGAATGGGACACGTTCTTTTTTGATCAATCAGTGGCATTTATCCAGTTGATCATTAAGAGAAGGGTCCAAATATTAGAAGAAACTACAAACAATATACAGAATGTAAAAGAAATTATAGAAAAATTTCTGAAAAACGAGGAGTTCAATATTTGGCAAGAGAGACTCTGTAAAAGTATAGATAAGTTAGAGCAGGACATTATGGATAAAAAAAATAATAAAAAAAATTTAAGAATAAAGAAAGAAGGTACCTACATCACAAACATTTTTCACGGAATGTGCACAAACACAAGAAGATACAACACCAAATTTTTAAAAAAAATTCTATAAAAACTAATAATTCAAATCATTTCATTTATGACACAGCACAAGCAAAACCTAGTATTCCAACCTCTAATAAATATGAAACTTTAATGAATGAGCATTTCTTTGATCGAACACCACCCCATCACAGAGCACGAACGAGACAATGTCACGCAACAAGACACTACCCCAACAGATCACGTCATTCACCTTCACCGATATCACATCCATACAATTTGAGGAACAGGCAGGAGACCCAAGATTGGGGATATACATAAATGTGAGAAACAGAACTAAGTCTCAAGACATGCGCAATCGACATAAAAAAAGAGATGGAGACTAAGTCCCAAGACATGCACTATAGAGAGAAAGGGTAACACAGCAGACCAAGTTCTAGCGCATGCACGACCATTAGTGATGACATATACAGACTCCGACAAATAGAAGAGGACTGAACAGGTAACAGATGATGAAAGCGGGGAAGTACTCCACTGCCACCAATGATATCGGAGGCTCCCTGACGTCACATATTCCTATTGGCCAGAATGTGGATAGGCCCCCACTGATGACAAGTCAACAGAGGCTATATAACTTGCTGATAAACGAGCGCGCTCAAACACTGCCCTAACCCCTGAAGACGCCGGTACACTGCGAAACATGTCGGGGGGCAGCGCCGCTTATTAGTTTTAACATACAGTCAGGTCCCTAAATATTGGGACATCGACACAATTCTAACATTTTGGGCTCTATACACCACCACAATGGATTTGAAATGAAACGAACAAGATGTGCTTTACCTGCAGACTGTCAGCTTTACCTGCAGACTGTCAGCTGTAATCTGAGGGTATTTACATCCAAATCAGGTGAACGGTGCAGGAATTACAGCAGTTTGTATATGTGCCTCCCACTTGTTAAGGGACCAAAAGTAATGGGACAATTGTCTTCTCAGCTGTTCCATGGCCGGTGTGTGTTATTCCCTCATTATCCCAATCACAATGAGCAGATAAAAGGTCCAGAGGTCATTTCCAGTCTGCTATTTGCATTTGGAATCTGTTGCTGTCAACTCTCAAGATGAGATCCAAAGAGCTGTCACTATCAGTGAAGCTATCATTAGGTTGAAAAAACACAACAAACCCATCAGAGAGATGGCAAAAACATTAGGCACGGTCAAAACAACTGTTTGGAACATTCTTAAAAAGAAGGAAGGCACCGGTGAGATCAGCAACACCAAAAGACACAGAAGACTACAGAAAACAACTGTGGTGGATAATCGAAGAATTCTTTCCCTGGTGAAGAAAACGCCCTTCACAACAGTTGGCCAGATCAAGAACACTCTCCAGGAGGTGGGTGTATGTGTGTCAAAGTCAACAATCAAGAGAAGACTTCACCAGAGTGAATACAGAGGGTTCACCACAAGATGGAAACCATTGGTGAGCCTCAAAAACAGGAAGGCCGGATTAGAGTTTGCCAAACAACATCTAAAAAAGCCTTCACAGTCCTGGAACAACATCCTATAGACAGATGAGACCAAGATCAACTTGTACCAGAGTGATGGGAAGTGAAGAGTATGGCGAAGGAAAGGAACTGCTCATGATCCTAAGCATACCACCTCATCAGTGAAGCATGGTGGTGGTGGTGTCATGGCGTGGGCATGTATGGCTGCCAATGGAACTGCTTCTCTTGTATTTATTGATGATGTGACTGCTGACAAAAGCAGCAGGATCAATTCTGAAGTGTTTCGGGCAAAATTATCTGCTCATATTCAGCCAAATGCTTCAGAACTCATTGGACGGCGCTTCACAGAGCAGATGGACAATGACCCAAAGCATACTGCAAAAGCAACCAATGAGTTTTATAAGGGAAAGAAGTGGAATGTTCTGCAATGGCCGAGTCAATCCCCGGACCTGAATCTGATTGAGCATTTCACCTGCTGAAGACAAAACTGAAGGGAAAATGCCCCAAGAACAAGCAGGAACTGAAGACAGTTGCAGTAGAGGCCGGGCAGAGCATCACCAGGGATGAAACCCAGCGTCTGGTGATGTCTATGCGTTCCAGACTTCTGGCTGTAATTGACTGCAAAGGATTCGCAACCAAGTATTAAAAAGTGAAAGTTTGATTTATGATTATTATTATGTCCCATTACTTTTGGTCCCTTAACAAGTGGGAGGCACAGATGCAAAGTGTTGTAATTCCTGCACCGTTCACCTGATTTGGATGTAAATCCCCTCAACTTAAAGCCGACAGTCTGCAGGGAAAGCACATCTTGTTAATTTTATTTCAAATCCATTGTGGTGGTGTATAGAGCCAAAAATTTTAGAATTGTGTCGATGTCCCAATATTTATGGACCTGACTGTAGCAAGCACTCGGTGCAGTCACTATTAAAGGGCTTCTGTCACCCCACAACAGTCATTTTTTTTTTTTGGGGCTAGTTACATTCATTATAGCGCGATATATGAGAATATAATGTTGTCACTTACTTTCATGCGGCCGTTTCTTGAGAAAACGAAGTTTTATAATATGCAAATCCGGTCTCTACCGGCAAGTAGGGCGTCTACTTGCTGGTAGCCGCCGCATAAAACCGCCCCCTCGTCGTGTTGATTGACAGGGCCAGCCGTGATCTCCTCCTCCGGCCGGCCCTGTCAGTATTTCAAAAATCGCGCGCCTCTGTTCATTCGGCGCAGGCGCTCTGAGATGAGGAGGCTCGTCTCCTCAGAACTCCCTCAGTGCGCCTGCGCCGATTACGTCTTCTCTTTCGGTGATGTAATTTTTAGGATGTTTTTTTTTTATATATACTTTGTTACAAAAAATTCTAAGGGGCTCCCCAGATTGAGAGCTTGTAACAGTATTGCAAAATCAAAATCTAAATATGTATTATTTCACTAATAAATCACGAGCAAATCAAGCAGTCTCACTTTGCAGGTCCTGTAACAGCACCATAGCAGGCGGTGATAGGGACGAGCCTCTAGCATCGCGGGTGACCCATCATACAATCCCACACGGCAGCAACCCCCCCATCCCACATGGCAGCCCCCCATCATACAATCTCACACGGCAGCACCCCTCCATCCCACATGGCAGCCCCACCCATAATTTTTACTACCACCTGGTGGGATCACCCTCTACAACAGTCACCACACGGTGTCGGATATATTATATGCTATTTTATTATTATTGTATCATGTATTGTCAATGCATTTAATAAATTAAAGGACCCAATATCTTAGGTGTGCCAGTCCTTTTATATCATTATTTCCTTGATTTGTATTCTAGCAGTGGGGTGACACTGCGGGACCGTTGGCACCCTGGTTGGTGGATCTACTCTCCTGTGCTTTCCACTACCTTAAAATATACATTATGTAATACTGTTGATGGGGCCCGGACAAAAAGTGAGTTTGGGTCCCAAAGCAAAAAAAAAAAAACTCACTTTTTTTAAAATCTGATCTAAGCAAAGGGGGTCCTTCACATGGAGGTCTGATTTGAGGTCTGATTAGGGGACTTATAGAGGTCTGATTGGGGTTCATTCACATGGAGGTTTTATATGAGGTCAGATTAGGGGTCATTCACATGGACGTCTGATCTGAGGTCTGATTGGGGGACCTATTAACATTGGAGTTCTGTTCTGAGGTCTGATTAACATTGGGAGTCTGAGCTGAGGTCTGATGACCCATTGAGTAAAATTAATAGAAGGGGAGTGTCACGGCTGAGGATGGGGAAAATCCTCAGCCGTGCGATGCCCGAAGATGTTAGGCTGCTCGGCCAGGACGACAGGATTAGGGAGCAGGTCACCTCCTAAAGCATCCCTAACCTGACCCTAACTCCTAGCTGCATGGGCCGACCTTGAAGGTAGGAGGGCCCATGCTCAGGAACCTCGGATCCCTAACTCACCCTCCGACCGGTCCCTGAACTAGGAGTCAAGGTAAGACGGCCTGTTCCTTCTGGACACGGAGGAACAGGGGTCTCACTGGCTAAGCTACAAGGAATGGGGAAACGCATACAACATACAGATATGACAGGCGAACTACTAGTTCCACACGTACCTGTCACAGCCACGCTGACTGGAACCCATGCATGCACTACTAATGTCCACAGAACAACTAGAGGACACAGCACACATAACACACAGGTAACCAGGACATCCGTAGTTGCAAATAAACAGAGACAAAGGAAAACATCAACTGAACATCAAGACATAAACTTCACAGATAAACCTATGACCACAAGGGTGGCCCCCACTGGCAGATTATATACACAGGAGGCTGCTCCAGCTAAGCATGGCTGAAGCAACCCACTGACACATGCCAAACACTGAGGCTTTATAGGCCTAAGAGGCCACACCCACACAGACAATCCCAGTGTCTCACACACAGAAAGGGAGTTAACCCTTCCAGGGAAGGGAAAACACCACTCAAAGGGGAAGTGTCCAAACCAAGATCACACTGTGGCTGTTGCCGCAGGCAACGACATGGGTGGCAACCATGTCCTGGGAGTCAGCCCGAAGGCCGGGACACTGCCACCACATGTACAAATCCAACCAAACGTTGCCATGGGCAGCCACAGTGAAAGGAAGAGTCCTAGTGCACACACAACACAAAACGCAGTGCACACCAGACAAACAAAGTGCATACATAAACACACAAGCCAAGTGCAACCGCATGCACGACATAGCAAGCTGCAAGGATACATCTCAGGCTGCTATGCTGCCACATAAATACTGTTGCCAGTGGCAACCACAGGTGAGGCAAATACCACACCCCTCACCTGTGATTGACAATAGACCAGACAGCTGACAACCGCATGCGGTTCAGGAGTCACGACCATGACCATGACAGGGAGTTGAATGGATTTACCAACTCGGTACCCTGCAACCTGAGGTTTTAAATGTAGAGTTGGATATAAAATCTTGCATAGTGGACAAATGAAGTATAGCGATAGGGAAGCCATTACTAGTTAGCCTTGCTTGAAATATGTAGATATACATCCCAAACGAAAACATCGGGATGCCATTACAGAGTATGAGAGGTATTGTTTCGTGAGAACTCGATAGGGATTGTAGATATCTGTATTTCGGCAAATGTGAGGAAGGTAATTGTGTATCTTGTATCAGGTGAAGATCCATGGAGATGAGAAACTTATTGTGAGATCGCCCATTGCGGTACCAAGAAAGAAGGGGGAACCATTGAAGATCATTTTGGATGTATTCAGATATTGCGGCAATTTGGGATGAGGAGGAGAATTTTAATCTGTGATGAACATAGGGCATTGTGAATAAAAGTTGTATACTTCATTGAGAGAAGTAATGAGTGAACGTTGAATGGATAGTGTAACGAGCCCCTGCTCGCTCTATTCTGCTCTTATGGCACTCCCTGATGTGACCACAATATCTGCTGGTTCCACCGTTGATGATCCGGCCTCAAACGACCGCTCGTGTCGTTTTAATTCTTACAGAACTAACACCAGTCAGGCTGTATGCGAGTTCAAACTGACAATTCTTTATTAAATGCATCACATATATTTATATTGACAGTTGGAACACCTCTTTCAATTGGCAAATTGTAAAACCCCCTCTGATTGGCAAATGAGATAAGCAGGGATTAGTTCAAGAGCTTGGCTAGGAGGCAGATGGGTGTGGCCATTGTCATAGAGATTCAAACCATGATATTACCCCCCCTCCTGGGAAACAGTCTAACAGCCACAGTGGGACCCTCACCGGGTCAACTCGAGGATGTTGGAAAAGCGCTTTGATCGGATTGAGTTCCTCTAGAGCGCTATACAAGGACTTAGTAACATAACATAACATAACAAGATTTTAGGTCCGTTTGCCAGGATAATCCATCCGCATTCCCGTTTTGAGGCCCTGGCCGATATCGTATGGTGAAATTGTAGGGTTGCAAAGCCGGGCTCCACCTTAGTAATCGGCCATTCTCTCCTGCCACCCGGTTTAGCCATATCAAAGGATTTGGTCCGTCATGACGTAGGGCTGCAATTTCTTTAAAGCCCAGACTAAAGCCAAACATTCTTTTTCCACGGCAGCATATCCAACTTCACAGGGTAACAACTTGCGGCTGAGATACGCCACCGGGTGCTCTTTCCCATCGTTGCCAACTTGACTTAGTACGGCTCCCAGTCCGAACATGGAGGCGTCTGTATGTACGACAAAGCGTTTGTTAGGATCGGGTGCCGCCAGTATGGGAGCTTGTGTTAGGGTGGTTTTCAACTGTTGAAATGCTGTTTCGCACTCCGGGGACCACAGGAGGGAGATTATTTTTGGTCAGGTCCGTCAGTGGTTTGGCTATGTCACTATAGTGGGGTACAAACTTTCTGTAGTACCCGGCTGTCCCTAAAAATGCAAATACCTGGGCCTTGGTTCTGGGAACCGGCCAGTTTAGGATGGCGTCGATTTTTGCAGGCTCCGGCCTCTGCTTCCCACATCCCACTCTATGTCCCAAATATTGTACCTCAGACATCCCGATATTACACTTGTCTGGCTTCAGGGTCAGGCATGCAACTCTGATTCTGTCTAGCACTATGCCCAGGTGTCTGAGATGCTCCTCCCATGTCTGGCTATAGATTGCGATGTCATCAAGATATGCGCATGCAAAATCCTGCAGACCACCGAGGAGTTGATCTATCATTCGTTAGAAGGTAGCCGGAGCATTTATCATCCCGAATGGCATTACCCGAGACTGGTAAAGGCAAAACGGGGTGATGAAGGCCGACTTTGGAATGGTGTTCGCTTCCAGGGGAATCTGCCAGTAGCCTTTACACAGGTCAATAGCCGTCAGATAATGTCCCTGAGCTATTTTGTCCAACAATTCGTCCACTCGGGGCATGGAGTAGGCGTCTGTCACAGTACAGTCATTCAGTTGCCTATAGTCCACACAAAATCGGGTCGTGCCATCCCGTTTTGGGACTAATACAACAGGGGAAGCCCAGGGGCTTGCTGATGGTTCGATCACCCCTAACTCAAGCATCTCCCTAATCTCTGCCCTCATCCCTTCTTGCACCACTCTGGGAATCCTATAGGCTGATTGTCTCAGGGGCTTCTGCCCGAGGGTCTCCACCTTGTGCACTGCCAAGTGAGTGTATCCAGGGAGTGTTGAGAACATCTCTTTCCGGTCCTGGAGCAATTCCCTGACCTGTTCTTGTTCCTGGGGTCCTAACCCATCTCCTAACTGAACATCTTCCACCCCCCAGAATGGTTACTGACTGCAGGAAGCTCCAGCATCGGCAGATATTCAGAGTCCCCAGTGGCAGGAGCGCATATGGCGGCTACTGCCTCTGCCCTCTCGTGATAGGCCTTCATCATATTGATGTGGAATGTCCTCTTAATTCTTGTGTCTGCACAGCTGGTGACCACGTAGGTGGTGTCGCACAGCTGTTTTACCACCTGGTAGGGGCCCTGCCAGGAGGCCTGTAATTTATTTAGCTTCAAGGGTTTTAGTACTAGGACCTTCTGTCCGACACAAAAAGTGCGATTCCGAGCAGATCGATCATACCAAACTTTCTGCTGACTCTGGGCTGATTGCATATTCTCATGGACTAGCTCGGTAAGTTCCCGCAGTCGATCCCTGAGTTCCAAGACGTAACTAAGGATGGGGAGGCCTTCCTGGATCCTCTCCCCCTTCTCACTGGGCCCTCACTAAGTCTAAGGGTCCCCTAACCCTTCGCCCATACAACAGCTCAAATGGTGAAAACCCTGTGGACTCTTGAGGTACCTCCTTGTAGGCGAACAGTAGGTGGGGAAGATATTTCTCCCAATCCTTCCTACTCTCCACGAAGGTCGAAGTAGCTGTTTTAGGGTCCCGTTAAATCTCTCGCACAGACCGTTCGTTTGGGGGTGGTAGGGTGCGCTCTGGAGGGTTTTAATTCCACAGAGGTGCCAGAGCTGCTGGGTCAGCTCGGCGGTGAACTGATTTCCTTGATCAGACAATATCTTCTGGGGAAATCCTACCCTAGTAAACACCCGCAGTAAGGCATCAGCTACCGTGTCAGCCTGGATATTGGATAGGGGAATAGCTTCCGGGTAGCGGGTAGTATATAGCGGGTAGAATCACGAAGTCCCTGGGCCGGCTGCCCATTAACCCATACCGCCTGACGATGGTGTTGCCGATTATCTTCAGTTGCGGCCTGGACGGGATCAGCCTCGAACAGCTCACCAAACTCTTCCTGAACATCTAGAGGGTTGGCCTCGTTCTGGAGGTAATAAGTCGCCGACCTGGATAACTGGTCTCTTGGTACCTCGGGGATCGGTTAGGGCAATAACGCTGCAGATGACCCGTCTGATTACATGTATAGCACTTAGGCCCGGTAGAAGGTTTTGATCGGGCTAAGGGTCTAGAGGCAGCCCACTGAGATAATGGAGTTGGGCTCAAGGTTGGTACACTGGGCCGCAGTAGTGGATAGCGCTGGCCTCCAATGGATCTCCGAGAGTCCAGATATTCATCGGCCAAAGTCGCTGCTTGCTGTACCGTCTGTGGCAGCTTATCTCGCACCCAATCCCGTACTATCGGAGGGGTGTGGTCAAAGAACTGCTCTAAGAGAACTAGCTGGGTGATGTCCTTTATGGTATGAGCATGGCTTCCCTGGAACCAGCCCTTGAGGTTCCGCTGCAGATGATGTGCCCACTCCACGTAGGTTAGGTTGCCTTGTTTCCGGGATTCTCGAAACTTAATCCGGCTGGCTTCAGGGGTAATGGCAAATCGGGCTAGCAGGGCTTCTTTTACCCACTTATAATACATGGCGTCCTCATCCTCCATGGCCCGATACGCATCCGCAGCTTTGCCAGTTAGGTTACTCGCCAGTAAGGCGACCTGATCTTGGGACAGCACTTTATGTATCTGGCACAGTCTCTCAAAGTCCTGGAGGAACTCTTCTATTTCCTCTTCTCCTTCCTTAAATAATTTGAATGCGCGAAAGGGCAACTTACGGACAGGTGCTGTATCTCTAGGTGCTGTCTCTGATTGCCGTATTTCCGCCATTCTCCACTCATGTTGTCGCTCCAATTCTCTCTCTTGCCGCTCATCCTGCAGCTGGATGTCTCTGATGGCATGCTGTATGGCGGTCTCGGATGGGTTGGCACCATATAATGCCAACCACTCTCTAACTCGTTGCTGAAACAAGTCTTCCTCGGACCGAGGTCCAGCATCATCATCCCTCTGATCCATCTCAGCTAACTCACAGATCAAGGTGGCCTTGTTCTTTGCCCCAGCGATCCCTCCTTGGCTCTCAAGTAAATCTTTCAGCGTGTCTCTCCTGCAGGCTGCGTAGCTGGTCATTCCTAGTTGTGATTTGGAGTGTCCCAGTAACTGGAGAGCCAATCCCACCGCTGCCACCAATGTAACGAGCCCCTGCATGCTCTATTCTGCTCTGACAGCACTCCCTGATGTGACCACAATATCTGCTGGTTCCGCCATTGATGATCCGGCCTCAAACGACCGCTCGTGTCGTTTTAATTCTCACAGAACTAACACCAGTCAGGCTGTATGTGAGTTCAAACTGACAATTCTTCATTAAATACATCACATATATTTATATTGACAGTTGGAAAACGTCATTCAATTGGTAAATTGTAACCCCCCCTCTGATTGGCAAATGAGGTAAGCAGGGATTAGTTCAAGAGCTAGGCTGGGAGGCAGATGGGTGTGGCCATTGTCACAGAGATTCAAACCATGACAGATAGGATTGGACATGTGATTCTATGGGAGGAGGAGATAGAGTTAACAGCGCAACGCAGCTCTATATTTTAAATGGAAAGGTCTAGTATGTTGGTCTAATTTTAAATTGATATTTGGGTTTTATATTAGGAAGGTGGTTTTGAAATCAGGATATATTTTTCTAATGTTACAACCATGTGAAAATCGGGCGCACAGTTTAAATAAATGCTATTTTATGAATCTTGTGAGTACAATTAATTACCATATTTATACTCAGTTAGCGGGACTTCACTAGCACCAGACTGCGGAACACCTACCAATTGGCAAGGGAGATTGCCGTAAGGGGGTGCTCCGGGGAACAGTTGCGGGCCTGTTTGGTGTGGCCCGTCTTCTCCCTTTGCCACCCCACTGCCTCTTCCAGCCTGTTGCGGTGCTGCGGATCCCTCCCCCTCTGTGCTGCTGTCTTTGCAAGGCTTGCCACCTTCCCAGGTTGGGTCAGTGACTTCATCGTCCAGCACCCCGTCTTCCTCACTCTGGTCATCCTCCTGACTTGTTGACCTAACAAGAACCTCACTTATTGACAACTGTGTCTCATCCTCATCATCAACCTCTTGAGACACTAATTGCAGTTGACTAATTGGCAACTGTGTCTCATCATCATCATCCACCTCGTGAAACACTAATTGCCGTTCCCCACCGTCATCTTCTTCTGACTGTGGCTGCTCCAGAGTTTGGGAATCAGGGTACAAGATCTACTCATGTCTCTCTTCAAGCAGGCTTGTCGAGAGGCCCAAATCAAGGAATGGCGATGAAAAGAGCTCCTCGGAATATCCGAGTGCGGGATCACTTGTTTGCCAAGACTCTCCATGGTGGGTGGAAGGAGGATCAGGGTAAGGATTCTGTTGACCAGACCCTTGGCTACTGAGACTGGACTTTGTGGAAGACAGGGTGGTGCTCAACCGACTGGAAGCATTAACTGCTGCAATCCAACCGACCACCTGGTCGCACTGGTCTGACTTCCAGAGTGGTGTCCTGCGCCGTGGATGAGTGTGTTTCTTGTGCTCTGGCAGCAGGCACAGTTTCACTGCGCCCAGGGCCACGGCCCCTGCCTGCACCATCAACAGCACGGCCACTTCCACGTCCCTTACTGCTCGCCTTGCGCATATTAAATGGTATATATGCTTGAAAGTATGTCACACATACAGCAGCGCAGGTTTTGTAAGTGTGTGTGCAAAGTGTGTAAGTGTGTGCGCAAATAAAGTACACAGAATGTCACAGATATTCTTAGGATGACAAACGTTATACAGGAGATGAAGCGCTGGTAATGTCGCTGTCACCAGCGGCTAAGAAAAATGACTGAATTAATGTCACTGATATTTATGATCTAAAAAAGGATCCGCATTTTTGCGGACAGCATACGGCCGTCTGAATGAGCCCTAAACCTGACCATGTGGCCGTGCCCTTAGGAAGGAAAGTGAAAAATTACATTTAGGGTCCATTCACACGTCAGTATTTTTCTTTTTCAGATTTCCATCCCGTTTTTTGTGGATCCGTGTTTCCGCAAAAACCTTCCGTTTTTACCAATTGTACATTCACATCAGTTCTGCTTTTCTGAAAATAAAAATAAAAATGAAGAATGAATACATGTTGTAGGGTACTGAAATATATATTTTTTTATATCCTGTTGTAAAACAGATTCACAATTGCGGATGACATATTGATGCATTCCGCATGTCATCCGCATTTTTGCGGATCCTTTGACTACAATGGGACCACGGACTGCATTTTGTGGACTATAGTAGGACAAGCTCTATTTTTTGGGGTGGATCCGCATAACGGAACAGAACGACAGATGCGGACAGTACACTGCAGGCTGTCCGCATGTTTTCTGGGGCCATTAAAATGAATGGGTCCGCATTCTGTTGCGCAAATTTGCGGATTACAAAATACTGACGAGTGAATGGGCCCTTAGCATGATAAAGGGTTCTGCCTGCTCAGGACCTTGGAGTTGGGAGTTGCCTTCTGACCAAATAAAAAATAAATGATTTACCGCCCTGAATGAGGAGCTTTTCAGGTTAAAGCGCAGGAGCTCTGATGATTGACAGGTTCTGCCACACCCTACTTCTAGCCTTAAGGAGTGGATCGTTAAAGTAGAGACTGTATTACGGACACATAACACTTCTCCTCTTTTCCAAATCCACTCTTAGTTTTGGCCTCCAAAACTGCATCAGAAAACCCGAACGCGTGACCGTACCGTCCCGGCACTTCCAAAAGCTGTGTACTAAAGCGGAAACATCTAGACAAAAGAGCTGCCATGGCCGCGGAGAAACGTAAGTAATATAATAATATCACAAGGGATGGATACAAAATAACCAAAACATATAAGCAATGTCAATTAAATAGCTACACCATATTCTTATGAATCTAATTAATTTAATTATTGCATTTTTGAATTTGCATATGGATTATTGTGTTATTTATTATAGGGTTTTATTATTTATTATATGCTGTATGTTATTATTTTAGAAAAAAAAAATGCCCCCATTAACCCCTTAGTAACTTGTCTATTTAGAGCAATTTTTTTTTCATTTTTCATCTTCGCCTTTCAAGAGCCTTAACCTTTTATCTTTTCATGGGCAGAGCCGTATGACAGCTTGTTTTTTGCAGGACGAGTTGTATTTTTTATGGCGCCCTTTTATGCTATACAGTCAGGTCCATATATATATTTTTCGAATCTTCGTTCTGTACATCACCCCAATGGATTTTGAACAGAACATTTCAGACGCAATTGAAGTTCAGACTTTTAGCTTTTATTCAGTGGGTACAAAATGTTTGCATAAAAATATGAGGAACTAAGGCTACTTTCACACCTGCGTTAGGTGCGGATCCGTCTGGTATCTGCACTGACGGATCCGCACCTATAAATGCAAACGATGGTATCCGTTCAGTACGGATCCGTCTGCATACACTTAGTCAAAAAAAAGTCTAAGTCTAAATGTAAGTCAAACAGATCCGTCCTGACTTTACATTGAAAGTCAATGGGGGACGGATCCGTTTACAATTGCACCAATATTGTGTCAATGTAGACGGATCCGTCCCCATTGACTTACATTGTAAGTCAGGACGTATCCGTATGGCTCCGCACCGCCAGGCGGACCCTGATACGGCGAAGTGAATGTAGCCTAAATCGTTTTTTAAACTCAATCCCTAGATTTCAGGGTCTCAAAAGTAATTGGACAAATTAAATAATTGTAAATAAAATGTTAATTTCTAATACTTGGTTGAAACCCCTTTGTTGGCAATGACTGCCTGAAGTCTTGACCTCATGGACATCACCGGACGCCGTGTTTCCTCCTCTTTAATGCTCGGCCTTTACTGCCGCGGTTTTCAGTTGCTGGTTGTTTCTGGGCTTTTCTGTCTGAAGTTTAGGCCTTATGCACACGACCGTTGTGTGCATCCGTGGCCGTTGTGCCGTTTTCCGTTTTTTTTCGCGGACCCATTAACTTTCAATGGGTCCGTGGAAAAATCGGAAAATGCTCCGTTTTGCAGCCGAGACCGTGATCCGTGTATCCTGTCCGTCAAAAAAAATATGACCTGTCCTATTTTTTTGACGGACAACGGTTCACGGACCCATTCAAGTCAATGGGTCAGTGAAAGAACACGGATGCACACAAGATTGGCATCCGTGTCCGTGATCCATGGCCGTAGGTTACTTTCATACAGACGGATCCGAAGATCTGTCTGCATAAAAGCTTTTTCATAGCTGAGTTTTCACTTCGTGAAAACTCAGATCCGACAGTATATTCTAGCACAGAGGCGTTCCCATGGTGATGGGGACACTTCTAGTTAGAATATACAACGAACTGTGTACATGACTGCCCCCTGCTGCCTCGCAGCACCTGATCTCTTACAGGGGGCCGTGATCCGTACAATTAACCCCTCAGGTGCTGCACCAGAAGGGGTTAATTGTGCTATCATAGCCCCCTGTAAGAGATCCGGGGCTGCCAGGCAGCAGGGGGCATACCCCCCTCCCTCCCTAGTTTAAATTTCATTGGTGGCCAGTGCGCCCCCCCTCCCTCCCTCTATTGTATTAATAACATTGGTGGCACAGTGTGCGCCCCCCCTCCCTCTATTGTAATAATAGCATTGGTGGCACAGTGTGCGGCCCCCCCTCCCTCCCTCTATTGCATTAACATTGGTAGCAGTGTGCGCCCCCCCCCCTCCTCCCTCTATTGCTTTAATACATTGGTGGCAGTGTGCGCCCCCCCCCCTTCCTCCCTCTATTCTTTTAATACTTTGGTGGCAGTGTGCGGCCTCCCCCCCCAGATCATTGGTGGCAGCGGAGTTCTGATCGGAGTCCCAGTTTAATCGCTGGGACTCCGATCGGTAACCATGGCAACGAGGACGCTACTGCAGTCCTGGTTGCCATGGTTACTTAGCCTTAGCAATAGTAGAAGATTCATACTTACATGCCGGCTGCTGCGATGTCTGTGTCCGGCCGGGAGCTCCTCCTACTGGTAAGTGACAGGTCTGTGCGGCGCATTGCCTATAGCACAGACCTGTCACTTACCAGTAGGAGGAGCTCCCGGCCGGACACAGAGATCGCAGCAGCCAGCAGCCAGGTAACTATGATGCTTCTACTCCGCTGCCACCAATGATCGGGGGGGGGGGGGGCACACTGCCACCAATGCTATTATTACAATAGAGGGGGGGGGGCGCACACTGCCACCAATGCTATTATTACAATAGAGGGAGGGAGGGGGGGCGCACACTGCCACCAATGCTATTATTACAATAGAGGGAGGGGGGGGCACACACTGCCACCAATGCTATTATTACAATAGAGGGGGGGGGGGGCGGGGGCGCACACTGCCACCGATGCTATTATTCCAATAGAGGGAGGGAGAGGGGGGCGGGGGCGCACACTGCCACCAATGCTATTATTACAATAGAGGGAGGGAGGGGAGGGGGGGGTGCACACTGCCACCAATGCTATTATTACAATAGAGGGAGGGAGGGGGGGCGGGGGCGCACACTGCCACCAATGCTATTATTACAATAGAGGGAGGGAGGGGGGGCGCACACTTGCCACCAATGAGTTAAAAACAGGGGGGCGGGTCTGCCCCCTGCTGCCTGGCAGCACCTGCAAGGCAGCAGGGGGCAGTCATGTACACAGTTTTTTTTGTATATTCTAACCTGAAGCGTCCCCATCACCATGGGAACGCCTCTGTGTTAGAATATACTGTCGGATCTGAGTTTCACGATGTAGCTCATATCCGACAGTATATTCTAACATACTGTCGTGTGCATGAGGCCTAAAGGAGCTGAAACTTCTAAACCCTTCATCCCATTTTAATGTGGGTACCCTGAAATGGAAGCTAAAAGTCTGGACTCTATGTCCACGTCCATTATATAACTATAACTTGAATATGTTTTAAAGTAAACAGGTTAAAAAAACGAAATTTGTGTCAGTGTCCAAATATAGATGGTCATAACTGTATATAAGTTATGGGGAAACAAAAATAGCAATACCGCCATAAGTTGTTAACTATGCAGTAGAAATGACCTGATTTCTTTATTCTCCGGATCAGTATGAGGACAGCAATAAAAATATTTTTTATGTTTTATATTTCCACAGTAAAAAAAAAATTCGTCACTGCACCAGTGAAGCTCTGTGAGGGCGCATTTTTTATGGGACGACTTATAGTTTTTATTGGTGCCATTTTGAGTTACCGTTTTTAAGAATGAACAAGAAAAACGATAAAACAGAACCCTTATTTTTCATTAGGAAGCATTGTGCAAAGAAAAAAATAAGTTTTATGTTTTTACTTTGAGGTTTTTGGATGCTGATGGAGAGACAGACTCCTCCCTCTCTAAAACACATGGGTGTCATTACGTTCTCAGACAACTGCCCCCCTCACTAAAGGGTTAAAGATAATGTTTCCTTACCAAAGTCCCTTTATATTGAGAAACAATTGTATAGCTGCAGTTACACTGCCCAATATTCCGGCCGATTATCGGGAACGAACATTCCCACAAAAGCTCCTTCCGAATAATAATTAAAGGTGCCGCGGATCACCCGATGAACCAGCAAAACACTCGTTCCTCAGGTGAAATCATCAGAGGTGCGGATGGTTCCCGGGCAGAACAGCGTGGTGGTGAGTGATAGCAGCAGCGATCCCTCGCCCTCATACTGTGCGGGTGATCACAGCATGTGTAGTGTCCCACTAGGTGAAGGTGGGCACTACACAAGGGTTAATGTGTTTATTGCATTTACTCTCATGTGTTGTATTTCCCTGTGTTATCTGGGTGTCAGGCCTGTCAGGGTGCAGTTTAGCCTCCCAGACGCTAGAGGGAGCTAGAGAGCCCTAGTTATATATAGGAAGGCCCAGACAGGGGAGAGTCAGTGTATTCCAGGGGACTAGAGGAGTCACCTAGTCAGCCTGAAGTAAAGCTACGTTTGGTTTACCATCTGTGTACTCTATTAATCCTCCTGCAAACCGGTGTGCCACCGTTACAGGCACTGGCGTCACGATCCTTAAAGGGATCTTGCCTCAGGCACTCAAAATACCTGCAACATCCAGGGCACCTCACATACCATCAGGCCTGGTCCCTATGTGTGCCCCAGAGGAACTGGTTTCTACCTCTCCTTCACTGCCGCATGCCTGCCCAGGGTTCTCCTCAAAAAAGTGAGTAACCCTCGATTGCCCATAACCGTGACCTCACTATCGCTATACCCTGCAGGTCTGGCGTGCTGCATAAATTGGCGTCACGAACAGGATACGATCATTCCTGCGCCATTGCGGATACAAAAAGTGTGTGCTGTTATTTGCCTTAAAGTGACAAGCCCTAATTGTTTTATTGAAAAATTGCTGGGCCAAAGAGAACTGTAATAATTTGCGGTGTGAAGATTATATTGTATGGACTGTTTGCCGTTTGCGTAAGCCACCGCTTGCTGTCAGTGAATAGACAGCGATTTGTCCAGAGATGGCCGCTTAACCTGACTGGATTACAAGTGCGCCTCGTGGGACCAGTTTGGCGCGAAAAAGAACAAGGAGGAAGAACGCCACCCTGTCTGGAAGAAAAGGTGCCTCCTACCTGAGTCCCGGAGCTGCGAGAAGCCGCTACCACCTGCTGACGCTGTACGCAGGACGTCCAACGCACGTAGCCACGCATCTCGCAAGATCTGAAGCGAGCATCACGAGTAAGTACCAACTTTAATCTTTTGCCGGCCCTTCTGATTACCTTACCGGAACATTCCCGACTCCTGCCAGGGCACCGGAGAGGGTCCCCTATTAGTGACCAAAGACTTTACCTGAAAAAAAATTTTTTTTTAAATTACATTGCTGCTCCGGTCCGCTCCGCTACATTTAAAGGGCCAAACCCGCCTATTAACGCCATGTCCGCACCTGAAGAAATCGGGCAGGTGGCCCCAGTCGTGCCTTCTGAAGTACCCACAGCCGACCCTAGGGCCCCTGCTGCCGCGGCACCGCCAAGCCTGATGCCGCTAACCATGCCGTATTATTTTGGGGCCCCCTGGTTCCCACGTTATTAAGGGGAAGGACTTTAGGGATCAGATACTGGCCTTGTTCTGGCTTTATCCCATATATGCAGAACAACAAATGGAGATCCTCCTAGCTCAGTTAGAAGGGGCCGCCCGCAGGGAAGTCATGTCATGGCCCCGTTCTGAGAAGAGTAGCCTGGAACAGATTTTTGATCGCTTGGGCACCACATTTGAGGCCAGAACGGTGTCAGAAGTTAAAATGCATTTCTTCAGCAGAAAGCAGCAGCCTGGGGAGACACTGAGAGCTGTGGTCCAAGTGGATCCCAAAGAGGCTGAGGACCAGGACAGGACTCTTAGAGAGCAGTTCATTGCGGGCATAAGTACTGAGCATTTAAAGGGCCAGCTGCGGATGTTGTCAGCTCAACACCCCCACTGTACATTTTTGGATTTCAAAGAATTGGCCATCAGTATACTAGGTCAGAACCCTGCCGCAGGGCCAACAGCCTTCCCTGAACCTCAGGCTTGTCAGCCAAAGACTGTTAATGTGGGGCCTTCAGGAGTCAGTCAGGCCACCCAGGCTCCAGTCACAGATGTAGTGCCAGCACTAATGGAGCAAGTGAACCATCTTACTCTAAGCTTAGAGAAAGTGTGCAAGAAAATCGAGGAGTGGGAGAGACCATTGTTACTGGAAGATGAAGGCCCTTTTCCTCCAAGGCTCCCACCTGCCTATAGGGATGTATATCCAAAAGAACCTGATGGGTGACCGAGTTACCGGTCCAGAAGTAGAAAGCAACCTGTCTGCCACCATTGTAAGAAATATGGACATACTGAATCAATGTGCTGGCAGTTAAACGGGCAACCCCTGAGGCAGAGGACCGCCCCTCAGGAGGTAGAACAGTAGGTCCAAAGGATCCAAGCTGGATGCGTAAGTATGTAGGATCCCGTCCAAAAATTCAAATATGTATCAACGGGATACCCTTTGAAGCCCTGTTGGACACTGGGTCACAGGTCACCACTATTCAACGGCCTGCCTTTGACAAGTTCTGGGATCCAAGTCTCCTCACCCAGCCACCAGAGTCCTGGCTAGATATCATTGCCAGCAACGGTAAGCCAGTGAAAGCCCATGGGTATTGGGAACCTACCCTTCAGGTGGGAGAAGCCACCCTGCCACAGCAAGGCATGATTGTGGTACAAGCAGGAGATAAAGGAGGACACCCTGTGATCCTAGGGACTCATTTTCTTAAAAATTGTTACTCCGAAGTGCTTGACGCATTGAATCAAACTATATCTTCAGCCTCGCCTGCTTCCAGAAGAGTTATTCAAAAGACTATCAGTGTGCTGTGCGCTCAACAAAGGTTCGCCAACAAAAAAGGAGAAATTTGTACTGTAAGGATACGGGATAACCGGCCGGTAATTCTGCCTCCAAATTCCCAGATCATCCTGTGGTGCCGTGCTGTGTTAGGGATCCAGGGCCAGGACTATCAAGCCCTAGTAGAACCTATTCCCATTGAGAATCATCCCTTCATACGGACAGCCAAGAGCCTGGTTACCGTGTCTCAAGGTAAAGTGCCTGTCTGTTTAATCAACTTTGGTGATCATCCCGTTACTCTCAAACACTGCCCCGTTGCTCAGCTTTTCCAGGTGTCTTTCCAGGATGTGATCCGTCTGCCTGCCGTGGAGGCGTTCCAGACCACACAGAGCAGCAGCCTCCCTACGACATCCTGGTGGGAAGAATTACATGTGAGGAACGAATCCACCCCAAAGGAGCAAATAGAGGGAGTCCTGAATCTGGTGAAGGAGCACCACCAGGCTTTCAGCAAGCACTCCACGGACTACGGAGAGGTCAGTGTAATCAAACACACCATACCCACTGGCTCTCATCCTCCTATTAAGGAGAGATACAGACCCATACCACCTACTACCTATCAGTCTGTGAAAGAGATGATACAAGAGATGAAAGACTCTAATATAATTCGGGACAGTCATAGTCCCTGGGCTGCGCCCCTAGTTCTTGTCCGAAAAAAAGATGGCAGCATAAGGTTCTGCATGGATTACAGAAAAATTAATCAAATCACCCACAAAGATGCATATCCATTGCCACGCATTGAGGAGTCTTTGACTGCCCTGGGGTCATCAGCCTATTTCTCCACCTTGGACTTAACCAGCGGGTACTGGCAGGTACCCATGGCCCCAGAAGATAGAGAAAAGACTGCTTTCACTACACCTATGGGCCTTTTTGAATTCAATTTTATTACATGACACGGAGGCTCCTATTGCTATCTCTTTCTTTACTAGATTTAACAGCAGCAAAGAAAAAATACAAGTCAAACAAGTTGCCATGGCAACAGAACCCTCCCCTATGATCCAGTATAATAGGTCTGGACCCCGAACACTCCTCCTCTTTCTTTGCTGCTGCTTCCACAGATAAGTACTTGTGTGGGCTAATCTGTGGGGCTTCATTTTGTTAAGGGCATTATCTCCCTTCTCAATTATTTAGGCAATTGTCCTTTACTTTACTCTGTATATGGTTTACTGTCCGTGTATTTCTCCTTAGGTTTATATATATATCTATGTCAATTTCGTTATTCTTTTGTTCTGTGGGTTTCCCTGTATTGTTTTTTGTTCCACAGGTTTCGGTCGGTTAATTCCGTCTACCGCCCCCCGCCTGTTTACCCTCTTACTTTACAGGTTCGCTCTCCAGTGCGCTCCCGTCGGCGGCCGTTGTCTCGCGGGACTTCGGCTGCCATATTCTTATCTCGTCTTCTGTCCTGCTTCTTCTCCGATTCTTCGCGCCGTTTCTTTGCCCTGTTCTCGCGAGATCTCGCGCTTCCTTGCCTCCAGCATCGCGAGATCTCGCTCCCGTCCGTTTACTGTGTATTCCTTGCTCCTAGCATCGCGAGATCTCCCTTGTGACAGTGTGTTAGTGTGTTGGTGCGGACGGTTTTTCCAGCAGTAGCGCTCCTTGCCTCAGTGTTTCCTGCTTGTTCTAGGTTGGTTGTCTCCGGAGTCCTTACACATATTAGTGCCCCGTCCATATATTCTATACTCTGATCCTGTCCCAGGCCATATATAGTTTAGTCAGGCATATATAGCTTCTTTAGTTTTTACCATGACTGATCACAATCAGCGTACCCCCACTCCTAGGGACTTGGAGCAGTTGTCTCTAGCCCAAGAGTCTGTTGCTGGTCAGTCTGATGATCAGGCGCTGGCGATTCAGCGTTCTGTTGCTATGGCCATTCAGTCCGCTATGGGGTCCATGGCTTCGGCCATATCGCACTCCATTTCTGAAGCTTTCCTTTTACATAATCCGCCCTCTAAGGATAGTTCCATCCCTGCACCCTCTAGTTCTCGGGCACCTGCCCCTGAATTACCTGCCTCCAGAACCAGTAATGCGCCTCGTCCGCGCAAGAGAGCCTACGCCCGCCAGGCAGAAAAGGCGAGGCAGTGGAAATGCGCCAGAGCGCAACATGACACTGAATCTGACTCCGATCATTATTCGGATGAGGAGGCACAGGATGATCGTTTTTACGGTACAGAGGAGGAGGGTTTAGTCCCTTTGGATATGGACCCCCCCGGTCCTTCTTCTAACCCGGCCTTACCCCTTACTTCCAATACTGATGGTTCCGTGGAACCCTCCTTGGCCATACTAGACCCAGCGGGAGAACCGCTTTTTGATCCGGATGCACTTCACCATCCCAGATCCGCTGAATGGCTCCCCTCTGAGCATGTTGCCAAATACTTGGAGGCGAGAGTTCGCCAACCTCTTAGTAAAGAGGCTAGAAACAAGTTACGGGCTGAATGCCCCAGGCCAATTGTTCCCAATAAGGTCTGTGAGACCCCTCTGGTGGACCCAAAAATGTCCCAGTATTTAACTAAGTCAGGATGGAATCCCCGCAGAGGGCTTGAATCTGCTCTAAAAGCCTGCCAAGACAAGGTCTTAGATATTTTGGGCCCCCTGACTAAAATATTTGAGTTGGCTGAGGCCGCTAAAGCTCAAAACACGCTGGTTGACCCAGAAGAGCTACGAGGGTGGGTCCAGCGTGCAGTATGTATAACTGGAAATATCAATACGTCCCTCTCTATCGAGAGACGTAAGGCCATATTGTTTAAAATTGAGCTGAAACTCTCAAATTTGGCATTAACGGAAGCAGGCAAGGATGCCCAAGGCCTCCTTTTTGGAGATTCTTTTATAAAAGATCTCTCCCGTTTTGTTGGGGCCTTTACAGCCTTGGATAAGGCTCAAACGTCTATGAGACGCGTTTTTCAAGGTCGGGTCTCCACCAGGGCCGGCAGCTCTAGGGGCCGCCTGTCCGGCCGTTCATCGTTCCAGACCCGTGGTTCGGGTCGAGGCTCCTTCATGTACCGCAACTCCAATCAGGAATCCAGGCAGCCGTCTACCTTCTTCCCCTCTCGTGGCCCGGCTTGGAGATCCAGAGGCTCCAGAGGTTTCCCAACTTCAAGACGTCCATTCGGTAAGTCTACCAACCCCATCCCTTTCTTCAGTTTCCTGTGTAGGGGGAAGACTCCGTCTTTTTTCCCACGTTTGGGCTACAACAACCTCGGACCCATGGGTTCTCTCTACTGTACTAGGTTTCCGAATAGAGCTAACCAGATCTCAGATCTACATTCCCCCTCCAGACCCGTACCATCTTCCTGCTTCAAAACTCCTCCTTTTGCACAAGGAATTATTGGCCCTATTCCGGAAGGGCGCCATAGAGCCGGCCCCATTTACCTCCATGGGAGTGCTAAGCAATATGTTTCTTGTGGCCAAAAAAGGGGGCCAAATGCGCCCTGTGATCAACCTCCGTCCACTAAACGCCTTCGTCCTTTACCGCCATTTCAAAATGGAGGGTATTCACCTCTTGAGAGACATGCTCCTTCACGGCGATTGGATGGTAAAGTTGGATCTGAAGGACGCCTACCTGACTGTACCAGTGTCCGAGGTTTCCAGGGACCTCCTTCAGTTCCGATGGGGCAAGGAGATATGGAGATTTACTTGTCTCCCATTCGGTCTTTCCTCAGCTCCTTGGGCCTTTACAAAATTATTGCGCCCGGTTGTCTCTTACCTTCGCAGTCGAGGGATCCGTCTCATCGTCTATCTCGACGATATCCTTCTTATGGCTCTGGATCGAACTACCCTTCTGACGCATTTGAGTTGGACAATGGACCTACTGTCCCGTCTGGGTTTCCTGCTCAACCTAGAGAAATCCTGTCTCTCTCCGGCCCAGGAGATGGAATTTTTGGGTTTTTCCATCAATTCCATTACAGAAACTCTGAGTCTCCCGTCTTCCAAGGTCCAGGCGATTCGCAAAGAGCTTTACCGGACTCTATCTCTCCCGCAGGTCTCCCTGCGTCAACTGGCCCGTGTCATCGGCCTCCTTTCGGCCTCTATCCAGGCAGTTTTTCCGGCTCCCCTGCAATACCGGGCCATGCAACGCCTCAAGAACTCTCATCTTCTGGCGGGCCTTTCGTATTCGGACCTGATCACCTTGGACGTGGCAACCAGGAACGAGTTGACTTGGTGGATTGGCAACCTGGAGGTCTGGAACGGCAAAGCGATTTTCGCCTCTCGTCCGGATTTTACTGTCGATTCGGATGCCAGCCTTCTGGGATGGGGAGCCTTCTGCGACGGAGTGACCACTGGAGGACGCTGGTCTGCAGAGGAATCTGCCTTACACATCAACGGCCTAGAGTTGCTCGCGGGCACCTTCGCGATTCGCAGTTTTGCGAATGGATTGACCGGAACCTGCATCAGACTACGGATGGACAACGTGTCGGCCGTCCGTTATGTCAACGCCATGGGAGGCACGCACTCATCGACCCTGTCCCGGCTGGCTCGGGATTTTTGGACCTTCTGCCTTTCCAGGGACATCACCGTAGTATCAGAGTACCTACCCGGTCTCCACAACACTCACGCGGACTGGAGTTCGCGTTTTCTTTCCGATTCCAGCGATTGGAAGCTAGACTCGACTGTGTTTGCTTCTATATCCTCCCTTTGGGGACCCTTTCATTTGGACCTTTTTGCATCCCGCTTGAATTCTCAGCTGCTCCGTTTCTACAGCTGGCGTCCAGATCCGGACGCGGAGGCAATAGACGCCCTGTTGCAAGACTGGTCGGGTCACCTGATGTATGCCTTCCCGCCATTTGCCCTTATTCCCCGTGTCCTGGCTCAGATTCGCCAACAGAGGGCCGAACTAGTCCTGATTGTCCCGTTCTGGACCACACAATCTTGGTTCCCTCAACTGTTAGAAGTCCTGGTTCAGTGCCCATTTCTTCTCCCAATGTTTCCGGATCTCTTGCTGGATCCTTTGGGTCTTCAACATCTTCTCATCCTGGAGGGATCTCTACAGCTCCTCGCCTGCAGGGTCTCGGGGGACCCTGGCAGGGCGCTGCAATTTCGGACTCAGCTAGACGTCTTTTGGAAGACGCATGGGCTCCCGGAACCAGACGGTCCTATCGTGCGGCCTGGAAATCTTGGGCTGACTGGTGCATGGCTAGGAACGTGGATCCCTTATCAGCTCCTGTGACGGAGATTTTGGAATTCCTCACATCTCTGTTTGACAAGGGTAGGGCTTATCGTACGATCAATTTGTATCGTTCGGCAATTTCGGCCTCTCATCTGGGTTTTAGTGGGGTTCCTGCGGGTCAACATCCCTTGGTGTGTCGTCTTCTTAGAGGCTCTCGCCTTTCGCGTCCTCCCAGGCCACGTTTTTCTTCTACCTGGGACGTTTCTTCTGTCCTTTCTCTTTTTTCCTCCTGGCCGCCCAATCCAGACCTTTCCTTGCGTCAGCTTTCCGCTAAATTGGTATCTCTCTTTTGTCTGGTCTCTTGTAAGAGAGTCTCTGATGTTAGGGCCTTGGACTACGACGCTCGTTCTTTTACTCCGGAAGGGGTGGTGTTTAATATCACCCGTCGCACCAAGACCAATATTCGATCAGTGTCTTACCCATGTTTCCCGGATTCTCCATCTCTATGCCCGGTCGCTTGTCTGAGAGAATATGAGTCCCGTACTTCTTCTCATCGTATCTCCTCCTGTTCTCACCTTTTCCTATCATATCGCCGTCCTTTTCAACCTGTCACCAGCGTCACCTTGGCCAGATGGGTCAAGTGGATTATGTCCCAAGCGGGAGTGGATACCGCGGTCTTCACCGCACATTCCACCAGGGGTGCTGCTGCAACTTCCATGGCAGTCGCCGGAGCACATTTGGAGGATATTATGCGTCTGGCGGACTGGTCCCGGGTGTCTACATTCCGTGAGTTCTATTTTCGGCCTTCTTATCATGCTTTTACTTCAGTTGTTTCCCAGCTTTAAACTCGCAATAGGAGCCTCCGTGTCATGTAATAAAATTGCATGATTTTCCTATTTTATGACGTAAAGTCATGATTTTATTAAGGACACGGAGGCGAGTATTGCCCCTCCCTTCCCTCCCTGATTTATGCGGTTGTCATTTTACTTCTGAGATTGATACCTTCATTATGCCATGTTTTTAGTCTCCTACTGTATTTGAATGTTTCCCTTGATGCAGAACATCTTGTTGATAACTTTGTCCTTCTTCCTTAAAAGGTCGATTACCCTTTGTTTTTTCTGTTTTTTCTTTCTCAGGATGAACTTCCCTATTACGCTACAACGACTGACGGCAGCGTCTACCTTTTCGTTTTCCAGCTCTGCGAATCCGGTTCCATGAGGATTTCGTCTTAAGTTTTCCTTTTCAGCTGGAACTTTTCTTCAAGTTGGGTTGTTCAGTTCTTCTGTTATGGAATCATCATCAAAGAAAGAGGATGAGTGTTCGGGGTCCAGACCTATTATACTGGATCATAGGGGAGGGTTCTGTTGCCATGGCAACTTGTTTGACTTGTATTTTTTCTTTGCTGCTGTTAAATCTAGTAAAGAAAGAGATAGCAATACTCGCCTCCGTGTCCTTAATAAAATCATGACTTTACGTCATAAAATAGGAAAATCATGCAATTATATGCCGTTTGGACTGTGTAACGCTCCAGGAACGTTCCAGAGGCTGATGGAACGTTGTTTAGGCCATAGGAATTTTGAGACTGTACTATTATACCTGGATGACGTCATTATATACTCCAAGATGTATGAGGACCATTTAAAGCACCTGGGTGAAGTGTTTCAAGTTCTTACTAAATATGGCCTCAAAATCAAGCCATCCAAGTGCCACCTGCTGAAACCAGCGGTCAAATACCTAGGGCACGTTATCAGTGCCGAAGGAGTACAGCCTGATCCTGATAAACTTGCTGCTGTCCGCAACTGGCCTACTCCTACCACCGTGAAAGAGGTTGGAAGCTTTCTCAGTTTTGCAGGGTATTACAGGCGTTTCATCCCGCATTTCGCACAAATTGCTGATCCCATCCAGGAACTCCTGAGGGGGCATCCAAAGAAGAGCCCAAAAACTCCTATTCCTGTTGAATGGAATGAAGAACGGGAAATTGCCTTTCAACCCCTAAAGAAGAAGCTGACCGAACCCCCTGTCCTGGGTTACCCAGATTATCAGAAGCCGTTCCACCTCTACACAGATGCCAGTAAAAGAGGCCTGGGGGCCGTGTTGGCTCAAGTGCAAGATAACAAAGAGAGGGTAATTGCCTACGCCAGCAGATCTCTAAAGGGAGCTGAAAAGAACGACCAGAACTACAGTTCCTTCAAGCTGGAGTTTCTTGCCTTAGTGTGGGCTGTGACCGAAAAGTTTAAAGACTATCTCGCTGCCACACTATTTGTTGCCTTCACGGACAATAACCCCCTGGCGCATCTGACTACAGCCAAACTAGGGGCACTGGAGCAAAGATGGGCCTCCTGCCTTGCCAACTATGACTTCACTGTGAAATATCGGGCAGGCCGCTCCAACGATAACGCTGATTCCCTGTCGCGGCTTCCCACTACTGAAGCCCCAGATGAACCAAAGGATGCCTGGGAAGAAGTGGAAATGCCAGCGTTCTACAATAAATTTGCCCAGCAGGATAATATCCGTACTGAAAACCTCCCTGCTGCTGATCCTCCCTCAACAGACATTCTGGAGTCCAGAGGCGACCAAGAAAGGTGGATTAAGCTCCAGTCCGAAAGTAGAGTGCTCGGTGAACTGCTCGACTTCCTTACCAGTGGGAAAATCCCTGAGAGAATCCGCAGGAAGAGTGCAGACCCAGAACTAGTGAGACTGTGGAGACATCGCCACCAACTATTCCTTCAAAGAGGCCTGTTGCTCAGAAGGAGTATATATATCAAATTCTTATACCATGTCGAGATGCCAGCCTGGTGCTGGATATGTACCACAACCAGTCCGGACACTTCGGCGTGCAGAAGACTGAGGCCACTCTTCGCAGAAGATTCTATTGGATTGGGATGAGAGAGGTTATTGAGAAATGGTGCAGAGAATGCACTGCCTGTGCTGTAGGGCGAACTGAACGCCATGACCAGAGGGCGCCTCTCCATCCTATCGTAAGTAAAACTCCTTTAGAACTTGCTGCTATTGACCATGTGAAGTTGGAGCCGAGTCGCTCAGGGTATACGTATGCCATTACTATTATTGATCACTTCACTAAGTTTGTCGTAGCAGTGCCTGTGAAAGACCTGACAGCTAAGACTACAGCAGAGGCGTTCTGGAAGCATTTCCTGCTGCTCTATGGCTGCCCAGAAAGGATCCTCACCGACCAAGGGTCTGCGTTTGAGTCACAGCTGTTTCAAGAGATGTGCCTGCTGCATAATTGCCAGAAAGTCCGGACCACCGCCTATCATCCGCAAGGTAACAGACTCTGTGAAAAGATAAATAAAACTCTCATTGAAATGCTGAGAGAAGTACCCCCTGAGACGAGGGGTGATTGGCCTACTCTGTTGCCACCGCTCATGTATACTTACAACAACACCATTCATTGTTCCACCGGCTACACCCCGTTCTATTTGATGTTTGGCCGACAAGGGAGGTTGCCTGCGGATCAATCCCTGGGTGTGCAAGTGCCGGATGTGATTAACCCACTGCCGAGGACTGATTGGGTAGTGGAGCACCAAAGACGTCTCCTCAATGCTAAGGAGATCGTTCAGGAACGCATGGAGAATGCTCGGGAACGACAACAGACTATGACCAGGCTGCCCATGCGGAACCCCTAGCTCTAGGAGACAAGGTATGGTTGAAAAACAACCACCGAACCAGCAAGTTGGACAGTAAATGGGAAAGGATTCCCTATATTATTTCTGCCTAATGCTGAAGCACATATTTATCAAGTCTCCAGAGAAGGTAAAGGTTCTCAAATTGTTCATAGGAATCGTTTAAAGCCTTGTATAGAAGGAGAACCGGCGGCAGAGGATATGGAGCCGGAGTCTCCTGAACCGGAATTGCCAGCTCCACCTATGGACCCCATGCAGGCTGTGGAGAATTTACTCTATGACAAGGAACCGCTCCATTGGTTTCTCACACCCTGGTTGAACTTGATGGTCCCAGCTCCAGTTCCTGTTAGCCCTCAGCCTCAGGACACCTTGCCCCAGAGAGCTCCTGAAGTAACTCCAGAGGCGGTGGGCTCCTCTGACCTTCCTGAGTCCAGGCAGGAAGAACCCCTGCCAGTAAGGAGGTCCACCCGTTCTACCAGGGGTCACCCGCCTGTGAGGTTTGGAGACTACATTATGGGCCCAGGTAGCCCCTCACGGGAAACCCCTGTTTAAACCCTTTGCAAGCCTGGGTACGGACTCATGTTTATCCTTTAAGCCTCCAAGGACTTATGTTTGTTTGCATTTTCTATGGACTACTACCGTTTTATTATGGACAGTTTGCACTTCTACTTTTATAATGGACTAATCCTGGTATCCTTGATACGCTGCACCAGGTCAGCGCCCCTGTTCCCTTACATTATCCTGAGAGAAGAGAACGACGCCCCTTTTCACCACACCATTCAGTGACGCTGTCTGTCATATTTATATTGCTAATGTGGTGATTGTTGTGCATGCCTGTTCTCATTTTGTCTTTCAGGCTGCGTTTTCCAGTTGGGCGGACCCCTTCATGTTGAGCCGAGGACGGGCAACGTCATAGCGTGGGGGTATGTAGTGTCCCACTAGGTGAAGGTGGGCACTACACAAGGGTTAATGTGTTTATTGCATTTACTGTCATGTGTTGTATTTCCCTGTGTTATCTGGGTGCCAGGCCTGTCAGGGTGCAGTTTAGCCTCCCAGACGTTAGGGGGAGCTAGAGAGCCCTAGTTATATATAGGAAGGCCTAGACAGGGGAGGGCAGTGTATTCCAGGGGACTAGAGGAGTCACCTAGTCAGCCTAAAGCTCCTGAGGCTAAGCTTAGCTCAGATGAGACACCCCAGTAGTAGGAGAGCACCTCCTGGGAGAAACCTGCAGCCACCTTCCCACTCAAGCAGAGAAGCCAGCTAGGAAACAAAGGTATTGTAACCTAAAGCAAGTGCCAATACTGGAGGAAGAATTATATATACCAAGGATTCAAGCCAGCAATTAGGCATCCGGGCCTTGGGATAGCTGTGGGGATAGAGCAGCATTGTACTGCAAAGCATTAACTGTTTACCCTCCAAGTATCTTGCAAGATTGAAACCTGCTGTGCTATCAAGTAAACCTGCTGTGCATTTTGTACTGTAAAAGGACTGCATTATACACCACTGCAACTGCTTGTATAAAGTTGGACTGTTTTCTAAAAGTAAAGCTACGTTTGGTTTACCAACGGTGTACTCTATTAATCCTCCTGCAAACCGGTGTGCCACCGTTACAGGCACTGGCGTCACGATCCTTAAAGGGACCTTGCCTAAGGCACTAAAAATACCTGCAACATCCAGGGCACCTCACACACCATCAGGCCTGGTCCCTATTTACCAAGTGTGCCCCAGAGGAACTTGTGTCTACCTCTCCTTCACTGCCGCATGCCTGCCCAGGGTTCTCCTCAAAAAAGTGAGTAACCCTCGATTGCCCATAACCGTGACCTCACTATCGCTATACCCTGCAGGTCTGGCGTGCTGCACATGTAACAAAGAGCAGACTGTCCGGAAGTGGCTGATCCTCTCATAGTCTAAATGCACCTCTAGTCTGACTTGGACCCGGTCTCAGACTTCTCACATTTTATGACTAGTTCTGTAGAATATTCATAGTCTAAATGCACCATTACCTCTTGCACACAAATGTATTTTCTTTCTGTGTCAGTTATTTTTTATTTTTTTTGCGGATTGTATGCAGAACCATTCACTTCAATGGGTCCCCCAAAAAAACGGAAGTTACTACGTGTGCATTCCGTTTCTGTATGTCCGTATTTCTGTTCCGCAAAAAATGATTGTCCACATTAGGGACACAGATAGTACTGTTCTATTAGGGGCCAGCTGTTCCGTTCTGCAAAATACAGAATGCACACGGACGTCATCCGTATTTTTTGCGGATCTATTTTTTGCGGACCGCAAAATACATACGGTCGTGTGCAAGAGGCTTTAGTCTGACTTGGACCCGATCTCTGACTTCTCACATTTTATGAATAGTTCGGTAGCATATTAAACTGAAAATCTGTTATACTACACACAGAAACTAATATTTTATAGCTCAAGTGTGAAATGTCCTCCCAGTGTCCACATCATTGACATTTTATTCCATATTTCTCTCTTAGTAACAACCACAAGTCAGAAGAAGATTCTTATGTGTATACTTTCTGTGATAACAATTATATTAATCTTCACCATGATCAGGTAAGTGACATCTGAAAAACCAGAGCAATCGCTTCACTGTTAATATTAATACAAATGCTACAGTTATATATGTATAAGAATGTAACCACTATAATACTGCCTCCTATGTACAAGAATATAACTACTATAATACTGCCTCCTATGTACAAGAATATAACTGCTATAATACTGCCTCCTATGTACAAGAATATAACTGCTATAATACTGCCTCCTATGTACAAGAATATAACTACTATAATACTGCCTCCTATGTACAAGAATATAACTACTATAATACTGCTCCTATGTACAAGAATATAACTACTATAATACTGCCTCCTATGTACAAGAATATAACTACTATAATACTGCCTCCTATGTACAAGAATAGAACTACTATAATACTGCCTCCTATGTACAAGAATATAACTACTATAATACTGCCTCCTATGTACAGGAATATAACTACTATAATACTGCCTCCTATGTACAGAGAATATAACTACTATATACTGCTCCTATGTACAAGAATATAACTGCTATAATACTGCTCCTATTGCAAGAATATAACTACTATAATACTGCCTCCTATGTACAAGAATATAACTACTATAATACTGCCTCCTATGTACAAGAATATAACTACTATAAATACTGACTCCTATGTAACAAGAATATAACTACTATAATACTGCTCCTATGTACAAGAATATAACTACTATAATACTGCTCCTATGTACAGATATAACTACTATAATAACTGCTCCTATGTGCAAGAATATAACTACTATAATACTGCTCCTATGTACAAGAATATAACTACTATAATACGGCTCCTATGTACAAGTATATAACTACTATAATACTGACTCCTATGTACAAGAATATAACTACTATAATACTGACTCCATGTACAAGAATATACTACTATAATACTGCCTCCTATGTACAAGAAATATAACTACTATAATACTGCCTCCTATGTACAAGAATATAACTACTATAATACTGCTCCTATGTACAAGAATATAACTACTATAATACTGCTCCTATGTACAAGAATATAACTACTATAATACTGCTCCTATGTACAAGAATATAACTACTATAATACTGCTCCTATGTACAAGAATATAACTACTATAATACTGCTCTATGTGCAAGAATAGAACTACTATAATACTGCTCCTATGTACAATAATATAAACTACTATAATACTGCCTCCTATGTACAAGAATAAACTACTATAATACTGCCTCCTATGTACAAGAATATAACTACTATAATACTGCTCATATGTACAAGAATATAACTACTATAATACTGCTCCTATGTACAAGATATAACTACTATAATACTGCTCCTATGTACAAGTAATATAACTACTATAATACTGCCTCCTATGTACAATAATATAACTACTATAATACTGCCTCCTATGTACAAGAATATAACTACTATAATACTGCTCCTATGTACAAGAATATAACTACTATAATACTGCTCCTATGTACAAGAATATAACTACTATAATACTGCTCCTATGTACAAGAATATAACTACTAATACTGCTCCTATGTACAAGAATATAACTACTATAATACTGCTCCTATGTACAAGAATATAACTACTATAATACTGCTCCTATGTACAAGAATATAACTACTATAATACTGCTCCTATGTACAAATATAACTACTATAATACTGCTCCTATGTACAAGAATATAACTACTATAATACTGCTCCTATGTACAAGAATATAACTACTAATACTGCTCCTATGTACAAGAATATAACTACTATAATACTGCTCCTATGTACAAGAATATAACTACTATAATACTGCTCCTATGTACAAGAATATAACTACTATAATACTGCTCCTATGTACAAGAATATAACTACTATAATACTGCTCCTATGTACAAGAATATAACTACTATAATACTCTCCTATGTACAAGAATATAACTACTATAATACTGCTCCTATGTACAAGAATATAACTACTATAATACTGCTCCTATGTACAAGAATATAACTACTATAATACTGCTCCTATGTACAAGAATATAACTACTATAATACTGCTCCTATGTACAAGAATATAACTACTATAATACTGTTCCTATGTACAAGAATATAACTACTATAATACTGCTATGTACAAGAATATAACTACTATAATACTGCTCCTATGTACAAGAATATAACTACTATAATACTGCTCCTATGTACAAGAATATAACTACTATAATACTGCTCCTATGTACAAGAATATAACTACTATAATACTGCTCCTATGTACAAGAATATAACTACTATAATACTGCTCCTATGTACAAGAATATACTACTATAATACTGCTCCTATGTACAGAATATACTATAATACTGCTCCTATGTACAAGAATATAACTACTATATACTGCTCCTATTACAAGAATATAACGACTATAATACTGCTCCCTATGTACAAGAATATAACTACTATAATACCGGCTCCTATGTACAAGAATAGAACTATATAATACGCCTCCTATATACAGAATATAACTACTAGAATACTGACTGCTCCTAGGGACAAGAATATAACTACTATAATACTGCTCCTATGTACAAGAATATAACTACTATAATACGGCTCTCTATGTACAAGAAGTATAACTGACTATAATACGTGCCTCCTATGTAGCAAGAGATATAACTACTATAATACTGCTCCTATGTACAAGAATAGAACTACTATAATACTGCCTCCTATGTACATAGAGTATAACTACTTATAATACTACGCCGTCCTATGTTACAAAGAATATAACTTACTATAATACTGCCTCCTATGTACAAGATATGAACTACTATAAGACTGCTCCCTATGTACAAGAATAATAACTACTATAATACTGCTACCTATGTACAAGAATATAACTACTATAAAGACTGCCTGCCTATGGGACAAGGAATTATAACTACTATAACTACGGCTCCTATGTACAAGAATATACTACTATAATACTGCCGTCCGATGTACAAGAATATACTACTATAATACTGCCTCCTATGTAACAAGAATATAACTACTATAATACTGTCGCCTATGGACAAAGAATATAACTAGCTATAATACTGCCGTACTATGTACCAGAATAGTAACTACTATAATTACTGCTCCTATGTACAAGACTATACTACCTATAATACGGCCATCCTATGTAACAAGAATATAACTACTATAATATGACCGGCTCTCTATGTACCAAGAATAGAACTACTAGTAATACTGCTCCTGTGTACAGATATAACTCTATAATACTGCCCTCTTTGTAAAGAATATACTACTATAATGGGCTGCTCCTATGTACAAGAATATAACTACTATATCTACCTGCCTCCTATGTACAAGAATATAACTACTATAATACTGCTCCTATGACAAATTCTACTATAAATACTACTGCTCATATGTACAAGAAATATACTACTACTATAATACTGGCTCCTTGTACAAAATATAAAAAAAAAAAAAAAAAAAAAACTACTATAATACTGCTCCTATGTCAAGCTATAACTACTATCATACTGCCGTCCTATGTACAAGAATATAACTACTATATACTGATTTCCTATGTAAAAGAATATAACTACTATAATACTGCTCCTATGTACAAGAATATAACTACTATAATACGGCTCCTATGTACAAGAATATAACTACTATAATACTGCTCCTATGTACAAGAATATAACTACTATATACTGCGCCTATGTACCAAGAATAATAACTACTATAATACTGCCCCTATGTACAAGAATATAACTACTATAATTACTGCGCCTATGTACAAGAAGATAACCTACTATAATACTGCCTCCTATGTACAAGAAGATAACTACTATATACGGCATCCTATGTACAAGAATATAACTACTATAATACGGCGCCGATGGACAAAAAGTATAACTGCTATATACTTGCCTCCAATATGTACAGAATATAACTACTATAATACTGCTCCCTATGTACAAGAATATAACTACTATAATACTGCCTCTATGTACAAAGAGTAGACTACTATATACTGCAGCCTATGTACAAGAATCATAACTACTATAAGAACTGGCCTCCTATGTAACAAGAATATAACTACTATAATACTGCCCCTATGTACAAGAATATAACTACTATAAATACTGCCTCCTCATGTACAAGAAATATAACGACTATAATACTGCCTCCTATGTACAAGAATATACTACTATAATACTGCTTCCTAGGTACAAAAGAGTATAACTACTATAATACTCTCCATGTCAAGAATTAACTATTATACTGCCCTATATAACTACTATAATACTGCTCCTATGTACAAGATAAATACTATAATACTGCTCCTATGTACAAGTATAACTACTATAATACTGCTCCTATGTACAAGAATATAACTACTATAATACTGCTCCTATGTACAAGAATATAACTACTATAATACTGCTCCTATGTACAAGAATATAACTACTATAATACTGCTCCTATGTACAAGAATATAACTACTATAATACTGCTCCTATGTACAAGAATATAACTACTATAATACTGCTCCTATGTACAAGAATATAACTACTATAATACTGCCTATGTACAAGAATATAACTACTATAATACTGCTCCTATGTACAAGAATATAACTACTATAATACTGCTCCTATGTACAAGAATATAACTACTATAATACTGCTCCTATGTACAAGAATATAACTACTATAATACTGCTCCTATGTACAAGAATATAACTACTATAATACTGCTCCTATGTACAAGAATATAACTACTATAATACTGCCCCCTAGTACAAGAATATACTACTTATATACTGCTCCTATGCTACAAGAATATAACTACTATAACTACTGGCCTCCTATGTACAGAATATAACTACTATAATACTGCTCCTATGTACAAGAATATAACTACTATAATACTGCTCTATGTACAAATATAACTGCTCTAATACCTGCCTCCTATGCATTACAATACTATAACTACTATAATACTGCTCCTATGTACAAGAATAGAACTACTATAATACTGCTCCTATGTACAAGAGTATAACTACTATAATCCTGCTCCTATGTACAAGAATATAACTACTATAATACTGCCTCCTCTGTCAAGAATATAACTACTATAATACTGCCCCTCTGTACAAGAATATAACTACTATAATACTGCTCCTATGTACAAGAATATAACTACTATATACTGCTCTATGTACAAGACTAATACTAATACGTCCTCTACAAGAATATAACTACTATAATACTGCTCCGATGTACAAGAATATAACTACTATAATACTGCTCCTATGTACAAGAATATAACTACTATAATACTGCCTCCAATGTACAAGAATATAACTACTATAATACTGCTCCTATGTACAAGAATATAACTACTATAATACTGCTCCTATGTACAGGAATATAAGTATTTCTACCTAGCTGCTCAGCAGTCGGCAATGAGCTGGAATTGTTCCAGCTGTCTCAGTCACAGAGGGCAGCACTGTGGGGCCTGGGCTCAGCTTCTCTACATACATACACACTACTCAGAGGCACGGGTCAAGTAGTCAAGCAGCTCAATAGAGATCATGGTTTGCTACGCGATCCTTCGTCAGTCATGCCTGCAGACCTGATTCCTTTATCGGTTAGACCGACAGCAAGACACATCCCCCCAGGATGGGGCTCACTGAGAGACTTCACAACAAAGGATTTCCTGGAGAATGCCTTAGGCAAACTACCAGAGGATCACACTCTCAAAACTGTCATGAAGTCGCGCAATTTTCTAGACTTAGCAGATTTTGGGTCAGTTGGGAAGGCCTTAGTGGATAAAAAAGCTCATGATCTGGACCAAACTTGGTTCGAGAAGATTGTTTCCTCTAGGTCAACACATAAGAGATTGATCTCATTACTATATATAGCACTGAACACACCAGGACCCAATGCTCGCCCTCAGTTCCTGAACACATGGGAATCAGAGTTGAACAGAACCTTCTCTGAAACAGATATCCTCCGGATATACGCACACTCTCATGGCTTCTCCCGGTGCGTCAAGGTGCAAGAGCACTCCTATAAGGTCCTAACCCAGTGGTACATGACGCCCAAGCAAATGTTCTCAAAGGGGCTGTGCCCTACTGACCGTTGTTGGAGGTGCAACTCGGAAGAAGGTAGCCTCTCACACATTTTATGGTATTGTTCAGGGATAAGACCATTTTGGGATGGTATCTCTACTGCTCTGAAATCGATTCTCCATACCGATATATCATTAACACCTGAGCTGGTCCTTTTGTGGCTGCCTACTAAGGCGCTTACCCCATCTAGAGGCTGTCTTGCCACTCAACTAATTCAAGCAGCAAGGCTGCTAATTCCTCAGAGATGGCTCAGTACCGAACCCCCTACCATATCTCACTGGATACACAAGGTTGACCTCATCCAACGCCTGGAAGAGTTAGCCAGCTGGGAGTCCAGGACTCATGAGAAGCACGCTAAGATGTGGAGGCCATGGTTGCAATTTAGGGAGTCAACACTGTTAACAATCTCATAAAGGTCTATTGACCCGGTCATATCTTATTGCATTGCATACCTGACTACCTATCACAGAATGCTTTATCTCCATGAATAACTAGAGATCTATTGTTCGTCGTTATTCTGGTTTCATGTTTTATGTTCGTGAGGCCAGTTGCCTCAAAATGTCAGAGGTCCTTGCAGACCCTACACAAGTAGTACTTGCACTTACTAAAATCTTAACCAAGGGTGGTATTACAACACTGCAATATGTGTATTACCTGTGCACCTACTAAGTGCCTTGACTACGCTATTCCTATGTGTGAAAAGAGGTTTTATGATATGATAACATCTGTAACACAGGCTTTATAATGTAAAATGAGGTGCCTTCCCCCAGATATGGTGTTATACAATGCCTATCTTTATACTATTGTGTATGGAACGTCAACTTTGTATTTTTGATCTTGACCTTTCTCAATAAAAAGACGATTGATAAGGAATATAAGTATTTCATTGTATAAGATGCAGTATGTATGGGACAACACATCATCTAAAGAGAAGTAATGACTCTGCTGTTTCACCGTTTAGGGGACATATGGACATTAGGGACTGGCGCACAATCGCTATATTTTCCTGCAATCAAAATGGGTGAGTACGTTTGTATATAAATTCTTGCACTGCTAGCATTGTTCTTACATCATGCTTTACACTGCAGCTGTGCTTGTTCAGAATGTCTGCTTTGCACAAGATGATGAGCTGGGGATTGTATTTTACAATCACTGAAGACCATAATTTTACAGTTTGAACCTTTGTGGTTCTTGTGATTTCTGATATTTGGGGAGGGGGGGGGGGGGGCAGGCCACAATTTTGTTATTTCCTTCCATTCTCAAAATGTCTTATTTTTGTGTCACAGGGAAAACAAATCATTGATCTCCAGACACCGGCAGAAACCTATGATTGACAGGTGAGATGATGACTACTTCTAAGGTTGCATTCACAGGACTGTATATATTTTGTGGATCAGCAAAAAATATGGATGACAGCTGTGTGACGTCTGCGTTGCGTCCGTCTTTTTTTGCGGATCCATTATAACAATGCTATTCCCGTCTGCAAAAAAGACAAGAACGGACCATGTTCTATCTTGTTTTCCAGAACTGCAGCACAGGTATACGGATGCGCACAGCGCGCGGTGTGATGTCCACATTTTTTGCTGACCCATTAAAATAAATAGGTTTACATCTAATCCGCAAAACCTGCGGATCAGATGCGGACCAAAAATATGGTCATGTGACTGAGGCCGATCTGCGTGGATGTAGAGTTATAGCAGCTCTCTGTCTGCTCCCTGCACTCATCTGTATGAGACATGCAGGAAGACAACAGAAAGTGACAGCCAGGAGAACACGAAAGCCAATGGAGGAGCAGAAATTAAGAGAAACATCACCACAAGGTGGCGCTGTAACTAAAACTAATCACGGAAGCCCACATTTTAGGCCAATGCTGGTCTCGTCCTTAATTAGAAACATAAAAGTGGGAGCGTATATATACTGTATATATATTTATACACATACTGTACATTTCTCTTTTCTACATAAATATGACATAATTCATTTTGTTTATGGATGTAAATGTTCACAAGTTTAAAAGCCATATCTAACCAGTAGGTGGCGCTGGTGGACATGATCCTGTGATAATATTTGTGGCAATAGGTGGCGCTGGTGTACATGATCCTGTGATATTATTTCCAGCAGTAGGTGGCGCTGGTGTACATGATCCTGTGATATTATTTCCAGCAGTAGGTGGCGCTGGTGTACATGATCCTGTGATATTACATCCAGCAGTAGGTGGCGCTGGTGGACATGATCCTGTGATAATATTTGTGGCAATAGGTGGCGCTGGTGTACATGATCCTGTGATATTATTTCCAGCAGTAGGTGGCGCTGGTGTACATGATCCTGTGATATTATTTCCAGCAGTAGGTGGCGCTGGTGTACATGATCCTGTGATATTACATCCAGCAGTAGGTGGCGCTGGTGTACATGATCCTGTGATATTACATCCAGCAGTAGGTGGCGCTGGTGTACATGATCCTGTGATATTATTTCCAGCAGTAGGTGGCGCTGGTGTACATGATCCTGTTATATTATTTCCAGCAGTAGGTGGCGCTGGTGTACATGATCCTGTGATATTACATCCAGCAGTAGGTGGCGCTGGTGTACATGATCCTGTTATATTATTTCCAGCAGTAGGTGGCGCTGGTGTACATGATCCTGTGATAGTATTTCCAGCAGTAGGTGGCGCTGGTGTACATGATCCTGTTATATTATATTCAGCAGTAGGTGGCTCTGGTGTACATGATCCTGTGATAGTATTTCCAGCAGTAGGTGGCGCTGGTGTACATGATCCTGTGATATTACATCCAGCAGTAGGTGGCGCTGGTGTACATGATCCTGTTATATTATTTCCAGCAGTAGGTGGCGCTGGTGTACATGATCCTGTGATAGTATTTCCAGCAGTAGGTGGCGCTGGTGTACATGATCCTGTTATATTATATTCAGCAGTAGGTGGCTCTGGTGTACATGATCCTGTTATATTATATTCAGCAGTAGGTGGCCGTCCATAGAGTTACAGGGCGGGGGAATATGGGGTCACTTCTGATGAATTTACTGCTCATTGGGGGTGATTTCGGAGACTGTCTATGGACAGATAATTGGTTTGAGTTACAGAGATAATTATTTGGGGCGTTAAAGTCTTATATCCGATAAATCTCTGTCTTTTTGAGAACTTCACTTCTGTTGTTTGCTGAGTTTACGATGTGATCGATCGGAGGGACGGTAATTTAATTAAAGAGAAGGTTCTGCTGTTTGTTGGGTTATCGTCTTTTTTTTTTCCAGCTTTTTTCTTGTTTCCAATGGTTCTTTACTGAACCCATCCCTAATAAACGACTCCAAAGCTGGTGACTTTCAAAGCGCGTCACTTTCGCTATTAGAGGCAGACAAAATCCCCACACCAATACCAAGGCTAAAAGACTGTCCATGCCCAGACAGTCTCCGAAATCACCCCTCCCCCCAGTGAGCAATAAATTCATGAGAAGTGACCCCATATTCCCCCGCCCTGTAACTCTATAGAAAGATCCATTCAGCTCACTGCTGACATCTTGTGGCTGAACAGCTTCACTACATGGTCGATACCGACCTATAAAAAAGGGAAATTAATTCTTACCCTTCCAGTAAGCACCAGCGCCACCTACTGCTGGAAATAATATCACAGGATCATGTACACCAGCGCCACCTACTGCTGGAAATAATATCACAGGATCATGTACACCAGCGCCACTACTGCTGGAAATAATATCACAGGATCATGTACACCAGCGCCACCTACTGCTGGAAATAATATCACAGGATCATGTACACCAGCGCCACCTACTGCTGGAAAAAATATCACAGGATCATGTACACCAGCGCCACCTACTGCAGGAAAAAATATCATAGGATCATGTACACCAGCGCCACCTACTGCTGGAAATAATATCACAGGATCATGTACACCAGCGCCACCTACTGCTGGAAATAATATCACAGGATCATGTACACCAGCGCCACCTACTGCCACAAATAATATCACAGGATCATGTACACCAGCACCACCTACTGCTGGAAATAATATCACAGGATCATGTACACCAGCGCCATCTACTGCTGGAAATAATATCTCAGGATTATGTACACCAGCGCCACCTACTGCTGGAAATAATATCACAGGATCATGTACACCAGCGCCACCTACTGCCACAAATAATATCACAGGATAATGTACACAAGCGCCACCTACTGGTTAGATATGGCTTTTACAGTTAGGCTAGGTCTACACGACGACATTTGTTGCGCGACAAAAAGTTGCGCGACAGATAGGGCACGACATTTGTCGCGCGACATTTTGTTGCACTAATGTCGCGCGACAATTGTTATAATGGCAGTCTATGGTGTCGCACTGCAACATGCGACATGTTGCGACTGCGACGCGACAGTCGCAGAAAAATCCATCTCGAATGGATTTTCTGCGACTGTCGCGTCGCAGTCGCAGCATGTCGCATGTTGCAGTGCGACACCATAGACTGCCATTATAAAAATTGTCGCGCGACATTAGTGCAACAAAATGTCGCGCGACAAATGTCGTCGTGTAGACCTAGCCTAACATCCATTAATCTGCAGGCCAGCAGAAGAGATCTGAAAGACAAGCACAAGCCGTGGCCTGCAGTAGGGAGTGAGCCTGAGGCATCTGGCACCCGGTCTCGGAGCGCAGTTTTAACATGTAGACCGATCAAATACAATGAAATAATACTGCTGATGTCTTCTTTGCTTCCAGGATGCTGTACGAGAGACCAGAAGCCCTGAAGCCTCCGTAAGTTATTCCAAGGTGCTTAGAGCAGTGGCGTACATAGAGAAGTAAGGGCCCCATAGCAAGGATCAAACCAGGAAGCCCACACACAGGACAGAACGATTTACACCTAAACTCCTTTCAATGACCGTTAAACCATTTTTTCCACTGCCTTATTTGCTAAAAGTTGTTCCTTTAGAAGGTAAAGTCCTGACCGAGTTTTCACCTCCAGTAGAAGAGAAGATAATGACAACAAAGACTAGGTCCCCTGTTGCATTTGGGCCCCGTAGCAGTTGGATGGTCTGCCGCTATGGTAGTTACACCCCTGCCTGATAATCATAGTAATTGATTTCAGTGGGAACAGTGGATACAGACATAAAAGGTTCATACAGGTCCCATAGGGGCAACAGGCTTAGTGGGTACAGTCCTTACAGTCGGCATCAGAAGAAGTAGAATTTAGTGCAGGTTCCTGTCCTAAGAGATCGCCTTGTCGTTGGTGGACAGGCACAAATACGTAATTTGCCAAGAATTTGCAAAGAATCTCACATTTACGGCTCGTGTACACGATCGTTGCCGGCCAGTGCCCGTATTGCAGCTTGCAAGCAGTAGGTCCGCAATATATAGGCACCGGCTGTTTGTGCACCTCATCACGGATGTGGACCCATTTACTAGAATCTGCGGAGTGCTTCTGTGGTTTTCTGTCCGTGCCTCCATGTTCTATTTTTTTGTGCTGCGGACGGATCAAGGTTCCATTCAAGTTGAATCCGCATGGATGGTGCCAGTGCATTGGGGACTGAAATTTGTGGTCCCCAATGCACAGAACGGACGACATACGTTAGTTTGCCGGAGCCCTTATAACTGAGCTGTAGCATTAGTACCTTTTCTCTAGTGAGTATGGCTATTGTATTTACTTTATTATTTGTCTTTGTTATTACATTATTCTATCAAAAAATTATAATGCAAAGCAGAAAAAAACATTAAAATCTTCAAAAGATGAAACAATGCGGCCCTCACCCCAAAGCCGGCGTATTTCATGGATTTATGAACAAAGTAAGGATTTTATGGTGAGCGACGCATTGTTTCATCTTTTGATGATTGGACTGTGAAGTATTTGAACCAGAGCACCACTTATCCACTGCTTGTGGGCCCTGAGCAAGCTCCATAGAGTTCAATGGTATCGCAGTGATCTGAGCAGAGGAAGGTAGTGCCGACACATGTCATTTATTGAACAAAAAACATTTAAAATTTGACATTTTTAGGATGAAACAATTTGGTGCTACATATTATTTCTAGATAACAGTTTGGCTGCATTTCCCATGAAAATGTAAAACTTGTGGTTGAAAATGGAAGAGGGAGCAATTGTCTAGAGAGCGAGATCTCCGGGCTTTATAACTTGTGGAAGACACGGCCAAACGCAAACTGGAATAACACTTTCATCTCCTTGGAAAAAAAGACACACTGGGTGTAATGATTAATGCTCTTCTCTCTTCCAGACGGACAGATGTTCTCTCGGTGACTCCATGGCTAGCGCCGATTGTATGGAATAGACTCTTCAATATAGACATACTCAACGCACAATTCCACAAGAGAGGAGTTCACATTGGACTGACTGTGTTTGCTATTAGAAAGTAAGGAAATCCAGAAAATTCACACTCATTCTATATAGTATAACTACTATAATACTGCTCCTATGTACAGGAATATAACTACTATAATACTGCTCCTATGTACAGGGATATAACTACTATAATACTGCCTCCTATGTACAAGAATATAACTACTATAATACTGCCCCTATATACAAGAATATATCTACTATAATACTGCCTCTTATGTACAAGAATATAACTACTATAATACTGCTCCTATGTACAAGAATATAACTACTACAATACTGCCTCCTATGTACAAGAATATAACTACTATAATACTGCTCCTATGTACAAGAATATAACTACTATAATACTGTTCCTATGTACAAGAATATAACTGCTATAATACTGCTCCTATGTACAAGAATATAACTACTATAATACTGCCTCCTATGTACAAGAATATAACTGCTATAATACTGCCTCCTATGTACAAGAATATAACTACTATAATACTGCCTCCTATGTACAAGAGTATAACTGCTATAATACTGCTCCTATGTACAAGAATATAACTACTATAATACTGCCTCCTATGTACAAGAATATAACTACTATAATACGGCTCCTATGTACAAGAATATAACTACTATAATACTGCCCCTATGTACAAGAATATAACTACTATAATACTGCCTCCTATGTACAAGAATATAACTACTATAATACTTTTCTTCATAAACCACGTTTTCTGACCATTTTTTCTGTTCTCTTTTTTAGGTACACCAAGTTTATTGAACATTTTCTGGACACAGCTGAGAAGTTTTTCATGACTGGACACCGGGTCACTTATTATGTAATGACCGACCAGCCCACTGCCATCCCCAACATTACACTGGGTGAAATGAGAAATCTGGTTGTCCTGGAGGTCCCAGCCTACAAAAGATGGCAGGACATCACCATGAGAAGGATGCAGATCATTCGAGACTACATCAATGATCGGTTCATCAATGAGGTGGACTATCTGGTGTGTCTAGATGTGGACATGGTGTTCAAAGACCAGGTTGGGGTTGAGATCCTCAGTGATGTTTATGGTGTCATCCATCCGGGTTTTTTCACATCGTCTCGCAAGGAGTTCACCAATTAAAGGAGACCTCAATCTGCAGGTTACATCCCTGAAGACGAGGGCGATTTCTATTACACTGGGGCCCATTTTGGAGGCACAGTGGAAGAGATCTACAAGTTGACCAACCATTGCCACCACGCCATGCTGTCCGATAAAGCTATAAACATAGAAGCTCGTTGGCATGATGAAAGTTATCTCAACAGATATTTCCTGCATTACAAACCCACCAAGGTCCTGTCTCCAGAGTATTCCTGGAACTACTACTACGGAAACCCAGCCGTGGTGGAGAAGAAGAGATTTATTGATTTGCCTAAGGAATATGCCAAAGTACGTGACAACCCCTGACGCTCCACACAGCGGTTTGGAGGTTGAGGGTTTTTATGCAATATCTCTAATTCTTCCATAGTCCTCATCCTCCTGCATATTATCTTAGACCTCTTTGTTCTTGAGTTCTCGTATCTCGAGAATCTTCCATGTTACTCCTCATGGATGATACTTGAACCTGATTGTGTCTGTACAGATCTTGCTGCTATTCCTATGAAGCTTATTACAATGGCCATGCGATGACTTGTAAAATAGTTTCTGAATTGAGACATTGTATTTACTATATTGACATTCTTTTGTGAAATTTGTGTAATTTTTTATTTTTTTTGCATGGCCACTCGTAATTTTTGTAAGTGTGATGCTGAGATATCACCCACACCAAGGAGCCTGAGCCAAAAAAGGGGTAATCAGAGACTAAACAGTAACATTCAACTGGTTAAATATGGTCAGTTTACCTTTACAATTTGGCGCTGAAGGTCAGCTGCGATCCTAAGCATTCACCGCTGTCATTTAAGAATCTTCTAGCAAAATGTGACTGCAGCAACCAAGCTGAGCCAGCACTATGACTATGGTGGTAAATGTAGAGAATACACAGCCTTTTTAATGTCTTCTCACATCTTTAAGCACACTGCCCCCATGAGCACGGCAAGGGGAGGGTGTTACAAAATATGGATCCCAGCCATGTATCATCTTCATAAACTGCAATCAATAGCGATCGTGCTGTGGTCTAATGGACACTGGCTCCCTATAAATCACCAGCCCATCATTATGTTTGCTTCTTAAAGGTATAGGTCTAAAAAATCTGTTTACTTCCAGGACTGATGGGCTTATACAAGTTGATTAAAATATGCACAATGTACTGTAGTGATAAGCTCCTCCCTCTGGGCTGTCCTGTAGTGCTGTGATAATAAGCTCCTCCCTCTGTGCTGTGCTGTAGTGCTGTTATAATAAGCTCCTCCCTCTGGATTGTCCTGTAGTGCAGTGATAATAAGTAGTGTAGATCGATCACCAAAGTGCATGGGTGCTCTGGTGCACGGATCGAAGACCTCAGGATGCTCGAGTGCTCTACCGAGCACCCGAGCACAATGGAAGTCAATGGGAGAACCTGAGCATTAAACCAGGTACTCCCCGCTCTGAAGAGGGGAGGGTGTCTGGTTTAAAGGAAAAGGTCAGAAATTGATGGAAACACTAGTGAAATGGTTCGGGAACAGCATGGGGAGGATGTCTGGATCTATCTTGGACTCCCAGGTCGCTGCTGGGAACGATGTTGTCCGAGTAGTGCGCCACTTTTACAGACTGACAATAATACGTACAAAACCGAAGATGAAATTGATTTTAGAGGAAAAATTGTTAGGAAATATTCTTTCCTATATATTTACTTGTATATAAAGTGCAAGTGCTGCCAAAAATTACAAGGAACCGGCGCTCCAATACACCCTTTATTACACATAAAGGAGGGCATCATACGCAGCCTTGAAAAATTATGATTGATGGCCTGCTGGTGACCCTCAAAAACATTAGGAGCAAGGGCCTGCTGGTGACCCTCTAAAACGTTATGGGTGAGGGCCTGCTACTGATCTGACCATCTAAAATATTAGGGGTGAGGGTCTGCTGCTGAGCTGACCATTGAAAAAATTATGGGCGAGTCCCTGCTGCTTAGCTAACCATTGCGGAACAGCTACCCCTTGGCAAGGGAGATTTCCGCAAGGGTGTGCTCCAGGGAACAGTTGCGGGCCTGTTTGATGTTGTCTGCCTTCTCCCTTTTGCCACCCCACTGCCTCTTCCAGCCTGTTGCGGTGCTGCGGATCCCCCCCCCCCCCCCCCTCCCTGCCCTCTGTACTGCTGTCCTGGCTCGGCTTGCCACTTTCCCAGGTTGGGTCAGTGACTTCATCGTCCAGCACCTCCTTTTCCATTTCCTCACTCTGCTCATCCTCCTGACTTGATGACCTAACAATAACCTCAGTTATTGACAACTGTGTCTCATCCTCATCATCAACCTCTTTAGACACTAATTGCCGTTCCCCACCGTCAACTTCTTGTGGCAGTGGACAGTGGCGTACCGCCTATATAGGCAGACCACGCAGCTGCTATGGGGCCCGTGGCAGGGGGAGGCCCGAAGCGCATGGAAGGCTCCGCCTCCTACATCTTTATTATAGTTATATTGGGCAATGAGGCGGCCCACTTGTCTTCCGTCCTGGGCCCTGCTTTCCCTCTCTTCAGGTAGGTGTGCAGGCCCCTTCATCCTGCCTCCCCTGAGGGGTTAAAAATAATAATAAAAACTCACCTCATCTACTTGATCACGCAGCCGGCATCCTCTTCTTTCTGCAGGACCTGCAAAAGGACCTGCGATTATGTAATCGCGCTCACCACGTGGTGAGCGCAGTGACGTCACCGCAGGTCCTTCTGAATGAAGATAGAAGGTCCTAACTCGCGTCCTGCTCGACGCGTTTCTCTGCTGGACATAAGCCAGCAGTTTCTTAGGAGTCAAGCGCGGAGAAAAGAGCACCAAACAATAATGGATGCTGCACGCTGCTGATATTGAGCGTACAGTGAGACGGCCATCATAGTGCCGGAGGCTACGCATCGCTGTACGCTCAATATCAGCAGCGCGCAGCATCCATTATTGTATGTTTGACGCTCTTTTCCCCGCACTTGACTCCTGAGGAACTGCTGGCTTATGTCGATCACAGAAACGCGTCGAGCAGGACACGAGTTAGGGAATCAGTTTATCTGTGGCCAGCCTCAAAGGGGGGTATAGGGATTGTTAGGCAGGTGGCACCTCTTTGTGTAGCACACCTCAAAGCCGGGACCCCCGTGAGCCGTATGTTAGGCTCAGGGGATTACTGAATGCTAATAGCAGTGGCGCTATATCTCAATAAGGCGACCTGACATCCCCCCTCCAACAAATGGGGGACAGTATCTGGATATATATAACTGAGCTATAGCGCTATAGCTGTATGCTGCACAGTATCCAGAGCAGGGTGAAAGGCCCCATCTACATATAGTCACTATTGGCAGCTAGCCACATTCTAATTTGTAATAACTTGTAAAGTTTTGGGTTTTCATTTTATACCTGAGCTCTATAGATTTATAATAGTTCATTTGTCCTCAAGACTATAGATGAAAACCTTTATGTGACACACTGAGTTAATTATTATTTTTAACCCCTCAATGGCAATTTGTTTTAGCAGGCACAGTTTATAAGGGGGCCTGTTGGCACACAGAAGAGCAGACACAGATCATAAGGCAAGGGGGGCTATGGTGGCACTGGTATACTATTGTGCCAGCACCACCATAGCCCCCCCCCCCCCCCATGAGCTGTGCCTGTGTGCTGCTTATAGTGGACAGTGCCCTCAGACAATGAATGGGGCCAATCGGAAGAGTTTTTCTCCCTGGTATTGAGACCCTATGACGGATCTCTATCCCAGAAAATAGAAACACAAGTGTGAAAGTAGCCTAATACTTACCCCGCTCCCCGGCACATGCGTCGCTCCTTATGCCTAGACGGCTGCCACTGCTGGTGGTATGGCAGCTCCTCTGAATATCTGAGTGTGGGATCACTTGTTTGCAAAGACTCTCCATGGTGGGAGGAAGGAGGATCAGGGGGAGGATTCTGTTGACCAGACTCTTGGCTACTGAGACTGGACTTTGTGGAAGACAGGGTGGTGCTGGAAGCATTATCTGCTGCAATCCAACCGACCACCTGCTCGCACTGGTCTGACTTCGAGAGTGGTGTCCTGCTCCGCCCTGCAAACTGGGACATGAAGCTAGGTATCGTGGATGAGTGTGTTACTTGTGCTCTGGCAGCAGGCTCAGTTTCACCGCGCCCAGGGCCACGGCCTCTGCGTGCACCATCAGCAGCACGGCCACTGCCCCGTCCCTTACTGCTCGCCTTGCGCATATTAAATGGTAGCTATGCTTGCAAGTATGTCACACGTACAGTAGCGTAGGATTTCGAAATGTATGCGCAAAAAAATGTAAAAAGGTATTTGGGATATGGAAACATCACACAGGAGATTTCCCGCAGATAATGACGCTGATGTCAGCAGCGGCTAATATAAAATTACAGGGAATGTCACAGGTATTTTGGATGTGGAAACGTTACACAGGAGACAATGTCACTGTCTGCAGCGGACACCGTCTACGGAAAAAGTACACTGGATGTCACAGAAATTGTCACTGGAGCTGTCTTGATTGCGTTTGGCAGGGCATTTCACAAGGTAGGGGCAGCGTGACACAAAGCTCTGGCTCCAAAGGGTTTCTACTTGAATTCTGGGGGTGGTCGTTATTGGAGCCTTTTGATCTGAGGTTGTGTGAGGTGTGACGCGGATGCAACAACACCTTCAGGTATCCAGGGCCTAGGTCGTGTAGGGATTTGAATGTTAGCATGCCAATTTTGAAAAGGATTCTCCATTTTATGGGTAACCAGTGTAGTGAGCAGAGGATTGGTGTTATGTGACGGTGGCGGGGTTGGCTTGTTAACAGTCTTGCGGCAGCATTCTGTACTAGCTGCAGGCGGTGTCGGTCTTTATTAGGAAGGCCTACATAGAGGACATTGCAATAGTTCAGCTGTGATATGATGAAGGCGTGAACTAGGGTTGGAAGATCTTCTGAAGGAATGAGATGCTAAATTTTTGCAATATTCCTTAGGTGAAAAAAGGAGTGTTTCACCGAAGCTGAAATTTGGTTTCTGAGGTTTAACTCCTCATCCATCAGTAAACCCAAGCTGCGCACAGTGTTGGAGCTAGTAAGGTCCGAGTTCCCTGCCCGCAGTGGTGTTGACTGTGTCTGGAGCGGTTTTGCTGTTAGGCGGTGGCCTCCCATGACAAGAACCTCTGTTTTGTCAGCATTTAGTTTAAGCCAGTTTCCATTCATCCACTCCTGAAGATCGGCTAAGCATGTGTTTATTTTTGGGATTCGGTCTGTCATATCGGGTTTGAATGACATATATAGCTGGGTGTCATCAGCATAGCAGTGGTACGTTAGACCGTGTTTTTGGATGATTTTCCCGGGTGGCAGCATGTATATGGAAAACAACAAAGGGGATAGGATTGAGCCCTGGGGCACACCATATTTTAGTGGTACAGGGTTGGACTGGAAAGGCCCCAAGGCTACCGTTTGAGTTCTGCCAGCCAGGAAGGACTAAACCATCAATGCCACAGTACTCTTGCAGTCTGTTGAGCAAGATTTCATGATAAATTGTATCAAAAGCCGCTGAGAGATCAAGCAGTACCAGGATGGAACACTCGCCTCTGTCTCTGGCCATTAGCAGGTCATTGCAAATCCGGACCTCACAGCTGTGGTGCTTCTTGAAGCCAGATTGTAGGGGGTCAAAGATGTTGTTCATTAAGAGCCTGGCTTCAAGTTGGAGATATGCAGCCTTCTCAATAACTTTTCCCAAAAAGGGAAGGTTGGAGACCGGTCTGTAGTTGCTCAGAATATCCGGATCTAGGGATGGTTTCCGATGATTGCTTCTTTCAGACAGGTAGGAAACTTCCCCGCTTGCAAGGAGCAGTTGTCTATCTTATGGAATGCTGGCATGAACAGATCAGGGCATTTCAACATGAACTGTGTGGGGCCAGGGTCCAGGTCGCAGGTAGTCTGGCGAAGGTTTAGAAGGATGTTTGAGATGGCTTCTTCAGTATTTACCTTAAAGTCATACCATGGCAGTAGGTTGTTGTGGCATCCATTATGAGGCTCTGCATAGGTTTTCGGTGTTGTAGATTTGATAGCAGACCGAATAGATGAGACTTTGTGAAGAAGAGGGCACATTTCTCACATAGGTCCTAAGAGGATGTTATGTTGGGATTCCGGCACGATGGATTGCATAGACTGTCTACTGTGCGGAATAGCTGGGCTGGTTTGTTGGCTGCTTTTGCAATTTCCTGTGATAGAAAAAATGACTTTTTCTTGTTGATCATTGCCTGATAATTCTTTTGGTGACGAATTAAGGAGTGTTTATCCTTTAAGCGCTAGTGTTTGCGCCATTGTCATTCTAGTCTGCGTCCCTCTTTCTTTAGCTCCTTTAAGGAGTTGTCGAACCATCTCGCATGATGTAATGGTGTGGAGCGTGTGATGCGTAGGGGAGCAATAAAGTCAAAGGAAGATGATACAAGGCTGATATATTAATGGACCATGGAGTCCAGGTCTAAGCAGTGTTCTGTTAGTCCATCCAGGTTTAGGTTGTGCTGAAGATGTTGGGGAGATAGACCTTTCAGAGAACGGTATATTGTGAGATCTTTTGCTTGGCTTTTTAGAGCTGGTCCTGCAAGGGAAAAGTGGATAGTGTGATGGTCTGGCCAAACTACAGGATTTATTCCATCTTGGATATTGATAGTCCTGAATGAAATATGATGTCACGGCTGAGGATGGGGGAAACCCTCAGCCGTGCGATGCCAGAAGATGTAGTCGCCACTTGGCCAGGAGCACAGGATCAGGGAGCAGGTCACCTCCTATCGCGTCCCTAATCTGACCCTGACTCCTAATTATATGAGCCAACCCTGATGGTGGGAGGGCTCATACACCGTAACCTATAATCCCTGCTAGCCCTCAGGATTGCCCTGGAACAAGGAGCAGGGTAAGACGACCTGTTCCTCCTAGTCACGGAGGAACAGGTGTCTCACTGGCCAAGCTGCAAGGGATAAGAACATAAACAGCCTATGGATATGGCAGGAGGATGAAAAGCACATCCACACCTACCTGCCACAGACACACTGACTGGATCCCGTGCAATACAAGCTAGTGTCCACACCCAAACATAAATGGACACAGCACACACACAAACACACAGGAACCCAGATCCATAGCTGCATTAAATATGAAAAGGAAAACAACATCAACTAAACATCACATATAACATTTATGACCACAACGGTGGCCCCCACTGGCAGATGGTAAATCACCAGGAGGATGACTCCAGCAAGCATGACTGAAGTACCCCTCAGATACTGGCAACAGCTAGGAGCTAAATAGCCCCAAGTAGCCACACCCACACTCAGACACACCAGTGCACACACACTAGGAAGGAAGTTAACCCTTCCAACACCAGGGAAGGGAAGACAGCAACTTAAAGGGGAATACACACACACACACACACACAATAAACCCAGTGCACACCAGACAAGGAAAGTGCACACATATAAACACACGTTGCCAAGTGCAACCACATGCACAACATAGCAAGCTGCCTCGCAACAGCTCAGGCTGCTATGCTGCCACATAAATAGTGTTGCCAGCGGCAACCACAGGTGAGGCAACATACTACAGCCCTCACCTGTGATTGACAACCAGACCTAGACCGCAGGCAACTGCATGCGGTTACAGGAGTCACGACCATGACCATGGTCGTGACATATGAGGTCCAAGGCGTGGCCTTTCTTGTGTGTAGGGAGGTGAACGGCTTGAGAGAAGCCCAGTTCATTCATGGTGAGAAGTAGATCACTCCCTACACTATCTTTCCCTTCTTCAGCACAGCTCTCCCTGACTAACACTGAGCCGAACACGTGTCATCGGGTGCTATATAGCACCCGATGACGCATACCGGCCAGCCAATCACTGTAATACCAGTAACCAACATGGCTACAGTATTACAGTGAAGGGCAGTACGCACCTGCACGTGTATTGGCTTCGTAGCAGCCAACAAACTTGCGGGGAGGAGACTAGAGCATAGCACTAGAGCACAGGGGCGGGCTGGGACGTAGGGCAGGGAGGCAATTGCCCCCCAGGCCACCCTAAAGTATGTTAAAAAATGGCCCGCTGAGCACCAGAGGACCAGGAAGCGGTGAAATGACTTGCGCACCGCCAGTCTGTTCCTGGTTTCTTCTCTCTGGGCTCCCGACAAGTTGTTAAGGACCTTTCCCACTCAGCCAATCAGTGGCTGCAGCTGTGTCACGCGTCAGGCCAGTGATTTCCTGCTGAGCCAATCACTGGCGTGACACATGACACAGCTGTGGCCACTGATTGGCTGAGTGGGATAGGTCCTCGACAACTTGTCCGGAGCCCAGAGAGAAGATACCAGGACCACACAGAGGAGAAGGGGAGCTGCTGCAGACAGGGCCAAGTGAGGATAATGTTTTTTCACACAAGATTAATAGAGGGGAGAGGGTGAAATGTGACATGGATGGGGGGTGAAATGTGACATGGAGGGGGGGGTGAAATGTGACATGGAGGGGGGGGTGAAATGTGACATGGAGGGGGTGGAGATGATACATGGGGGGGTTAGATGTGACATGGAGGGGGGGTGAAATGTGACATGGAGGGGGGGTGAAATGTGACATGGAGGGGGGGTGAAATGTGACATGGAGGGGGGGTGAAATGTGACATGGAGGGGGGGGTGAAATGTGACATGGTGGGGGGGTGAAATGTGACATGGTGGGGGGGTGAAATGTGACATGGAGGGGGGGTGAAATGTGACATGGAGGGGGGGTGAAATGTGACATGGAGGGGGGGTGAAATGTGACATGGAGGGGGGGTGAAATGTGACATAGGGAGGGGGAGAAATGTGACATGGATGGAGTGAAATGTGACATGGATGGAGTGAAATGTGACATGGATGGGGAGAAATGTGACATGGATGGAGTGAAATGTGACATGGAGGGGGTGAAATGTGACATGGAGGGGGTGCATCTGTGTTCAAATACGTTAAGAGGAAGACGTGAGTGATCCTTTATTATCATTTCATCTTGGTCCAAAATCCACCTTAATATGTCAATTTATGCTGCCGATTTTTTCCTTTTAAATGCATAGGGTGAAATCCGCAAAGTCCAAATGCTGCAAAAGTGAAGCTTAGTTGACCTCTGACCCCATGAAGCTCAGACAAAGTCGCATATCTTTATAATTTAAATGTCCATCAAAAAATCTAAATCTTGCTTCATCCTGTATCAAGACAGAAGTCCAAGACCCCTCATAGAGTCGTCTTCAGAGGCAAAGTCCATCAACTTTTCCACTGAGTGGAATAAAATAATCATATACACTGCGTTCCAACCTATTATTGTTGATATTTTTCTCTGATTTTCCTAAATGGTCGATGCTCGTGACAATATAAAGTTCAAGTCCTCAACCGTCAGAGTATAAATCACATTTTATGGAACAAACTTCCCAATGATAACAGGATGTTTTTCACAAATTAAAAAGCACAAAATGCACTTTTCCAAATTATTCTGCACAACAAGAGTTTCGAGACATTTTATAGGTTGTAAAGAACGAAAAATGGTCATTTGTTGAATTTGCAGCTTTAAGAGGTCACATTTACTGAAATCAAAAGCTATTTCATTCAAAAACATCTTAACAGGCCAAGTTCCATGCTCACATAGGACCCTTCTCTGATATCACCTTCACAATTATTACATCCATTGACCTTTTTGGAGAGTTTTTTGGAGAGTTTCTGCTTGAGAAGAGCCTCCCAGAGCTGTGCTTTTGATGTGAACTGCCTCCTACTCTCGTAGATATTTTGCTTGAGGAAAATCCAAAGGTTCTCAATAGGGTTGAGGTCAGGGATGAGGGCCACACCATGGGTTTCTCTCCTTTTATGCCCATAGCAGCCAGTGACTTAGAGGTCTTCTTTGCAGTATGAGATGGGGCATTGTCAGCATGAAGATGAATTTTGAAGTGGTCAGTCATAATCTCTATATACTTTGCCAAGGTCATTTTCACACTTTCAGGGACCCTAAAGGGCCCTACCAGCTCTATCCCCATGATTCCAGCCAAGACATGACTCCGCCACCTCTTTCCTGGCGTCGCAGCCTTGTTGGGACATGGGGGCCATCCACCAACCATCCACTACTCCATCCACCTGGGCCATCCAGGGTTACACGGCCCTCATCAGTAAACTAGACTGAAAATGAGTCTTCATGTATGTCTGGGCCCTCTGCAACCGTTGTGCTTGTGAGCACTAGGGGGTGGCTGAATATTAGATTGATGCAGCCTCTGGTGGGTCCTACACCTTGAGGTCCACCGGACTCCAGAGGCTTCATGTACCAGTTTGCTGCTTTGTAATGGCATTTTAGCACCTGCTCTCTTAATACAATGAATTTGTTTGGCAGAAACCTTTTGCATAATAATTTGGAACGTTGTGTAAAAATATGGACGTCACTAAACAAAACGCACCAGAACTCGACTGTGAATTGCATCAAATATCTGGATAACTTGGCAAGCACCATTTTTATACAAATTACTGGTATTACAGTAGGCTGGTACTAGTGACATCACTACATTACAGGAGGTCAGTACCGGTGACATCACTACATTACAGGAGGCCGTTACTAGTGACATCACTACATTACAGGAGGTCAGTACCGGTGACATCACTATATTACAGGAGGCTGGTACCGGTGACATCACTACATTACAGGAGGCTGGTACCGGTGACATCACTACATTACAGGAGGCCGGTACCGGTGACATCACTATATTACAGGAGGCTGGTACCGGTGACATCACTATATTACAGGTGGCTGGTACCGGTGACATCACTATATTACAGGTGGCTGGTACCGGTGACATCACTATATTACAGGAGGCTGGTACCGGTGACATCACTACATTACAGGAGGCCAGTACCGGTGACATCACTATATTACAGGAGGCTGGTACCGGTGACATCACTATATTACAGGAGGCCGGTACCGGTGACATCACTATATTACAGGAGGCCGGTACCAGTGACATCACTATATTACAGGTGGCTGGTACCGGTGACATCACTATATTACAGGAGGCTGGTACCGGTGACATCACTACATTACAGGAGGCCGGTACCGGTGACATCACTACATTACAGGAGGCCGGTACCGGTGACATCACTATATTACAGGAGGCTGGTACCGGTGACATCACTATATTACAGGAGGCCGGTACCGGTGACATCACTATATTACAGGAGGCCGGTACCAGTGACATCACTATATTACAGGAGGCTGGAACCAGTGACATCACTGCATTACAGGGGGCCGGTACCAGTGACATCCCTATATTACAGGAGACCGATACCGGTGACATCACTATATTACAGGAGGCTGGTATCGGTGACATCACTATATTACAGGAGGCTGGTACCGGTGACATCACTATATTACAGGAGGCTGGTACGGGTGACATCACTATATTACAGGAGGCCGATATCGGGTTCCCATGTGTGAGAGGAAAAGTAGGAGCGCATCATGTCCCCCAAATAAATATGGATACTGTGACTGCGAGCAATACTGTTTGGGTGATGGTAAATTGGAAGGGGGGGGATCGGGTACTGAATGTACTGGGGGAGGGGGGGGGGGGCTAACGAGGTATCTGGCTTATTCCGCTTTCCAACTGAAAATGTAGGCACTCTTGGTCAAACCGAGCATACATATTTATGGGGCGCTTCTTCGGCTGACATCTACTGAACCTGTATGTCCCTATAAATCTTCCTTTATCATTTATAGGGTACTGGCAACCATAATACACAGGAGTTACCTACACATCCTATAGAGAGCTGCAAGGGGTAAAATCCCCATATTTTGTGTCAGATTAGATTGTGGTGTATACTTCCTCGCCCTTTACAGCAGCTTGTTGTATGGTGTGAGAATGCAGTGTCCTCCAGGATAGCCCCCACTTGGAGATGGTTGATGTTTGTCCTCTGCACACACAACACATACTGGAAGAAGAGGCTGAAGGAACAAGGTCAGAACCAGCAAATTATTACTTACTGCCCTGAACGAGGCGTTATGCAGGTTGAAAACCAGGAGCTTTCACCTTTCAACTTCTCACCTGACGGGGACGGCCAGACATTCAGGTTTCTAGAGATGGGGATGGAAGCCAAAATCAGGAGTGGCTCATAAAAGGTAAGAAGTTAAGGGCAGATGCAGCGTCTCCACTTTTTCGAATCCACTCCTGGTTTTTCTTGCTTCCGAAACAAACTCACCAAACAGAAGAGCCGGTTACTACAGTGGACACATCCGTACAGAAGAGCCGGTTACTACAGCGGACACATCCGTACAGAAGAGCCGGTTACTACAGCGGACACATCCGTACAGAAGAGCCGGTTACTACAGCGGACACATCCGTACAGAAGAGCCGGTTACTACAGCGGACACATCCGTACAGAAGAGCCGGTTACTACAGCGGACACATCCGTACAGAAGAGCCGGTTACTACAGCGGACACATCCGTACATAAGAGCCGGTTACTACAGCGGACACATCCGTACAGAAGAGCCGGTTACTACAGCGGACACATCCGTACAGAAGAGCCGGTTACTACAGCGGACACATCCGTACAGAAGAGCCGGTTACTACAGCGGACACATCCGTACAGAAGAGCCGGTTACTACAGCGGACACATCCGTACAGAAGAGCCGGTTACTACAGCGGACACATCCGTACATAAGAGCCGGTTACTACAGCGGACACATCCGTACAGAAGAGCCGGTTACTACAGCGGACACATCCGTACAAAAGAGCCGGTTACTACAGCGGACACATCCGTACAGAAGAGCCGGTTACTACAGCGGACACATCCGTACAGAAGAGCCGGTTACTACAGCGGACACATCCGTACAGAAGAGCCGGTTACTACAGCGGACACATCCGTACAAAAGAGCCGGTTACTACAGCGGACACATCCGTACAGAAGAGCCGGTTACTACAGCGGACACATCCGTACAGAAGAGCCGGTTACTACAGCGGACACATCCGTACAGAAGAGCCGGTTACTACAGCGGACACATCCGTACAGAAGAGCCGGTTACTACAGCGGACACATCCGTACAGAAGAGCCGCCGTCATCATGGAGAAACGTAAGTATTATAATAAGGTCAGGAGAGATGGATACGTTCAGTTACAAAATAATTTCTAGAAAAGCAATTAGAAAAATCTGTAATTTTGATCACTTACTGTATCGTCCTAGAATATCTTTTGTTATGTTTTACTGTAAATGTGTCTATTACTTCCATATGGTTTTATAATAATATTTATATTCGGATTATTCTTATACTTAGGGTTTTTTACTCTGGGAATATTGTTTCTATCGGTCATTGATTGTCCCACTTTCTGAACCTTTAGTGAGGCTTCACCTCAGCGTTATGTATTCCGTTCTAAGCATGTTATAATGGAAAGCCATAACGGAAAATAACGGAATCCATATAATGCATTATATAGAGAGCAGCTCAGATACACCTCCCACTGCGCTGTGCATTATATAGAGAGCAGCTCAGATACACCTCCCACTGCGCTGTGCATTATATAGAGAGCAGCTCGGATACACCTCCCACTGCGCTGTGCATTATATAGAGAAAAGCTCGGATACACTTCCCACTGCGCTGTGCATTATATAGAGAAAAGCTCGGATACACTTCCCACTGCGCTGTGCATTATATAGAGCTCGGATACACCTCCCACTGCGCTGTGCATTATATAGAGAAAAGCTCGGATACACCTCCCACTGCGCTGTGCATTATATATAGAGAGCAGCTCGGATACACCTCCCACTGCACTGTGCATTATATAGAGATCAGCTCGGATACACCTCCCACTGCGCTGTGCATTATATAGAGAGCAGCTCAGATACACCTCCCACTGCGCTGTGCATTATATAGAGAAAAGCTCGTATACACTTCCCACTGCGCTGTGCATTATATATAGAGAGCAGCTCGGATACACCACCCACTGCGCTGTGCATTATATAGAGAAAAGCTCGGATACACTTCCCACTGCGCTGTGCATTATATATAGAGAGCAGCTCGGATACACCTCCCACTGCGCTGTGCATTATATAGAGAGCAGCTCGGATACACTTCCCACTGCGCTGTGCATTATATAGAGAGCAGCTCGGATACACCTCCCACTGCGCTGTGCATTATATAGAGAAAAGCTCGGATACACTTCCCACTGCGCTGTGCATTATATATAGAGAGCAGCTCGGATACACCTCCCACTGCGCTGTGCATTATATAGAGAAAAGCTCGGATACACTTCCCACTGCGCTGTGCATTATATATAGAGAGCAGCTCGGATACACCTCCCACTGCGCTGTGCATTATATAGAGAAAAGCTCGGATACACTTCCCACTGCGCTGTGCATTATATAGAGAGCAGCTCAGATATATTCTCACACCGTGCTGAACAGTCACTGCTCTGCAGACTCCAAGGCAATGGTGCCGCACAGGGGTATTAAGAGACCAACTCCCCGCTCCTTTTGCCCACAGTCACGAGGGGAGGTGCGAGGTCACCGGCAAGGAGAGGGCCCGGGTCACTGGTGCAGCAACCAGATTACAGGTAGCTTGGATAAGCCGCTTGTTGCATTAGCTCCCTCTGCTGGTCAAGTGGGAAACATGTAATATTAATATTTCATTTTTTATATTTCCAAAAACGTGAAAACTAAAAAACATCTTTAAAATGGACAAAACCTTTGAACTTTTTCACTGATAAGAGGATAAAAAGCACAGTCCTTTTGAAAAGTTCTTAAAGGGAAACTGTCATGTTTTTCTTATTATATAACTGGATTGGTCAGACTGAGTTCACCTTAGCTCCCTAGTTACTACTTTTGTATAGGTATTGAATTACCTAGTAATTGCAGCGCGTCCTCTCCTCCCCCAGGCATTTCAGTGGTGCAGACAAGACAGCGTTGCTAGGTGTCCTCCGTCTCCTATCTTCTATATACAGAAGGCGGAGGACGGCAGTCCAGGACGCTTTGGAGGAGCGGTTGCTATGGACGGAATCTTATTAAATAATTAGTGATTACGGATTATCACCACAGCAGCAACAACATATATGAAAGTTTAATTTTGAGTGAAAATATGACGGTTATCCTTTAACTCTTTAGATCACTAACAAATATTGTGCAGCCATTAACTCCTTCTGGACCTCTGCTGTAGATGTACAGCCGAAGCCGGTCTTTGAAGATGGTGCCTGCTCGCGAGCGCAGTGGGCGCCATAACTGCCGGGTTTCTGCTGTTTTAAATAGCAGAGACCTGGGTATAATGTCTGCTATCAGCGAAAATGCCGATCGCAGACATGTAACTGCTCAGATGCCGTGGGCAAATGTGAGAGCGTTAAAACTGGAAGCTGCACACTTCCCCTGGCGGAGATCGGGGATATCGATCCATACTAGTAATAGGCCTGAGCCTGTACAAGGCTTTCAGCCTGATTATTAGTATTTTCCAATGATGGCCTACAGGTGGCAGCACCGCATTGGACTATACTAAATCCAGTTCTTTATAATGCATAGATATCTATTACAGAATATCAGTGGCAATCTAATGATCCCACCTAGGGTTGCTTAAAAAAAAATTAAAAAGGAAAGAAAAAAAGATTTTACAAAATATACAAAAATTGAAAATATTAATGTTCAGCTCACACCCCTCCCTTTCCCTAGAATAAAAAGATAAACATGACTCCTGTGTCCCTAATCAATCATACTATAAAAATGTAAAAAAACTTATTCCCATACGACAAACGGAAAAAAATAAAAAAAATGGCCGATTTAGTATGTTTTTAAAATGTAACTTTCCAAAATAAAAATTTAATAAAATGTGATGGAGCAGTCATAGACACCCTGGTATCGATAAAAACTACAGATCGTCCCACAAAAAATGAGCTAGACATAACTATAAAAATGTTATGGGGGGGGGGCAGAATATAGCGATGAAAATAAAAAATACTTTTTTTTTTTTACAGGTTTAATTTTTTTTTGTATTAATAAACAAGAAAAACAATATAAATGGGGTATTGTTCTAATCATATTGACCCGGAGAATGAAGGGTAGGGGTCAGTTTTACCTCACAGGGAACGCCATGAAAACATAACCGATTGCGTTCTTTTCTAATTCCACCCCATTTAGAATTTTTTTTACAGTTTCCCATAACATCCCATCAAATGCAATTTTAAATAGTGCCATTAGAAAGTGCAACTTGTCCCACAAAAAAAAAAAAAAACAAGCCCTCATACGACTATGTTAATGGTAAAATAAAAAATCTATGGCAAGGCATGGATTAAAGATGGAAAATCGCAAAGTCCTGAAAGGGCTAATTTTGCAGCCTGACTGAGCAGTGTCGGAACATAACTGAAACCCAATTCAAGGACACCACATATACAGTTGCAAGAAAAAGTATGTGAACCCTTTGGAATGATAGGTATTTCTGCACAAATTGGTCATAAAATGTGATCTGATCTTCATCTAAGTCACAACAATAGACAATCACAGTCTGCTTAACTAATAACACACAAAGAGTTAAATGTCACCATGTTGTTATTGAACACACCATGTAAACCTTCACAGTGCAGGTGGAAAAAGTATGTGAACCCCTAGACTAATGACATCTCCAAGAGCTAATTGGAGTGAGGTGTCAGCCAACTGGAGTCCAGTCAATGAGATGAGATTGGAGGTGTTGGTCACAGCTGCCCTGCCCTATAAAACACACACCAGTTCTGGGTTTGCTTTTCACAAGAAGCATTGCCTGATGTGAATGATGCCTCGCACAAAAGAGCTCTCAGAAGACCTACAATTAAGAATTGTTGACTTGCATAAAGCTGGAAAGGGTTAAAAAAAATAATCTCCAAAAGCCTTGCTGTTCATCAGTCCACGGTAAGACAAACTGTCTATAAATGGAGAAAGTCCAGCGCTGCTGCTACTCTCCCTAGGAGTGGCCGTCCTGTAAAGATGACTGCAAGAGCACAACGCAGACTGCTCAATGAGGTGAAGAATCCTAGAGTGTCAGCTAAAGACTTACAGAAGTCTCTGGCATATGCTAACATCTCTGTTAGCGAATCTACGATACGCAAAACACTAAACAAGGATGGATTTCATGGGAGGATACCACAGAGGAAGCCACTGGATGTTCCACAGCAGTACTGGCAAAATATTCTGTGGACAGCTGAAACCAAAGTTGAGTTGTTTGGAAGAAACACACAACACTATGTGTGGAGAAAAAGAGGCACAGCACACCAACATTAAAACCTCATCCCAACTGTGAAGTATGGTGGTGGGGGCATCATGGTTTGGGGCAGCTTTCAGGGCCGGTGCAAGGATTTTTGCCAACACAAGCAAAGCTACATTTTGGCGCCCCCTCGCAGCTCACTTGCGAGGGGGGGCGCCCACCTCAGGTCAGACCAGCAATCAGACCCCAAATGTTAATCAGACCTCAGCTCACAGCCCCAATCAGACCCCCAATGTTAATCAGACCTCAGATCAGACCCCCATGTCAGCCATCAGCCCCCATGTAAGCCATCATGCCGCCATGTCAGCCATTAGCCCCCCATGTCAGTCATCAGCCCCCCATGTAAGCCATCATGCCCCCCATGTCACATTTCTCCCCCTCCATGTCACATCAGCCCTCCATGTCACAATAGGCTCTCCATGTCACATTTTTCCGCCCTCCCCCAGGGTGCACCCTAAGGCAGCCGCTTGGTCTGCCTTATGGTAGCACCAGCCCTGGCTGCTTTGCTGCGTCGGGGCCTGGACGGATTACTGTCATCGAAGGAAAAATGAATTCCCAAGTTTATCAAGACATTTTGCAGGAGAACTTAAGGCCATCTGTCCACCAGCTGAAGCTCAACAGAAGATGGGTGTTGCAACAGGACAACGACCCAAAGCATAGAAGCAAATCAACAACAGAATGGCTTAAACAGAAGAGAATCCGCCTTCTGGAGCGGCCCAGTCAGAGTCCTGACCTCAACCCGATGGAGATGCTGTGGCCTGACCTCAAGAAAGCGATTCACACCAGACATCCCAAGAATATTGCTGAACTGAAACAGTTCTGTAAAGAGGAACGGTCAAGAATTACTCCTGACCGTTGTGCACGTCTGATCTGCAACTACAGGAAACGTTTGGTGGAAGTTATTGCTGCCAAAGGAGGTTCAACCAGTTATTAAATCCAAGGGTTCACATACTTTTTCCACCTGCACTGTGAATGTTTACATGGTGCGTTCAATACAAACATGGTAACATTTAACTCTTTGTGTGTTATTAGGTTAAGCAGACTGTGATTGTCTATTGCTGTGTCTTAGATGAAGATCAGATCACATTTTATGACCAATTTGTGCAGAAATCCATATCATTCCACAGGGTTCACATACTTTTTCTTGCAACTATATAATACAAAAGACATCTTTATTATGTTATCTCCAAATAGATATACAAACATAATTATCAAAAGCAATAAAAACAACAATGCAGGACATATCAATATGGAGCTAGAGGGGGACGAAAACCCCCAAAGTAACTTTTGCCTCGCTTATTCTGGGGGCGTAACGTACGAGGCGAAGCTCCATATTGGTATGTCCTGGCTGTTTCTGTGCCTTCTCTTAGTATTTTCCCCGTATACTGTGGTCTATTGTGACTGAGTAAGGGGGGGTTCTTTCTATAACATGTGGACTGCAGGGGATGATGCCTGTGTCCGATTGTTTTCCCACCATATATTGACATTTTTTAAAGATGATGGTATGTGGACAATCAGACCCAGACACCGACTATTTTGCGATGTGGATATAGGCACCAACCAGGGATCCAGTTTGTATATACCATTTATAATTCTAGACCTTTTTACATGCGATATGTAGATTTAGAGCTAGGTGGGGGATATCGCCTTCACTGCACCCACCTGCTTTGCTGGTTTTATTGCTTTTGATAATCATGTTTGTAAATCTATTTGGAGAGAACATAATAAAGATGTCTTTTGTATAATAAGTGTTGTTCTACCCTCCCCAAAGTCCATTTACTTTACTGAACATGTGTCTGGCGAGAACCTGGACTCTGACGTACTCTGGGCCGGCCTTAGGTGTTCAGGCGCCCTGTGCGAGCTAACCTTGTGGCGCCCCCCCCAATACCCCAGTATAATAAACATTGGTGGCGCCGTGGGCCCCCCCAATATAACAAACATTGGTGGCGCAGTGCGCCCCCCCCAACACCCCAGTATGATAAACATTGGTGGTGCAGTGGGCAGTGCCAATGAGGGTTAAAAAATTAAAAAATAATTAACTCACCTCCTCCAATTGATCGTTTCCTGTTCTTTCTTCATGACCTGTCAAAACCTGTGGTGACATGTGGTGACATCACTGTTCTCATCACATGATCCATCACATGATCCATCACCATGGTAATGGACCATGTGATGAGCTCAGTGACGTCACCACAGGTCCTGAAGAAAGAACAGGAGACCGGCAGCTACGCGATCAACTGGAGGAGGTGAGTTAATTTTTTTTATTATTTTTTAACCCTCATTGGCACTTCCCACTGTGCCACCAACGTTTCTTATACTGGGGTGTTGGGGGGGGAGGGGGCCGCACTGTGCCACCAACGTTTCTTATACTGGGGTGTTGGGGGGGCGCACTGTGCCACCAACGTTTCTTATACTGGGGTGTTGGGGGGGGGGGGGCGCACTATGCCACCAACGTTTCTTATAAAGTTATACAAATACAGGAGGCGGGTGCCGGAATCAAATAGCCGGCACCCGACCTCTGTGACAGGGAGCTGCGATCAGCGGCAGTTAACCCCTCAGGTACCGCACCTGAAGGGTTAACTCAACTGCCGCTGATCGCAGCTCCCTGTCACAGAGGTCGGGTGCCGGCTATTTGATTCCGGCACCCGCCTCCTGTATTTGTATAACTTTATAAGAAACGTTGGTGGCACAGTGGCCACAGCCCCTCCCCTCCTCCTCCCATCTCTCTTCTTATTGGCAGCGGCGGGGGCAGCAGGCAGGTCAGACACAGGGGAGGAGGAATCAGGTCAGATAGGGGAGGGGGAGATGGAGGGGGCGCCCCGAGGTAGAACACAAGTGCAGCCTCGCCTGCCGCATATACATTGCGAGCTGTCGGCCGCCCAGCGCCCCTGTTGCTATGGCGCCCTGTGCGGCCGCACAGCCCGCACACCCCAAAGGCCGGCCCTGCGCAGTGCATGACGAGTTCAGTACCCCCTGGATGTCGCAGAGCAAGAAGTGACCACCCGAAAATCACACAGAATCTTACACTATAGGATTTGTGGTCGCAAGTTGCAGACTGCACATGACCATGAGCACAATACAAATGCCGCGTGACCGTGTGAGAGCTTGTTTATTGTTCTGGGGCGAGTTGTAGTTTTAATTAATTTTGAATTGTCATTTTTTTAGGGATGAACAATACAAAATAACAATATTTATAAAAATAAATCTGAAATGTTTTAGAGTTCAAGTGTGAAATGTCCTCCCAGTGACCACATAACCTAAGTTTTGTTCCCTATTTTTCTCTTAGTAGGAAAAACAACAATTCTGAAGAAGATTCTTATTTGTGCATCTTTTGCAATAACAATTATATTAATTTTCACCATGACCTGGTAAGTGAACCCTGAAAAATCCATAAAAAGCAATCACCACATTATTAATATTAACAGAAATACTACAATAACTTATGCCAAGTTACATAGTGAAGTATTACATGAGCAAGAATATGACTTCTGTAATACTGCTCCTATGTACAAGAATATAACTACTATAATACTGCTCCTATGTACAAGAATATAACTACTATAATACTGCTCCTATGTACAAGAATATAATTACTATAATACTGCTCCTATGTACAAGAATATAACTACTATAATACTGTCTCCTATGTACAAGAATATAACTACTATAATACTGCTCCTATGTACAAGAATATAACTACTATAATACTGCTATATACAAGAATATAACTACTATAATACTGCTCCTATGTACAAGAATATAACTACTATAATACTGTCTCCTATGTACAAGAATATAACTACTATAATACTGCTCCTATGTACAAGAATATAACTACTATAATACTGCTATATACAAGAATATAACTACTATAATACTGCTCCTATGTACAAGAATATAATTACTATAATACTGCCTCCTATGTACAAGAATATAACTACTATAATACTGCTCCTATGTACAAGAATATAACTACTATAATACTGCTCCTATGTACAAGAATATAATTACTATAATACTGCTCCTATGTACAAGAATATAACTACTATAATACTGCCTCCTATGTACAAGAATATAACTACTATAATACTACTCCTATGTACAAGAATATAACTGCTATAATACTGCTCCTATGTACAAGAATATAACTACTATAATACTGCTCCTATGTACAAGAATATAACTACTATAATACTGCCTCCTATGTACAAGAATATAACTACTATAATACTACTCCTATGTACAAGAATATAACTGCTATAATACTGCTCCTATGTACAAGAATATAACTGCTATAATACTGCTCCTATGTACAAGAATATAACTACTATAATACTGCTCCTATGTACAAGAATATAACTACTATAATACTACTCCTATGTACAAGAATATAACTACTATAATACTGCGCCTATGTATAAGAATATAACTGCTATAATACGGCTCCTATGTACAAGAATATAACTACTATAATACTGCCTCCTATGTACAAGAATATAACTACTATAATACTGCGCCTATGTATAAGAATATAACTGCTATAATACGGCTCCTATGTACAAGAATATAACTACTATAATACTGCTCCTATGTACAAGAATATAACTGCTATAATACTGCTCCTATGTACAAGAATATAACTACTATAATACTACTCCTATGTACAAGAATATAACTACTATAATACTGCGCCTATGTATAAGAATATAACTGCTATAATACGGCTCCTATGTACAAGAATATAACTACTATAATACTGCCTCCTGTGTACAAGAATATAACTACTATAATACTGCTCCTATGTACAAGAATATAACTACTATAAAACTGCCTCCTATGTACAAGAATATAACTACTATAATACTGACTCCTATGTACAGGAATATAACTACTATAATACTGCTCCTATGTACAAGAATATAACTACTATAATACTGCTCCTATGTACAAGAATATAACTACTATAATACTGCTCCTATGTACAAGAATATAACTACTATAATACTGCTCCTATGTACAAGAATATAACTACTATAATACTGCTCCTATGTACAAGAATATAACTACTATAATACTGCTCCTATGTACAAGAATATAACTACTATAATACTGCCTCCTATGTACAAGAATATAACTACTATAATACTGCCTCCTATGTACAAGAATATAACTACTATAATACTGCTCCTATATACAAGAATATAACTACTATAATACTGCCTTCTATGTACAAGAATATAACTACTATAATACTGCTCCTATGTACAAGAATATAACTACTATAATACTGCCTCCTATGTACAAGAATATAACTACTATAATACTACTCCTATGTACAAGAATATAACTACTATAATACTGCCTCCTATGTACAAGAATATAACTACTATAATACTGCTCCTATGTACAAGAATATAACTACTATAATACTGCTCCTATGTACAGCAATATAACTACTATAATACTGCTCCTGTGTAACTACTATAATACTGCCTCCTATGTACAACAATATAACTACTATAATACTGCCCCTATGTACAAGAATATAACTACTATAATACTGCTCCTATGTACAAGAATATAACTACTATGTCCTCCTCTACCCACCCCATTCTACCCCTCCTCCCAACTCCCCACCCCCCAATCTTGTCTGTGTCTTTTTCTTTCATTCGTTGTTAACTAAATTTGTTTATACTCACTATGTTAGTAGATCTGATATGGTCTGTAAGAATATTTGCACCCACTCTACTGCTGCCATTTGCACATGGCTATATATTGATACGCATTATTATTTTTTTGGACAAGACCATATGCACTCTCAATAAAAAGAGTTTTGGTTAAGAATATAACTACTATAATACTACTTCTATGCACAAGAATATAACTACTATAATACTGCTCCTATGTATAAGAATATAACTGCTATAATACTGCTCCTATGTACAAGAATATAACTACTTTAATACGGCCTCCTGTGTACAAGAATATAACTACTATAATACTGCTCCTATGTACAAGAATATAACTGCTATAATACTGCTCCTCTGTACAAGAATATAACTACTATAATACTGCTCCTATGTACAAGAATATAACTACTATAATACTGCTCCTATGTACAGGAATATAACTACTATAATACTGCTCCTGTGTAACTACTATAATACTACTCCTATGTACAAGAATATAACTACTATAATACTGCTCCTGTGTAACTACTATAATACTACTCCTATGTACAAGACTATAACTGCTATAATACTGCTCCTATGTACAAGAATATAACTACTATAATACGGCCTCCTGTGTACAAGAATATAACTACTATAATACTGCTCCTCTGTACAAGAATATAACTACTATAATACTGCTCCTATGTACAAGAATTTAACTACTATAATACTGCCTCCTATGTACAAGAATATAACTACTATAATACTGCTAATGTGTACAAGAATATAACTACTATAATACTGCTCCTATGTGCAAGAATATAACTACTATAATACTGCTCCTATGTAGAAGAATATAACTACTGTAATATTGCCTCCTATGTTAAAGAATATAACTACTATAATACTGCCTCCTATGTACAAGAATATAACTACTATAATACTGCTCCTATGTACAAGAGTATAACTACTATAATACTACCTCCTATGTACAAGAATATAACTAATATAATACTACTCCTATGTACAAGAATATAACTACTATAATACTGCTCCTATGTGCAAGAATATAACCACTTTAATACTGCCTCCTATGTACAAGAATATAACTACTATAATACTGCTCCTATATACAAGAATATAGCTACTATAATACTGCTCCTATGTATAAGAATATAACTACTATAATACTGCCTTCTATGTACAAGAATATAACTACTATAATACTGCTCCTATGTACAAGAATATAACTACTATAATACTGCCTCCTATGTACAAGAATATAACTACTATAATACTACTCCTATGTACAAGAATATAACTAGTATAATACTGCTCCTATGTGCAAGAATATAACTACTATAATACTGCTCCTATGTAGAAGAATATAACTACTGTAATATTGCCTCCTATGTTAAAGAATATAACTGCTATAATACTGCCTCCTATGTACACGAATATAACTACTATAATACCGCTCCAATGTACAAGAGTATAACTACTATTATACTGCCCCCTATGTTCAAGAATATAACTACTATAATACTGCTCCTATGTACAAGAGTATAATTACTATTATACTGCCCCCTATGTTCAAGAATATAACTACTATAATACTGCCTCCTATGTTCAAGAATATAACTACTATAATACGACCTCCTATGTACAAGAATATAACTAGTATAATGCTGCCCCTATGTACAAGAATATAACTACTATAATACTGCCTCCTATGTACAAGGATATAACTACTATAATACTGCCTCCTATGTACAAGAATATAACTACTATATTACTGCTCCTATGTACAAGAATATAACTACTATAATACTGCTCCTATGTACAAGAATATAACTACTATAATACTGCTCCTATGTACAAGAATATAACTACTATAATACTGCTCCTATGTACAAGAATATAACTAGTATAATGCTGCCCCTATGTACAAGAATATAACTACTATAATACTGCTCCTATGTACAAGAATATAACTACTATATTACTGCTCCTATGTACAAGAATATAACTACTATAATACTGCTCCTATGTACAAGAATATAACTACTATAATACTGCTCCTATGTACAAGAATATAACTACTATAATACTGCTCCTATGTACAAGAATATAACTAGTATAATGCTGCCCGTATGTACAAGAATATAACTACTATAATACTGCTCCTATGTACAAGAATATAACTACTATATTACTGCTCCTATGTACAAGAATATAACTACTATAATACTGCTCCTATGTACAAGAATATAACTACTATAATACTGCTCCTATGTACAAGAATATAACTACTATAATACTGCTCCTATGTACAAGAATATAACTAGTATAATGCTGCCCCTATGTACAAGAATATAACTACTATAATACTACTCCTATGTACAAGAATATAACTAGTATAATACTGCTCCTATGTGCAAGAATATAACTACTATAATACTGCTCCTATGTAGAAGAATATAACTACTGTAATATTGCCTCCTATGTTAAAGAATATAACTGCTATAATACTGCCTCCTATGTACACGAATATAACTACTATAATACCGCTCCAATGTACAAGAGTATAACTACTATTATACTGCCCCCTATGTTCAAGAATATAACTACTATAATACTGCTCCTATGTACAAGAGTATAATTACTATTATACTGCCCCCTATGTTCAAGAATATAACTACTATAATACTGCCTCCTATGTTCAAGAATATAACTACTATAATACGACCTCCTATGTACAAGAATATAACTAGTATAATGCTGCCCCTATGTACAAGAATATAACTACTATAATACTGCCTCCTATGTACAAGGATATAACTACTATAATACTGCCTCCTATGTACAAGAATATAACTACTATATTACTGCTCCTATGTACAAGAATATAACTACTATAATACTGCTCCTATGTACAAGAATATAACTACTATAATACTGCTCCTATGTACAAGAATATAACTACTATAATACTGCTCCTATGTACAAGAATATAACTAGTATAATGCTGCCCCTATGTACAAGAATATAACTACTATAATACTGCTCCTATGTACAAGAATATACTACTATATTACTGCTCCTATGTACAAGAATATAACTACTATAATTACTGCTCCTATGTACAAGAATATAACTAGTATAATTACTGCTCCTATGTACAAGAATATAACTACTATATACTGCTCCTATGTACAAGAATATAACTACTATATTACTGCTCCTATGTACAAGAATATAACTACTATAATACTGCTCCTATGTACAAGAATATAACTACTATACTGCTCCTATGTACAAGAATATAACTACTATAATACTGCTCCTATGTACAAGAATATAACTAGTATAATGCTGCCCCTATGTACAAGAATATAACTACTATAATACTGCTCCTATGTACAAGAATATAACTACTATATTACTGCTCCTATGTACAAGAATATAACTACTATAATACTGCTCCTATGTACAAGAATATAACTACTATAATACTGCTCCTATGTACAAGAATATAACTACTATAATACTGCTCCTATGTACAAGAATATAACTACTATAATACTGCCTCCTATGTACAAGAATATAACTACTATAGTACTGCTCCTATGTACAAGAATATAACTACTATAATACTGCTCCTATGTAGGGTTGGGCGATATACCGGTATCACGATATACCGCGGTATTAAAAAAACGGCGATATGGCGATATCGCCGTTTCCTAAATACCGCGGTATTTTCTGACATCATCAAAGCGGTCAGCGCACATTGTGCGCTGACCTCTTCTAAACGTGCGTCCGCCCGCCCCTGCACCTTGCATAGCGCTGGGTAATTACTTCCTCTCGCTCCTGGCCTGCCTCCTTCTTGCTCCGCCTCCCTTAGTCAAGTCTCCACCCACCATCTGACGTCGTCATCCACCAGTGCCGGCTCTGTGTGTGGCGAACTGGCGATCCCCTGTGTGAGTACTGGTGTCTCTGGAGAGACTTTTTCTGCGGCTGTCTCACTAGTGTGTGCTCTGTCTGATGACGAAATTATAAACCTACTACTTCCTGCAGCGGCCGCCCTGACTCTCCCTCCTCCTCGCTCCCATAAGACCTTATTATAACGCTCCTTGTGGCCCCCCATACAGTGTAACGCCTCCTTGTGGCCCCCCCATACAGTGTAACGCCTCCTTGTGGCCCCCCATACACTGTAACGCCTCCTTGTGGCCCCCCATACAGTGTAGCGCCTCCTTGTGGCCCCCCATACAGTGTAACGCCTCCTTGTGGCCCCCCATACAGTGTAACGCCTCCTTGTGGCCCCCCATACAGTGTAACGCCTCCTTGTGGCCCCCCATACAATGTAACGCCTCCTTGTGGCCCCCCATACAGTGTAACGCCTCCTTGTGGCCCCCCATACAGTGTAACGACATCTCCCTGTGGCTGCCCCCATACAGTGTAACGACGTCTCCCTGTGGCTGCCCCCATACAGTGTAACAACGTCTCCCTGTGGCTGCCCCCATACAGTGTAACGTCTCCCTGTGGCTGCCCCCATACAGTGTAACGTCTCCCTGTGGCTGCCCCCATACAGTATAACGTCTCCCTGTGGCTGCCCCATACAGTGTAACGTCTCCCTGTGGCTGCCCCCATACAGTGTAACGTCTCCCTGTGGCTGCCCCCATACAGTGTAACGTCTCCTTGTGGCTGCCCCCATACAGTGTAACGTCTCCTTGTGGCTGCCCCCATACAGTGTAACGTCTCCTTGTGGCTGCCCCCATACAGTGTAACGTCTCCTTGTGGCTGCCCCCATACAGTGTAACGTCTCCCTGTGGCTGCCCCCATACAGTGTAACGTCTCCTTGTGGCTGCCCCCATACAGTGTAACGTCTCCTTGTGGCTGCCCCCATACAGTGTAACGTCTCCCTGTGGCTGCCCCCATACAGTGTAACGTCTCCTTGTGGCTGCCCCCATACAGTGTAACGTCTCCTTGTGGCTGCCCCCATACAGTGTAACGTCTCCTTGTGGCTGCCCCCATACAGCGTAACGTCTCCTTGTGGCTGCCCCCATACAGTGTAACGTCTCCTTGTGGCTGCCCCCATACAGCGTAACGTCTCCTTGTGGCTGCCCCCATACAGTGTAACGTCTCCTTGTGGCTGCCCCCATACAGTGTAACGTCTCCTTGTGGCTGCCCCCATACAGTGTAACGTCTCCTTGTGGCTGCCCCCATACAGTGTAACGTCTCCTTGTGGCTGCCCCCATACAGTGTAACGTCTCCCTGTGGCTGTCCCCATACAGTATAACGCCTTGTGTTTTTTTTTCTTTTAAATGGGCATTTATCGCGATATATATCGTTATCGCGATAACTTTTTTAATATCGTTATCGTCTGAATATTTTTGATATCGTCCAACCCTACTCCTATGTACAAGAATATAACTACTATAATACTGCTCCTATGTACAAGAATATAACTCCTATAATACTGCTCCTATGTACAAGAATATAACTACTATAATACTGCTCCTATGTACAAGAATATAACTACTATAATACTGCTCCTATGTACAAGAATATAACTACTATAGTACTGCTCCTATGTACAAGAATATAACTACTATAATACTGCCTCCTATGTACAAGACTATAACTACTATAATACTGCCTCCTATGTACAGGAATATAACTACTATAATACTGCTCCTATGTACAAGAATATAACTACTATAATACTGCTCCTATGTACAAGAATATAACTACTATAATACTGCCTCTATGTACAAGAATATAACTACTATAATACTGCTCCTATGTATAAGAATATAACTACTATAATACTGCCTCTATGTACAGGAATATAACTACTATAATACTGCTCCTATGTACAAGAATATAACTCCTATAATACTGCTCCTATGTACAAGAATATAACTACTATAATACTGCTCCTATGTACAAGAATATAAGTATGTCATTGTATAAGATGCAGTATGTGTCAGATAATACATAATATAAGGAGAAGTAATGACTCTGCTGTTTCACCGTTTAGGGGACATATGGACATTAGGGACTGGCGCACAATCACTATACTTTCCTGCAAACAAAATGGGTGAGTACATTTGTATTTAAATTCTTGCACTGCAAGAATTGTTCTTACATCATGCTTTACACTGCAGCTGTGCTTGTTCAGAGTGTCTGCTTTGCACAAGATGATGAGCTGGGGATTGTATTTTACAATGACTGAAGACCAAAATTTTACAGTTTGACCCTTTGTGGTTCTTGTGATTTCTGATATTTGGAGGGGGGGGGGCCACAATTTTGTTATTTCCTTCCATTCTCAAAATGTCTTATTTTTGTGTCACAGGGAAAACAAATCATTGATCTCCAGACACCTGCAGGAACCTATGATTGACAGGTGAGATGATGACTACTCCTAAGTTTGCATTCACAGGACCGTATGTATTTTGCGGATCAGCAAAAAATATGGATGACAGCTGTGTGACGTCTGCGTTGTGTCCGTCTTTTTTTGCGGATCCATTATAACAATGCTATTCCCGTCTGCAAAAAAGACAAGAACAGGACTTGTTCTATCTTGTTTTCCAGAACTGCAGAACAGGTATACGGATGCGCACAGCGCGCGGTGTGCTGTCCACATTTTTTGAGGACCCATTGAAATGAATTGGTCCACATCCAATCCGCAAAAATTGCGGATCAGATGCGGACCAAAAATATGGTCATGTGACTGAGGCCGATCTGCGTGGAAGTAGAGTTACAGCAGCTCTCTGTCTGCTCCCTGCACTCATCTGTATGAGACATGCAGGAAGACAACAGAAAGTGACAGCCAGGAGAACACGAAAGCCAATGGAGGAGCAGAAATTAAGAGAAAAATCACCACAAGGTGGCGCTGTCACTAAAACTCCTCAGGGAAGCTCACATTTTGGGCCAATGCTGGTCCCTTCCTTGATTAGAAACACAAAAGTGGGAGCGTATATATACTGTATATATATATATATATATATATATATATATATATACACATTTCTCTTTTCTACATTAAATATGACATAATTGTTTTGTTTAATGGATGTAAATGTTCACAAGTGTAAAAGCCATATCTAACCAGTAGGTGGTGCTGGTGTACATGATCCTGTGATATTATTTCCAGCAGTAGGTGGCGCCGGTGTACATGATCCTGTGATATTATTTCCTGCAGTAGGTGGCGCTGGTGCACATGATCCTGTGATATTATTTCCGGCAGTAGGTGGCGCTGGTGTACATGATCCTGTGATATTATTTGTGGCAGTAGGTGGTGCTGGTGTACATGATCCTGTGATATTATTTCCGGCAGTGGGTGGCGCTGGTGTACATGATCCTGTGATATTATTTGTGGCAGTAGGTGGTGCTGGTGTACATGATCCTGTGATATTATTTCCAGCAGTAGGAGGCGCTGGTGTACATGATCCTGTGATATTATTCCCAGCAGTAGGTGGCGCTGGTGTACATGATCCTGTGATATTATTTCCAGCAGTAGGTGGCGCTGGTGTACATGATCCTGTGATATTATTTCCAGCAGTAGGAGGCGCTGGTGTACATGATCCTGTGATATTATTCCCAGCAGTAGGTGGCGCTGGTGTACATGATCCTGTGATATTATTCCCAGCAGTAGGTGGCGCTGGTGTACATGATCCTGTGATATTATTTCCAGCAGTAGGTGGCGCTGGTGTACATGATCCTGCGATATTATTTCCAGCAGTAGGTGGCGCTGGTGTACATAATCCGGTGATATTATTTCCAGTAGTAGGTGGCGCTGGTGTACATGATCCTGTGATATTATTTCCAGCAGTAGGTGGCGCTGGTGTACATGATCCTGTGATATTATTTCCAACAGTAGGTGGCGCTGGTGTACATGATCCTGTGATATTATTTCCAACAGTAGGTGGCGCTGGTGCTCACTGGTAGGATAAGAATTAGTTTTCCTTTTGCTGTAGGTCGGTATCCAACATGTAGTGAAGCTGTTCAACCACAAGATGTCAGCAGTGAGCTGAATGGACCTTTCCATAGAGTTACATGGCGGGGGAATATAGGGTCACTTCTCATGAATTTACTGCTCATTGGGGGTGATTTCGGAGACTGTCTATGGACAGATAATTGGTTTGAGTTACAGAGGAGATTATTTGGGGGGGGGGGGGGGTTATAAAGTCTTACATCCTATAAACCTCTGTCTTTATGAGAACTTCACTTCTGTTGTTTGCTGAGGTTACGATATGATCGATCGGAGGGACGGTGATCGGAATTTACACGGATGTGTTTGGGGGATCGTCTTTAATGTAATGGCGAGGTAGAGTTTGGGTGGCGACATATTGTGATTCACAGCAAGCGTCTATGAGACAGAGGACGTAACAGGATCGAGCGATTGATGGGGTGTATTATTGACCTCCTCTCCTGCGGTGTTTACTGGATCCAATATACAGGCTCTGAGGATTGCTGACAGTCTCCAGGTATCATGATGGTTTCCTCTGGGGGGGGGGGTGAAGAGATGTTTCAGAGTTGGGGCCTTTCTATAGGTGACGTTCAGTAGACTGTGGATCCCTTTAAGAACATTTCTGATGGTTCCCTGTAGTCTTAAAGAGAAGGTTCTGCTGTTTGTTGGGATCTCATAAATTTTATAGTTTTTTTCTGTTTCCAATGGTTCTTAATGAACCCGTCCCTAATAAATGACTCCAAAGCTCCTGACAAGGCGTCACTTTCGCTATTAAAGCAGACAAAATCCCCACACCAATACCAAGGCTAAAAGATTGTAGGGAAATACTGCGGGTATTGTCCAGAACTGCAGACAGCAAACCCAAAAACTACCAGTGATCCTCACCCCTCTGGTTGGAAAGAAGCTAATGCTACCCCTAGGTGTTCACCAGAGCCTGCTGCATGGACTTGGCTTCTAGGGACCCAGGTCACATCTGTGGTAGAAGACAGCAGAAAACTAGTGGGAGCTCGCTGGTAGCAGACTGACCAGACTGACCAGGAAGGTACAAAAAAGTATTGGACAAGCAGAGTCAAAACCAAGAGAGACAGATACAACTGGACAAGTAGACGAGGAGTAAATCCAGAGACAAGCCAAAGGTCAGTTTACCAGGAGAAATAATAGAAGGCAAGTCAGCAGACTGAGGGTTAATCCAGAGACAAGTGAAAAGTCAGCGCAGCAGGAATTCTAATGCCGGAGCTGAGAGGAGCACAATGGACAGAAGCCAAGACACATACGTAATCACAGGCAGTGACGCAGAATGACTGCCTGGTGGAAATCCTCTGCCCAGCCTTCAGATTGGACGCCAAGTTGGAGCGCGGTTTTTTCTTTATGTCCTCCTCTCACTGATTGGATGATCGTCCGGAGCTTGACTTAATGGCATGACTTTCCGGGAAGGGCCACTAGTGGATATGCTGCACGTGATCGCCCCAGACCCGCCACACAAACCAAAGTGACCACTGCTGGGGAAGAGGAAGACACCACGGGATGGCAGCTAGGTAAGTTCCTTACAGCATTGGTGCCCATTACCCCTAAAAAGAGAAATAGAAAATTTGGCCAAATCTAAAAGAATTAATAATTTTGAAGAGTCGACTGCGGGAAAGATGGAGAACAAGAAAAGCAGACGAGATCCCAACAGACATCAGAACACTCACTATATAACCATCATACATGTGCTGAATAAACAGAGATCTGCCTCTAAAACCAACCTCCCTAATGTCCCCTATGGAAGGGCCCCAACTCTGAAACTGCTTGTGGCCCCCAGTCATCCAGAGCAGCATAAGAGGAAACCATCAGTAGTCTCAAGATGAAGAAGAAGGGGAGCGATCGGTGCAGCAATCCTCGGAGCCGCAGGAGAGGAGTCCATATTACACCCCCGACCGCTCGGTCCAGTTACGTCCTCTGTCTCACAGACACTTGTCGTGGATCACAATATATGTCGCCAACCAACCCTGCCCCCCCGTCACAGTAAAAGCCGATCCCTGAAACATGGCGCATCCCGACATTGTACTCTGAAAGATACGTATAAAATCCGATCCCCGTCCTTCCAACGTTCTCACAGAGCGGTTTATCGGATAAACGACTCCAAACTCTCCGGCTCCAGGTCTGATTCCGATCTCCGAGAACATTCATACAACCGTGTCCATAGCGGATACTGGAAATTGTGTGATAGTTCCATCCACAACCCGCCAAATACAACTTTAATATTTTGTCCATATTAAAAATTTAATATTTCAAATAAACTACAATAAAATATATTCTCCATTCCAACCAAAACCAATGACCTGTCCATGCCCAGACAGTCTCCGGAATCACCCCTCCCCCCAGTGAGCAATAAATTCATGAGAAGTGACCCCATATTCCCCCGCGCTGTAACTCTATGGAAAGGTCCATTCAGCTCACTGCTGACATCTTGTGGCTGAACAGCTTCACTACATGGTGGATACCGACCTATAAAAAAGGAAATTAATTCTTACCCTTCCAGTGAGCACCAGCGCCACCTACTGCTGGAAATAATATCACAGGATCACGTACACCAGCGCCACCTACTGCTGGAAATAATATCACAGGATCACGTACACCAGCGCCACCTACTGCTGGATATAATATCACAGGATCACGTACACCAGCACCACCTACTGCTGGAAATAATATCACAGGATCACGTACACCAGCGCCACCTACTGCTGGAAATAATATCACAGGATCATGTACACCAGCGCCACCTACTGCTGGAAATAATATCACAAGATCATGTACACCAGCGCCACCTACTGCTGGAAATAATATCACAGGATCATGTACACCAGCGCCACCTAATGCTGGAAATAATATCACAGGATCATGTACACCAGCGCCACCTACTGCCGGAAATAATATCACAGGATCATGTACACCAGCGCCACCTACTGCCGGAAATAATATCACAGGATCATGTACACCAGCACCACCTACTGCTGGAAATAATATCACAGGATCATGTACACCAGCGCCACCTACTGCTGGAAATAATATCACAGGATTATGTACACCAGCACCACCTACTGCTGGAAATAATATCACAGGATCATGTACACCAGCGCCACCTACTGCCACAAAAAATATCCCATTATCATGTACACCAGCGCCACCTACTGCTGGAAATAATATCACAGGATCATGTACACCAGCGCCACCTACTGCCACAAAAAATATCCCATTATCATGTACACCAGCGCCACCTACTGCCACAAATAATATCACAGGATCATGTACACCAGCGCCACCTACTGCCGGAAATAATATCACAGGATCATGTACACCAGCGCCACCTCCTGGTTAGATATGGCTATTACATTTACATCCAGTATTCTGCAGGCCAGCAGAAGAGATCTGAAAGATAAGCACAAGCCGTGGCCTGCAGCAGGGAATGAGTCTGAGGCATCTGGCACCCGGACCTGCTGCAGGCATAAGAGGGCACGCGGAGTGCCGTTTTAACATGTAGACCGATCAAATACAATGAAATAATACTGCTGTCCTCTTCTCTGTTTCCAGGATGCTGTACGAGAAACCAGAAGCCCTGAAGCCTCCGTAAGTTACTCCAAGTGCTTAGAGCAGTGGCATACATAAAGAAGTAAGGGCCCCATAGCAAGGATCAAACCAGGGCCCCACACACAGGAAAGAAGGATTTACACCTAAAACCCTTTCAATGACCCTTGGACCGTTTTTTCCACTGCCTCATTTGCTAAAAGTTGTTCCTTTTAGAAGGTGTAGTCCTGACCGAGTTTTCACCTCCAGTAGAAGAGGAGATGGGCCCCGTAGCAGTTGGATGGTCTGCCGCTATGGTAGTTACACCCCTGCCTGAGAATCATAGTAATTGATTTCAGTGGGAACAGTGGATACAGGCGTAAAAGGTTCATACAGGTCCCATAGGGGCAACAGGCTTAGTGGGTACAGTCCTTACAGTCGGCATCAGAAGAAGTAGAATATAGTGCAGCTTTCTGTCCTAAGAGATCGCCTTGTCGTTGGTGGACAGGCACAAATACATAATTTTGTACAGAATGTATTTGCCAAGAATCTCACAGTTACGGCTCGTGTACACGACCGTTGTCGGCCAGTGCCCGTATTGCAGCTTGCAAGCAGTGGGTCTGCAATATATGGGCACCGGCTGTTTGTGCACCTCATCACGGATGTGGACCCATTCACTTGAATCTACGGAGTGCTTCCGTGGTTTTCTGTCCGTGCCTCCATGTTCTATTTTTTTGTGCTGCGGACGGATCAAGGTTCCATTCAAGTTGATTCCGCATGGATGGTGCCAGTGCATTGGGGGCTGCAATTTGTGGCTCCCAATGCACAGAACGGACGGCACACGTTAGTTTGCCGGAGCCCTTATAATGAAGCTTTAGCATTAGTACATTTTCTCTAGTGAGTATGGATATTGTATTTACTTTATTATTTATCTTTGTTATTACGTTATTCTATCAAAAAATTGTAATGCAAAGCAGAAAAAAAACATTAAAATCTTCAAAAGATGAAACAATGCGGCCCTCACCCCAAAGCCGGTGTATTTCATGGATTTATGAACAAAGTAAGGATTTTATGGTGAGCGACGCATTGTTGTATCTTTTGATGATTGGACTGTGAAGTATTTGAACCAAAGCACCAGTTATCCACTGCTTGTGGGCCCTGAGCAAGCTCCATAGAGTTCAATGGTATCGCAGTGATCTGAGCAGAGGGAGGTAGTGCCGACACATGTCATTTATTGAACAAAAACCATTTAAAATTTGACATTTTTAAGATAAAACAATTTGGTGCAACAAACTGCTTTTGTAACATTTTGGTAAGGGCGGGAGATTACATATTATTTCTAGATAAGAGTTTGGCTGCATTTCCCATGAAAATGTAAAACTGGAGATTGAAAATGGAAGAGGGAGCAATTGTCTAGAGAGCGAGATCTCCGGGCTTTATTACTTGTAGAAGACACGGCCAAACGCAAACTGGAATAACACTTTCATCTACTTGGGAAAAAAAGACACACTGGGTGTAATGATTAATGCTCTTCTCTCTTCCAGACGGACAGATGTTCTCACGGTGACTCCATGGCTAGCGCCGATTGTATGGAATAGACTCTACAATATAGACATACTCAACGCACAATTCCACAAGAGAGGAGTTCACATTGGACTGACTGTGTTTGCTATTAGAAAGTAAGGAAATACTGACAATTCACACTCATTCTATATACATTCTATAGAGTATAACTACTATAATACTGCCTCTTATGTACAAGAATATAACTACTATAATACTGCCTCCTATGTACAAGAATATATTACTATAATGCTGCCTCTTATGTGCAAGAATATAACTACTATAATACTGCTCCTATGTACAAGAATATAACTACTATAATACTGCTCCTATGTACAAGAATATAACTACTATAATACTGCTCCTATGTACAAGAATATAACTACTATAATACTGCTCCTATGTACAAGAATATAACTACTATAATACTGCTCCTATGTACAAGAATATAACTACTATAATACTGCTCCTATGTACAAAAATATAACTAGTATAATACTGCTCCTATGTACAAGAATATACCTACTATAATACTGCTCCTATGTACAAGAATATAACTACTATAATACTGCTCCTATGTACAAGAATATAACTACTATAATACTGCTCCTATGTACAAGAATATAACTGCTATAATACTGCCTCCTATGTACAAGAATATAACTTCTATAATACTGCATCCTATGTACACGAATAGGACTACTATAATACTGCCTCTTATGTACAAGAATATTACTACTATAATACTGCTCTTATGTACAAGAATAATATTACTATAATACTGCCTCTTATGTACAAGAATATAACTATTATAATACTGCTCCTATGTACAAGAATATAACTACTATAATACTGCTCCTATGTACAAGAATATAACTACTATAATACTGCTCCTATGTGCAAGAATATAACTACTATAATACTGTTCCTATGTACAAGAATATAACTACTATAATACTGCCTCCTATGTACAAGAATATAACTACTATAATACTGCTCCTATGTACAAGAATATAACTACTATAATACTGCTCCTATAAACAAGAATATAACTACTATAATACTGCTCCTATGTACAAGAATATAACTACTATAATACTGCCTCCTATGTACAAGAATATAACTACTATAATACTGCCTCCTATGTACAAGAATATAACTACTATAATACTGCTCCTATGTACAGGAATATAGCTACTATAATACTGCTCCTATGTACAGGAATATATCTACTATAATACTGTCCCCTATGTACAAGAATATAACTACTATAATACTGCTCCTATGTACAAGAATATAACTACTATAATGCTGCCTCCTATGTACAAGAATATAACTACTATAATACTGCCTCCTATGTACAAGAATATAACTACTATAATACTGCCTCCTATGTACAGGAATATAACTACTATAATACTGCTCCTATGTACAAGAATATAACTACTATAATACTGCTCCTATGTACAGGAATATAACTACTATAATACTGCTCCTATGTACAGGAATATAACTACTATAATACTGCTCCTATGTACAAGAATATAACTACTATAATACTGCTCCTATGTACAGGAATATAACTACTATAATACTGCTCCTATGTACAGGAATATAACTACTATAATACTGTTCCTATGTACAAGAATATAACTACTATAATACTGCCTCCTATGTACAAGAATATAACTACTATAATACTGCCTCCTATGTACAAGAATATAACTACTATAATACTGCTCCTATGTACAGGAATATAACTACTATAATACTGCTCCTATGTACAGGAATATATCTACTATAATACTGTCCCCTATGTACAAGAATATAACTACTATAATACTGCTCCTATGTACAAGAATATAACTACTATAATGCTGCCTCCTATGTACAAGAATATAACTACTATAATACTGCCTCCTATGTACAAGAATATAACTACTATAATACTGCCTCCTATGTACAGGAATATAACTACTATAATACTGCTCCTATGTACAAGAATATAACTACTATAATACTGCTCCTATGTACAGGAATATAACTACTATAATACTGCTCCTATGTACAGGAATATAACTACTATAATACTGCTCCTATGTACAAGAATATAACTACTATAATACTGCTCCTATGTACAGGAATATAACTACTATAATACTGCTCCTATGTACAGGAATATAACTACTATAATACTGCTCCTATGTACAAGAATATAACTACTATAATACTGATTGGTTTTCTTCTTGGTTTATAAACCACATGTTTTTTTTTACAATTTTTTCTGTTCTATTTTTTAGATACACCCAGTTTATTGAACATTTTCTGGACACAGCTGAGAAGTTTTTCATGACTGGACATCGGGTCACTTATTATATAATGACCGACCAGCCCGCTGCAGTCCCCAACATTACACTGGGTGAAAAGAGAAATCTGGTTGTCCTGGAGGTCCCGGCCTACAAAAGATGGCAGGACATCACCATGAGGAGGATGCAGATCATTCGAGACTACATCCATGATCGGTTCATCAATGAGGTGGACTATCTGGTGTGTTTAGATGTGGACATGGAGTTCAAAGACCAGGTTGGGGTTGAGATCCTCAGTGATGTTTATGGTGTCATCCATCCGGGTTTTTTCACATCGTCTCGCAAGGAGTTCACCAATGAAAGGAGACCTCAGTCTGCAGGTTACATCCCTGAAGACGAGGGCGATTTCTATTACACGGGGTCCCATTTTGGAGGCACTGTGGAAGAGATCTACAAGTTGTCCAACCATTGCCACCACGCCATGCTGGCCGATAAAGACATAAACATAGAAGCCCTTTGGCATTATGAGAGTTATCTCAACAGATATTTCCTGTATTACAAACCCACCAAGGTCCTGTCTCCAGAGTATTCCTGGAACTACTACTACGGAAACCCAGCCGTGGTGGAGAAGAAGAGATTTATTGTTTTCCCTAAAGATTATGCCAAAGTACGTGACAACCCGTGACGCTCCACAGCGGAGGTCCCATTCATTTCTATAAAGCTGTGAAAAAAAAACTGATAGTCCTCTGTTTTTTCTCCGCGTCCGTGATCCGTGATTCCAGTCCGTTAAAATAATATAACCTGTCCTATTCTTGTCAGTGAAAAACGGAGGATGGACCCATTCAAGTCAATGGGTCCGTAAAAAAGGATGCACAACTGGTATGTCATCCATGTCCGCGTTCTTGTCTGTTTTTTTTCTACAAGACCTTGGTGCAATAAAATTATACTTTTCATTAACCTTCCTATATTTCCCCTGTCAGACAAAAAAAAAGGAAGACACAAGGGAACACAACTGAAACAAAATCGGACACGGACCACTGAAGCCAAATGACTGACAGTGAAAAAACACTGTCTTGTGCATGAGGCCTGAAGCTTATTACAATGGCCATGCGATGACTTGTAGAATAGTTTCTGAATTAAGACATTGTATTAACTATATTCTTTTGTGAAATTTGTGTACATTTTTTTTTTTTTGCATGGCCACTCGTAATTTTTGTAAGTGTAATGCTGAGATATCACCCACACCAAGGAGCCCGAGCCAAAAAAGGAATATTCTAACTGTAAACAGTAGCATTCAACTGGTTAAATATGGTCAGTTTACCGTTACAATTTGGCGCTGAAGGTCAGCTGCGATCCTAAGCATTCACCACTGTCATTTAAGAATCTTCTAGCAAAATGTGACTGCAGCAACCAAGCTGAGCCAGCACTATGACTATGGTGGTAAATGTAGAGAATACACAGCCTTTTTAATGTCTTCTCGCATTTTTAAGCACACTCAGCCTGCAGGACCTGCCCCCATGAGCACGGCAAGGGGAGGGTGTTAAAAAATATGGATCCCAGCCATGTATCGCCTTCATAAACTGCAATCAATAGCGATCGTGCTGTGGTCTAATGGACACTGGCTCCCTGTAAATGACAATCACTAGCCCATCATTATGTCTGCTTCTTAAAGGCATAGGTCTAAAAACTCTGTTTACTTCCAGGACTTATGGGCTTATACAAGTTGATTAAAATATGCACAATGTACTGTAGTGATAAACTCCTCCCTCTGGGCTGTGCTGTAGTGCTGTGATAATAAGCTCCTCCCTCTGGGCTGTGCTGTAGTGCTGTGATAATAAGCTCCTCCCTCTGGGCTGTGCTGTAGTGCTGTGATAATAAGCTCCTCCCTCTGGGCTGTCCTGTAGTGCTGTGATAAAAAGCTCCTCCCTCTGGGCTGTTCTGTAGTGCAGTGATAATAAGTAGTGTTGATCGACCACCAAAGTGCTCTGGTGCTCTGATCGAATACCTCAGGATGCTCGGGTGCTCTACCGAGCACCCGAGCACAATGGAGGTCAATAGGAGAACCTGAGCATTAAACCAGGCACCCCCTGCTCTGAATAAGGAATGGTGTCTGGTTCATAGGAAAAGGTCAGACATTGATAAAAAAAACACCACCGAAATGGTTCGGGAACAGCATAGGGAGGATGTCTGGATGCATCTTGGACGGCTGGAAACAATGTTGTCCGAGTAGTGCGCCACTTTTACAGACTGAAATAATACGTACAAAACCGAAGATAAAAATCGATTTTAGGGGACAAATTGTTGGGAAGCATTCTTTCCTGTATATTTACTTGTTTATAAATTGCAAGTGCTGCCAAAAATTACAAGGAAGAGGCACTCCGATACAACCTGTATATCACATAAAGGAGGGCATTATACATCCTTGAAAAATTATGATTGATGGCCTGCTGGTGACCCTCAAAAACATTAGGAGCAAGGGCCTGCTGGTAACCCTACTGATCTGACCCTGGTAGATGTAGGTGAGGGCCTACTGGCGAGCTGACTCTGTAAAACATGGTTGAGGGCCTGCTGGTGAGCTGAACCTCTAAAACATTATATGTGAGGGCCTGCAGGTGAGCTGACCCTCTAAAAGAGTGTAGGTGAGGGCCTGCTGGTGAGCTGACAATCTAAAACATTACATACGATGGCCTGCAGGTGAGCTGGTCCTCTAAAGATTATAGGTGAGGGCCTGCTGGTGAGATGACCCGCTAAAAGATTGTAGGTGAGGACCTGCTTTTGAGCTGACCCTGTAAAACATTATGGTTGAGGGCCTTCTGGTGAGCTGACCTTCTAAAACATTATATGTGAGGGCCTGCAGGTGAGCCTACCCTCTAAAACATTACATGCGAGGGCCTGCAAGTGAGCTGGCCCTCTAAATGATTGTAGGTGAGGGCCTGCTGGAAAACTGACCCTCTAAACCATTATATGCGAGGGCCTGCAGGTGAACTGAGCCTCTGAAAGATTGTAGGTGAGGGCCTTCTAGTGATATGACCATCTAAAACATTACATACGAGGGCCTGCAGGTGAGCTGGCCCTCTAAATGATTGTAGATGAGGGCCTGCTGCTGAGCTGACCCTCTAAAACATTATATGCGAGGGCCTGCAGGTGAGCTGACCCTCGAAAAGATTGTAGGTGAGGGCTTGATGGTGAGCTGACCCTCTAAAACATTATATGCGAGGACCTGCAGGTGAGCTGACCCTCGAAAAGATTGTAGGTGAGGGCCTGCTGGTGAGCTGACCATCTAAAACATTACATACGAGGGCCTGCAGTTGAGCTGGCCCTCTAAAAGATTGTATGTGAGGGCCTGCAGATGAGCTGACTCTCCACAACATTAGGAGCGAGGGAAGACTAATAAGCATGTTGATATGATGGAAGAGGACAAGAAAAGGAAGATTGAACCATATACCCTTTTTTGTGGTGGAAGGGGTACATGGGAATACAGTGTATTCAGTACATTATAGAAAAAAAACATTTAAAGTGCCTTTATGTTCAGCTGCTTTCCTCTGGTGGAGTAGAGAAGTCAGGGGCAATCCAGGCCTTTCATTTTTATAACAGTCAACCTGTCAGCATTTTCAGTTGACATGCAGATGCGCCTTTCAGTTATTATGCCGCCAGCAGCACTAAATATCCGCTCTGACAAAACGCTGGCGGAAGGGCAGGCCAGCATCTCCAAGGCGTAGAGCGTCAGTTCGTGCCACATGTCCAGCTTGGACACCCAGTAGTTTTAAGGCACAGAGGGATCATTGAGATCGCTGATATGGTCTGCTACGTACTCCTTCCATCTTCCAAAATGTTTCCCTTCTTGTGACACTAGGTCGCGCATCAGGGTGAGGGTGCTGGCGGGGTGTCATGAAACTGTCCCAGGCTTTGGAGAGTGTTGCCCTGCCTCTGTTGGAACTGATGTGTGTTCCCCTGGTCTCCCCTCCTCGGTTGCCCAAAGAACTACGGACTCTGCAGCCAGCGTTGTCAGCTGGAAATTTTGGAGCAATTTTTCCACAAGGACCTTCTGGTATTGTACCATTTTGCTCGGCCTCTCCGCCACAGGAATGCGAGATGAGAAGTTCTCTTTGTAGCAGGGGTCGAGAAGGGTGAACAACCAGTAGTCAGTGTTGTCCAAAATGTGTAAAACGGGAAAGGCAGCCTAGCATAAAGTCAGCCATGTGTGCCATATTCCCAACAGGCAAGACTTCGCTGTCGTCAACAGGAGGATGACTCTTAATCTCCTCATCCTTTTCCTCTTCTTCTGCCCATCCACGTTGAACAGATGGAATAAACTTCCATGGGTACTACCCTCTGTAGCGGAGGCAACCAACTCCTGCTCCTCCTCCCTCTCATCATCATCCAATTTGCGCTGAGAAGACAAACTGAGGGTGGTCTGGATATCACCCTGTGTAATGTCTTCCCCCATTTCCACCTCTTCCACATGCAAAGCGTCTGCCCTAATTGTGAGCAGCAAGTTTTTGAGTAGACACAGAAGTGGGATGGTGACGCTGATAATAGCGGCATCGCCGCTCACCATCTGTGTTGATTCCTCAAAGTTTCTTAATACCTCACAGAGGTCAGACATCCATGCCTACTCCTCGCTTGTGAAGAGTGAAAGCTGACTGGAAAGGTGATGACCATGTTGCAGCTGGTATTCCACTACTGCCCTCTGCTGCTCACAAAGCCTGGCCAACATGTGTGTAGTAAAAAGAGGAACCGCACTCAATCAAAGTGTCCCTGGTGCCAATCAAGGGCTGTTAAGCCACCATCCAAATGATAAAGTATTCAGGCACTCAGGTTAAGGTTTTGCAATTAAAGTATAGCTTTATTTCACATTATCTGCAACTTCCATTTGCCCAGTGGTACATATCAATAACAGAATATTTCTGACCGGACGTTTCGGTCACGGTGAACCTTCATCAGTGGTCACATTATCTGTGAGGTGAGCAGAGGCAATCCTTTGGCGCTGGATGCTATACTTTAATTGCAAAACCTTAACCTGAGTGCCTCAATACTTTATCATTTCGCCAACATGTGTAACGTAGAGTTCCAGCTCGTGCTCACGTCGCACAACAGTCGGTGAGATGGAAATTGCAAGCACTGCTGCAGCATTGACAGACCGTCGGAAGCTGTCGATGACTTGCGGAAATGGGCACACACGCGGCGCCCCTTCACTAGTAGCTCAGGCAAATTGGGGTAGGTTTTGAGAAACCGCTGAACCACTAAGTTGAAGACGTGGGCTAGGCATGGGATGTGTGTGAGCTTGCCGAGCTCCAAAGCCACCACCAAGTTGCGGCCATTATCAGACACAACTATGCCTGGTTCTAGGTTGAGTGGCGACAGCTCAGTCTGGTCTCTAATCCCCTGCCACAGCTCTGTGGCGGTGTGCTGTTTGTCACCAAAGGAGATCAGCTTAAGCACGGCCTGTTAACGCTCCCCCACTGCAGTGCTACACTGCTTCCAGCTACCTACTGATGGCTGACTGGTGCTGCAAGAGGATAATTCTGAAGTGGAAGTGGAGGAGGAGGCGGAGGAGAAGAAGTGGTTGGAGCCACTAACGGAAACCCTGATGGAAGTAGGGCCTGCAATCCTTGGCGTCGGTAGCACCTGTGCCATCACAGGGTACAACTCGCACCCAGCCTCCACAATGTTCACCCAGTGTGCCGTCAGGGAAATGTAGCGTCCCTGGCCAAAAGCACTTGTCTGTGTGTCAGTGATTAAGTGGACCTTCCCAGTAACTGTGTTGGTCAGGGCACGGGTGATGTTACGGGACACATGCTGGTGTAAGGCGGCATGCACACCGTCAAAAATATTGGCGGGGGACTGCCTAATGAGGGACGGCCACCGACATCAGGCTGCGGAAAGCCTTCATGTCCACAAGCCTAAATGAAAACCTTTCCAAGGCCAGTAATTTGGAAAGTTGCACCTTTAGTGCTATGGCCTGTGGGTGGGTGGCTGGGTATTTGCGCTTGCGTTCAAATGCCTGCGGTAAGGACATTTGTACGCTGCGCTAGGACATGGAAGTGAATGGGCTAGCTGATGGTGCTTGCGAAGGTCCAGGTGCAGGGCATGAGGCATCCGGGCCTGCGCCTTCGACAGGGGATTGGCCAGCACGTAACACATGTTATTATGGACCCAGGTGTTCGGCCCACCTATTAGAGTGCTTTGATGCCATGTGGCAGATCATGCTGGTGGTGGTGAGGTTGCTAGTGCTCACGCCCCTGCTCATTTTTGCATGGCACAGTTTGCAAATTACAATTCTTTTGTCGTCTTCACTTTCCTCAAAAAAGCGCCATACTGCAAAACACCTACACCCTTGGCAAGGGAGATTTCCGCAAGGGTGTGCTCCGGGGAACAGTTGTGGGCCTGTTTGGTGTGGCCTGCCTTCTCCCTTTTGCCACCCCACTGCCTCTTCCAGCCTGTTGCGGTGCTGCGGATCCCTCCCCCTCTGTACTGCTGTCCTCGCTGGGTCAGTGACTTCATCGTCCACCACCTCCTCTTCCATTTCCTCACTCTGCTCATCCTCCTGACTTGATGACCTAACAACAACCTCAGTTATTGACAACTGTGTCTCGCCCTCATCAACCTCTTGAGACACTAATTGCCATTCCCCACCGTCATCTTCTTGTGACAGTGGACAGTGGCGTACCGCCTATATAGGCAGACCACGCAGCTGCTATGGGGCCCGTGGCAGGGGGAGGCCCGAAGCGCATGGAAGGCTCCGCCCCTACATCTTTATTATAGTTATATCGGGCAATGAGGCGGCCCACTTGTCTTCCGTCCCGGGCCCTGCTTTCCCTCTCTTCAGGTAGGTGTGCAGGCCCCTTCATCCTGCCTCCCCTGAGGGGTTAAAAATAATAATAAAAACTCACCTCATCCACTTGATCGCGCAGCCGCCATCCTCTTCTTTCTTCAGGACCTGCAAAAGGACCTGGGATGATGTCCTCTCTCTCACCACGTGGTGAGCGCAGTGACGTCACCGCAGGTCCTTCTGAATGAAGATAGAAGGTCCTAACTCGCGTCCTGCTCGACGCGTTTCTTTGCTGGACATAAGTCAGCAGTTCCTCAGGAGTCAAGCGCTGGGAAAATAGCACCAAACAAACAATAATGGATGCTGCACGCTGCTGATATTGAGCTGCCATCATAGTGCCAGAGGCTACGCATCGCTGTACGCTCAATATCAGCAGCGTGCAGCATCCATTATTGTATGTTTGGCGCTCTTTTCCCCGCACTTGACTCTTGAGGAACTGCTGGCTTATGTCCAGCAGAGAAACGCGTCGAGCAGGACACGAGTTAGGGAATCAGTTTATCTGTGGCCAGCCTCAAAGGGGGGTATAGGGATTGTTAGGCTCAGGTCAAGCCGGGACCCCCGTGAGCCGTATGTTAGGCTCAGGGGATTACTGAATGCTAATAGCAGTGGTGCTATATCTCAATAAGGCGACCTGACATCCCCCCTCCAACAAATGGGGGACAGTATCTGGATATATATCACTGAGCTATAGCGCTATAGCTGTATGCTGCACAGTATCCAGAGCGGGGTGAAAGGCCCCATCTACATATAGTCACTATTGGCAGTTAGCCACATTCTAATTAGTAATAACTTGTAAAGTTTTTGGTTTTCATTTTATACCTGAGCTCTATAGATTTATAATAGTTAATTTGTCCTCAAGACTATAGATGAAAACCTTTATGTGACACACTGAGTTAATTATTATTTTTAACCCCTTAATGGCAATTTGTTTTAGCAGGCACAGTTCATACGGAGGCCTGTTGGCACACAGAAGAGCAGACACAGTTCATAAGGCAAGGGGGGCTATGGTGGCACTGGTATACTATTGTGCCAGCACCACCATAGCCCCCCCTCCCCATGATGTCACGGACGGTGTACAGGAAACAAGACAAAGCAACATGCATATATGACTCACTGGATCCAAAGCTAAGGAACCAAGGGGAGACCCCTGCACAAGACCTAGCACTTTCCCTGGCTGCTCAGCCTATGCAAAGATCCCAGAGGTGGATGGTTGCATAGCCACGTACCTCGACTATATAACCCCTGAACACCCTACAATAGTGAGGGGACACGACCACCGGCTCCCTACACCAGACACGGAGGGAGTCAGGGTCACCTGGGATCCAGCAAACAGAAAATAACAGATAAATGTACAGCACTTAACTTTGTAGCAGACAGTAAAACAGGATGAGCATGCACACACAGGAAGAAGTATAAGCCGCCCAGTAATGCAATATGGGGCAGAATTTAAAGGGATGCAATTAGTCCAACTACATGACAGCTGAGAGAGGCTAACGAGATGAGGAACTGAATACCACAACAAAGAGAACTCAAGGAGGAGGTTCTGAAAGGCTTCTGTCAGAGCTTCTCAGCTGTCTGGTTGTGACAGTACCGATCCCTCTACGAGTGGACTCCGGACACTCAGTGCCCACCTTCTCAGGATGGGACCTATGGAAAGCCCTGATGAGACGAGAGGCCTTAATGTCCGTCACTGGGACCCACATCCTCTCCTCAGGACCATAACCCTCCCAATGAACAAGGTACTGGAGAGAACCGCGGACAAGACGAGAATCCACAATCCTAGAGACCTGAAATTCAAGATTCCCATCAACCATAATCGGAGGAGGAGGCAAAGGCGAGGGTACAATGGGTTGAACATAAGGTTTCAATAAGGACTTATGAAAAACATTATGGATCTTCCAAGTCTGAGGAAGATCAAGACGGTAGGCAACAGGATTGATGACAGACAGGATTTTTTAAGGCCCAATAATCCTAGGACCCAACTTCCAGGAGGGAACCTTCAATTTGATATTCTTGGTAGACAACCACACCAGATCACCAACATTCAGGTCCGGACCAAGCACACGTCTCTTATCTGCCACACGCTTATATCTCTCACTCATGCTCTTTAGATTATCCTAAATCTTTTGCCAAATAGATGACAACGACGAGGAGAATCTGTCCTCATCAGGTAAACCAGAAGACCCCTCTCCCGAGAAAGTCCCAAACTGCGGATGAAACCCATATGCACCAAAAAATGGTGACTTATCAGAAGACTCCTGACGACGGTTATTTAAAGCAAACTCAGCAAGGGACAAAAAAGAACACCAATCCTCTTGATTCTCCGCCAAAAAACAGCGCAGATATGTCTCCAGATTCTGATTGACGCGCTCTGTCTGGCCATTCGACTGCGGGTGGAAAGCAGAAGAGAATGACAACCGAACCCCCAAGCGAGAACAGAAAGCCTTCCAGAATCTGCGTGCCCCTACCAGAGACTATGTCTGAAGGAATACCATGCAATTTGACAATGTGATCAATAAATGCCTGCGCCAGCGTCTTAGCATTGGGCAAACCAGGAAAAGGGATGAAATGCACCATTTTGCTAAAACGGTCCACCACCACCAGAATCACAGTCTTCCCCGAGGAACGAGGCAGGTCCGTTATGAAGTCCATGGACAGATGTGTCCAAGGACGGGAAGGAATGGGTAAGGGAAGGAGAGGACCTGATGGCCGTGAATGAGGGACCTTGGCGCGAGCGCAAGTCTCGCAGGCTGCCACAAAACCCTCAACCGACTTACGAAGCGCAGGCCACCAGAATCTCCGAGCGATGAGATCCAGTGTGGCTCTTGCCCCCGGGTGCCCAGCAAGGACCGTATCGTGGTGTTCCTTAAAAATCTTGTCTCTTAAAGCGAGAGGCACAAACAACCTCCCAGGAGGACAAAGATCAGGAGCCTCTGACTGGGCTGCCTGCACCTCTGCCTCCAATTCAGAAAAAAGAGTAGAGACCACCACCCCTTCGGCCAAAATGGGACCCGGGTCTTCAAAATTCCCGCCTCCCGGAAAACAACGTGACAGGGCATCTGCCTTCACATTCTTAACCCCAGGGCGGAACGTGACAACAAAATTAAATCTTGAAAAGAACAAAGACCATCTGGCCTGTCTCGGGTTCAGATGCTTGGCTGACTCCAAGTAGGCCAGATTTTTATGGTCAGTAAACACGGTAATAGGGTGTCTGGCTCCCTCTAGCCAATGGCGCCATTCCTCAAAAGCCAACTTGATGGCCAACAATTCCCTAACTCCCACATCGTAATTTCTCTCTGCGGAGGAGAGTTTTTTCGAGAAAAAGGCACACGGTCGCCATTTGGCGGGAGAGGAACCCTGAGACAAGACCGCACCCACACCCACCTCAGAAGCATCAACCTCAACTATGAAGGGTAAAGAAATATCAGGTTGCACCAAGATGGGAGCGGAGGCAAAACTCTCCTTGATATTAGAAAAAGCCTTACGCGCCTCTACCGACCAAGAAGAAAAATCTACCCCCTTTCTGGTCATATCAGTGAGTGGTTTAACAATAGAGGAATAATTCAAAATAAACTTCCTGTAATAATTGGCAAAGCCCAAAAAATGCATCAGCGCCTTCTGATTCTCAGGAAGCTCCCACTCAAGCACAGAGCGGACCTTCTCGGGGTCCATGCGAAAACCAGAAGCGGAGAGAAGAAACCCCAGAAATTGAATTTCTGGAACGCAAAGACACATTTTTCCAGTTTCGCATATAATTTATTCTCCCGCAGGATGAGCAAGACCTGACGTAAATGTTCCTTATGAGTTTTGAAATCAGGAGAAAAAATCAAAATGTCATCCAAATACACTAATACAAATTTTCCCATCAAATGATAAAAAATGCTGTTCACGAAATGCTGAAAAACGGCTGGGGCATTCATCAAACCAAAAGGCATAACCAAATTTTCAAAATGGCCCTCAGGGGTATTGAAGGCCGTCTTCCATTCGTCTCCTTCTCTGACCCTGACCAGGTTGTATGCCCCTCTTAGATCTAATTTGGAAAAGACTTTAGCCCCAACAACCTGGTTAAACAGGTCCGGGATCAGAGGAAGCGGATAAGGGTCACGAATAGTGATACTGTTCAGCTCCCTGAAATCCAGACAAGGTCTTAAAGAACCATCTTTTTTCTTAACAAAGAAAAAACCAGCGGCAACAGGTGACTTCGAGGGTCGTATGTGTCCTTTTCTCAGACTCTCAGAGATATAAGCACGCATAGCGATCCTCTCAGGTTGGGAAAGATTGTATAAACGAGATTTAGGCAGTTTGGCGCCTGGGATGAGATTAATAGGGCAATCGTACTCCCTGTGCGGGGGCAAATCCTGAACTCCACTCTCAGAGAAGACATCCGAAAATTCAGAGAGAAAAGATGGTACAGTCTTAGTAGCAACCTCAGAAACAGATGTCGTGAGGCATTTCTCTCTGCAAAAGTCACTCCAACCATTTATTTGCCTCACTTGCCAATCAATGGTGGGGTTATGTTTAGTGAGCCAGGGTAGCCCCAACACTAGAGGAGTAGGCAAACCGCTAAGGATGAAACATGACACATCCTCAACATGAGCATCACTCACAATTAAACGGATATTGTGAACTATGCCCTTTAATGATTTCTGAGAAAGTGGAGCGGAATCAATAGCAAAAACAGGAATATCCCTTCCCAAAGTGCACACCTGGAAACCATGAGTTATTGCAAATTTATTATCAATGAGATTGACAGCTGCTCCACTATCCACAAAAATCTCACAAAAAATGCTCTTGCTCTCTAGCGCCACCTGTAACGACCGGCAACACGCACAGGGAGGAAAACAGGGAAAGCCCTGCCCAAGGGAGAGGGAAAGGTGGTGACCCCTAACTCACCTTGCAGCTGGCACCTGACTGCCCTGACGTCCCTAGACGGGTTCCTCACCCGTGCGGCGATCACGTGCCTAAACCCTGGCTTTCCCTGAAATGAGCCCTAGATAATGAACGGGCCGGTGGGATCGCTAGTCCTCACCACTGCACTAAGAGGGAAACACCAGGGAGAGGACAGACAAACACAGACAAACACAAACACCCAGGTGGACGACAACAATTGTCCACAAAGGTCCAACAGGGATCCGGAGGGTAGCGTTCTAAGGCAACACTCAGAGAACGCAGCAACACAGCTCCAGTGGGTCAGAATAGATGTCCAGGCAGGAAGCTCTATATCTGGCAACCAGAGAAGTGTGAGAGGGGAATATAAGGAGGATTGGGAGTGCTGGACAAGGAACAGCTGAGAGAAGGAGCTACGGATCCCTGAGTGAGCCAAAAGGGTTTGTAAAGCAAACCCAGAAAGCTACAATAAGGAAACTTCCCTATCTGACATAGAGCGTGCAGCCAACCGCTGCGACCTCCTGACCCCGGGTACAACGGAGTCAGGCGTGGCTCTTGACACCCTCGTGACAGTACCCCCCTCTCTATGAGGGGCCTCCGGACACTCAGGACCAGGTCTCTCAGGATGAGAGGCATGAAAAATCTGAACTAGCCTGTCAGCGTTTACCTCAGACGCAGGAACCCACATTCTTTCCTCGGGACCGTAACCTCTCCAATGCACCAGATATTGAAGAGAGCGGCGGACCCGACGAGAATCAATAATTTTGGATATCTGAAATTCCAAACTACCATCCACGACAACAGGAGGGGGTGGCAGTGGTGACGGTTCTAGAGGTGGAACATATTTTTTGAGTAACGACTTATGAAAGACATTATGGATTTTAAAAGTCTGAGGTAACTCCAGGCGAAAAGCCACGGGGTTGATGATGGCTACAATCTTGTAAGGACCAATAAACCTAGGACCCAGTTTCCAAGAGGGAACCTTCAACTTGATATTCCTAGTAGACAACCACACAGTCATTCACTCCTAGGTCCGGACCTGGCGACCGTCTCTTATCAGCCATGCATTTGTATTTACCTCCCATATTTTTCAAGTTAGCTTGCACCTTCTGCCATACTGATGAAAGAGATGACGAAAACCGTTCCTCTTCGGGAACCCCAGAAGACCCCCCCTCTTTGAAAGTACAGAATTGGGGATGAAAACCATATGCACTAAGAAATGGGGATTTGCCAGTGGATTCCTGACGACGATTATTTATGGCAAACTCAGCTAACGGTAAATATGATGACCACACCTCTTGGTTTTCAGACACAAAACATCTTAGATATGTCTCCAGGTTTTGGTTGGTACGCTCAGTCTGTCCATTCGACTGAGGATGGAAAGCTGAGGAAAAGGACAAGTGAACCCCCAAACGGGAACAAAAAGCTTTCCAAAATTTAGAAATAAACTGGGTTCCCCGATCCGAAACATCGGAGGGGACCCCGTGAAGCTTCACGATCTCACTGACGAATACCTGAGCAAGAGTTTTAGCATTAGGTAGTGCGGGTAACGCAATAAAGTGTGCCATTTTGCTAAACCTGTCCACTACTACCAAAATCACTGTTTTACCCGCAGACAAAGGTAAGTCAGTGATAAAATCCATAGACAGATGTGTCCATGGTCTATTGGGAATGACGAGTGGTAATAGAGACCCTGCAGGACGTGTATGTGAAACTTTTGCGCGCGCACAGGTAGAACAAGAAGACACAAAATCCAATACATCCTGACACAACCTTGGCCACCAAAAACGACGAGACAATAGCTCTAAGGTTGCTTTACTACCCGGGTGCCCAGCAAGTGCCGAATTATGATGTTCCTTTAATAATTCAAGACGTAGGTTCAACGGTACAAACAATTTCTCTGAGGGGCAAGAGACCGGGGCGTCCCCCTGGGCCTCTAACACCTTCCCCTCCAGAGCAGAGTGTACCGCAGAGACAACCACTCCTCTTTGAAGAATGGGCACCGGATCGCTCACAGTACCTCCTCCAAGGAAACAACGAGATAGTGCATCAGCCTTGGTGTTCTTTGCCCCAGGACGATAGGTAATCACAAAGTTAAACCTGGTAAAAAATAGCGACCACCTAGCCTGTCTAGGGGTGAGACGCTTAGCTGATTCGAGGTACAGCAGATTTTTGTGGTCCGTAATCACAGTGACGGGGTGGACTGCCCCCTCTAAAAAGTGACGCCACTCCTCAAACGCAAGTTTAATAGCTAACAGTTCCCTATTGCCAATATCGTAGTTCTGTTCTGCTGCAGATAGTTTTTTAGAAAAGAAAGCACAAGGACGCCATTTGCCAGGAGACGGACCCTGAGACAGCACAGCCCCCACTCCCACCTCTGACGCATCTACTTCAACAATAAAAGGCTGAGAGACATCAGGTTGGACTAGTACAGGTGCTGAGGTAAACCTCTCTTTTAGAGAGGAAAAAGCAACTTTAGCGGCGTCAGACCATTTAGAAAAATCAGTCCCCTTCCTAGTCATGTCAGTAAGGGGTTTTACGATCACCGAAGAATTTTTAATGAATTTCCTATAGAAATTTGCGAAGCCCAAGAACCGTTGTAGTGCTTTGAGGTTCTCAGGAAGATCCCAATCTAAAATTGCCTGGACCTTCCTAGGATCCATACGGAAACCTGACGCAGATAAAAAATAACCCAGGAATTGTATTTCCTGAACGGCGAAGACACATTTTTCAATCTTAGCATATAATTCATTCGTCCGTAGGACCTGTAGTACTTGTCTGACATGCTCCTCATGTGTTCTCAGATCAGACGAATAAATTAAGATATCATCTAGGTATATTACCACAAACCTGCCGATTAGATGACTAAAAATGTCATTAACGAAATGTTGAAAGACGGCAGGAGCATTGGTCAGACCGAAAGGCATAACTAGATTTTCATAATGCCCCTCAGGGGTGTTAAAAGCTGTCTTCCACTCATCCCCCTCTTTAATACGAATCAGATTGTAGGCCCCCCTAAGATCAAGTTTGGAGAACCACCTAGCACCCGCAATCTGATTAAACAGGTCAGGAATGAGAGGAAGAGGGTATGGGTCTCGGATGGTTATCCGATTTAATTCACGAAAATCTAGGCAAGGACGCAGGCCCCCATCTTTCTTTTTAACGAAGAAAAACCCTGCAGCCACGGGTGAAGAAGAGGGTCTGATGTGTCCCTTAGCCAAGCTCTCGGAGATATAATCTTTCATGGCTTGTCTCTCTGGACCTGAAAGATTATATAACCTGGTCTTGGGTAATTTTGCGCCGGGAATAAGGTTAACCGGGCAATCATAAGGACGATGAGGTGGTAACTTCTGACAACCCTTTTCAGAAAAAAGGTCCTCAAAGTCTGAAATAAATGTAGGTAGGGAAGCTATGGAGGCGACTAAGCAATTGCTATTTAAGCAATTTTCTCTGCACGGCTCACTCCACTCCAATATCTCCCTGGCCTGCCAATCTACCACTGGATTGTGCGCTACCAACCAGGGAAGACCCAATACCACAGGAGAGGGAAGGCCCTCCAGAACGTAACATGAAAGCATCTCGTTATGGTGGTCCCCTACCTGAAGGTGTAAGTTATGAACCATGTGGGTGAGATTTCTCTGAGACAGAGGAGCAGAATCAATAGCGAATATGGGAATAGGTCTCTGTAACGTACAGAGAGACAAACCCATAGTGCGGGCAAAATGGGCATCTATCAAATTTACCCCTGCTCCACTGTCTAGAAAAAAAGAAATAGTCTCTGTCTTATCACCAAAAACAATAACCGCTGGCAACACAAATTGCGATGTACGTATGGAGGAAACGTATACCCCCCGGCTGACATCCTCCACACAGCCTGGCTATAATACTGCTCCTATGTACAAGAATATAACTGCTATAATACTGCTCCTATGTACAAGAATATAACTACTATAATACTGCGCCTATGTACAAGAATATAACTACTATAATACTGCTCCTATGTACAAGAATATAACTACTATAATACTGCTCCTATGTACAAGAATATAACTACTATAATACTGCTCCTATGTACAAGAATATAACTACTATAATACTGCCTCCTATGTACAAGAATATAACTACTATAATACTGCTCCTATGTACAAGAATATAACTACTATAATACTGCCTCCTATGTACAAGAATATAACTACTATAATACTGCTCCTATGTACAAGAATATAACTACTATAATACTGCTCCTATGTACAAGAATATAACCACTATAATACTGCCTCCTATGTACAAGAATATAACTGCTATAATACTGCCTCCTATGTACAAGAATATAACTATTATGGGGGCGGAGCCTGGCTGTGAAGCTGAATGGCAGCAGCTTCCTGAGCTCCTCTCACACACCGGTGCATAAACCCCTTAAGACGCTATAATACTGCACACCTAATGGGGAAACCTGGCAAAGACCATAGCAGGGATCTCCTGGAATCGACTCCTGCTCGCTCCAAGCAGCCGGACATGGAGAAATATCTAAAAAAGCAGGCGAAGCAGCACACTAGTGATACTCCTAAGATGGCGCCGCGAGCGCCTCAGCCCTCAGACGCAGAGGAGCCGTCTGAAGCGGGCAGCGCATCGGAGGCCTCGGAGTGCCGACTCCCACGGCGGCGCACACATCTTTCTAAAGAAGTGCTCAAAGAGCTTCTGGACGCCGCTTTAGCCCCTCTGAAGAGAGATTTAGGCGATATAAAAGAAGATCTCCGCGGCCTTGGCCACAGAGTAATGGCGCTAGAAAATGCCCAGGACGCCATCTTTCATCATGAAGGCAAGACCTGTCAAGCCCTGCAGTGGCATCAAGACTTAATTAATGAGGCCCACCTCCGTATAGAAGATCAAGAAAATCGGAGCCGGCGCAAGAACCTACGAATTAGAGGCCTGCCTGAGTCCATTGCAGCAGAGGCCCTCCGCAAGGTGGCGGCTGAAATCTTCACGCAGCTGCTGGGCCCGGACAGAGCAGCGACCATAGTGGTGGAGCGCATCCACCGAGCACTGCGCCCGAGGCCTAAACCCACGGAGCCGCCGCGCGACGTGATCTGCGGCCTGCTCAGCTTTATCGACACGGCCGACATCTTGAGACGCAGCAGAGAGGCCGAAAATCTGAGGTATGACGATGCCCCCCTTATGTTCTTCCAGGACCTTGCGCCTACAACGCTGGGAAAGCGGCGCCTCCTCCGGCCGTTACTGGACGCTTTGAGAGCATCAGCCACTCAGTTTAAGTGGCTGTACCCTTTCGGCCTGGCCATAATGAAAAATGGCAAACAGCTCACTGTACGCAAGCCGGCCGACCTGCAATCTATCTGGGGCCCGCTGGGACTGGCTCCCATAGAGATCCCATCCTGGATGCCCGCGGATCAGGGCGACCCTTTGCCCGTTCCGCCGAAAATGGATGCCTGGACGGAAGTGTCCCCTGGGAAAGCTGGAAGGGCCAAGAGAGATCGGCGGATTACCTGAGGTTGCTGTCTCACCATTTTCTGCTGTCTCTTTAAGGACTCTCTCCCTTGTCCTGCACAGTAGTTGAGTTGTGCCTTACATTGCAGGGCTGTGCCCCTGCTTCTCCGAGTTCAATCTGCATAGCAGAAGGAGATTCCTATGTTCTGAGTTTATTTTTTCTTACCCCTTGCAGTTTTTGGGGTTCTTATTCACTACAGAGGACGCCGACGCTGTAAGAGTGATCTTTAGCACTTGCAAATCGCCTTGGGGTTGTCCTGGAATAGATCCTACCACCCGCATAGTTACCTCACCCCAACGGGTCAAGACTTGGGGTTCTCCGGTTCTTTACCATATGATGGTCGACCCCCCTCTGAAAGCCTTTCAGTGGCTCTCAGCTGTCCTATGGGAGCCCCCCCCTGATGGATCCCGGCTTGTCGCCGTGATGCGAAAGGATCCACTACGTGTCAGGTGTTCCATGGGACTTTTCCAATGCGCACTAAAATATTTGTGGCGTATGTTTTTCTTTTATGTTGCTGTCCAAATGTCTTCCCACCTTCTATGTCTGGTTTTTCTTTCCCTTTTGTCCTCCTTCCTTGCTCAGTCAGGATATGTTTTGTGTATTGAGAATACATGCCTTCAAGGGTTAATGCTCTGCTCTTGCTTTTCTGATAGATCGCCATGACTTCCCTTGTTGTGTCATCACTGAATGTCCGGGGTCTGAACGAGCCATGTAAGAGATCTCAGGTATTGTCACTCTTGCAAAAGGATAAAACTTCGATAGCTTATTTTCAGGAGACACATTTCAAAACGGGGAAGATACCGAAATTACCATCCGCAAAATTCTCCCAATGGTATCATAGCACCCATTTGTCAGCCAGCAGAGGGGTCAGTATTGCGCTACATAAAAGTGTGTCATTTGCTCAGACGGCGACCTCTGCGGACTCCGAGGGGCGCTTTCTGTTTGTAAAAGGCCTTATTGCTGATACCTCTGTTACTCTGGCGAATGTATACGCCCCCAATAGGGGACAGATCCCGTGGCTCGTTCAGACCCTTAGACAATTGAGCTCCTTTACGGAGGGATTGCTTCTGCTTGGCGGGGATTTTAATGTAGCCTTAGAACCCTCCTTGGATTCCTCATCAGGCAGGTCATCTATTACCCACAGGCTTTTGAGACGCCTTAAGGTTTCTTTGAAAAGATTGGGGGTATTAGATATGTGGCGTACATTGAATCCTTCTGGAAGGGACTATTCATTTTATTCTCATGCAAAGAATTCTTACCACAGGATTGACTATCTCTTCCTTTCAGGTGCCCACGCCCCTTTGGTTTCTAGTGCTAAAATAGGGAGCATTGTACTTTCTGACCATGCCCCAGTCTTCCTGACCCTCTCGCTGGCCGGCCTCCCAAAGAGGGATTGGACATGGCGACTGAATGAGACCCTAATCCAGGACCCTGACAATATATCCAAACTATCAGCCTCACTGTCTGAATTTTTTAAGATTAACACATCTGGTTCATCCCCCCCATCTATCCCCATTATTTGGGAGACACATAAGGCCGTGATCAGAGGTGAATTGATCGCCCTGGGCTCTTATGTAAAGAAAAAGCGTTCCCAAGCTCAGAACCTGTTACTATCCTGTATCACGGCTCTTGAACTTACCCACAAACAGTCCCAAGCTTCCCAGGTAGCAGAAGAATTATATATAGCCAGGAACGACCTAAAAAACCTTTTGAACGCTACTTCGGCCAAATTACTGTTTCGGTCTAAGTTCAAGTCCTATGCTCATGGTGATCAGGGAAATAAGCTGATGTCGGCGCTCTGTAAACAACAACAAACAAATTCCTTTATCCCGGCTATTAGGGACGCGGCGGGTAATGAGCACAAGACCACACCTGAGATAGCAAAGGCGTTTTGCGCCTTCTATTCTAATCTGTATAATTTACCTTCTCTGAACAATGCTACCCCAGAGTCCATAACTAATGCGACGGATCAATTCCTTAAAACACTCAATCTCCCCTCCATAAGCGCCTCACAGGCCTCCCAGCTTACTTCTCCAATTACTGATGAAGAGATATTAAAAGTTCTATCCTCCATCCCTTCTGGAAAGAGCCCTGGCCCTGACGGCCTGACTATTTCATACTACAAAACTTTTAAAGATATCCTGCTCCCCCATTTCAAGTCCCTATGCAATTATTTATTGAATGGAGGTTCCTTGCCTCCACAATCCCTGATGGCCCATGTAACTATCCTACATAAAGAGAATAAAGACCCTCTTGAGTGTGGCAGCTACCGGCCCATTTCTTTATTGAATGTGGATGTCAAGTGGTGGGCAAAGATTTTGGCCCAGCGCCTTCAGCTACTGCTTCCTGACATAATATACGGTGAGCAAGTTGGCTTTGTCCCTGGCAGACGGGGCAATGAGAATACCATACGTCTACTGCACTTAATGTCCTGGGCACGAACTAAGGGGCTACCTGTGGCGTTACTAAGCACTGACGCAGAAAAAGCATTTGACAGGGTGAGTTGGCCTTTCATGTCCAGGACATTATCACGGTTTGGTATACCAGAGCAATTTATCTCTGCTATTTTCTCATTATACTTAGCCCCCTCTGCCAGAGTCAAAGTCAATGGGACCTTATCCCCAGCATTTGACATCTCTAATGGTACGCGTCAGGGGTGTCCACTCTCACCGACCCTCTTTATTTTAGTGATGGAGACCCTGCTCAGTAAAATCCGTCAATCACCTGGGATTGAGGGTGTCACCATTGGCCCTCATGAACATATAACAGCAGCTTTTGCGGATGATCTACTGGTGATAACCTCAAACCCTAAGGTCTCCTTCCCTAAGCTGCTTACTATTTTTGAAGATTTTGGCTTTATATCCAATTTTAAGATTAATTATTCCAAGTCTATGGCTCTTAATGTATCCTGTCCTGGAAATATAGTGCAGCACTTGAAAGACACCACTCCTTTTAAGTGGGCTTCAAAAGAAATCCCTTTTTTAGGTATTAATGTAACTGCAGACCCTAAGGAGTTATTCCCCTCTAACTATCTTTCTTTACTACAATCTGTTAAAACACAGCTTCATTCACTGAAAATGCCTTTCATCTCCTGGATAGGGAGGAAGAATTATTTAAAAACTTATATACTCCCTAGGTTCCTGTACCTCCTACAGACTCTACCGATTTGGGTCCCACAGTCCTATTTTACGGAAGTCCGCCGGATGTTGTCCCTCTTTCTTTGGAGGGGCCGGTCCCCGAGAGTGGCCTACAACATTTTAACCAGGGAAAAGAGGTTTGGAGGGTTTGGGTTGCCTGACGTTCACTTGTATTATAAAGCCAACCTTATGTGCAGAGGCGTGAGCCTTCTCTCAGGGCGTCCTGAGAACATATGCTCACAGCTGGAGCGAACGTTACTCACTGATAATGAGAATCTGATTCTGTGGGGTATCCGCCCATGTTCTCCCACTGCTTCTAAATTACCTTTACTATGGAGAGGGATACTATTCACCTGGTCCTCGCTATATAGCTCCAAGACGCTCAATTTCCCGAGTCCTGAGCTCCCATTACATCTACTACAACGATATGTTCATCCCGACATGCATAATGTCACAGGGGTTTGGGCCCTGCTTAAGAACCACACGTTGCAAGATGTGTTATCACTAGAAGGGAAGCTAGACTGGAAAGAGATCCTTGATTTGCCTAGGGTTAAATCGATAGCTTTCCTACATCTCCACAGCTTTAAGAGAGACATAAAAGTCCTGCAAATGCAAACATCCCATCTTGCCTCCCCCACCTGGTTAGAACAGAAGCTGAGGTCGGCCCGACCCTCTAGCAGACCCTTTTCCACAATGTATAAGGAGCTATTATCCTCTACCTGCTCTGACCCTCATTTCCTGGACTCCTGGGAGAAAGAGTTATCCCTCAAACTGTCAGAACCGGAAAGAGCTTTTATTCTGGCCCAATCTCATGGCTTTAGCCGTTGCATTAAAATTCAGGAGAACTCTTACAAGTTGTTGACCAGATGGTACAAAACTCCCGAGTTTCTCCATAAACTCAACCCAGAAATCCCTGAGGTCTGCTGGAGGTGCGGGGCGGGCATCGGTTCTCTCTCGCATATTTGGTGGGACTGCACAAATATACGTCCCTTCTGGAGCCGTGTGGAGAGCTTAGTTAACAAAATATGCACCACATCTATAGCTCTGGATCAGAAACTGATCTTACTGTGGTGTCCTAATACCTCATTTACCCCAGCCAAATTGGATTTGCCTACCATATTAATAACAGCCGCCAGGCTTTTGGTTCCTTTGTTGTGGAGACAAACTCTACCTCCTACTATTCCACGTTGGTTGGAAAAAGTAGACCAGCTCTATAGGTTTGAGGAGTTGGCCCACTGGGAGTCCCACACCCGGAAAAAATTTCTCAGGATATGGCTTCCTTGGAAGAAATTCAGGTTTCCTGACAGTTAGAGCTGAGTTCCCCCCCCGACCCCCCCCCCCCCGGCCTCCCCCTCTTTCCTTTGTCTTTGTACCCCCCCCCTTTTTTTTGCTTTAAGGTCTTATTAGTACTTTACTGTATTTAATTCGGGCACGACCACGTGCTTAGATAGAGTTGACATTGTAGTCTGTTTAATGATAATACAGATTATTGCACATGAGTATTGTTTTGTGCTTTACTGTTGCTTATTATAATGCTCCTTTTATGGTGGAAAATGTCAAAAATGCTATAACTCAACTTGCCTGTATCTTTTTTATGACATAACCAATAAAAAGAGATTTGGTTAAGAATATAACTACTATAATACTGCCTCCTATGTACAAGAATATAACTACTATAATACTGCTCCTATGTACAAGAATATAACTACTATAACACTGCTCCTATGTACAAGAATATAACTACTATAATACTGCTCCTATGTACAAGCATATAACTACTATAATACTGCTCCTATGTACAAGAATATAACTACTATAATACTGCTCCTATGTACAAGAATATAACTACTATAACACTGCTCCTATGTACAAGAATATAACTACTATAATACTGCTCCTATGTACAAGAATATAACTACTATAACACTGCTCCTATGTACAAGAATATAACTACTATAATACTGCTCCTATGTACAAGAATATAACTACTATAATACTGCCTCCTATGTACAAGAATATAACTACTATAATACTGCTCCTATGTACAAGCATATAACTACTATAATACTGCCTCCTATGTACAGGAATATAACTACTATAATACTGCTCCTATGTACAGGAATATAACTACTATAATACTGCTCCTATGTACAAGAATATAACTACTATAATACTGCCTCCTATGTACAAGAATATAACTACTATAATACTGCCTCCTATGTACAAGACTATAACTGCTATAATACTGCCTCCTATGTACAAGAATATAACTACTATAATACTGCCTACTATGTACAAGAATATAACTACTATAATACTGTACCTATGTACAAGAATATAACTACTATAATACTGCTCCTATGTACAAGAATATAACTACTATAATACTGCTCCTATGTACAAGAATATAACTACTATAACACTGCTCCTATGTACAAGAATATAACTACTATAATACTGCTCCTATGTACAAGAATATAAGTATTTCATTGTATAAGATGCAGTATGTGTCAGACAATATATAATATAAGGAGAAGTAATGACTCAGCTGTTTCATCGTTTAGGGGACATATGGACATCAGGGACTGGCGCACAATCACTATATTTTCCTGCAATCAAAATGGGTGAGTACATTTATATATAAATTATTGCACTGCAAGCATTGTTCTCACCCCATGCTTTACACTGCAGCAGTGCTTGTTCAGAATGTCTGCTTTTTACAAGCTAAAGAGCTGGGGATTGTATTTTACAATGACTGAAGACCACAATTTTAGGGTGTGACCATTGGTGGTTCTCGTGATTTTATATTTTAGGGGGGGGGGGGGAGGCCACAATTTTTTTTATTTCCTTCCATTCTCAAAATGTCTTATTTTTGTGTCACAGGGAAAACAAATCATTGATCTCCAGTCACCTGCAGAAACCTATGATTGACAGGTGAGATGATGACTACTTCTAAGGTTGCATTCACAGGACCGTATGTATTTTGCAAATCAGCAAAAAATATGGCTGACAGCTGTGTGACGTCTGCGTTGTGTCCGTCTTTTTTTGTGGATCCATTCTAACAATGCTATTCCCTGTTCTATCTTGTTTTTCAGAACTGCAGAACAGGTATACGGATGCGCACAGCGCACGGTGTGCTGTCCACATTTTTTGCGGACTTATTGAAATGAATAGGTCCACATCTAATCCGCAAAACCTGCGGATCAGATACGAACCAAAAATATGGTCATGTGACTGGGGCCGATCTGTCTGTCTCTGTCAGGATAACACTAAAGCCAATGGAGGAGCAGAAATTAACCACAAGGTGGCGCTGTAACTAAAACTAATCACGGAAGCCCACATTTTGGGCCAATGCTGGTCCCTTCCTCGATTCGAAGTGTATACTGTATATATATATATATATATATATATATACACACACATACATTTCTCTTTTCTACATTAAATATGACCTAATTGTTTTGTTTAATGGATGTAAATGTTCACGAGTGTAAAAGCCATATCTAACCAGTAGGTGGCGCTGGTGTACACGATCCTGTGATATTATTTCCAGCAGTAGGTGGCTCTGGTGTACATGATCCTGTGATATTATTTCCAGCAGTAGGTGTCGCTAGTGTACATGATCCTGTGATATTATTTGTGGCAGTAGGTGGCGGTGGTGTACATAATCCTGTGATATTATTTCCAGCAGTAGGTGGCGCTGGTCTACATGATCCTGTGATATTATTTGTGGCAGTAGGTGGCGTTGGTCTACATGATCCTGTGACATTATTTCCAGCAGTAGGTGGCGCTGGTGCACATGATCCTGTGATATTATTTGTGGCAGTAGGTGGCGCTGGTGTACATGATCCTGTGATATTATTTCCAGCAGTAGGAGGCGCTGGTGTACATGATCCTGTGATATTATTTGTGGCAGTAGGTGGCGCTGGTGTACATGATCCTGTTATAATGGTCACGAACACACACACACACACACAGGGGGGAGGATAGTGACCACTGCGCTCCACCCTTACCCCTGCTTACTTGCCTCACGAGTCATGATGACAGGGGACAACTGGACGGCAGTCCCTAACTTAGGATACGTGCGGGATAGGCAGACAAGACAAATAACGGATAGTGAATGGACCGGGTCAAAACCAAGAGGACAATGCAGTACAGAGGGATAAGCAAAGAATGGTCAGGAGAAGCCAGGGTCATAAATACCAGGAGAGTCGAGAAGTACCAAAGGAGTCCGCAAAGAATAGTCAGGTGGAAGCCAAGGTCAATATACCAGGAAGGATGCGCAGTACAGGAGGAGCAGGCAAAGGATCGTCAGGGAGCAGGATCAGGTAAGTACACGGGTATCCAACAACTGCCAGGAACCTAAATTAACAGGCAACCTGTGGCCAGCAGGCTGCCTGTATTTATAGTGGTGAGTGAGGGTCATGTGACATGGCCAGCGTCACATGACCGTCAGACCGACCAGTCGAGCACCGAGTGTACCGAGCTAGCAAAGCCACCCTGGGAACAAGGTCAAACACAGATCCTCGCTCCCGAAGCTAAGCAGCAGGTCTGCGGCTGATGGGAGACCGAGTGCGCCTTCGGCACCCCGTTACAGTACCCCCCCCCCCTTTTACGAGGGGCCACCGGACCCAAGACATCAGGCGATGGCCTTTCAGGGTGTTCTAAATGAAATTTTCGAACAAGTCTAGGAGCATGAACCTCCCTGGCAGGTATCCAAGATCTCTCTTTAGGTCCATACCCCTTCCAGTGAATCAGGTACTGCAAGGAATTACGCACCTTCCTGACATCCACTATTTTAGACACCATATACTCGACAGCATCATTAACAAGAACCAGCAGAGGCGAGGCTTTCGATGGTACTACCGGTTCAAAATATTATTTAAGTAGAGATTTATGGAACACATTATGAATGTGGAATGACTCGGGCAGCTCCCACCTAAATGATACCGGGTTAATCACCTCTGTGATCTTATATGGTCCAATAAAACGAGGAGCAAACTTTTTAGAATCTACCTTAAGAGAGAGATTCTTGGAGGACAACCATACCTTATCCCCAACCTGAAAATTCACCCCCCTTGAAGGTCTCCTATCGGCCTTGAGTTTCTGAGGACTTTGATCCTTTTCTAAGTTCGATTGAACCCGGGCCCAAACTGTGCACAGTTCAGAGGAGAGCCTATCCGCCTCAGGGTTAGAGGAGGAGACGGATGACCCAGAATGAAAACGGGGATGGAAAGCATGGTTACAAAAGAAACGTGAAACCCCAGCAGAAGAATTGACACGGTTATTCAAAGCAAATTCAGCCAATGGAAGAAATTTCACCCATAATTGCTGGTCATCAGCAACATACAACCTCAAAAATTGTTCCACAGACTGATTAAGGCGTTCAGTCCGCCCATTACTCTCAGGGTGGTAGGCAGAGGAAAAATACAATGAAATTTGACATTTTGACAGAAGGCCCTCCAGAATTTGGACACAAACTGCACACCCCTGTCAGAAACAATATTTTCCGGGATACCATGCAATCAAACAATTTCTTTCATAAAAATAGATGCCAGGGTTTTGGCATTCAGAAGTTTAGACAGGGGAATGACATGGACCATCTTGCTAAACCTATCGACCACTACCCAAACTACAGTCTTACCCTCCGCCGGCGGTAGGTCAGTTATAATGTCCATTGAGATATGGGACCAGGGTCTACTGGGAATGGGTAGGGGTCGTAGGTTACCAGCAGGGCGAGTCCTAGGTGTCTTGGACCTGGCACAAACCTCACAGGCTGATACGTAGGACTTGACATCCCTAGTTAGAGTGGGCCACCAATAAGATCTAGAAACCAGATCCTTAGTGCCCTCAACACCCGGATGTCCACCAAAGGCAGAATCGTGACACTCACCCAACAGCTGGAGACAAAATTGTATGGGAACAAACAACTTATCCAGTGCCAGATGTTGTTCAGACCTAATGCGAGCAGAGATATCCCGGTTTAGAGCTGCTATGAAGATTGGTACCTCAGTAGGTTGAAAACCATGGAAGCTCCGAGATAATGCATCCGCCTTCACATTTTTACTTCCCGGCCTGAACGTAATGGAAAAATCAAAACGAGTAAAAACAGAGCCCATCTGGCTTGACGCGGATTCAACCTCTTAGCAGACTCGAGAAACACACACAGGGGGGAGGATAATGACCACTGCGCTCCACCCTCACCCCTAGCCCTGCCTACTTGCCTCACGAGTCCTTATGACAGGGGACAACTGGACAGCAGTCCCTAACTTAGGATACGTGCAGGAAAGGCAGACAAGACAAATAACGGATAGTGAACGGACCGGGTCAAAACCAAGAGGACAACGCAGTACAGAGGGATAAGCAAAGAATGGTCAGGAGAAGCCAGGGTCATAAATACCAGGAGAGTCGAGAAGTACCAAAGGAGTCCGCAAAGAATAGTCAGGTGGAAGCCGAGGTCAATATACCAGGAAGGATGAGCAGTACAGGAGGAGCAGGCAAAGGATCGTCAGGGAACAGGATCAGGTAAGTACACAGGTATCCAACAACTGCCAGGAACCTAAATTAACAGGCAACCTGTGGCCAGCAGGCTGCCTGTATTTATAGTGGTGAGTAAGGGTCATGTGACGTGGCCAGCGTCACATGACCGACAGACCGACCAGTCGAGCACCGAGTGATCAGCTCGGCGCTCAAGGCAGACCTAGGAGCAGGGAGCCTCCCAGCTAGCAAAGGGAGGTCAAACACAGATCCTCGCTCCTGAAGCTAAGCAGCAGATCTGCGGCTGATGGGAGACCGAGTGTGCCTTCGGCACCCTGTTACACCTGTGATATTATTTGTGGCAGTAGGTGGCGTTGGTCTACATAATCCTGTGACATTACTTCCGGCAGTAGGTGGTGCTGGTGCTCACTGGTAGGAGAAGAATTAGTTTTTCTTTTGCTATAGGTCGGTATCCACCATGTAGTGAAGCTGTTCAGCCACAAGATGTCAGTAGTGAGCTGAATGGACCTTTACATAGACTTACAGGCGGGGGGAATATGGGGTCACTTCTAGTGAATTTACTGCTCATTGAGGGTGATTTCGGAGACTGTCTATGGACAGATAATTGGTTTGAGTTACAGAGGAGAATATATTGGGGGGAGGGGGGGGGGGTAAACTCTTATATCCAATGAACCTCTGTCTTTATGAGAACTTCACTTCTGTCATTTGCGGAGGTTACGATGTGATCGATCGGAGGGACGGTGATCGGATTTTACACGGATGTGTTTGGGGGATCGTCTTTAATGTGATGGCGAGGTAGAGTTTGGTTGGCGACATATTGTGATCCACAGCAAGTGTCTATGAGACAGAGGACGTAACAGGACTGAGCGATTGATGGGGTGTAATATGGTCCTCCTCTCCTGCGGTGTTTACTGGATTCAATATACAGGCTCTGAGGATTGCTGACAGTCTCCAGATATGATGGTTTCCTCTGGGGAGGGGGGAATCAAGAGGTGACGTTCAGTAGACTGTGGATCCCTTTAAGAACATTTCTGATGGTTCCCTGTGGTTTTAAAGAAAAGACTCTGCTGTTCGTTTGATTTTTTTTTTGTTTTCTATGGTTCTTTTCTGAACCCATCCCTAATAAATGACTCCTAAGCTCATGACATAGCGTCACTTTCGCCATATACCCAAACTGCCAAATATGACTGTTATGTATATATAAAAATCTGTCTATCAAATAATCTACAGTGAAATATATTCTCGAATTCAACCAAAACCAATGACCTGTCCATGCCCAAAGTCTCTGAAATCGCCCCTCCCCCCCCCCAGCGACCATATTCCCCCGCGCTGTAAGTCTATGGAAATTTCCATTTAGCTCACTGCTGACATCTTGTGGCTGAACAGCTTCACTACATGGCGGATACCGACCTATAGCAAAGGAAAACTAATTCTTATCCTACCAGTGGGCACCAGTGCCACCTACTGTTGGAAGTAATATCACAGGATCATGTACACCAGCGCCACCTACTGCTGGAAATAATATCACAGGATCATGTACACCAGCGCCACCTACTGCCGCAAATAATATCACAGGATCATGTACACCAGTGCCACCTACTGCTGGAAATAATATCACAGGATCATGTACACCAGCGCCACCTACTGCTGGAAATAATATCACAGGATCATGTACACCAGCGCCACCTACTGCCGCAAATAATATCACAGGATCATGTACACCAGTGCCACCTACTGCCACAAATAATATCACAGGATCATGTACACCAGCGCCACCTACTGCTGGAAATAATATCACAGGATCATGTACACCAGCGCCACCTACAGCTGGAAATAATATCACAGGCTCATGTACACCAGCACCACCTACAGCTGGAAATAATATCACAGGATCACGTACACCAGCGCCACCTACTGCCACAAATAATATCACAGGATCATGTACACCAGCGCCACCTACTGCCACAAATAATTTCACAGGATCATGTACACCAGCGCCACCTACTGCCACAAATAATATCACAGGATCATGTACACCAGCGCCACCTATAATATCACAGGATTATGTACACCAGCGCCACCTACTGCTGGAAATAATATCACAGGATCATGTACACCAACGCCACCTACTGCTGGAAATAATATCACAGGATCATGTACACCACCGCCACCTACTGCTGGAAATAATATCACAGGATCATGTAGACCAGCGCCACCTACAGCTGGAAATAATATCACAGGATCATGTACACCAGCGGCACCTACTACTGGAAGTAATATCACAGGATCATGTACACCAGCGCCACCTACTGCCGGAAATAATATCACAGGATCATGTACACCAGCGCCACCTACAGCTGGAAATAATATCACAGGATCATGTACACCAGCGCCACCTACTGCTGGAAATAATATCACAGGATCATGTACACCAGCGCCACCTACTGCCACAATAAATTTCACAGGATCATGTACACCAGCGCCACTTACTGCCACAAATAATATCACAGGATCATGTACACGAGCGCCACCTACTGCCACAAATAATTTCACAGGATCATGTACACCAGCGCCACTTACTGCCACAAATAATATCACAGGATCATGCACACCAGCGCCACCTACTGCCACAAATAATATCACAGGATTATATACACCAGCGCCACCTACTGCCACAAATAATATCACAGGATTATGTACACCGGCGCCACCTACTGCTGGAAATAATATCACAGGATTATGTACACCAGCGCCACCTACTGGTTAGATATGGCTTTTTCATTGACATCCATTAATCTGCAGGCCAGCAGAAGAGATCTGATAGACAAGCACTAGCCGTGGCCTGCAGTAGGGAGTGAGCCTGAGGCATCTGGCTCCCGGACGCGGAGCGCCGCTTTAAAATACAGACCTCAAATACAATAAAATAATACTGCTGTCCTCTTCTCTGTTTCCAGGATGCTGTATGAGAAACCAGAAGCCCTGAAGCCTCCGTAAGTTACTCCAAGTGCTGAGAGTCTGATAATCATAGTAATTGATATAAGTAAGAACGGTGTAATACTTAGAGTCACCTGTGGGGGCACTGCAGAAAACCAGAGCTCTTCTTACTAAGTTACATCACCGAATAAAGTTGCACACTGTAGAGATCAGCCTTGGGTTACCACTGTAAGGGGGTCAGATCTCACGTAAGGATCTGCTCCATACTGTAGGATGGTGGAAGGAATCAGGCGGACACAAGCGTGAGAGGTTCATACAGGTCCCATAGGGGGCAACAGGCTTAGTGGGTACAGTCCTTACCAGAGGCTTGGTGATTACGGTCTCTAATGAGGCACCCGGCTTGGTGGGTACAGAGCCTCTCAAACATGGTAACTGCTCACTCTTGGCATCGACACTCTAGATCAGGAATGCCCAACCTGCGGCCCTCCAGCTGTTGTAAAACTACAACTCCCAGCATACCTGGACAGCCTACAGCTATCATACTACAGCAGGGTTTGGTGGGAGTTGTAGTTTTACAACAGCTGAAGGGCCGCAGGTTGAGCATTCCTGCTATAGATGGAGTCTCCTCTGGTTGCAGCAATAAAGATGGAAATAGTGACTGTGCAGGCTATTGCACCCGCTCTCCTTCTCAGGGCACTAAGAGGTCATGGTATTCCTCTCCTCACGACACGCAGCATTGCACATAGTCTGTACCCCCGGGCGTGGCATTTCTAGGTGGCACCTTTCAGAAGGCAGGGGCTCGGGGTCTTTTTCTACCCTTATACTCTGGACCTCAGCTCCCCTCTGCTGCCCGGCTGCATCCTCGCCCCATCAGGGCCCTGAGGTGGTGCATCTTCACGGCTGGTGCCACTCACCTCCCCTGCAGGAGCTTGCATCTTCCGGCGCACGCTCTGTATGCTGTACTGCAGAAGGACACATTCCTCCTAAGACTGAGTTCACATCATCGTTTAGCTTTCCGTTCTTCTGATCCGTCAGATAAAAAAATAATATTTAAAAATAATTTCCGTCTGAGATCCATATTTTTTTAAATAGAAATAAAAGTCCTGCATGCAGCGGTTTTTTCCTTTAAAAACAAAATGGATCTCAGACAGATATGGCTCAAACGCTTGCAACAAGATCTGTTTTTTTTTTTTTTTACAGAATCCAGTTTTTTCTTCTTATGTTTCCAAGCCTATTACACTATTCTGCTCTCTGTGCATTTATTGGAAGCCATTTGGCACCAGCAGAGGCAAAATACAGACTGGGCTCAGCATGCATGTGGAAACCCTGCATTCCCTGTATTTTATGGAGGCCAGTAGGAGATAGTATTTAGTGTAGTTTCCTGTCCTAAGAGATCGCCTTGTCGTAGGTGGAAAGGCACAAATAATTTTGTAAAAAATATATTTATGTCACAAAGAGGGGGAGGGGATGGTGCACCACTGACTCCACCCACACCCCTGGCCCTGCCTACTTGCACTATAGGTCCTAGGTAACGTAGCACAACTGGGCGGCGTTCCCTAGCCTAGGTAAGTGCGGTGGGACAAACAAGACAAACAAACAAAGAATGGTCAACAAGCCGAGTCAGAACCCAGAGGTAACTACCAGGGCCGGTGCAAGGATTTTTTACAACACAAGCGAAGCTAAATTTTGGCGCCCCTCCCCCCGCAGCTCACCTGGCCCTTGTCCCATCTGAAGCAGCTGGCTTCTCCTCTGTGTGGTCCTGGTATCTTCGCTCTGCTTCAGACAATCGCTGGTTTGAGGACTGTATTTTTCACCCTATAAGACGCACCGACCCATAAGATGCACCTCGGTTTTAGAGTAGGATAATAAGAAAAAAATATTTTCCATTGCACCTCAGGTCAGACCAGCAATCATACACCCAATGTTAATCAGACCTCAGATGTTGTCACATTTCTCCCCCCATCCATGTTTTCACATTCCCCCCCTCCATCCATGTTGTCACATTTCTCCCACCTACATCCATGTTGTCACACTTCTCCCCCTCCATCCATGTTGTCACATTTCCCCCCTCCATCCATGTTGTCACATTTCTCCCCCATCCATGTTTTCACATTTCCCCCCCTCCATCCATGTTGTCACATTTCTCCCACCTACATCCATGTTGTCACACTTCTCCCCCTCCATCCATGTTGTCACATTTCCCCCCTCCATCCATGTTGTCACATTTCTACCCCTCCATCCATGTTGTCACATTTCTCCCTCTCCATCCATGTTGTCACATTTCTCCCCCTCCATCCATGCTGTTACATCCCCCCTCCTCCATCCATGTTGTCACATTTCTCCCCCTCCATTCATGCTGTTACATCCCCCCTCCTCCATCCATGTTGTCACATTTCCCCCCTCCATCCATGTTGTCACATTTCTACCCCTCCATCTATGTTGTCACATTTCTACCCCTCCATCCATGTTGTCACATTTCTCCCCCCTCCATCCATGTTGTCACATTTCTCCCCCTCCATCCATGCTGTTACATCCCCCCCCTCCTCCATCCATGTTGTCACATTTCTCCCCCTCCATCCATGTTGTCACATTTCTCCCCCTCCATCCATGCTGTTACATCCCCCCCCTCCTCCATCCATGTTGTCACATTTCTTCCCCCTCCATCCATGTTGTCACATTTCTCCCCCTCCATCCATGTTGTCACATTTCTCCCCCTCCATCCATGTTGTCACATTTCTCCCTCTCCTTCTCGTTTTGGCAGCTCGGATGCGGACCAATTCACTTCCGTTCCGTAGCCCCACTAAAAAAATATAACATGTCCTATTCTTGTCCGCTCTTTGCGGACAAGAATTGGCATTTATATTGAAAGCTGTCTGTGCCTTTCGGCAAATTGCGGAACGCGCACGGACGCCATCCGTGTTTTGCAGATCTGCGATTTTCAGACTGCAAAACACACCACAGTCGTGTGCGTGCGGCCTTATATTAAAGCTTTAGAATTAGTACCTTTTCTCTAGTGAGTATGGCTATTGTATTTACTTTATTATTTGTCTTTCTTATTACGTTATTCTATCAAAAAATGTATAGTGCAAAGCAGAAAAAACATTAAAATCTTCAAAAGATGAAACAATGCGGCCCCAACTTCAAAGCCTGTGTATTTTATGGATTTATGAACAAAGTAAGGATTTTATAGTGAACGACGCATTGTTTCATCTTTTTAGGATTGGACTGTTAAGTATTTGATGCAGAGCACCACTTATCCACTGCTTGCCGTCCCTGAACAAGTTCCATAGAGTTTAATGGTATCGCAGTGATCTGAGCAGAGGAAGGTAGTGCCGACACATGTAATTTATTAAACAAAAAACATTTAAAATTGGACATTTATTAAGATCAAACAATTTTGGTAAGGGCGGGGATAAAAGCACATTTTTGAGATTATATATTATTTCTAGATAACAGTTTGGCTGCATTTCCCACTAAAATGTAAATCTGGTGGTTGAAAATGGAAGAGGGAGCAATTGTCTAGAGAGCGAGATCTCCGGGCTTTATTACTTGTGGAAGACACGGCCAAACACAAACTGGAATAACACTTTCATCATATTTGGAAAAGAAGACACACTGGGTGTAATGATTAATGCTCTTCTCTCTGCCAGACGGACAGATTATCTCTCGGTGATTCCATGGCTAGCGCCGATTGTATGGAATGGACTCTACAATATAGACATACTCAACGCACAATTCCACAAGAGAGGAGTTCACATTGGACTGACTGTGTTTGCTATTAGAAAGTAAGGAAATCAAGACAATTCACACTCATTCTATATAGTATAACTACTATAATACTGCCTCCTATGTACAAGAATATAACTGCTATAATACTGCTCCTATGTACAAGAATATAACTACTATAATACTGCCTCTTATGTACAAGAATATAACTACTATAATACTGCTCCTATGTACAAGAATATAACTACTATAATACTGCCCCTATGTACAAGAATATAACTACTATAATACTGCCTCTTATGTACAAGAATATAACTACTATAATACTGCTCCTATGTACAAGAATATAACTACTATAATACTGCTCCTATATACAAGAATATAGCTACTATAATACTGCTCCTATATACAAGAATATAACTACTATAATACTGCCTCCCATGTACAAGAATATAACTACTATAATACTGCTCCTATGTACAAGAATATCACTACTATAATACTGCTCCTATGTACAACAATATAACTACTATAATACTGCTCCTATGTACAAGAATATAACTACTATAATACCGCTCCTATGTACAAGAATATAACTACTATAATACTGCCTCCTATGTACAAGAATATAACTACTATAATACTGCCTCTTATGTACAAGAATATAACTACTATAATACTGCCTCCTATGTACAAGAATATAACTACTATAATACTGCCTCTTATGTACAAGAATATAACTACTATAATACTGCCTCCTATGTACAAGAATATAACTACTATAATACTGCTCCTATGTACAAGAATATAACTACTATAATACTGCTCCTATGTACAAGAATATAACTACAATAATACTGCCTCCTATGTACAAGAATATAACAACTATAATACTGCCTCCTATGTACAAGAATATAACAACTATAATACTGCTCCTATGTACTAGAATATAACTACTATAATACTGCTCCTATGTACAAGAATATAACTACTATAATACTGCTATATACAAGAATATAACTACTATAATACTGCTCCTATGTACAAGAATATAATTACTATAATACTGCCTCCTATGTACAAGGATATAACTGCTATAATACTGATTGGTTTTCTTTATAAACCACATGTTTTCTGAAAACATTTTCTGTTCTCTTTTTTAGGTACACTAAGTTTATCAAACATTTTCTGGACACAGCTGAGAAGTTTTTCATGACTGGACACCGGGTCACTTATTATGTAATGACCGACCAGCCAGCTGCCGTCCCCAACATTACACTTGGTGAAAGGAGAAATCTGGTTGTCCTGGAGGTCCCGGCCTACAAAAGATGGCAGGACATCACCATGAGGAGGATGCAGATCATTCGAGACTACATCCATGATCGGTTTGTCAATGAGGTGGACTATCTGGTGTGTCTAGATGTGGACATGGAGTTCAAAGACCAGGTTGGGGTTGAGATCCTCAGTGATGTTTATGGCGTCATCCATCCGGGTTTTTTCACATCGTCTCGCAAGGAGTTCCCCAATGAAAGGCGACCTCAGTCTGCAGGTTACATCCCCGAAGACGAGGGCGATTTCTATTACACGGGGTCCCATTTTGGAGGCACGGTGGAAGAGATCTACAAGTTGACCAACCATTGCCACCACGCCATGCTGGCCGATAAAGACATAAACATAGAAGCCCTTTGGCATGATGAGAGTTATCTCAACAGATATTTCCTGTATTACAAACCCACCAAGCTCCTGTCTCCAGAGTATTCCTGGAACTACTACTTTGGAGACTCGGCCCTGGTGGAGAAGAAGAGATTTGTCGATCTCCCTAAGGAGTATGCCAAAGTACGTGACAACCCATGAAGCTCCACATAGCGGATTAGAGGTTGAGGGGTTTTATGTAATTTCTCTAATACTTCCATAGTCCTCATCCTCCCCCATATTAGCTTAGACCTCTTTGGTCTTGAGTTCTCGTATCTCGAGAGGCTTCTGTGTTACTCCTCATGGATGATACATGAAGCTGATTGTGCCTGTACAGATCCTGCTGCCAATCTGGTGAAGTGTATTACAATGGTGATGAGATGTAGAATACTTTCTGAGTTGATACCCTGATACACAGTAACATTTAACTGGTTAAATATGGTCAGTCTACCTTTTAAATTTGGCGCCGTTATTCAGCAGCGCCCCTCGACATTCCTCGCTGTTATTTAAGTGTCTATGATCTTGGTGGCAAATGTAGACAATACACAATTATTGTTTTTGAATAATATTTTTTTGGAAAATGGAAAATGTTTTTTATCCCTACCTGCATTTTCCAGTACATAGTTGTGACCGCTGGCTTACAGGAGCTGTGACTATGAGCAGGGGTCAAGAAAACTCAGATCCCAGCCATGTACCGCCATCACCAACTGCAATCATTAGCGATCGCACTGTGGTGTAATGGATTGTAGTGCAGTGATAAGCTCCTTCCTCTGGGCTGTCCTGTACTGCAGCAATAAGCTCCTCCCTCTGGACTGCTCTGTAGTGCAGTGATAAACTCCTCCCTCTGGGCTGTCCCATAGTGCAGTGAAACTCCTCCCTCTGTGCTGTCCCATAGTGCAGTGAAACTCCTCCCTCTGGGCTGTCCCACAGTGCAGTGAAACTCCTCCCTCTGGGCTGTCCCACAGTGCAGTGAAACTCCTCCCTCTGGGCTTTTTAATAGTGCAGTGACACTCCTCCCTCTGAGCTGTCCCATAGTGCAGTGAAACTCCTCCCTCTGGGCTGTCCCATAGTGCAGTGATAAGAAACTCCTCCTTCCGGGCTGTCCCATAGTGCAAAAAAATCACAGAAAAAACTAAGATAAAAACATCCTGCACGGTATGATATACAAATCTGTTGATGTCACTGGCCATATTATTGAAGAAAATCACAGAAATAAGGTAATAATAATGCACTTAGTAAGTACATGCAAGCATTATAAATGGACAAAGTCCTCACTCTGATATGATAATATCTGAGACACTTAGCCAATATATTTTGATCAAAACACATCTGAGCCTGCCTACCAAGCGCCAAGGTGGTCTCAGGTCAGACAGGTCCTACGCTAAACCTACCTAAGCCACTGGGCTTCTATGTTCAGGAGCGCAGACTCCGCACATATGGTGTGCTGCTCCTAGTCACCTCCAGGTGCATCAAGCAACCAATGGGAGGAGGAGCAAGCACACCTGTATGTACCACCTAATCAAGGTGCTCTATTGGATAGGAAGGGCAAAAGTGCAGAGGAATGCTACTCCCAAGACAAAATAGGTGCGCATTCACACTTGAAGGTGCCACTCCCTCAAGCAAATACTACATAGACAAAAAAATCACAGAAAAAAAAAAAATCCTGCACGGTATGATATACAAATCTGCGGATGTCATTGGCCATATTATTGAAGAAAATAACAGAAATAAGATAATAATGCACTTAGTAAAGTAGATGCAAGCATTATATATGGACAAAGTCCTCACTCTGATATGATAATATCTGAGACATTGGTTGCTTGATGCACATGGAGGTGACTAGGAGCAGCACACCATATGTGCGGCGTCTGCGCTCCTGAACATAGAAGCCCAATGGCTTAGGTAGGTTTAGCATAGGACCCGCCTGACCTGAGACCACCTTGGCGCTTGGTAGGCGGGCTCAGATCTGTTTTGATCAAAATATATCCCAATGCTGTCACCTGAGGACATAGCTCTTCGCAACGCACCCATTACGGCGACAGAAATATAAAACACAATTGTCCAGTTGCCAGGGAATAAGTCCACGGGGCCTGATGGATACCCGGGTGACTTTTACAAAATCCTGAAAGTGCAGATATCACCTATATTGTCCTGTATAGGAAATGCGATCTTGCATGGGGAAATGCTATCACCCTCAATGAATATGGCTCATATAAGACTGCTCCCAAAAGAGGGTAAACCCACTGAAAATCCCGCATCCTACCGCCCGATCTCCCTTATCAGCCAAGACCTGAAGATCCTTTCCAAACTAATGGCCAACAGATTGGCTAGAATTCTTCCGAGGACAATCAGCCCAACACAGGTTGGTTTTGTGAAGCAGAGATCGGCGGTGACAAATATGCTCACTGGCGGCCCTTGATGTGGTTGACCAGAGGAGCTAGGGGATCACGACACCCTCCCTGGTCATATCCATTGGGAGTGGCTGGGGAGGGTGCTGGACAAGCTGGGGATGAAGGGTCCATTTCGGATGTACTTAAAACAACTATATATAAACCCACAGGCCAGGATAGGCACACAGGGCTTCCTATCTGACCCCTTTGCTTTACATAGAGGTGCCAGGCAGGGCTGTCTCCTGTCACCTCTTCTGTTTAACCTGGCAATAGAGCCCCTGGTACGTTATTTGAACTTCAGAGACAAATTTGAGGGTATTAGGGGAATGTTGAGCTGAAAGCAGCCTTTTTCACAGATGATATTCTGCTGTTTATGGAAGGTATTGGAAAATATAAATGACTTTGGAAAGCTCTCGTCCTTCGGGGTTAATACTGCAAAGTGCGCACTCCTACAGCTACAGAGAGGAATGCGGAATACCAATAGCGAAGGATCTTATAACTTACTAGGGGATCAAAGTGGGGAACAAGACAGATTCTTTATACAAGCTTAGTTACACTCCCCTAATCCACAAAATAGTACAAGAGTTACGCAAATGGCCCAACCTGCCTCTGTCACTCCTGGGAAGAGTACACTTAAATAAAATGATTAGTTTTTCAAGACTCTTATAACCCCTTCAGACGATACCTCTGCTGATCAAGCATGCAGATATAGCCAGGTTGCACAGTGAAATGATACATTTCCTGTGGCAAGGAAGACGCCCTCGAATAAGTTCTGTGTCAGAACATATCGAAGCACCTACCTTTATGGGGACACCCAGAATTAGAGCAGGGCAGAAGTAGTGTCTTGTTCAAAGAGTGGAGAAGGAAGGAGACAAATAAAAACAGTTTTGATAAGATCTTACAAAGGAGGACAGGTCCTCAATCCATCTAGCTCCTATATTCCCAAATTAGAAAAGCTTTTGGGAGATGGGTTGCCCCAGCAGACATTTAGGCCATGGGCTCGGATACTAGAGGATGAAGAGGCAGGGAATAAGATATTGAACGGATGGTGGGCCATGACGAAAGTCATACTAAACGAAACCTGGAGAGACACGCATTTTAGATTAATGCATAATGCTATTTCTGCCTTTAATTTGCCGCCGGCCCCTAACAGACCCAACAGATTGTCAAGCTTCCCAAAATGTCTCACACCACATACAGATCTATATCACGGCCTCTGGACTTGCCCAAAGATCTGTTCTCTGTCGAAGCAGGTAGCACAGACAGTGTAGGACATATGGAGCCTTAACATTCCTTTAAGCCCTATTATTTATTTGTTTCACTATTGGGAAGAGACAGGAGACAAAGGACTTACAGAACGAAAGCTACCGGCCCCAAAAGATGCTTACTGCAACATTGGCTGCAACCCATGATTCCCTCTAGAGAAACTTTCCTACATAATCTGACAGGTTTTCTGGCGTTGGAACGCAGACAGGCGGAGAGGTGTAAAGAGGGGAAAGTAGGAAAGTTTCTCAAAAGAGGGCGCGGTTTTCTAGTGCAAATACTCTCAAATTCAGAAATAGAAAATATAGTAAGACGTTCACACTTACACAATGGTATCTGACAGAACAACTGAATGTGACGTTAGGCCAGTTGGCATAACAACAGTAATATAGCACCATTATTAAGTAGACAAATAGAATCTATGAACAGCTCTCGCTAACAATGCATAAAATAACCTAAAAAGGGTTTTCCCGGATTCATATATTGATGGCCTATCCTCAGCATAGGTCAATATCTGATCGGTGGCGGTCTGACTCCTGCCTCCCCTGACGATCAGCAGGTCATGTGATGTCCCATTCATCGGTCACATGGTGTCACGGCTGAGGATGGGGAAAACCCTCAGCCGTGCGATGCCAAAAGATGTTATTGGCTGCTCAGCCAGTACAACAGAATTAGGGAGCAGGTCACCTCCTATCACGTCCCTAACCTGACCCTGACACCTAACCATATGAGCCAACCCTGATGGTGGGAGGGCTCATACACCGGAACCTAATATTCCTACTCGCGCTCAGGATTGCCCTGGAACAAGGAGCAGGGTAAGACGACCTCTTTCTTCTGGACACGGAGGAACAGGAGTCTCACTGGCCAAGCTGCAAGGAGATGGGGTATATAGACTTATGGATATGGCAGGAGAACTACTCTTGTTCACACCTACCTGCCACAGCCTTGCTGACTGGATCCCGTGCTCACAAGCTGATGTCCAAACCAAACATAAATGGACACAGCAAACATGAAACATGAAAGGAAAACAACATCAACTTAACAACACATATAAACATTTATGACCACAAGGGTGGCCCTCACTGGCAGATGGTATAAAGTAGGAGGCTGACTCCAGCAGACCATGGCTGAAGTACCCCCCCAGACTTCTGAATCACAGCAGAAGCTATATAGGCCCAAGTAGCCACACCCACACTAGGAAGGAAGTTAACCCTTCTAACACCAGGGAAGGGAAGACAGCAACTTAAAGGGGAATACACACACAATAAACTCTGTGCACACCAGACAAGGAAAGTGCACACATATAAACACACGTTGCCAAGTGCAACCGCATGCACAACATAGCAAGCTGCCTCGCAACAGCTCAGGCTGCTATGCTGCCGCATAAATAATGTTGCCAGCGGCAACCACAGGTGAGGCAACATACTACAGCCCTCACCTGTGATTGACAACCAGACCTAGACCGCAGGCAACTGCATGCAGTTACAGGAGTCACGACCATGACCATGGTCGTCACACAAGGACTATGTGCAGCTTGGTCCCATTCAACTGAATAGTGCTGCTATACCAAGCATAGCCACTACACAACATATGGTGCTGTGTTTGGAGAGCTGCGAGGAGGCCACGGCGCTCCACAACGTCTTCAAACTGCTGCTAGGTAGGGCTGCCAGGTATCAGAACCTCACCGATCAGATATTGATGACCTATCCCGAGGACAGGTTATCAGTATAGGCGTCCAGGAAAAGCCCTTTAAGTGCAGTATTCTCCGACAGAAGTGGAGAAAAGTGCTGCCTTCTGTCCAGGGTCCCTGGCTGTCTGACATTCAGCAGACTTATCACTCAGGCAGCAGCCTTAAACTGGTTGGCCACCTTGAGGGGAGATTGGCAACTTTTCCCCTCCCCCTCCCTCCAGACAGTCCTGTCAATGGGAAATATACTGACCTGCTCCCTGCTGCTGAATCCTGGCTCACCTATGTTACGGTTGCCTCAGGCTGGATGAGGGTTGGACCGCTTAGATGTCCTTGTCCCCGAATTCTAGAGGGCTTTTAGGTTCGTTTTGCAGTCATCCATGCTCCTGTAAGTGTAGATAAAATCCAGAGAGCTCTTACAAAGGCTAGTGATTAGTGATGCTCTACAAAAAAAGTCAATTGAGGGTAAGAAGCAGAATATCTCTTTACTGAGGGCTACCCGCTCATATTTATGCAGGCCCCCATCTGGTGGACACTCTCCTAGGGGGACCAGATGGAAGACTGTGACACAGGACAGATAAACAACAATTCAGGACACACAGACACAATACATTCCCACAATGCATCCTGGTTTCCTCCTCTCTGTACCGGAGACAACCGAGGAGTAATTCAATTATCTCTCAGGACAAAGGGAGATTGCCACTATACACGTGGGGACAACAGGACAGAAATCACCATTCAAACATATAATGTAACAACCCTTGCAGTAAACATAGACACATACCCTGGAGACAACCGAGGAGTAATTCCATGATCTCTCAGGACAAAGGGAAATCACCACTATACATGTGGGGACAACAGGACAGAAATCACTACTCAAACATACAATGTCACAGCCAATGTCACAGCCATTACAGTAAACATAGACATGTAACACATCCCCAGATAGCTCCGGTCTGAGTGCATATTAGGTAAATGGCACTCAGACTACACGAATACTGTAGAATCACCATGGAGCCAAAGTCTTTATTTTCACATAGTCTTTTGTTATCCGAATGGGCCCCATAGCATAGCAATCTGGGGTATCACTGTTCAAATCGGGCAACTACCAAATGACCCGGCTTTCATGTCTTAAATAACCGAAATACATTGTTGCAACAAAGTATCAGCCAGAGTGTAACTGTAACAACCTACAACTTGCTTGTGTCCCTCCAAACATCTGCTTTGACTCTGCTGCAGCCAATGACCCCTTTGCATCATGTCATTTGGTCACAAGACGCAAGGGGGACAAAGGAGATGTTCAGAGCGGGAAGAAGGCGGCCGGGGACTGAAGCAGCCAGGACCTAGCGGTGAGCAGCAGGTAAGTATGCTTCCTTTTTAAAAGTCTGGCCAACCCACACTTCATATATATATATATATATATATATATATATATATATTAATGTGCACACACACATTTCATGGACTGTCTGGTGTACTTTTTTTTTTTTTTTTTTAAAGAGAGGTGGCCCCATTATTGTAAGCTGCACAAGCAAAGTCAGGAAACTCCAGTAATACCTGCACAATCAGGGGCGGACAGGGAACTTAAAGGGGCCTGAAAAAATACTAAAGGTGGCCCTGTTTTGTAGTTGGGTCCAAATTGCTGGAAGGCAGGGCCAGCAATACCATATTGTGGCACATTATACCATCCCAACAGAGCCAAACACCACAGTCAATCACAAAATACATCCACAAAAACATCCACTGGATGGCTGTGAGGGGGGCCCAGGCGGCCTGCTGGGCATCGGCTAGTAGAAGAAATTTCCCTGTAAGGTCTACGGTCAATCCACCCCTGCGCACAATGTATGTGCATTTAAAAAAAAATAAAAATCTTGCTGCAGCCTGTATCAAGAAAACCAGAGCTGCAGCCAGAACCCATCCTCTTCAGAGGTAGTGTCCATCAACTCCTGCTCTGGTCACGGAGATTTCCAGGTGATTTATGCAACGTCGCAAGGAAGAACCAAAGGGGAAAAAAAGAGATCCTATAAGAAATGGGGACGTCACTAAGGAAAAAGCAACAGAACTTCACTGCTAATTGCATCAGATATCTGAAGAACAAGACGAGCACCATTTTTATACAATTTACTGGTATAACATATACACTAGACATGAGGAGGTACAAGGAGAAGAGTGTGAAATTATAAGCTGTTGTGATATTTTAATCCATTTGGTGCAATTTAGGACATTTTGTCACGGCTGTGTCATGGTCTGGTGGTAGTTGGCCGTGACACTTTTGCTGTGCATGCTTGTTGCCAGGGGCAATGTGTAGTGTGAAGCATGTTTGGACACTTCCCATGTAAGTCTGTTGTTCCTTCTCATTCTGGTGTGTGTGGGGTTAAGGTGTGAGCTGGGTGTGGCCTCAGGGCTCTCCTTATACTGGTGTCTGGAGCTTGAGGTCAGTTTGACTTCAGCTTCTGGTGGAGATGGAGTTATGCTGCCATCCTGGACTTACCATCTGTCCAGCTTGAGGGCCACCTTGTTGGACATCAATGTTATCCCATTGTCACCTCCTAGTGTCTAACCCATCCACTTGTTTCTAGGTTTGGTGTGGGTTTTTGTTCAGGGTGTGGTGTTATGTCTAGTTGTTGTTACATGTATGGTTTGTTGGTGTTTGTTGTTCAGCATGTATGCTAGTCGTTATCTTGTGTGTTGTGCCTCTGGTGAGGGGGCTCCTGTGTTCCTTGGAGGGGGAACTGTGTTGAACACCTTCCTCCGGTGAGGGGGCTCCAGGGTTCCCTGGAGGGGGAACCACAAGTCAAGTCAGTGAGCTGCTTTCACCCGTTGCAGCGGCTGATAAGTGCCATGTGTCCCAGAACTTGTTTTTCAGGTGGGATTCCTGTCTCTGGGTTCTTACCTGCCGACTTGTTGTTTTCTTACTGTCTTTTCTGTTATGTGTTACAATGGGGATTACTACTGTTGTGGTTATGTTCTAGGGGTCAGGTTTACCTGCTCTAGAACATGATAGTAGTGTTGTTGTTTTCCCTGTTGCTACTGGTTGCTAGGCCTGTGCGAGACTCTGGATCATCCGTGGCTTGGATAAACAGGTCGTTTCCCATTCCTGACCTTTATTCCAGGGATTGATAGGGTCAATAGGGCATAGGTTACGGAGTATGAATTCTCCTACCATTTAGGTTGGCTCATACAGGTAGGAGGTCAGGGATAGGATTTAGGGAAGCATTAGGAGGTGACCTGCTCCCTTATTCCTGTGTCCAGGCCTAGTTACTATTCCCGCATTATCACAATGTACGATGCAGAGTCTTTTCCCTACTCCACATCGTGACACATTTTCTCCATTCTTTTGTAAATTCAAGCTTCTATCTATAGTATAAATCTCCCTCAGTAGGTCTGCCCCTTGGGTCATATTCATACTGTGTTCTTGTCACTACATGCAGTCCTGCTGTGATCCCAGTAATGCGTCTGTCGCATCTGACCACAAAACACAGAAACCCAGTGATCCCATTGCCTGGAAAACATTCAAGCGGCTAATGAAGAGGAGCCCGAGACCAAACACAGGAGCAATGATAAAAGCAGCCGCTATAATGTGTCCTAAAAGACAAAGAATATCATACAAGCATTACAATATCGACATGTCTACATTATTAGCTTAAGGTGTTTAATTCAGTGCCATTACCACAGGTGTATTACATCCAGCCTCTAGCCATGCAGTCTACCATTACCACAGGTGTATAACATGTAGCCTCTAGCCATGCAGTCTGCCATTACCACAGCTGTATAACATCCAGCCCCTAGCCATGCAGTCTGCCATTACCACAGTGTATAACATCCAGCCTCTAGCCATGCAGTCTACCATTACCACAGCGTATAACATCTAGCCTCTAGCCGTGCAGTCTAGCATTACCACAGGTGTATAACATCCAGCCTCTAGCCATGCAGTCTGCCATTACCACAGTGTATAACATTCGGCCTCTAGCCATTCAGTCTGCCATTACCAAAGGCACTGCTCCTGCACCTCAGTGACTATATCCCAGCAAATTCTCCATCCTGACCACCAATAACTGACCAGTGGACACCCGCTCAGATCCCCAACAACATGGGAAAATAAGAGTACATTTTCTTGGCTAAACAGTGAAAATCTGGAGAAATACTTTGAGAAGGGGAGGATTCAAGGTGGCATCGGCAGCCCCAACTATGCCACATCCTCCTCTCCAGTACGTGCACCGACACCGGCACAAACCCCCCATCCGGCTCCCCATTACCTCCTCTAGAATTTTCCACTTCTTGCCCTAATTTCCATTCTTTACCTCCAATTCCAGAGGACATGAAGGCGGCGAGATCATGGTGTTTTGTATTGTCGCAGTATAGCAGCCTGAGCTGGTGCTAGGCAGCTTGCTGCAATGTGCATGCGGTTGCACCTGGCAACCTGTCTGTTAGGTGTGTCTTTTGTATGTCTGGTGTGCACAGGGTTTTGTTATGTGTGCACTTTCTCCTTTAAGTGGTTTCACTTCCCTGGTTAGTGTTGGAATGGTTAATTCCCTCTCCTGTGTGTGTCTGTGTGGGTGTGGCCACTTTGGGCTATAAAGCCTCTTTGGAGATCTGAAGCTGAGGGGTTCTTCAGCCATGCTTTGCTGGAGACATCCTCCTGGTTATTCCATCTGCCAGTGGGGGGCCACCCTTGTGGTCATACGTTTATGTGATGTTCACTTAAAGTTTTCCTTTGTTATTTGGTGCAGCTATGGATCTGGGTTCCTGTGTGTGGATGTGTGTGTGCTGAGTTCATTTTGTATTGTGTGGACATCAGCTTGCCAGCACAGGGATCCAGTCAGCAAGGCTGTGGCAGGTGGCTGGAACTAGTGCAGTTCACCTGCCATATCCATAGGACTGTTTGTGTTCCCCTTTTCCCTGCAGCTCGGCCAGTGAGACTCCTGTTCCACCGTGTCCAGAATGAACAGGTCGTCTTACCCTGCTCCTAGTTCAGGGATCGGCGGAGGGTGAGTAGGGATCCGAGGTTCCTGAGCATGGGCCCTCCTACCTTCAAGGTCGGCTCATGCAGCTAGGAGTTAGGGTCGGATTAGGGATGTGTTAGGAAGTGACCTGCTCCCTAATTCTGTCGTCCTGGACGAGCAGCCGTTAACATCTTCTATCATCGCACGGCTGAGGGTTTTCCCCATCCTCAGCCGTGACAATCTCACAATTAGAAAAAAACAATAAAAATCAACCTTCAGCGGGTATAAAAGCTGAACTTCGTAACTGAAAGGGACAAATTGAACAACATCCTCAACAGAGATTTTAATAAATCGCTTCTCACATTAAAAGCCAGATTTTACGCACAAGGGAACAAGGCAGGTAAATTGTTAGCCTGTAGACTTAAACAACAAGTGAAATCCAAAATCCCTTTCCTACTAGTGTTGAGCGCGAATATTCTAAAAGCAAATTTTTATCACGAATATCTGCACTTCGAGAATTTGCAAGTATTTAGAATATAGTGCTATATATTTGTAATGATGAATATTTAATTTTTTTTTTTTTTTTTTTTAACGCAGTACACATCAGGTGATCATCCCTCCCTTCTTCTAGCTTGTGGGCCAATGAGAAGGCTTTGTCACAGCTTAGCAACATCCCTAGCAACCAATAGAAAAGTTGCCTACCCCACGCCGGTATTTCGTGAGCATTAAGCAAATTATAAATTGCCGATTTTCGCAATGAAGAATATAATCTCGAATTCGCAAATTCATGATGGATATTCTACAAAATATTTACGAAATATCGCAAATCTAAATATTGCCCCTGCAGCTTTGCACTATTTCCTACTCCACCCATTCTCAAAAGCCAAACTCCTTGACCCTAGGGATATTGCAGAACAATTCCGACTGTATTATAAAGAACTATATAACCTTAAAGACAGCTCTACATTGCCTGAAAAATATGCCCCTATTTCGGAGCTGGAACTGAAGAAACTGCTACTCTCCCTACCTATGGGTAAGTCCCCGATGGGCTATCGAATGAATATTACAAGCAATTTGGTACCCCTCTGGCCTCACATTTACTAATTATGTTACAAAATATCACGTCAGGAGTGCCTTTCCCGCCAGACATGCTGATGGCGCTGATTGTCACCCTCCCCAAACCAGGCAAATCCACAGACTCTCCGCAAAATTTCAGACCAATCTCCCTTCTTAATTCGGGCTTCAAAATATTTGCCAAATTAAGTGCTACTAGACTATCCCCAATTGTCCTGCATTTAGTGAAAGATGACCAATTATGGTTTCATAAGGGTAGACAAGTGTCAGACAACACAAGGTATTTGTTCAACCTTTTCAATATGGCAGAAATAAAAAACCTAGATCCAAGCTCTAGATGCTAAAAAGGGGTTTGACCGTCTCCACTGGTTATTTGCCTTTTCTGTCCTTGGGGAAATGGGCTTCATTGGTCCTATAGTTAATGCAGTGCAAGGCTTGTACTCTGACCTTATGACTAGAGTTATTGTCAGTGGGGTTTTATCTGACAGCTTCCACATTACCAACGGCTCTCGTCAAGGCTGCCCTTTATCTCCCCTAATATTCATTATGGCCCTAGAACCCTTAACACAACATATCGGTCTTTCAAAAGACATAGAGGGTTTGAAGATAGGCATATACATACAAGGCCATCCATAAACTGTCCCCTCCCTACATCTCTGAGCTACTTTCCCGATACACCCCCACACGCACTCTCCGATCCTCCCAAGACCTCCTTCTCTCCTCTCCTCTTATTGCCCCTTCCCACAATAGACTCCAAGATTTCTCCCGTGCATCCCCCATACTCTGGAACTCGCTACCCCAACATATCAGACTCTCACCTACAGAGGAATCCTTCAAAAGAAACCTGAAAACCCACCTCTTCAGACAAGCCTACAACCCATGACCCTGCTGCCTCTATACCGCCATGACCAACTTAACCCGCACCTACTGTGTCCTTCTCCCATACCATGTAGATTGTAAGACCTCACGGGCAGGGCCCTCTCTCCCTCTGTACCAGTCTGTAACTCGTCTTGTTTATGATTAGTGCAATTGTCTGTATTATGTATGTGCACCCCTTATCATATGTACAGCGCTATGGAATGAATGGCGCTTTAATAATAAATAATAATAATCATTTCTCCCTATACCATTTCCTAATATGCGGACGATATTATTCTCACCATCACAAACCCCAGACAATCATTGAAATATGCATTCTCAATGATCTCCTACTTTGGCTCACTTTCTTACTATAAGATAAACAGCTCGAAATCTCAAGCCCTTCCTATTAACATTCCTCTAGAAGAACTGAGATACATAAAAGGCACTTTCCCTCTTGACTGGCAGACTTCGTCTCTATCCTATCTGGGAATTAAACTCACATATCCTTGTTCATCTGCATTCCAGAATAACTATGAACCCCTTCTCTCCACCATGTCAAAAGACTTTGTGAGTTTCAGTATGAAGGATGGTTCCTGGGTTGGTAGAGTGGCGTAATTTCAGATGATGACGTTGCCAAAATTGATATATGTTTTCCGCGCACTGCAAATCCCCGTCCCAGACTCCTTTTTCAAGGCAGCACAGAAACTGCTATATATGGCACATGGGCCGTCCTAGAGTAGCCCAATCTATAATGTTAAGGAACAAAAGAGCAAGAGGTATTGGCCTTCCCTCAATTAAAGATTACTTCCATTACATTGGCATTTCCTTCCTTAGGGAGTGGTGGAACCCCACATCGGGAAAGTCCTGGGTCCAAATTGAAACTCATATCCTATCTGTAGGCACTTTGAAGGAGTTCCTTTGCCTAGCTGCTTGGAAACCAGCCTTACTCAATCCCTCTCTCCTAACCATAGTGCATGCCGGTTCCCTGTGGTCACAGTTCCACCGCTCTCAGGGAGGACCGAGTCTTCTCATGCTTCCTCATGCAACCATATATGTCCTGGAAAAGCTCATTGGTAACATCGACCTGTCAACCTGGCGGGCCGCCGGTATTACCTCAGCAGCCCAGCTAATTGAAGACACAGCAATGGTTTCCTTTGAAAATCTGCAAAGGGCCAGACATTTTCCGCACTCCAAGTTCCTCTCATACCTAAGGGTTCGCAACTGCCTTGGTTCCCTCCTTTATTTCCCTCCTAACAATCATCCTGACATCATCAGAATATTCAAAAATGTATCATTGTTTAAACAAAATACCACTCGATATATATATATGATTTTTTGAGAGATAAATCCAGACTTGTCAAAACTCCTGCAATGATTAAAATGGGAACAGGAACTGCGAGCATCCTATTCGGAGGAGGAGTGCGCCAAGGCGGTGAGCTTCATGGCATCTACTTTCAAATGCACTACCCAATACGAAGCTGGAATGAAAACCTTGCTCAGGTGGTACTTCACCCCCCACAGGTTAAGCCTTATATACCCAGGCACGTCTGCTTGTTGCTGGAAGAAATGCGAGAAAACTGGTTTGAACATCTGGATGTCACGGTTTTTGCCTTCTGGAATGCTGATATATCCCCTTCAGATTACAACTAATTGCCCACATTGGGATATTTGCGTCTGATCTTATTATCCAAGACCTATGTGTTTACAGTCCTCTGGATATCTCAGATATAGGTATTCAATCCTGGTGCTTGTGTGTAGGTACTCAGGCTTTTTGTGTATCCTTTTCCCCTTAGTGTGTTACACACTGTTTTAATAAACAATTTATAAAGGTACATTTTTATTATAGCGTTCCTCAACCGTCAGTGAATACCCACAACAGTGTCACCCACAAATCCCCCATAACAGTGTCATCCACAGATCCCCCATAACAGTGTCATCCACAGATCCCCCATAACAGTGTCATCCACAGATCCCCCATAACAGTGTCATCCACAGATCCCCCATAACAGTGTCATCCACAGATCCCCCATAACAGTGTCATCCACAGATCCCTCATAACAGTGTCATCTACAGATCCCCCATAACAGTGTCATCTACAGATCCTCCATAACAGTGTCATCTACAGATCCCCCATAACAGTGTCATCCACAGATCCCCCATAACAGTGTCATCCACAGATCCCCCATAACAGTGTCATCCACAGATCCCCAATAACAGTGTCATCCACAGATCCCCCATAACAGTGTAATCTACAGATCCCTCATAACAGTGTAATCTACAGATCCCCCATAACAGTGTGTCATCCACATTGCAAGAAAATTTAGACTAAAGCCTTCCGGATCACAGGTGCATATCCATGAGGCAAACATAATTACAAAAAACAAAATGGCTGCACACCATTATATATACAAACAATAGAGCTAGGAAATAGGGGTCATTCTAGCTAAAAGTGGTACAATACCGACTATAAATGAGTATACATGAATAATGGAAGCTTTTAGCACACATACGTGTCGGGCCCATCTACCAGGCGTCTAGGTGGCTTCCGCAGATGGGTCCCTATCACTAAAGAAACTGCCTCACTTTGGACTTACTTAAGCCTACAATATTCAGGGCAGTGTAGGAATCAGCTACAAATATATTCTGCTCAGAAGTCCCAGGTAGATGGGCGTGTCCAGTCTAAAAGGGGCGCCACGCCCAATATATTGCAAGAAAATTTAGACTAAAGCCTTCAGGATCACAGGTGCATATCCATGAGGCAAAGTAGGCATAAGTAAGTCCAAAGTGAGGCAGTTTCTTTAGTGAGAGGGACCCATCTGCGGAAGCCACCTTGACGCCTGGTAGATGGGCCCGACACGTATGTGCGCTAAGAGCTTCCATTATTTATGTATACTCATTTATAGTCGGTATTGTACCACATTTATCTAGAATGACCCCCATTTCCTAGCTCTATTGCAGGCATGCTCAACCTGCGGCCCTCCAGCTGTTGCAGAACTACAACTCCCATCATTCCCTGACAGCCTACAGCTCTCATTCTACAGAAGGGCATCGTGGGAGTTGTAGTTTTACAACAGCTGGAGGGCCGCAGGTTGAGCATGCCTGCTCTATTGTTTGTATATATATAATGGTGTGCAGCCATTTTGTTTTTTTGTAAGTGTGTCATCCACAGCGCCCCTCATAATAGTGTTATCCACAGATCCCCCATAACAGTGTCATCCACAGATCCCCCATAACAGTGTCATCCACAGATCCCCCATAACAGTGTCATCCACAGATCCCCCACAACAGTGCCATCCACAGATCCCCCATAACAGTGCCATCCACAGATCCCCCATAACAGTGCCATCCACAGATCCCCCATAACAGTGTGTCATCCACAGATCGCCCATAATAGTGTCATACACAGATCCCCATAATAGTGTCATACAGACACCACCATTAGTTCAAAAACCACCAAAAGCACACCTTTTGGTTCAAAATATTTTTTTCCCTTTTTTCCTCCTCAAAAACCTAGGTACGTCTTATCATCAGTTGCGTCTTATAAAGCGGAAAATACAGTACTTTGAAAACAGATAGTGATACTTCACAAAATAGTTATTGCTTTACATTTCACATGTGTCTACTTCATGTTGGCATCATTTTGAAAGTGTCATTTTATTTTCAAGACATTAGAAGGCTTAGAATTTTAGAAGCAACTCAGAAAAATTAAGAAACCACTTTTAAAGGACCTAATGAATAGCTGAAGATCTTTTACCCATTTAAAGCGATTGAAGTGGGTCATCGGTACATAAGATAGACCCTTTGTTAAGATAGCCTGTTCCGTTCTAGATAAAAGTTACTCCTGACAGGTTAAGGATCTCACATTTATTTGAAGGTACCCTTAGTGTCTCTTGCCCTGTTGGGATGGTAGTTGTACCCAATCCCTCAGGGTGTAGGTGTTCATGGGGGTTACACCTAAAAAAGACATAGTGTTCGCGGTGGACGCTTGTGAAGTGCTCGCGTGTAGCGCCATAGAAGCCGGGATGTAAGGTGCCAAAAACATCACTGAGGATCTCCACCCCAACCTCACAGCTGAACTTCATGTCCACATCAACGCACACCAAGTAGTCCACATCATTGTTTAATCTTTGCCACGAATAGTCTCGAATCATTTCAATGCGTCTCATGGACACTTCCTGTCATCTTTGGTAGCTTGGAACCTCTAAGACCACCAGTTGCCTTCCCTCAGGAAGGGTGATATTGGAGATTTCTTTAAGGCAGTCTGTGAACACGTAATAGTTGATCATATGTCCCACCATGAAGAACTTTTCGGCAGTTTCGAGAAAAGTCTGCACAAAGACTGTGTACCTGAAATGGTAAATTATGGCAGTCAGGACTTTCGTTGAGCAACTGCACTCAAATTTGGGTGCAGGAACTTTGTTGAGGGAGTTTGCAAATTTTACTTCTTTAGAACACGAACAAGGCCAAATCATGCCAGCCAGAAGAAATGAATATCACTGCACGCAAGTACAAGTAATAATTAACAAAATGTCAAATCGATAAAAAACATCACAATATGAAAAATCCCAGGGTGAGAAAAGGAGGGAGCAGTGAAATCATGAACTGATCTCTTGCCAACCCAACTGATGCCATAAGATGATTCATGGTGCAGGTTCCAGGATCTGGGTTCAGGTAACCGTATCTGCAGTTGACAATTCTCTGTGCCTAGTGATGTGAAAAGTATAGTCACAGCACCCTTCGCTGACCATTATAGAGGTGACATCCTGAGAAGGGTGACCCCACAAACCGTGCTCTGTTGAACCCCTAATCTACAGGAAATCCTGGTCTAATCTATAGGGAAACCCAATAAGAGCTTATTTCTTCTATTCCAGTAAGCAGTGAGTGGGTCCCAGTGTAGTAACTGCAGAGAATCAGCAGCCTGTACACATACTACTGCTGTAAACTTCTGCTGGTTTCTGGAAAGTAATACATTCTCAGTCCAATAATGGTTGGGCGCACGTCCAGATCTAGATCCGGTTAGATGGAGAAGTGGTGTAGGGTTCACAGGGTGCTCTGCCGCTATAGGGAGGAAGCAAGGTGACGTGAAGGCTGCACAATGCAGTGTACTGCTTTATATGGACACTGGAGAGTAAAGGTATCTGCCAGGGGTCAGCAACCTACAGCAAACAGCTGTTGTGAAACTACAACTCCCAGCATGCAGATTTTCTTGGCTGTTCTTGGAACTTGCATAGAAATTAACTGAGCAGCTGTAGTTTCCCGACCGCTAGATAGTATATCTATATAAAGCTTAATCATTCTGGAACTTTCTATATATATTTTGCATCCTGCTCTCCGCCTTTTATCAAGATCCTCGCTTGCTGTCAGTTTCCAGAAAATGAATATCTGTACAGACCTAATACCTCTCACAGCTATGGGTCTGCTACACATCTCTCTACTGTCCTGTGTGGTTTGTTACAATGTATCAGTGCAGGAAAAATGTATCATTCTGTAGTCCAGGTTGTTTAGCTCACAGGGGATTGCCAAGACTGGATACCATTGGAACACACCGTCAGCTGTTAGACTTAATTGATCTGCACAGGGTTTCAGAATGCACACAATCGTTGGCAGCAAGCAGAGATCTTGAAAGTGTAGAGGAACCGAAGTGCAAAGTACACTAGTAAGTTTCCGATTGTTTCATTATATTGTACAATGAATGAGCTTTATTTACTGGATGAGCCCTTGGAGATGACCGCTAGTTCCGGCAGCTGCAGAGGTCATAGCGTGCAGCGAGGCGGCTGGGTCACAAAATGATTTATGTGCTTTAAACAAACTGAACACAATATCAGTATGACATAAATCCACTCAGGCAGCACAGGCCAGGTTAGCGTAGAAAGCGAAATCCACAGATTAATAAGTATAACTCATATGATGAGGTATGAGGTCCTTCGTACCTCAGCAATGCCTCTAGTACCTAATGCATTCATCAATTCAATCCATGTTTCAAGGGGTTCCTCACTACTGCCACCTCTAGAAACAAGCTATATCTAGGATCTGTCCTATGCAGGTGTCTCTTTATACCCTATGTGGGTACAGATGTACCTGCACAGGACTGAGTGGTTCAGCCTCAGAAGAGAAGCGCCCCTTTAAATCTTCCTCCAATTGGTAAAATTGTGTGATTGGACCATGAATTCTGGAGATTTGTTATTTCACACCGTGTGATTACGATAATTGTCCGCAGGGAGATCAGATCGCGGAGCTTCGGGAGAACGTGGAGCACCTGGTACATCCTGTGCCTTGGAGGCAGTGCGGCCCGAGGAGGTCGGTGTCATCCCCCTGGGTGTTGTAGGTGGCAGCACGATGACACGAGGGCGAGTTGTGAGATCGACTTCTCCGCGGTTGGCTTCCGTCATAATGTTCTGCGATGTGTTTTCCAATATGGCCTCCACCAGCTGGCTGAATATTGGTGCCCTTTTAATCTTTTCCTTCTGTTCATCTTGTGGCACCAGCATAAGTTTGGTCTCGGTCTCCTCGTGTGCCACGTCTCCTGTAGTGGAACAGGGGGTTGGGGTCTCGTCCGGACACTCTGAGCCTCTTTCATGGCCCTGTGGCTTTCCCTGTCTTGGCTTGCTGGTGCTCGGGCATATCCTCCATGGAGACACATAATACTCAGCATAAGTAAATAAGAAGACACCCAAACTATAATTGGATAAACAAGGCCATGTTGCTTTTTTGGGGGGTTACCAATAAAATTGCACCAATAAATATTTATTTAAATAACCATCAAGAATAAATAACCATAACTGAAAAATATTAATCTCATGAATCACCAAAAATCTTGATCAAAAGTCCACCCAGCATTAAACCCCCTAAATAAAGGCAATATGACTAGAAAAGGGAGGGAGGGTGGGTCGCTGGTCTTGATCTTCTTCAACTGGCAGTTACTAATGGTGATGTTCCCTCTTTTAAATCCACAGGTTTCCTGCCACTAGAGGGTCCAGCCAACCAGCTGTTAAAAATTCTCCCGCTTCAAAACATCTGGCCAATGGACAGCTGAGGCATCTGGGCAACTGTTGCTGGGCAGAAATACCAAGACCAGCTGGAACTGGAATTACCTCAGGTAACCTGTGAACACACAAAGCCACCACCAAGCAGCCATAACATTAAGACCAGACCAAGCCCCAGTGACTGTGTCCCCATGAGTCCCCCAAGCTAAACGCTCTGGGGGGCCCCATGCATTCTTAATAGGTGGTAGGGTCTTGTATCTCCTTACTTCTGTCAGTTGTTGCTTAGCAGGAACGATCCGGGCACCGTTGGACCCTAGCACACACGCTGCTGCCTGGCTTCTCTTTTCGGAGGCGGGGTCAGCGATTGTGAACTCCAGTGATTGCCGCTCCCCTTCTTCTTCCCATTCTCGGAGATATCGCTCGTATTCGACCACATCTCTCTCCATTAATATCTCCCACGCCAGTTCCAGTGTATAGAAGGAGGCTGAAGGGTGACCACACGAACATGGCCAAATAATGCCAGCCAGAAGAAATGAATATCGCTGCACGCAAGTCCAAGTCATAATTAACAAAAAGTCAAATCGATAAAAAACATCACAATATGAAAAATCCCAGGGTGAGAAAAGAAGGGAGCAGTGAAATCATGAACTTATCAATTGCCAACCCAACAAGGAGGGTACTGATGCCATAAGATGATTCATGGTGCAGGTTCCAGGATCTGGGTTCAGGTAACCATATCTGCAGTTGACAATTCTCTCTACCTGGTGAAGTATGGTCACAGCACCCTGCGCTGACCGATTTGCCATCCTGAGAAGGGTGACCCCACAAACTGTCAGAATATTTATTCTGCTCTGATTAACAGTCTAAATAGTTTATGTAAACAAATCAATATCTATATTAGAGGTGATTCTAATTTGCTTTCACAAACAAAAAGCTCCCTAGAGCTCTTGATCTGCATTGAATTGAAGACAAAAAGAAATATACAAAATATACTTATGATCTACATATAAGATTTCAGTTTGTTTTTCAATTGAGTGGTACAGTTTATAGGTCACATTAAAGGTGGAAAAAGTTCTGAAATGATTTATATTTGTCTCATTTTCTTTACATAACAGAAACCTGACATTTTAACAGGGGTGAGTAGACTTTTTATATCCACAAAATACTGATTAAAGGGATTGATATACCTGCTTCCACTAAATATTGATTGAGGTCTGCGATACACTTGCTTCCACAAAATACTGATTAAGGGGTTTCATATACCTGCTTCCACCAAATAGCGATTGAGGCCTGCGATATGCCTGCTTCCACAAAATACTGATTAAGGGGTTTGATATACCTGCTTCCACCAAATACTGATTGAGGCCTGTGAGATACCTGCTTCCACAAAATACTGATCAAGGGGATTGATATACCTGCTTCCATCAAATATTGATTGAGGCCTGTGAGATACCTGCTTCCACAAAATACTGATCAAGGGGATTGATATACCTGCTTCCACCAAATACTGATTGAGGCCTGTGAGATACCTGCTTCCACAAAATACTGATCAAGGGGATTGATATACCTGCTTCCATCAAATATTGATTGAGGTCTGCGATACACCAGCTTCCACAAAATATTGATTAAGGGGATTGATATACCTGCTTCCACCAAATATTTATTGAGGCCTGCGATACACCTGCTTCCACAGAATACTAATTAAGGGGTTTTATATACCTGCTTCCACAAAATATCGATTAAGGCCTGCCATACACCTGCTTTCACAAAATACTGATTGAGGGGTGCGATATACCTGCTTCCAGCAAATATTGATCGAGGCCTGCAAAACACCTGCTTCCACAAAATACTGATTAAGGGGATTTATATACCTGCTTCCACCAAATATTGATTGAGGCCTGCAATATACCTGCTTCCACAAAATACTGATTAAGCGGTTTGATATACATACTTCCACAAAATACTGATTGAGGCTTGCGATATACCTGCTTCCACCAAATACTGATTGAGGCCTGCGATACACCTGCTTCCACAAAACACTGACTGAGGGGTGCGATATACCTGCTTTGACCAAATATTGATTAAAGGGTTTTATATACCTGTTTCCACAAAATACTGATTAAGGGGTTTGATATACCTACTTCCACCAAATACTGATTAATGGGATTGATATACCTGCTTCCCCAAAATACTGATTAAGTACATGGATATACCTGCTTCCACCAAATACTGATTGAGGCCTGCGATACACCTGCTTCCACAAAATACTGACTGAGGGGTGCGATATACCTGTTTCCACCAAATATTGATTAACCCCTTAAGGACCGGGCTATTTTTCACCTTAAGGACCAGACTGATTTTTGCAAATCTGACATGTGTCCTGTGTTGCTATTTTACATCCTACCCACGTGATTTACAAATACCATTATTGCCTTATGTGGATAACAAATGACTTTACTACCTCATTTGGATTACAAATGGTGACATTATTTTTCCCATGATTTACAAAGGAACTGTTTGCACTATTTGATTTTCGTTTGGTGCATTTCATCTACCAACATGAAAGGAAAGACTCTAATGTGATTTATTTGCACTATTTTATTGCATTATTTAATTGCATTATATATTTGCCTTAAATATCTGCACTGTGATTTGCACTAATCTTTTAAAGTTTTCAGCAACATTTAACCCCTTAAGGACCCTGCAATTTTTCACCTTAAGGACCAGGCCATTTTTTGCAAATCTAACATGTGTCACTTTATGTGGTGATAACTTTAAAACACTTTTACTTATCCAAGCCATTCTGAGGTTGTTTTCTCATCACATATTGTAATTTATGACAGTGGTAAATTTGAATCCAAATATTTTATTTTTATTTATAAAAATTACCAAATGTAACAAAAATTTGGAAACATTTGCAACTTTCCAAATTTCTATTCCTCTGCTTTTAAAACAGATAGTGATAACTAATATAATAGCTATTACTTTACATTTCTCATATGTCTACTTCATGTTTGGATCATTTTGTAAATGCCATTTTATTTTTTGAGGACGTTAGAAGGCTTAGAAGTTTAGAAGCAAATCTTGAAATTTTAAGAAAATTTCCAAAATCCACTTTTTAAGGACCAGTTCAGGTCTGAAGTCACTTTGTGAGGCTTACGTAATATAAACCACCCCAAAATTACCCCATTTTAGAAACTACACCCCACCACAAGAATTCATGGAAAATGGAGATGAAATTTAAGAATTTCACTTTTTTGGCAGATTTTCCATTTTAATCCTTTTTTTTCCCGCTAACAAAGTAAAGGTTAACAGCCAAACAAAACTCAACATTTATTGCTGTGATTCTGTAGATTACAGAAACACCCCATATGTGGTTGTAAACTGCTCTATACCCACACGGCAGGGTGCAGAAGAAAAGGAACACCATATGGTTTTTGGAAGGCAGATTTTGATGGACTATTTGTTTGACACCATTTCCCATTTGAAGCCCCCCTGATGCATACCTAGAGCAGAAACTCCAAAAAGTGACCCCATTTTAGAAACTACACCCCTCGAGGTATTAAAAACAGATTTTACAAACTTTGTTAACCCTTTAGGTGTTCCACAAGAAATAATGGAAATTGGAGATGAAATTTCAGAATTTCACTTTTTTGGCAGATTTTCCATCATTTTTTCCTGCTAACAAAGTAAGGGTTAATAGCCAAACAAAGCTCAGTATTTATTGCCCTAATTATGTACTTTACAGAAACACCCATATGTGGTCGTAAACTGCTGTACATGCACACAGCAGGGAGCAGAAGGAAAGGAATGCCATATGGTTTATGGAGGGCAGATTTCACTGGGATAATTTCAACTTGCCATGTCACATTTGAAGACCCCCTGATGCACCCCTAGAGGAGAAACTCCAAATAAGTTAGCCCATTTTGGAAACTATGGGATAAGAAGGCAGTTTTGTTGGTACTATTTTAGGGTACAGATGATTTTGGTTACTCTATATTACACTTTTTGTGAGGCAAGGTAACAAAAAAGGGGGGTTAAATCACCTGAGGGGTTAAATTATGCAATACTTTTATAGAGCAGGTGGTTACGAACGTGGCGATACCTAATATGTATACTTTTTTGAATTTATTCAAGTTTTATACACTAATATCATTTTTAAAACAAAAAAAAATCATGTTTTAGTGTCTCAATAGTCTGAGATCCAAGGTTTTTGTATTTTTTTGGCGATTGTCTTAGGTAGGGTATCATTTTTGCAGGATGAGATGACGGTTTGATTGGTACAATTTCGGGGTTCGTATAACTTTTTGATCGCTTGCCATTACACTTTTTGTGATGTAAGGTGACAAAAAAATTACCCGTTTTTTGTTTTTCTTTATGATGTTCATCTGAGGGATTAGGTTATGTTGTGTTTTTAATAGTGCAGGTTGTTACGGATGCGGTGATACCTAATCTGTATACTTATTTTTATTTTGTTTACATTTAACACAATAAAAGCATTTTTTGCGGGATGAGGTGACGATTACATTGGTACTATTTTGGGGGGCATACGCCTTATTGATCGCTTAGTGTTGCACTTTTAGTTACGTAAGGTGACAAAAATGACACCGTTTTTTGACACAGTTATTTTTTTTTATGGTGTCTATCGGACGGGGTGGATCATGTGATATATTTATAGAGCCGGTCATTACAGACGCAGCAATACCAAATATGTGGGGTTTTTTTTCTATTTTTTATTATGAAATCAGGGGAAGGGGTGTTTTTTTTTTTTTCATTTTTTAACTTGAAACTTAATTTTTTTATTGAAAACACTTCTTTTTACTTTTTTTTTTTACTTTATTTTTGTCCCACTCTTGGACTTCAACTTTTGGGGGTCTGATCCCCTCCGCAATGCATTACAATCTGTATTGTAATGCATTGTCTGTTAGTGGATTACAGTCAGTAATACACTAACAGGTTGCCTAGGAGATCCAGCCTCAGGTTGGATCTCCTGTGCACCCGTAGAAGGCAGGTCCCCATGGGCAGCAACTGCACAGCATCAGGCTGCCTTGTCACACATCGGGTCCCACGCCATAACACAGCGGGGACCCGATGCGCTCCTTCACCCGCCGCAACCCACTTCTATTTCGCTGTCAGCGCTGACCGTGGCATACAGGGGGTTAGTTTTGAACACGGCTACATCCCCACATTATTTTAGTTTTTTTTTTTCTTCCCTTCACCTAAAAGATTTCAGTTTGTTTTTCAATTGAGTTGTACAGTTTATAGGTCACATTAAAGGTGGAAAATTCTGAAATGATTTGTCTTTGTCTCATTTTTTTACATCACAGAAACCTGACATTTTAACAGGGGCGTGTAGACTTTTTATATCCACTGTACCTGCTTCCACCAAATATTGATTATGGGGTCTGTATACCTGTTTCCACAAAATACTGATTGAGGGGTGTGATATAACTGCTTCCACCATGCACGGTCACATCTTGCGCTCCCAGGACACCTGCACATGGCTCCACAGTGTGGGCTTTTTTTAACGTGTCAGCTGCTGACAGTCGTGTTGCCATCTGCAGCCTGTGCTGTCAACGCATAAGTCACGGTAAGCCCAACACTCACCTAGGGATGACCCCCTTAAGAAGGCACCTGGCCTCCCATCACTGAGTCCACTGGGAGCAACGCAGTCCGAACCCACAAATCCACACTCCGGTGCTCCACGTCCTGCCTTTTCTCTTCTCTCCTCCCAGGCAGGCTTCCATGGCCGAAATGTTTGAGCGTAAAAAGTTGATGATGATGGATAAACCTCTTGCCCAATGGCTGACCTTTGGCTTGTCGGAACTGCTAGCCTGCCAACTACTTCCATATAAACTGGTGGACTCGGAAGGGCATCCCAGAGATATATGGCCACGTTCAGCGGCAAGTGAATATATCTATGGCGCACAGTGTCAGTGCCAAGATACATCATGCCCAGTGGGTGAACCTTCTGACGGCTGTCAAGCATGTAACCCATGACACCCGTGTGGATTTGGTGTTACCGCCATGGATTGCATGCAGGCCTGCCTCTTCTTCTCCTCTTCCTACTCCATCCTTCGTCTCCTCGGCAGACTCCTCCTTTTCCCCAAGCTCCCCAGAACCTATTCGACGTGCCAGGTGAGGTGTTGCCATGCTGTGCTGCGGCTGTTGTTCTTGGAAGCCAAGAGCCACACCGGTCCTGCACTGCTTTCATCACTGCGGTCACGGGCCGATCAGTGGCTAACCCCGCTAAATTTGACAGTTGGTAAAATGGTGTGTGACAACAGTGCCATTCTGCTGAGCTCACTAAAACAAGGCAAAATTACACTTACACTTAGTCGTGCAGCGATTCGTTGCCAAATACCCCGGGATCCAGGCCAGGAAAATCGCTGGCCATTTTAGAAGATCTTACACGGCCATGGCTCACCTTGCTGACGTTCAGCGGCGACACCAGCTGCCCGATAGACATCTTATTTGTGACTGCCCGACGCGCTGGGACTCTACCTTGTATATGCTTGATAGGCTTCTCCAGCAGAAAAGTGCTGTTAACGACTACCTGTACGAACTCTGCAGCAGGACAGGTTCTGGGGAGCTTGGTTTCTTTTCACCGTGTCAGTGGCTGCTCATGCGCGACGCATGCAGACTTCTGCAGCCATTTGATGAGATCACCAAACTGGTCAGTCACAGCCAGGACACCATCAGTGACATCGTACCTTACACCTTCTTTCTGGAGAGTGTATTGCGTCGTGTCATTGATCAAGCCGTCGAGGAGCAGAGCTGGAAGATGAGGAAGTCGCAATGCTGAATGTATTCCCAGGGGGGGCTACTCCATCTGAGACAAGTCAGTAGGAGTCTGAAGAGGAGTCAGAGGAGGATGGTGGCTGGGGGGAGGAGGAGGAGCAAGAAGAGCAGACTTTGAGGGGGACTTTAAACTTTTTCGGGGTTCCCTGGTGTTGTCCGTGGCTGGGGGGAGGAGACTGAGGACTACATTCTCCTGGGCTATGAGCAGGAGCCAGGGCGCTCCACCGCTTCAAATTTAGTGCAAATGGGGGCCTTCATGCTCCAGTGTTTGAAGAGGGACCCCCGAATAAAAAGTATAAAGAGCAAGGACTAGTATTTAGACCCCTGGTACAAACACAAAATGGTGGACATGTTACCAGCATCACAGAGGGCTGTCAAAATGCAGCATTTCCAGGCCTTGCTGCAAGAGATGCTGCATTCTGCTGTTGTGGGCGCTGGCAGAGGAATTTCCTCCCACAGCAAAACAGGTGCGGGTACCAATCTTACCGCACCTGCAAGAAGAGGGTGGTTTGAAGATGTGCTGATCACTTCAGATATGAGATCATTCTTGCAGCCAACCCATCGACAGACTCCCTCTGGATCCAGCCTCAGGGAACGCCTAGACCGACAGGTGTCCGACTACATCGGGTAAACGGCCGATGTGGACGCTCTGAGAAGCGAGGAACCCCTGGACTACTGGGCGTGCAAGCTTGACCTGTGGCCAGTGCTGGCACATTTTGCAATGGAACTCTTGGATTGCCCCTCGTCAAGTGTCCTGTCTGAAAACACGTTCAGCGCAGCAGGGGGGATTGTGACCGATAAGCGACATTGTGGACTACCTTACATTTCTAAAAATGAATGAGGCATGGATCTCAGAGGAATTCAACATCTGTGACGACCACATGTAATTGAATTTCCTCATGCCTGCCCACACATATCCGCCACCACAAGAACAAAGAATGGTCCTTGTCTTATGTATATACAGCAGCATAAAATTATTTTTCTGTCAGGTGAATGCCTCATTTTTGGAGCCTCTGCTCCAGTGGCCTACAGTAAAATTGCTATGCAGTGACCGCTTAATGTACCTCCAGACACATAATCGCTTGTTCTTTTCTGTCAGGTGAATGCCTAATTTTTGGGGCCTGTACTCCCGTGGCCTAAAATAAAATTTTTCTAGGCTCCAGCAGGGCACATTTTTGAGAGTTTCCCTTTAAGACGCATAAAAATGGCCCCTGATTAAAATACATTTTTTTTAGGGAATTTTTGCCATTGACCCCACTCTGGTATGTCACTGTCCATGTCATGGGACTATTTGTGCACTTCTAGTAAGTATTTGATGGCTGCAAATATGACCTGAAGGTTTTTCAGGTTCGCCTGCAATTAAAGTGAATAGGGCCACCGCAAACGCGCAGTTCGCGATCATTTCCGATGTTTGTCCATCATTAGTCTCCATAATAGAAATAATAATAATAACAACAAGGAAAATGGTTATTATCAGGTGCAGTTTCACATCAGGTTCATTGGTTGATGACGTGTACGTCAGACTACATTGTCTATTTAATGTTTTGTCCATGACTCCGTATCATTATTTCTATATTAGTAAAACACTCTTTCCATTGTTCCATAGGTTCCGAGAACATATATTCCCACTAAAAACTGGTTGTACTCGTCCTATTCATCAACTAAGGGAAGTTGTTTGACTTTTTATGGACTGCTATCTGCATCCATGGTTCTGTTCCGCGGCCCCGCAAATAATATAGAGCATGTCCTCGGACAAGAATAGTCATTTGTATATAGCGCTGGCCCTATGCAAAATGCGGAACACACTCGGCCGCTATCCATGTTTTGTGGAGAACGGCCGCAAAAAACACTTATCGCTGTCTGAATGAGCCCTTATGGTCATGTGATGTTAGTGGGCGATTTAAGGGACCATGCGCTAGCTCCCATGAGGCCAAGAGAAAGCGATGGTAGGACGTGAAACGGACGCTTATCTGATCTGTTAATCTCCTGTCCTACATCCACCTCATGAAATAAAGGAAATTCTAGGTTACGGTAAGTGGCAGGCTATTTTCTTCTACTTATGGACTAATCTACTGTCTGATCTTAGACAGTTTTATATGGCAAGTTAATCCGTTTAAAATACTGGTGAGACAACCTGCAGTTTATGGTCTTAAGCCTGTAGTACACAGAGCGACTATCGTACCGAAAGTCACTAACGTGAACGAAATTGAGCGACCCTCGCGAGATGTAATAAGTATGAGCGATTAAACGACGAGCGAGGAATCACTAGTTTCTCAATAAAAATATTGTTCTTGGGTCACAGATCCGTTCGTATAATATTGAGACGTCTACGTTAGGGATCGATCGATATTGATTTTTTAGGGCCGATACCGATAATTTGTGAACTTTCAGGCCGATAGCGGATAATTTATACCGATATTCTGGGAATTTTCATTTTTGGAAAAAAATAAAAATTCCTACACAAATCTGCAGAAAATTAATGTTTATTGTTAATGTGTAGTTTTTTTTTTTTTTATCTTTTTTTCATTCATACTTAATATTTTGGTGTTTTATTTTTTTTGTTTTTCTAACTTTTAGCCCCCTTAGGGACTAGAACCCTTGTCCTATTCACCCTGATAGATCTCCATCAGGGTGAATAGGAGCTCTCACTGTCCCTGCTGCTCTGTGCTTTGTGCACACAGCAGCATGGAGCTTATCATGGCAGCCAGGGCTTCAATAGCGTCCTGGCTGCCATGGTAACCGATCGGAGCCCCAGCATTACACTGCTGGGGCTCCAATCGGAGGAGCAGGGGAGAGGGCATCCGCTACACCACCAATGATTAATACCGGGGGGGGGGGGGGGGCTTGGGGGGGGGCGCACTGCGCCACCAATGTTTTTAATGTGGGGGTGGGGGGCGCACTGCGCCACCAATGATTAATATACTGGGGGGCTTGGGGGGGCGCACTGCGCCACCAATGATTAATATACTGGCGGGCTTGGGGGGGGGCGCACTGCGCCACCAATGAGTAATATACTGGGGGGCTTGGGGGGGGGGGGGGGGCGCACTGCGCCACCAATGAAGTTAAATCTCTCATTTATTCTTATACAGGAGGCGGGAGCTGGCTGCAGAATGACATAGCCGAGGGGTTAACCGAGGATCACAGCTACAGCTCATAGAGGTCGGGAGCCGGCTACGTCATTCTGCAGCTCCCGCCTCCTGTTCAATTTGAATGAATGAGAGATTTCTCTTCATTGGTGGCGCAGTGCCCACAGCCCCTCCCCTTCTCTTGTCCCCTGTCCTCCCATTGGCTGCAGCGGCAGCACAGGGGGAGGGAGACACTGCTTCCTTCTCCCCTGTGCTGCTGCTGAGGGAACATGGAGAGCGCTGTCAGCAGCGCGATCTATGTTCCCAGTACGTTATCGGTATATCGGCGAAATAAATGCCGATACCGATAACAGTCAAAATCCTCAATATCGGCCGATAATATCGGTAAAACTGATAATCGGTCGATCCCTAGTCTACATGCTTACAGGTCACATAGAGGCGCGGTACTTTGTAGCGAACGATTACCAAGTAAAAGTACAAACTAACATCGCTCTCTGTAATAAGCACATTTTTAATCGCTAACAAGTCGCAAAGTCTTCGATCTATAACCCTTATACAGGACATCTGCTGGTCTAATACAAGCCTTTAAGGGGGCATTAGACGAATCAATCATCTTCCTAAAAATCATAATATTGTTTGTTTTTTACACCGATTTTTCGTAGAGTGCAATCGTTACTAGTGATGGTGGAAACGTCCCATTCTCGTTCAACCACATCTTTCAACTTGTTAAAAAATTATCATCCGTCAACATGAGACCTCAGCGTGTAAGACGTTGTCGCCTGATCTTCAAGACATGTGCTAAGATCTTTGTATGTAATGGATGCATTTACAAACAATTCTCCACTTTAGAACGATCGCAAGGACGATTACTTCTGTGGCTCGCCAACTATTCGATCGTCAATCGTCATTTACCTGTCTAATACACCCTTTACTCTCACCTACATCTGTCCTCGCTTGGTGTACGTGGTCCATGGAAGGATAACCTGCGACAGGTTGAGGGGCTTCCACGGTTAATTCATGTGTGTGGGGGCGAAGGTGAGCCCGTCTGGTCCGATCCCACGGAACAGCTACTGTAGAGGAAATTACTGATAAATGGAAATTACTGATAAATGCATCCATCTGTATTCTGTCCCTTTGCTCTGCTCCTAGACTGTTATCTATGCTTCCTATACAATCCATTAAGGGCTCATGCACACAAACATATTTTCTTTCCGCGTCCGTTCTGGGTTTTTTGCAGAACGTATGTGGAACCATTCATTTCAAGAGGTGCCCAAAAAAAACATTCAGTTTCCGTATGTCCATTCTGCAAAAAAATAGAACCTTTCCTATGATTGTTCTCATTACAGACAAGGATAGGACTGTTCTATTAGGGGCCAGCTGTTACATTCCGTAGAATACGGAATGCACACAGACGTTATCCGTATTTTTCGCGGATCCGTTTTTTTGTGGACCCCAAAATACATATGGTCTTGTGCATGAGCCCTAACTGTGTATATTATATACAGTCCTTCATACAACCCTCGCAGATACTTCAGATACTTACACTGACGAGCAGAAGGGTAACAATGTTTTGCACTTTTGACTTTCAGGCTCCATATCTCACCATCCACTACAGCTTGGAACGTGAGACTCCCATCATTGTATAGACCATCATCTCGGCTATCTCATACATACAATGGACTTGCAGCAACAGTATTTAGTATATGATTAGTTCTGTAGATTCCTGTCATTTTTACTGTGACTCACTTGGGTGTGAATACAGCTTTTTCTTCACCTCTACCCACAAGTGTTCGAGGTCTGTGGGGGACTCTAGGGGAAAATCCAGCAGTGGTTCAGTGGAAATCAGTGGCAAGGACCACTTAATTTATTTATTACATACCCACATTGCCACCACTTAGAAGAGCCTGGCACCACCTCAACCAGCTCCATTGCCCAATCTGACCTCGTGTCTGAAACCAGTTTCTCCACTCTGTTCGGAAACTGGGTTTTTGAGTCAGCCACTGACCACCTGTGGCTACTCGACTCCCATGAGGGAAATGCCAACCAGCTGCTTTTCTCCCCCTAGACAGCTGGCACACCACTCAGCAATGCCTAGCCCCGACATGTGGGTCTGCCAGGTATTACCTGGTATCACCTAGCTAGATGAAGTACAGCAATCCTCCCACAGCCAGCTGGCACACCACTCAGCAATGTCTAGCGCTGATATGTGGCTCCGCCAGATATTGCCTGGTGCCACCTAGCTGGTTGAAGCACCGTAATACTGTGTCTGCGGTTGAATATCAAAACTGATAACTGATTATATACACTCACCTAAAGAATTATTAGGAACACCATACTAATACGGTGTTGGACCCCCTTTTGCGTTCAGAACTGCCTTAATGCTACGTGGCATTGATTCCACAAGGTGCTGATAGCATTCTTTAGAAATGTTGGCCCATATTGATAGGATAGCATCTTGCAGTTGATGGAGATTTGAGGGATGCACATCCAGGGCACGAAGCCCCTGTTCCACCACATCCCAAAGATGCTCTATTGGGTTGAGATCTGGAGACTGTGGGGGCCATTTTAGTACAGTGAACTCATTGTCATGTTCAAGAAACCAATTTGAAATGATTCGAGCTTTGTGACATGGTGCATTATCCTGCTGGAAGTAGCCATCAGAGGATGGGTACATGGTGGTCATGAAGGGATGGACATGGTCAGAAACAATGCTCAGGTAGCCCGTGGCATTTAAACGATGGCCAATTGGCACTAAGGGGCCTAAAGTGTGCCCAGAAAACATCCCCCACACCATTACACCACCACCACCAGCCTGCACAGTGGTAACAAGGCATGATGGATACATGTTCTCATTCTGTTTACGCCAAATTCTGACATTTTTCCAGTCTTCAACAGTCCAATTTCGGTGAGCTTGTGCAAATTGCAGCCTCTTTTTCCTATTTGTAGTGGAGATGAGTGGTACCCGGTGGGGTCTTCTGCTGTTGTAGCCCACCTTTATTTCCCATTCTGACATTCAGTTTAGAGTTCAGGAGATTGTCTTGACCAGGACCACAACCCTACATGCATTGAAGCAACTGCCATGTGATTGGTTGACTAGATAATCGCATTAATGAGAAATAGAACAGGTGTTCCTAATAATTCTTTAGGTGAGTGTTTATCCTAACCTAAAAGCGAGTGTGGGTAAATCCAAAACTCGTTTGAAGAATATGGTGGCTCACCCTGTCAGTAACTATGAAGTGGGTGCTGCAAAGCCTGAATGACTCACCCAGTCAGAAAGAGTATATAAAATAGTAATAGTTGAGGCTGAGCCTGGGCTATAGAAGACAAAATGGCTTCAAAACACCGGGATAGTTTATCAACTAATTAAAAAGGCACATAGTGTGTACCAAAATTGGACAATGCATAAAAATAGGCAATACATATAAATACAGTGAGATTGGTGATGATAAGACTTTGAGATAGAGTATATAGTCATAAGTGAGAATGCTAGAATGTTGTAAAATTCACATAATGACACCATAAAAAAGTTAATAAGTAAAGGTGAGCGTATATGGAACCACCGGTAAAAAAAAAGTATGGAGCAATTATATCATACACTGATGATAATAAAAGCGTAGGTATTCAGAAGAAAGTTGAGATGTTTAGATTTTACATCAGAAAAGAACCACAGCGTACTGAAAAAACTATGACTGAGGTCTTCAGGGAACTTGAAACCCTCCTACATAAACAACTTAAACAGAGATGGGAGATCAGATCCCTTACACAGTGTATAGAAAATGGACATATTCCTAAGGACCTCTCTTTGTCCAAAACTCCGGCACAAGATCTCCTTGATATCCATTTTAATAATGAATGGGACACGTTCTTTTTTGATCAATCAGTGGCATTAATCCAATTGATCATTAAGAGAAGGGTCCAAATATTAGAAGAACCTACAAACAATATACAGAATGTAAAAGAAATTATTGAAAAATTTCCGAAAAACGAGGAGTTCAATATTTGGCAAGAGAGACTCTGTAAAAGTATAGATAAGTTCTAGCAGGACATTATGGAAAAAAAAAAAATCAAAAATTTAAGAATAAAGAAAGAAGGTACCTACATCACAATTTTTTTTCAAAACACAAAAAATTCAAAAAATTAAAAAAACACTAATAATTCAAATCATTTCACTTATGCACAGCACAAGCAAAACCTAGTATTCCAACCTCTAATAAATATGAAACTTTAATAAATGAGCATTTTTTAGATCGAACACCACCCCATCACAGAGCACAAACGAGACAGTGTCACGCAACAAGACACTCCCCCAACAGATCACGTCATTCACCTTCACCGATATCACATCCATACAATTTGTGGAAATTGAAGGTTTGCTGTTTGCTTGTAGTTCCCGTTTTCTCCTACCTGCCAGGGAGGCGCTAGACAGCAAGAACATTGTGAGATTTTTGTAGATAGTGGAGCAGCGGTTAATCTCATTGATAATCAATTTGCAACAACACATGGTTTCCAGGTATGCACTTTGGGAAAGGATATACCTGTTTTTGCTATCGATTCCACTTCACTTTCTCAAAGATCGTTAAAGGGCATAGTTCACAATATCCGTTTGACTGTGGCTGACGCTCATGTTGAGGATGTCTCATGTTTCGTCTTAAGTGGATTACCTTCTCCTCTAGTGTTGGGGCTACCCTGGCTCACTAAACATAATCCCACCATTGATTGGCAAGCAAGGCAAATAAATGGTTGGAGTGAGTTTTGCAGAGAGAATTGCCTCACGGCGTCTCTTTTAGAGGTTTCTACCAAGACTATGCCATCTTTTCTCTCTGAATTTTCGGATGTGTTTTCAAAGTGGTGTCCAGGAGTTGCCCCCTCACCAGGAGTACGATTGCCCTATTAATCTCATCTTAGGCGCCAAGCTGCCAAAATCATGTTTATACAATCTCTCCCAACCTGAAAGAGTCGCTATGTGTACTTATATCTCTGGGAGCCTGAGAAAGGGACACATCCGACCCTCAAAGTCACCTGTTGCCTCTGGGGTTTTTTTTGTTAAGAAAAAAGATGCTTCTTTAAGACCTTGTTTGGATTTCAGGGAGCTGAACAGTATCACGATTTGTGACCCATATCCGCTTCCTCTGATCCCGGACCTGTTTAACCAGATTGTTGGGGTTAAGGTTTTTTCTAAGTTGGATTTAAGAGGGGCATACAACCTGGTCAGGGTCAGGGAAGGGGACGAATGGAAGACGGCCTTCAATACCCCTGAGGGTCATTTCGAGAATTTGGTTATGCCCTTTGGTTTAATAAATGCTCCAGCCGTCTTCCAACATTTTGTGAACAGCATTTTTTATCATTTAATGGGGAAATTTGTACTGGTGTATCTACATGACATTTTGATTTTTTCTCCTGATTTCAAGACTCATCGGGACCCCCTACATCAGGTCTTGCTGGTTCTGCGGGAGAATAAATTGTATGCTAAACTGGAGAAATGTGTGTTTGCGGTTCCGGAGATTTAATTTCTTGGTTTTCTTCTCTCCGCTTCTGGTTTTCGGATGGACCCCGAGAAGGTCCGCACTGTGCTTGAGTGGGAGCTTCCTGAGAATCAGAAGGCGCTGATGCGGTTCTTAGGTTTTGCCAATTATTACAGAAAGTTCATTTTGAATTATTCCTCTGTTGTTAAGCCACTCACTGATATGACTAAAAAGGGGGGAGGATTTTTCCTCGTGGTCGGTATATGTGCTTAAAGTCTTTTCTAGTATTAAAGAGTGTTTTGCTTCCGCTCCCATTTTGGTACAACCTGATGTCTCTCTACCTTTTATTGTTGAGGTGGATGCTTCTGAGGTGGGTGTGGGTGCGGTCTTATCTCAGGGTCCCTCTCCTGCCAAATGGCGACCGTGTGCCTTTTTCTCAAGGAAACTCTCCTCTGCAGAGAGAAATTACGATGTGGGAGATAGGGAGTTGTTGTCAATCAAATTAGATTTTGAGCAATGGCGCCAATGGTTAGAGGGAGCCAGACACTCTATTACCGTGTTTACCGACCATAAGAATCTGGCCTACTTGGAATCAGCCAAGCGTCTGAACCCGAGACAGGCCAGATGGTCTTTGTTCTTTTCTAGGTTTAATATTGTTGTTACGTTCCGCCCTGGGGTTAAAAATGTGAAGGCGGATCCCCTGTCACGTTGTTTTCCGGGAGGGGGGTACTTTGAAGACCCGGGTCCCATTTTGGCTGAAGGGTGGTCGTCTCTGCTCTTTATCTTGATTTGGAGGCAGAGGTTCAGGCAGCCCAGGCAGAGGTTCCTGATCTTTGTCCTCCTGGGAGGTTGTTTGTGCCTCTCATTTTACGACACAAGGTTTTTAAGGAGCACCACAATACTGTCCTTGCTGGGCACCCATGGAGTAGAGCCACAGTGGATCTCATTGCTCTGAGATTCTGGTGGCCAGCTTTTCGTAAGACTGTTGAGGGTTTTGTGGCAGCCTGCGAGACCTGCACTCGTGCCATGGTCCCTCATTCACGGCCATCGGGTTCTCTCCTCCCCTTACCCATTCCTTCCTGTCCTTGGACGCATCTGTCCATGGACTTCATTACGGACCTGCCTCGTTCCTCGGGAAAGACTGTGATTCTGGTGGTAGCGGACCGTTTTAGCAAAATGTTTTCATTCCCTTTCCTGGGTTACCCAATGCTAAGATGCTGGCGCAAGCGTTTGTTGATCACATTGTTAAATTGCATGGCATTCCTTCAGACATCGTTTCTGATAGGGGCACGCAATTTGTTTCCAGATTCTGGAAGGCCTTCTGTTCTCGCTTGGGGGTTCGGTTGTCGTTCTCTTCTGCTTTTCACCCGCAGTCAAATGGTCAGACCGAACGCATCAATCAGAATCTGGAGACCTATCTACGCTGTTTTGTGGGGGAGGATTAGTATTCTTTTTAGTCCCTTGCTGAGTTTGCTTTAAATATCCGTCGCCAGGATATTTTGGTGCATATGGGTTTCATCTGCAGTTTGGGACATTCTCTGGAAATTTTCCTTGTCTTTGTCATTTATTTGGCAAAAGATTCAGGGTAATCTGGAGAGGATCAGCGAGAGATATAGGTATGTGGCGGATAAGAGACGTGTGCCTGGTCCGGACCTAGATGTGGGTGATCTGGTGTGGTTGTCTACAAAGAATATCAAACTGAAGGTTCCCTCCTAGGAGTTGGGTCCTAAGTTTATTAAACTTTACAAGATTTTGTCCGTCATCAATCCCTTTGCCTTCCGTCTTGATCTTCCTCAGACTTGGAAGATCCATAATGTTTTTCAAAGGTCCCTATTAAAATCTTATGTCCAACCCACTGTACCCTCCTCCTCTTTGCCTCCTCCTCCGATTTTTGTTGATGGTAATCTTGAATTTCAGGTCTCTAGGATTGTGGATTCTCGCATTATCCGCGGTTCTCTTCAGTACCTCGTTCATTGTGAGGGTTATGGTCCTGAGGAGAGGATGTGGGTCCCAGTGGTGGACATTAAGGCTACTCGTCTCATCAGGGCTTTCCATGGGTCTCATCCTGAGAAGGTGGGCTCTGAGTCTCCGAAGTCCACCCATAGAGGGAGGAGTAATGTCACCGCCAGTTCTGTGAGAAGGTCTGGCAGACATTCTTCTCTACCTCTTGTATGACGTCCTTTGTTTTGGTTTCACTTTGTCATCTCCTTTCCTTCTGCCAGGTGTCACTTATTTAGACTACTCGTCTTCCTTTATATCCCCTCCCATACTGCCTCACTTTGCGGTTTATACTACTTCCTGGATAAAGTGTTCACTGCTGGAGGCTGCTGCTGCTGTTTGCTCAGATAAGTCTTTTCCTTCATCGTGTTTCCTTGCTGGCTTGATTCTAGGTGACCCTGACTCCGTCCGTATTAAGTGCAGGGAGCCGGTGGTCGTGTCCCCTCACTATTATAGGGTTTTCAGGTGTCACACAGTCTTAGGTACGTAGGCATGCAATCTTCTACCATTGAGACCCTCGCATGTGCATAGTAGACAGGGAGAGCTCTTAGGGTTTTATAGGGCTCACCTTTATTCTCCTTAGTTTGGGATCAAGCAAGTCGGTCGTTTATTTTTAAGTTCCAGCTATCTGTAACTTCATCCGTGACACATACAATCTCACACGGCAGCCCCCCCCATCATACAATCCCACATGGCAGCACCCCCCCATCCCACATGGCAGCCCCCCCCAGCATACAATCCCACAAGGCAGCCCCCCTTCATACAATCCCACATGGCAGACACCCCCCCAAGAATACAATCCCACACGGCAGCCCCCCAGCATACAATACCACACGGCAGCCCCCCATCATACAATCCCATAAGGCAGCCCTCCCATAATACAATCCCACACAGCAGCCCTGCCATCATACAATCCCACACAGCAGCCCCCCCGAGCATATAATCCCACATGGCAGCCCCCCAGCATACAATCCCACATGGCAGCCCCCATCATACAATCCCATAAGGCAGCCCCCTCCATCATACAATCCCACACGGCAGCCCCCCATCATACAATCCCACACAGCAGCCCCCATCATACAATCCCACATGGCAGACCCCCTGAGCATATAATCCCACACGGCAGACCCCCCCAGCATATAATCCCACACAGTAGACCCCCCAGCATGCAATCCCACACGGCATACCCCCCAGCATACAATTCCACACGGCAGCCCCCCCCCAGCATACAATCCCACACGGCAGACCCCCCATCATACAATCCCACACGGCAGGCCCCCCATCATACAATCCCACACGGCAGCCCCCTCCATCATACAATCCCTCACGGCAGCCCCCCCATCATACAATCCCACACGGCAGCGTCCCCCCCAGCATACAATCCCACACGGCAGACCCCATCATACAATCTCACACGGCAGCATCCCTCCATCCCACATGGCAGCCCCGCCCATCATACATTCCCACACGGCAGCCCCCTTATCATACAATCTCACACTGCAGCCCCCTCCCATCATACATTCTCACACGGCAGCCCCCCATCATACAACCTCACACGGCAGCCCCCCATCATACTATATCACACGGCAACACCCACGCCATCCCACATGGCAGCCCCCATCATACAATATCACACGGCAGCCCCCCATCATACAATCCCACATGGCAGCTTACCCCCCAGCAAACAATCCCACACAGCAGCTCTCCACTCAGTATACAATACCACATGGCAGCCCCCCATCATACAATCCCACATGACAGCCCCATCACACAATCCCACACGGCAGCCCCCCCATCATACAATCCCACACAGCAGTAGCCCCCCATCATACAATCCCATACGGCAGCCCCCCATCATACAATCCCACACCTCATAGAATTATCAGCCCCCTCCACAGGATTCACATGTACCTCTCAGGCAGTTAGTGCCTAACCTTCCTACTCTAATAGCAGAGTGCGCTGGCTGCCGACCCACGTGACCTAGAAATTTCACGTGATAGTGTGATGTCAGAAGGTCCGTTTCGTGTCTGGGGTTTAGCCGCTACCAAAGAGACAGGAACCTTCTGCCATTTTCCTTCAACTCTTGGAAGGAGCAGCAGCACATTGTGTGTCTCTTTACTCAAGCATCGTCAGTAAGTGATTAATTATTGTTTCTGATAAGCTTTGTGTACATTGTGCTGTACATTCAGGTCTTGTATGTTCCTTTTCTCTTAGTTTACTTTATCTACTGCCGGTTAATAAAACCACAGATTACAGAAACAAGTCTCATCTTATTAAGACTTAGTAGAATGGTGATATCCGCCTGTTGAGCTGCATATAGACCCTGGGGGTACATGGTGTGAGAACAGGACAACATCAGTGGCATAGCTAGAAGTGACTGGGCCGACAGCAAATTTTTTGAATGGACCCCCTCCCCCCACCTAGCTCGCGCTCTCAGACGAGGTCCGGTAGTCGCTCTGTCCGTTTCCTACAGTGTCTCTGTAAATAATGTCATTGTGTAATACTGTTGATGGGGCCCAGACAAAAAGTGAGTTTGGGTCCCATTCACATGGAGGTTTTATATGAGGTCTGATTAGGGGTCATTCACATGGACGTCTGATCAGAGGTCTGATTGGGAGACCTATTAACATTGGAGTTCTGTTCTGAGGTCTGATTAACATTGGGGGTCTGAACTCAGGTCTGATGACCCATTGAGTAAAATTAATAGAAGGGGAGTTGAATGGATTTACCAACTCGGTACCCTGCAACCTGAGGTTTTAAATGTCAAGTTGGATATAAAATCTTGCGTAGTGGACAAATGAAGTATAGAAATAGGGAAGCCATTACTAGTTAGCCTTGCTTGAAATATGTAGATATACATCCCAAACGAAAACATCGGGATGCCATTACAGAGTATGAGAGGAGAGGTATTGTTTTGTGAGAACTCGATAGGGATTGTAGGTATCTGTATTTCAGTAAATGTGAGGAAGGTAATTGTGTATCTTGGTGACGATCCATGGAGATGAGAAACTTATTGTGAGATCGCCCATTGAGGTACCAAGAAAGAAGGGGGAACCATTGAAGATCATTTTGGATGTATTCAGATATTGCGGCAATTTGGGAGGAGGAGGAGAATTTTAATCTGTGATGAACATAGGGCATTGTGAATAAAAGTTGTATACTTCATTGAGAGAAGTAATGAGTGAACGTTGAATGGATAGGATTGGTCATGTGATTCTATGGGAGGTGGAGATAGAGTTAACAGCGCAACGCAGCTCTATATTTTAATTGGAAAGGTCTAGCATGTTGGTCTAATTTTAAATTGATATTTGGGTTTTATGTTAGGAAGGTTGTTTTGTAATCAGGATATATTTTTCTAATGTTACAACCATGTGAAAATCGGGCGGGCTTTGACGACAGAATGCGCACAGTTTAAATAAATGCTATTTTATGAATCTTGTGAGTACAATAAATTACCATATTTATACTCAGTTAGCGGGACTTCACTAGCGCCAGACTGCGGAACACCTACCCCTTGGCAAGGGAGATTGCCGCAAGGGGGTGCTCCGGGGTACAGTTGCGGGCCTGTTTAGTGTAGCCCCCCTTCTCCCTTTTGCCACCCCACTGCCTCTTTCTAGCCTGTTGCGGTGCTGCGGATCCCTCCCCCTCTGTACTGCTGTCCTCGCTTAGCTTGCCACCTTCCCAGGTTGGGTCAGTGACTTCATCGTCCACCACCTCCTCTTCCACTTCCTCACTCTGGTCATCCTCCTGACTTGTTGACCTAACAACCTCAGTTATTGACAACTGTGTCTCATCCTCATCATCAACCTCTTGAGACACTAATTGCAGTTGACTTATTGGCAACTGTGTCTCATCATCATCATCCACCTCGTGAAACGCCGTTCCCCACAGTCATCTTCTTCTGATTGTGGATGCTCCAGAGTTTGGGAATCAGGGCACAAGATCTCCTCATGTCTCTCCTCAAGCGGGGTTGTCGAGAGGCCCAAATCAAGGAATGGCGATAAGAAGAGCTCCTCGGAATATCCGAGTGTGGGATCACTTATTTGCCAAGACTCTCCATGGTGGGAGGAAGGAGGATCAGGGTGAGGATTCTGTTGACCAGACTCTTGGCTACTGAGACTGGACTTTGTGGAAGACAGGGTGGTGCTTAACCGACGGGAAGCATTATCTGCTGTAATCCAACTGACCACCTGGTCGCACTGGTCTGACTTTGAGAGTGGTGTCTTGCGCCACCCTGCAAACTGGGACATGAAGCTAGGTATCGTGGATGAGTGTGTTACTTGTGCTCTGGCAGCAGGCACAGTTTCACCGCGGCCAGGGCCACGGCCTCTGCATGCACCATCAGCAGTACGGCCACTTCCCCGTCCCTTACTGCTTGCCTTGCGCATATTAAATGGTATATATGCTTACAACTATGTCACACGTACAGTAGCGCAAGTTTTGCAAGTGTATGCTCAAATAAAGTACACAGAATGTTACAGATATTTTTAGGATGCGCAAACGTTATACAGGAGATGTAGCGCTGGTAATGTCGCTGTCATCAGCGGCTAAGAAAAATTTACACTGAATTAATGTCACTGATATTTAGGATCTAAAAAAGTATCCACATTTTTGCGGACAGCATACGGCCGTCTGAATGAGCCCTAAACCTGACCGTGTGGCCGTGCCCTTAGGAAGGAAAGTTAAAAATTACATTTAGGGTCCAGTCACACATTAGTATTTATCTTTTTCAGATTTCCATCCCGTTTTTTGTGGATCCGTGTTTCCGCAAAAACCTTCCGTTTTACCAATTGTACATTCACATCCGTTCTGTTTTTCTGCAAAAAAAATAAAAAAATCTGAAGAATGAGTACATGTTGTAGGGTACTGAAATGTTTTTTTTTTTTAATATCCTGTTGTAAACCGGATTCACAATTGCGGATGACATGTGGATGACATATTGATGCATTTCATCCGCATTTTTGCGGACCCATTGACCGCATGTACATCCCATTTTGCGGACAATAGTAGGACAAGCTCTATTTATTTATTTTTGCGGATCCGCAAAACGGAATGGAACAACGGATGCAGACAGCACACTGCGTGATGTCCGCATGTTTTGGGGGGCCATTAAAATGAATGGGTCACAATTCCGTTCCGCAAATTTGCAGATTACAAAATACTGACGTGTGAATGGGCCCTTAGCATGAAATACTACCCTGAGAATGGGTTCTGAGGGGACCTTGGAGTTGCCTTCTGACCAAATAAAAAATACATTTTTTACTGCCCTGAATGAGGAGTTTTACAGGTTAAAGCGCAGGAGCTTTGATGATTGACAGGTTCTGCCACACCCTAGTTCTAACCTTAAGGAGTGGATCGTTAAAGGAGAGACTGTATTACGGACACATACCACTTCTCCTCTTTTCCAAATCCACTCTTAGTTTTGACTTCCAAAACTGCATCAGAAAACCCGAACGCGTGACCGTACCGTCCCGGCACTTCCAAAAGCTGTGTACTAAAGCGGAAACATCTAGACAAAAGAGCTGCCATGGCCGCGGAGAAACGTAAGTAATATAATAATATCACAAGGGATGGATACAAAATAACCAAAACATATGTGTAATGGCAATTCAAAAATATACGTTTGCTACTTTTACCTTCCCAGAAATTTTTTGTCACCTATTACCATAAATGTGTGTATTTCTTAAAATTTACAGTAAATTCTTATGAATCTATTTATTTGCATATGGATTATTGTATTTATTATAGTTTTTTAAAATATTATTGTTTATATGCTGTATGTCATTATTTTAAATTAGAAAAAAATAAACTGCCCCCATTTCTGAATTCTTAACCCCTTAGTAACTTGTCTATTTAGAGCAATTTTTTTTTATCTTCGCCTTTCAAGAGCATTAACTTTTTATCTTTTCATGGGCAGAGCCGTATGACAGCTTGTTTTTTGCAGGACGAGTTGTATATTTTATGGCGCCCTTTTATGCTATACAGTTAGGTCCATATATATTTGGACAGAGACAACATTTTTCTAATCTTCGTTCTGTACATCACCACAATGGATTTAGAACAGAACATTTCAGACGCAGTTGAAGTTCAGACTTTCAGGTTTAATTCAATGGGTACAAAATGATTGCATAAAAATGTGAGGAACTAAAGCGTTTTTTAAACTCAATCCCTTCATTTCAGGGGCTCAAAAGTAATTGGACAAATTAAATAATTGTAAATAAAATGTTAATTTCTAATACTTGGTTTAACAAAAAAACCACCTTGTTGGCAATGACTGCCTGAAGTCTTGACCTCATGGACATCACCAGACGCCGCGTTTCCTCCTCTTTAACCCCTTTGGGACACAGCCTTATTTCACCTTAAGGACCAGGCCATTTTTTGCAAATCAGACAAGTGTCACTTTAAGTGGTGATAACTTTAAAACGCTTTGACTTATCCAGGCCGTTCTGAGAATGTTTTTTCGTCACATATTGTACTTCATGACACTGGTAAAATGAAGTAAAAAAATAATATTTTTCATTTATAAAAAAATACCAAATTTACCAAAGATTTGTAAACAATTGCAAATTTCCAAGTTTCAATTTCTCCACTTCTATAATACATAGTAATACCTCCAAAAATAGTTATTAGTTATTACTTTACATTCCCCATATGTCTGCTTCATGTTTGGATCATTTTGGGAATGAGATTTAATTTTTGGGGGATGTTACAAGGCTTAGAAGTTTAGAAGGAAATTTTGACATTTTTCAGAAATTTTCAATAATCCAATATTTAGGGACCAATTCAGGTCTGAAGTCAATTTGCAAGGCTTACATAATAGAAACCACCCAAAAATGGCCCCATTCTAGAAACTACACCCCTCAAGGTATTAAAAACTGATTTTACAAACTTTGTTAACCCTTTAGGTGTTCCACAAGAATTAATGGAAAATACAGATACAATTTCAAAATTTCACATTTTTTGGCAGATTTTCCATTTTAATATTTTTTTCCAGTTACAAAGCAAGGGTTAGCAGCCAAACCAAACTCAATATTTATAGCCCTGATTCTGTAGTTTACAGAAACACCCCATATGTGGTCGTAAACTGCTGTACGGGCACACGGCAGGGCACAAAAGGAAAGGAACGCCATACGGTTTTTGGAAGGCAGATTTTGCTGGACTGTTTTTTTTTACACCATGTCCCTTTTGAAGCCCCCCTGATGCACCCCTAGAGTAGAAACTCTAAAAAAAAAGGAACCCCATTTTAGAAACTATGGGATAGGGTGGCAGTATTGTTGGTACTAGTTTGGGGTACATATGATTTTTGGTTGCTCTATATTACACTTTTTGCGAGGCAAGGTAACAAGAAATAGCTGTTTTGGCATTGTTTTTATTTTTTGTTATTTACAACATTCATCTGACAGGTTAGATCGTGTGGTATTTTTATAGACCAGGTTGTCACGGATGCAGCGATACCTAATATGTATACTTTTTTTTTTATTTATGTAAGTTTTACACAATGATTTCTTTTTTTAAACAAAAAATCATGTTTTAGTGTTTCCATAGTCTGAGAGCCATAATTTTTTCAGTTTTTGGGCAATTACCTTGGGTAGGCACTATTTTGGGGTGCGTGTGACTTTTTGATCGCTTGGTATTACACTTTTTGTGATGTAAGGTGACAAAAAAGTGGCTTTTTTACACCGTTTCTATTTTTATTTTTTTACGGTATTCACCTGAGGGGTTAGGTCATGTGATTTTTTATAGAGCAAGTTATTACGGACACTGCAATACCTAATATGTATACTTTTTATTTATTTATGTAAGTTTTACACAATAATATCATTTTTGAAACAAAAAAAAAATATGTTTTAGTGTCTCCATATTTTGAGAGCCATCGTTTTTTCAGTTTTTGGGCGATTATCTTAGGTAGGGTCTCATTTTTTGGCAGAAGAGATGACGGTTTGATTGGCATTATTTTGGGGTGCATATGACTTTTTAACCGCTTGCTATTACACTTTTTGTGATGTAAGGTGACAAAAAAGTTTTATTTAGCACAGTTTTAATTTTTTATGGTGTTCATCTGAGGGGTTAGTTCATGTAATATTTTTATAGAGCCGGTCAATACGGACCCGGCGATACCTAATATGTATACTTTTTTTATATATATATGTAAGTTTTACACAATAACAGCTTTTAAAAAAAAAAAAAATGATGTTTTAGTGTCTCCATATTCTGAGCCATAGTTTTTTTATTTTTTGGGCGATTGGCTCAGATAGGGGCTCATATTTTGCGGGATGAGGTGACGGTTAGATTAGTTCTATTTTGGTTGGCAAACGCCTTTTTGGTAGCTTGCTGTTGTACTTTTTGTGATGTAAGGTGACAAAAATTTTTATTTAGCACAGTTTTTATTTTTTACAGTGTTCATCTGAGGGGTTAGGTCATGTGATCGGTTTATAGAGCCGGTTGATATGGACGCGGCGATACTTAATATGGCACCTTGTTCCGATCACCTCCCGCCGGGCGGCGGTGATCGGAAATACACATGACGTACCGGTATGTTATGTGTACTTAAGCACCAGGACAACATGCCGTACCGGTACGTAATGTGTCCTGAAGAGCTTAATGCTCGGCCTTTACTGCCACAGTTTCCAGTTGCTGTTTGTTTCTGAGCCTTTCTGTCTGAAGTTTAGTCTTTAACCAGTGAAATGTTCTATTGGGTTCAGATCCGGTGACTCAGCCATTCTAGAATATTCCACTGCTTTGGCTTTATGTTTGTGGTCATTGTCCATCTGTATTATAAAACGCCGACCAATCAGTTTGGCTGGATTTGAGCCCCCAGTATGTCTCTGACAACCCCAGGATTCATCCAGCTGCTTCTGTCCTGTGTCCCATCATCAATAAACACTAGGGCCCCGAGGCCACTGGCAGCCATGCATGCCCAAGCATCAACCTGCCTCCGCCGTGTTCTACAGATGATGATGCGGTATGCTTTGGCTCATGAGCTGTACGGAGCCTTCGCCATACTTTTTTCTTTCCATCATTCTGGTAGAGGTTGATCTTGGTTTCATCCGTCCAAAAAATGTTCTTCCAGAAGTGTGCTGGTTTTTTAAGATGTTTTTTTAGCAAAGCCCAATCCATCCTTCTTATCCTTGAGGCTGATGAGTGTCTTGCACCGTGCAGTGAACCCTCTGTAGTTACCTTCATGGCGTCTTCTCTTTATGGTAGATTTGGATATTGATCCGCCGATATCCTGGAGAGTGTTGGTCACTTGGTCGGCTGTTGTGAAGGGGCTTCTCTTCACCGTGGTAATTATTCTACCATCATCCACCGCTGTTGTCTTCCGTGGGAGCGTTCAGATCTTTTTGCATTGTTGAGGTCACCAGAGCTTTTTTTCTTTCTCAGGATGTACCAAACTGTAGATTTTGCCGCTCCTGATAGTGCAGCAATTTCTCGGATGTTTTTTTTCTGTTTTTTGCAGATGAAGGACGGCTTGTTTCACCTGCATGGAGCGCTCCTGTGACCGCATGCTTACTTCTCAGCAAAATCTTTAAAATGCAAGCACCACACCTCTTATCAACTCCAGGCTTTTTATGTGCTTAATTGAGAATGTAATAATAAAGGAATTGCCCACGAAACAGCCTGAGAGTCAATTGTCCAAATACTTTTAGTCCCTTTAAAAACATGGTGCCCCATGTAAAGCTAAAACTCCTAAACCCTTCATCCAATTTTAATGTGGATACCCTCAAATGACAGCTAAAAGTCTGGACTTTATATTCACGTCCATTATATACAGGGGCGTAGATAAAAGCTCATGGGCCTTGGTGCAAGAGTTCAGCATGGGCCCCCTTCCCTTAGTGCTTGATGGAAAGGGGCAGAGGCGCACATAGCCTTCCTGCTGCCTGAGGCAAACATTGAAAGGGCACCCCCTCATGCCAAATTCTTGACCTAACCCCTTCCCTCCAGCCAGAGGTGTAAATTGACCAGCATGCACTGTGTCTTATGTGGAACAAGAGTTTTTGGGCCCCTCAGGCTCCTGGGCCCGGTGGCGACTGCTACCTCTGCACCCCCTATAGCTACGCCCCTGATTATATAACTATAACTTGAATATGTTTTAGTAAACAAGTAAAAAATTAAATAAAATTGTCAGTGTCCAAATATATATGGACATAACTGTATATAACGTTATTGATTAACAGTTTTTTGAAAGGGAGAGGGGTAAAAAAAAAAAAAAAATAGCAATACTGCCATGACTTGGACCCGAACTCTGATTTCTCACATTTTCTGACTAGTTCAGTAGCATGTTACACTGAAAATCTGTTATACTATATTCTGCCACAGATGTACGTTAGAGAAAATCCCCTGATTGGTTGTGAGTGATAGCCCCTGTACAAGCAATGGTAGATAGCTGAACTCACTAATATCTCCAGATATAGACACCAGTTGCATGTGATAATCCAGTGAGGAGAATACAATGGTGAAGCTTTGATAATTTATTGATTTGCTTTGCTTGGAAACAAATGCAGAGAATCAGGGTATGCTAGAGGATATTAGAGGTCAAAAAGAATTGCTCTCACCATCTTGAAGTCTGCAACAAAGAGGAAAGACGAAGGAACTTCCAGAGGATGTGATGTCACAAAAGAGGGAGAAGAGCATTGCAATGGGAATTTACATAACACACTATAAAAGGTATTATAAGAATAACCACAGGGTGGCAGCGTTACACAACATAGCAAATGATAAGATAATGCGAACACAGCAATTAGTAAAATAGAAGAATAAAGGCTGGAGCAGCACATACTACACACAGGGACTAATATTTTATAGCTCAAGAGTGAAATGTCCTCCCAGTGTCCACATCATTGACATTTTATTCCATATTATTATCTTAGTAAAAACTACAAGTCAGAAGAAGATTCTTATGAGTATACTTTCTGTGTTAACAATTATATTAATCTTCACCATGATCAGGTAAGTGACATCTGAAAAACCAGAGCAATCGCTTCACTGTTAATATTAATACAAATGCTACAGTTATATATGTATAAGAATGTAACCACTATAATACTGCTCCTATGTACAAGATTATAACTACTATAATACTGCTCCTATGTACAAGAATATAACTACTATAATACTGCCTCCTATGTACAAGAATATAACTACTATAATACTGCCTCCTATGTATAAGAATATAACTACTATAATACTGCATCCTATGTACAAGAATATAACTACTATAATACTACCTCCTATGTACAAGAATATAACTACTATAATACTGCTCCTATGTACAAGAATATAACTACTATAATAGCGCTCCTATGTACAAGAATATAACTACTATAATACTGCTCCTATGTACAAGAATATAATTACTATAATACTGCTCCTATGTACAAGAATATAACTACTATAATACTGCTCCTATGTACAATAATATAACTACTATAATACTGCTCCTATGTACAAGAATATAACTACTATAATACTGCTCCTATGTACAAGAATATAACTACTATAATACTGCTCCTATGTACAAGAATATAACTACTATAATACCGCTCCTATGTACAAGAATATAACTACTATAATACTGCTCCTATTTACAAGAATATAACTACTATAATACTGCTCCTATGTACAAGAATATAACTACTATAATACCGCTCCTATGTACAAGAATATAACTACTATAATACTGCTCCTATGTACAAGAATATAACTACTATAATACTGCCTCCTATGTACAAGAATATAACTACTATAATACTGCTCCTATGTACAAGAATATAACTACTATAATACTGCTCCTATGTACAAGAATATAATTACTATAATACTGCTCCTATGTACAAGAATATAACTACTATAATACTGCTCCTATGTACAAGAATATAACTACTATAATACTGCCTCCTATGTACAAGGATATAACTACTATAATACTGCTCCTATGTACAAGAATATAACTACTATAATACTGCTTCTATGTACAAGAATATAACTACTATAATACTGCTCCTACAGGGAGTGCAGAATTATTAGGCAAGTTGTATTTTTGAGGATTAATTTTATTATTGAACAACAACCATGTTCTCAATGAACCCAAAAAACTCATTAATATCAAAACTGAATATTTTTGGAAGTAGTTTTTAGTTTTAGCTATTTTAGGGGGATATCTGTGTGTGCAGGTGACTATTACTGTACATAATTATTAGTCAACTTAACAAAAAACTAATATATACCCATTTCAATTATTTATTTTTACCAGTGAAACCAATATAACATCTCAACATTCACAAATATACATTTCTGACATTCAAAAACAAAACAAAAACAAATCAGTGACAATATAGCCACCTTTCTTTGCAAGGACACTCAAAAGCCTGCCATCCATGGATTCTGTCAGTGTTTTGATCTGTTCACCATCAACATTGCGTGCAGCAGCAACCACAGCCTCCCAGACACTGTTCAGAGAGGTGTACTGTTTTCCCTCCTTGTAAATCTCACATTTGATGATGGACCACAGGTTCTCAATGGGGTTCAGATCAGGTGAACAAGGAGGCCATGTCATTAGATTTTCTTCTTTTATACCCTTTCTTGCCAGCCACGCTGTGGAGTACTTGGACGCGTGTGATGGAGCATTGTCCTGCATGAAAATCATGTTTTTCTTACCTTGCAGACTTCTTCCTGTACCACTGCTTGAAGAAGGTGTCTTCCAGAAACTGGCAGTAGGACTGGGAGTTGAGCTTGACTCCATCCTCAAACCAAAAAGGCCCCACAAGCTCATCTTTGATGATACCAGCCCAAACCAGTACTCCACCTCCACCTTGCTGGCGTCTGAGTCGGACTGGAGCTCTCTGCCCTTTACCAATCCAGCCACGGGCCCATCAAGACTCACTCTCATTTCATCAGTCCATAAAACCTTAGAAAAATCAGTCTTGAGATATTTCTTGGCCCAGTCTTGACGTTTCAGCTTGTGTGTCTTGTTCAGTGGTGGTCGTCTTTCAGCCTTTCTTACCTTGGCCATGTCTCTGAGTATTGCACACCTTGTGCTTTTGGGCACGCCAGTGATGTTGCAGCTCTGAAATATGGCCAAACTGGTGGCAAGTGGCATCTTGGCAGCTGCACGCTTGACTTTTCTCAGTTCATGGGCAGTTCTTTTGCGCCTTGGTTTTTCCACACGCTTCTTGCGACCCTGTTGACTATTTTGAATGAAACGCTTGATTGTTCGATGATCACGCTTCAGAAGCTTTGCAATTTTAAGAGTGCTGCATCCCTCTGCAAGATATCTCACTATTTCTGACTTTTCTGAGCCTGTCAAGTCCTTCTTTTGACCCATTTTGCCAAAGGAAAGGAAGTTGCCTAATAATTATGCACACCTGATATAAGTGTTGCTGTCATTAGACCACACCCCTTCTCATTACAGAGATGCACATCACCTAATATGCTTAATTGGTAGTAGGCTTTCGAGCCTATACAGCTTGGAGTAAGACAACATGCATAAAGAGGATGATGTGGTCAAAATACTCGTTTGCCTAATAATTCTGCACGTAGTGTATGTACAAGAATATAACTACTATAATACTGCTCCTATGTACAAGAATATAACTACTATAATACTGCCTCCTGTGTACAAGAATATAACTACTACAATACTGCCTCCTATGTACAAGAATATAACTACTATAATACTGCTTCTATGTACGAGAATATAACTACTATAATACTGCTCCTATGTACGAGAATATAACTACTATAATACTGCTCCTATGTACTGGAATATAACTACTATAATACTGCTCGTTTGTACAAGAATATAAACAGCATAATACTGCTCCTATGTATAAGAATATAACTACTATAATACTGCTCCTATGTACAAGAATATAAGTACTATAATACTGCTCCTATGTACAAGAATATAACTACTATAATACTGCTCCTATGTACAAGAATATAACTACTATAATACTGCTCGTTTGTACAAGAATATAAACAGCATAATACTGCTCCTATGTATAAGAATATAACTACTATAATACTGCTTCTATGTACGAGAATATAACTACTATAATACTGCTCCTATGTACTGGAATATAACTACTATAATACTGCTCCTATGTATAAGAATATAACTACTATAATACTGCTCCTGTGTACAAGAATATAAGTACTATAATACTGCTCCTATGTACAAGAATATAACTACTATAATACTGCTCCTATGTACAAGAATATAACTATTATAATACTGCTCCTATATACAAGAATATAACTACTATAATACCGCCCCCTATGTATAAGAATATAACTACTATAATACTGCTCCTATGTACAAGAATATAACTACTATAATACTGCTCCTATGTACAAGAATATAACTACTATAATACTGCTCCTATGTACAAGAATATGACTACTATAATACTGCCTCCTATGTACAAGAATATAACTACTATAATACTGCTCCTATGTACAAGAATATAACTACTATAATACTGCTCCTATGTACAAGAATATAACTACTATAATACTGCCTCCTATGTACAAGAATATAACTACTATAATACTGCCTCCTATGTACAAGAATATAACTACTATAATACTGCTCCTATGTACAGGAATATAACTACTATAATACTGCCTCCTATGTACAAGAATATAACTACTATAATACTGCTCCTATGTACAAGAATATGACTACTATAATACTGCCTCCTATGTACAAGAATATAACTACTATAATACTGCCTCCTATGTACGAGAATATAACTACTATTATACTGCTCCTATGTACAGGAATATAAGTATTTTAATGATTAAGATGTGAAATTTGTAGGAAAATTTTCTGATTTTTAGTAAAGTAATGACTCCACTGTTTTACTGTTTAGGGGACATATAGACATTGGGGGCTGGCGCACAATCACTATACTGTCCTGCCCACAGAACAGGTAAGTACTTGTACATGTAATTTCCTCCTCTGCATGCCATGCTTTAAACTGCAGCTCTGCTTATTCAGATTGCTGTGTACAAGCTCAAGATCAGTTCACAGTGTATGGAGGGATTCGCTGTTAGTGGGATGATGGGGGTTGTAGTTTTACAGTGGCTTGTAGGGTTTGACCCTGGGTGGCTTGGATCGTGTCATCTCTTATATTTGGGGCTTCAATGTCTGAATTTTTTTCACAGGGAAAGCAAATCATTGATCTTCAGTCACCTGCAGGAAACTATGATTGACAGGTGAGATGATGACTACTCCCAGCAATATACAGCTGTAGCCAATGTTCTCAGCTCAGGGAAAGTCTGCTGCCATGCAGACTGCTTGACTTACCTGATTGGGCAGAGTGATCCTGATTTGCTCTACCTGATCATAGAGATAACTGTGTGGATGTTGGACATACAGTTAAAGCAGCTCTTCACCCCCTCCCTGCACTGGAGGAGCAGAATATGAGAAAAATCACCACCAGGTGGCGCTGACATCAAACATTTCATGCAAGCTTTTCAATAAGAGATCTTCCTTAACTTGTTTCAATAAAATGCATTTTGGGCCTTTCCTCAGTTAAAAACACAACAGTGGGAGAGTATATACATATATATTAGTTCTTTCAATAGGAAAACATATACACATACAGTCCTATCTTCTCTGTGAACAGAAACAAATCCTACATTAAATATGACAAAATTGTTAAAGGTTATTATGTACACCAGCGCCACCTACTGCCACAAATAATATCACAGGATCATGTACACCAGCGCCACCTACTGCCACAAATAATATCACAGGATCATGTACACCAGTGCCACCTACTGCTGGAAATAATATCACAGGATCATGTACACCAGCGCCACCTACTGCTAGAAATAATATCACAGGATCATGTACACCAGCGCCACCTACTGCTGGAAATAATATCACAGGATCATGTACACCAGCGCCACCTACCGCTGGAAATAATATCACAGGATCATGTACACCAGCGCCACCTACTGCTGGAAATAATATCACAGGATCATGTACACAAGCGCCACCTACTGCCACAAATAATATCAGAGGATCATGTACACCAGCGCCACCTACTGCTGGAAATTATATCACAGGATCATATACACCAGCGCCACCTACTGCTGGAAATAATATCACAGGATCATGTACACCAGCGCCACCTACTGCTGGAAATAATATCACAGGATCATGTACACCAGCGCCACCTACTGCCACAAATAATATCAGAGGATCATGTACACCAGCGCCACCTACTGCCACAAATAATATCACAGGATCATGTACACCAGCGCCACCTACTGCTGGAAATAATATCACAGGATCATGTACACCAGCGCCACCTACTGCTGGAAATAATATCACAGGATCATGTACACCAGCGCCACCTACTGCTGGAAATAATATCACAGGATCATGTACACCAGCGCCACCTACTGCTGGAAATAATATCACAGGATCATGTACACCAGTGCCACCTACTGCCATAAATATTATCACAGGATCATGTACACCCGCGCCACCTACTACTGGAAATAATATCACAGGATCATGTACACCAGCGCCACCTACTGCTGGAAATAATATCACAGGATCATGTACACCAGCGCCACCTACTGCTGGAAATAATATCACAGGAATTCATTAGCATCACACTGTCACCCAATAGGTCCCTATCCGTCTGTCTCTGGAGGGTGGGAGGAAACCGGAGAAAACCCACACAAACTCCATGTACATGTTGTCCTTAATCGGATTTGAACCTAGGACCCAGTGCTAACCACTGAGCCACCGTGCTGCCGTACATATCCACCTATATGGTCCTGCACATGAAGATGCTTCTTAACCAACGGCAGAGTCTGGGGAGGTGATTATCCACCAAATCCCAGTATACTACATTAACCCTTCTACTGCCTTAAATGTAACCATTTGACTACCCTAGACCACTGGGGGCTCTAACATAAACCCTTTTACTGTCCTAGATCACCAAGGTTGCTAACACTAACCCCTTCACTGCCCTAGAACACCAGGGATAATGTAATTAATCTTTTCCCTGCTCTAGACCACTAGGGATGTTGGCATTAACGCTTTCACTAGCCTACATCAGGAATTCTACTATTATCCCTTTTACTATCCTAGATCACCAAGGTTGCTAACACTAACCCCTTCACTGCCCTAGACCACCAGAGATATTGTAATTAACCCTTTTCTGCCCTAGACCACAAGTGATGCTGACACTAACCCCTTCATCACCAGGTATGTAATCTTTAAAGGGTTTCTGTCCCCAGTATTAGCGATGTGCTAATGTCAGCAGACCCTAACTCTCCTAATCTCATGCTTATGGATGCTCCCGTTACTGTACAATTTTAACTTAGACGATATGCTAATTACCCTCTAGGAGCGGGGGGGGGGGGGGTTGGGCGTTGCTCCTGCTCCTAAAGGTTCCATTCGCCCACCTCAAGTCACGCCCTGCCGTTCTTGATTGACAGGGCCAGCGTTTATCTCCTCCTGCCGGCCCTGTGTGCTGGGACTGCACAGGCGCAAGATTTATCCAGCACACAGGGCTGGCAACAGAAGCCGAACGCTGGCCCTGTCAATCAAGGACGGCAGGGCGTGACTTGAGGTGGGCGAATGGAACCTCTAGGAGCAGGAGCAACGCCCCCCCCCCCCCTCCAGCTCCTTGCTAATCTCATCCAGTGTAATAGGGTTAAAACTGGTTACAGAAACCCTAAAACTTATTCCATGTCCTAGACCACTAGGGATTTTTACACTAAACCCTTCACTGCCGTTGACCACAGTGGATACCTTCAGACATCTAGACTGTATTGTAGCAAGCCTCTCATTAAGTGGCAGCATAACCACTATAACATGTAGACTGACCAAAATAAATAATGGTGCCAAAATATTCTCTGTTTCCAGGATGCTGTATGAGAAACCAGAAGCCCTGAAGCCTCCGTAAGTTACTCCAAACACTTAGAGTCTGACAATCCTAGTAACTGATTTCAGTAGGAGCGTTGCAATGCTTCGAGTCACCTGTGGGGGCGCTGCTGAAAAAACACAGCACTTCTTACTAAGTTACGACACCCAGTAAAGCTACACAAAGTGGAGATCAGCCTTGGGTTACCATTGTAAGGGGGTCAGACCAAAAGTAAGGTTCTTTTTGGAGTGATATGTGAGGCTCCATACTCTAGCATATTGGGAGGAATCAGGCGGACACAGGCATAAGAACTTCATACCAGGGGCCACCGGCTTAGTGGGTAGAGTCTTTACAAGAGGCTTGGTGGTTACAGTCTCTAATGAGGCACCAGGCTTTTTGGATACAGAGTTTCTCAATTATGTAATGTCCCTTTTAAGTGTTAGCTTATTCTTTGCCTTGACACCGGCACTCTGTCTGGAGTCTCTTCTGGACTTGCACTTTTATCCTTGTTGCAAAAGATGACCCACTGTGTGTAATGGTTAATGCTCTTCTCTCTTCCAGACGGACAGATGTTCTCACTCTGACTCCATGGCTAGCGCCGATTGTATGGCATAGACTCTACAATATAGACATACTCAACGCACAATTCCACAAGAGAGGAGTTCACATTGGACTGACTGTGTTTGCTATTAGAAAGTAAGGAAATCCAGACAATTCACACTCATTCTATATACATTCTATATAGTATAACTTCTATAATACTGCCTCCTATGTACAAGAATATAACTACTATAATACTGCCTCCTATGTACAGGAATATAACTACTATAATACTGCTCCTATGTACAAGAATATAACTACTATAATACTGCTCCTGCTCCTATGTACAAGAATATAACTACTATAATACTGCCTCCTATGTACAGGAATATAACTACTATAATACTGCTCCTATGTACAAGAATATAACTACTATAGGGGGCGGAGCTTGACTGGCGTCCTGACCGGCCGCATGTGAGAAGAGCTCTCCTCTCCATAGCCTCACAAAGTGGTTTATTTCGCGTATTGACTGCTGAATAATGGGGAAAATCGGCAAATACTTGCCCAAAGACCGTCCTGAACCCCTCAAGCAAGACCGGGAGCCCTCCGAAATGGAGAAATACTTTAATAAGCGGCCTGCAGCTCCGGTAGCCGAGCGGCCTAAGATGGCGCCGCCGGATCCTGAGGACGGCATGGAGGAAGCTGAGAGAGCGGACAGCCCGCTTACTGAGGGCTCTCAGGGATCGCAAGCTGATGCAACCGAACCTATTTCAAAGCTTTTCCTGCAGCAAGCGCTCATGTCTGTGATACAGCCGGTGATGCAGGAGCTCACTGAGATAAAGGAGGACATTAAACACATCGGCCATAGAGTCGAGAGGCTGGAAGCTACACAAGGGGCCATCCTGGAACACGCTCGCGTGTTAGGAGATAACAGTTCTGCTTACCTGTCCTCCTTGGATCACGCTTATGCCCTGATTGAAGATCAGGAAAACAGAAGCAGGCGCAAAAATGTACGCTTCAGAGGCCTGCCAGAAGCGGTGCCACATGAGGACCTTCCTGCTGCTGCGTCCGCCATTTTCACATCCCTGCTGGGCCCTGATGCTGCGGCTGCAGTCACAATAGAGCGCATCCACCGCTCCCTGCGACCCAAACCCAGGGAGGGAGAACCCCCCCGTGATGTAGTATGCGGCCTCTTGCGGTATGTTGATACCGCTGCTATTTTCAAGGCAGCCAGAGAGAGGGGAGAGGTAAAATACGACGGCAACAAGATTCTGCTGTTCCAGGACCTCGCGCCTTCAACCCTGAACAAGAGAAGAATTCTGAGACCTGTCACCGAGATCCTTCGCCACAACAGGATCCCCTTCAAGTGGCTCTTTCCTTTCGGGCTTACTTTCTCCAGGGACGGCAAGAGGTGCACTATTCGAACCCCCAGTGATCTGCCGGCGGCATGGGAGCTGCTGAACACCACGCCACAGGACATACCATCATGGCTGCCCTCGGCGGACACTGGCGTCCTGCTCCCAGAGCTCCCTGAATGCTCCAGATGGTCGAAGGTGCCATCCAGGAAAGGCCCAAGAGCAAAACAGAGAATTACCTGAACATTCTCAGCAGGTCGTATGTGGGTCTTTGTTAATGCAAGCTCCTCAGTTAATGCTTCTTAAGGGGTTGGAGCGCATTTAAAATGGTTCAAGTTAGTGCCGTTCAGGCACATGTTGAGCTATTGCATCCGCTTATTGTTGGCAAGGGTGAACCCCATAGTAGTTATGGTTGCAATGCATTCTTTATGATGGTACTAAGAGAGTACATATAATGTTTTGTTACTCCCGGTTATGTATGCATAGCCAGATTCTTTCCGGCAGTCAAGATAGTGGCTTGTCCACACAGACGAGATACCTTTTTGGCACACTTTGTGAGGCGGGAACCCTGATTTGTGACCAGGAGTAGTATTGCCTGACACTGAGCATGTCAGCCTGCTCCCACCATGTCACCGGTGGTTCCTGTGCTCCTGCAAGGAGTTCCATCATCTCCTTTGACCATATTGGGCTTGAAGAAGTTCCCGTGTTGTTATTTTTAGCAACCTTCTGGCTTAAAGGTACAAAGGAACTTGCCCAAAGCAAGGCGTTATTCTGTTTGTTCCCCCTGTTTTCCTGTCCATGTACACATTCTTCATCGTACGCAAATACTTGTATGTACCTCTACCATGATGTCTGCAGTTAACTGTACCTCGTTTAATGTGAGGGGGTTCAATACCCCTCAGAAGCGTTCGCAGGTAATCAGACTATTGAAAAAGAGACGCACTGACGTCAGTTTTTTTCAAGAACTGCACCTCAAGCTAGGTCATGTTCCCAAACTCTCACAGTCTTACTTTAGTCAGTGGTTCATCAGCTCTCATGCCAAAGCTTCCAGGGGCGCGGGGATTGCCATTTCCAAAAGGGTCCCCTTCTCCCTTACTTCGTCTCTAACCGACTCAGAGGGACGCTTTATGTTCATAAAAGGTAAGATAGGGACTACACTTGTAACATTAGCGAGTCTGTATAGCCCTAACCGGGGTCAAGGGGTTTGGTTGCGGTCCACACTGTCTAAATTGACCGCTTTTGCAGAGGGTATTTGTTTGGTAGGGGGGGATCTTAACGTGGCCTTAAACCCACTAATGGATGCTTCTGATCACTCCTCCCAACTGACTCAAGCAGCTATTGGTAGGATTAACAAGCATTTAGCAGAGGCCCATTTACTGGACACCTGGCGACTGACCCACCCTACAGATTTGGATTACACATTCTTTTCAGCCCCACATAAGGTTTATTCCAGGCTAGACTATATTTTCATTACTGACACCCACGCTGGATTGGTGAGTAGCTCCACCATTGACCCTATGACGGTGTCTGACCACGCTCCTGTCACGACGTCCGTGGTGTTCTCTGAATTACCCCAGCCTTCTCGACAATGGAGATTGAATGAAACTCTGCTAGATGATGAGGAGGTGGTGAGAGACATCAAGGCAAAAATACAACAATTTTTTGTGGAGAACTCCACGGACGACGTCTCTGTCACCACCGTCTGGGAGACGCATAAGGCGGTTATAAGGGGGGAGTTGATTGCCTTAGGCAATAGGAAAAAGAAAGAAAGACAAAAAACATTTCACACACTGTTAGAGAAGATAGCAGCCTTGGAGTCCCTGCATAAGAAATCCAAAACGATTGAGGCCCAGCAGGAGCTTGCACTAACTAGGAAAAAACTTAAAGACCACCTTAACTATCACCAGGCAAAGTCCTATCAGTATTCTCAGTTCCGGTTTTATGCTCACGGGGACAAGGGGACAAAGCTTATGGCGGCACTCCTTAAGCAGAAGAAAGATGCTTCATATGTAGCCGGAATTAAGGATAAGGATGGCGAACTAGTACACAGAACCTCAGATATTGCCAGAGAATTCCACAAGTTCTATAGCAAGCTCTATGGTCTAAAATGTCCAGAGGGTGACTCAGAGGCTGACATTGAGGAGACGGCGGACAAATTTTTGAGGGATCTCAACTTACCTACATTAGAGACTAGTTATAGGGAAAAACTCACTGCCCCAGTCTCATTAGAGGTGGAAAAATTTTTGAGTTCTATGCCAATGGGGAAATGCCCGGGACCTGATGGGTATTCAGTGGGGTATTATAAAAAAAATGGCATCAGTTCTGTCTCCACGATTAGTCACTTGGTGCAACTCCATCTTAAGTGGCTCTACCCTCCATAAGCAGTCCCTGGAGGCGACAGTCACAATCTTGCCAAAGGCAGGTAAAGACCCTAACCAGTGCGGCAGCTACAGGCCGATTTCGCTTCTCAATGTAGATGTCAAAATCTGGGCAAAACTACTAGCTTCCCGTCTTGCTCCCCTTCTGACTAAGCTGATTCATCCGGACCAGGCCGGGTTTGTGCCTGGAAGAGAGGGAAACCAGAACTCGTGCAGGGTTCTATCAGCAATGCAGTTAGCTAAAGTGGAAAAGGCCTCACTAGTCCTTCTGGGTGTGGATGCGGAAAAGGCCTTTGACAGGGTGAGCTGGAGATATATGAGGAAAACTTTGCATAAATTCGGTATTCCAGAACAATTCCAAAATGCGGTCATGTCTCTCTACCATGAACCTAGTGCCCGAATAAGGGTGAATGGTACACTTTCTCAACCATTTCCGATTACCAACGGGACCCGTCAGGGTTGTCCTCTGTCACCTACGTTATATGTCATGGTAATGGAGACATTATTGCAAGCTATAAGAGAGCACCCCGGTATAAAGGGCCTAAAGGTCAGAGGTAGCTCTGTAGAGTACATAAATGCCGCTTATGCGGACGATCTCCTGGTTATCTCAAACCCTGTCGAGGCCTTTCCGCATCTTCTATCCCTTTTTGAACTGTACGGGAGGATCTCTAATTTTAAAGTTAACTATACGAAGTCTGAAGCAATGAACGTTTCTGCTTCGAGCAAAGTGGTTTCCTCTCTGAAGGGCACAACCCCGTTTATCTGGCAGGAGTCTCATCTTTCTTATCTAGGAATTAAATTACCGGCGGATCTAAACCAAACTTTTAGCTTAAATTATCAGCCCCTTTTGAGTGAGATACAGAAACAGCTCCACTCACTTAAAATTCCATATGTTTCGTGGATGGGTAGAAAGAACCTTTTGAAGGCCTTCATTATGCCTAAGCTCCTCTATGTACTGCAGATGTTGCCCATCTTTCTCCCCATGTCTTTTTTCTGCCAGGTTAGGAGATTATTTAGAACGTTCCTGTGGGGGGGGAAGTCAGCCAGATTGGCACATAGCAGGTTGATACAACGTAAGAGCACGGGGGGGTTTGGTTTGCCGGATGCATTCTTATACTATCAGGCGATTCATTTGAAAAGATGGATCCAACTACATGCCAGTAGACTCCATACTTGGGGTTGCGACTTAGAGATGGCCCAACTCTCTTCTGTTCAGAGGGCGGGCCTCTGGGGTCTCACTACTTCTAATCTCAGATCACAAGTTTTGCTTAGAGGCACTGCTTCAGTAATACAACAGTTATCCGGCAAGCTTAACCTCTTAAACAGCCCCTCTCCCTCTATGCCAGCTGATCTCCTTCCCTTTGCTATAAGGCCCAATTCTAAACAGATAGCCACGACATGGCAAAAACTGAGCAAGTTTACAACTGAGGAGTTCTTAGGGGCGACTGCGGGTGACATAGCGGCTCATCATCCATTACATAGCCTTATTAAATCATGCAACTTCCTGGAACTAATCGAGCTCAACTCGGTCTCCAAACCATTAATTGACGGTAACAGACATAAGCCTACCCAGTCATGGTTTGAGAAAATTTTAACATGCGAGTCCTTTCCGCGAAAGCTGATTTCTCTATGCTATCTGGCTTTGGTTAACCCCCGCTCCCCTGGAATGCCGCAATACCTGAGGCACTGGGCTACTGAACTGGGAGTAGAGCTGAGTGAAACTGACATCATGAGAATACATGCACACTCTCACGGCTTCTCTAGGTGCACTAGAGTGCAAGAGCACACATATAAAGTCCTTACTCAGTGGTATTTAACTCCAAAACAAATGTTTATTAGGGGCATGAGACGGGATGACAGGTGTTGGCGATGTTTGGAAGACACAGGGACTCTATCCCACATCTTCTGGTATTGCCCTAAAATACGGCCTTATTGGGAGGGGGTCTTGTCCTCTATCCAGAAGATAACAAAAGTCACCATTGAAGTGCCTCCTACCCTTGTGCTCCTGTGGCTCCCAACTCCTTCTTTTTCTCCCTCTAAAAGATGCTTAGTTACCCAGTTACTCCAGGCCGCGAGACTGCTTATCCCGCAGCACTGGCTGTGTACGGAGCCCCCTACTGTGGAGGCATGGCTGAACAAGGTGGATCATATCTGCCGTATGGAAGAGCTTGCGAGCTGGGAGGACAGGAACCACAATAAATATGTCAAGTTGTGGACACCATGGTTGTTATTTAGAGACGAGGGGTCGGCTCCGCTTGGAGGCAACGACTAAGAAGCTCACTAGGTGGTGCAATACTCATGCATTATTGTCAGGTAGTCTGGATCATGGCAGAACTAATGGTACATAGTTCCTGCTCATATGACTCGAATTTAATTTGTACTTTAACTGTATGATGTGCTATATACGTACAAGTGTCATGGAAGGATTATTGTTTTCAGTTTTCCCCTCTCTCTCCTTCCCTCCCTCCCTCCACCCCTTCCTTTCCCTCCCTCCCTGACTTTCCCACCTTTCTGCCCCTCTACTTTCGGTGTTATTACAATCGCTAGACATGCTACAAGACTAGTGTGCATTTAAAGGTATATAGGTAACTAGCATATTGTACTAGCTTATTGGGATGTGGTTACATTATCCATATCTTTTATGTACGCTATAAACGATGTATGCTACTCATCAATCTATGCCTATCACTGCGTGATGGTATAGTATGTCTTTTTGCCATTTTTTCTTAATAAAAAGAAAATTTTCAAAGAATATAACTACTATAATACTGCTCCTATGTACAAGAATATAACTACTATAATACTGCTCCTATGTACAAGAATATAACTACTATAATACTGCCTCCTATGTACAAGAATATAACTACTATAATACTGCCTTCTATGTACAAGAATATAACTACTATAATACTGCCTCCTATGTACAAGAATATAACTACTATAATACTGCTCCTATGTACAAGAATATAACTACTATAATACTGCCTCCTATGTACAAGACTATAACTACTATAATACTGCTCTCTATGTACAAGAATATATCTACTATAATACTGCTCCTATGTACAAGACTATAACTACTATAATACTGCTCCTATGTACAAGAATATAATTACTATAATACTGCCTCCTATGTACAAGAATATAACTACTATAATACTGCTCCTATGTACAAGAATATAACTACTATAATACTGATCCTATGTACAAGAATATAACTACTATAATACTGCCTCCTATGTACAAGAATATAACTGCTATAATACTGTCTCCTATGTACAAGAATATAACTATAATACTGATTGATTTTCTTTATAAACCACATTTTTTGATAATTTTTTTCTGTTCTCTTTTTTAGATACACCCAGTTTATTGAACATTTTCTGGACACAGCTGAGAAGTTTTTCATGACTGGACATCGGGTCACTTATTATATAATGACCGACCAGCCCGCTGCCGTCCCCAACATTACACTGGGTGAAAAGAGAAATCTGGTTGTCCTGGAGGTCCCGGCCTACAAAAGATGGCAGGACATTACCATGAGGAGGATGCAGATCATTCGAGACTACATCCATGATCGGTTCGTCAATGAGGTGGACTATCTGGTGTGTCTAGATGTGGACATGGAGTTCAAAGACCAGGTTGGGGTTGAGATCCTCAGTGATGTTTATGGTGTCATCCATCCGGGTTTTTTTACATCGTCTCGTAAGGAGTTCACCAATGAAAGGAGACCTCAGTCTGCAGGTTACATCCCTGAAGACGAGGGTGATTTCTATTACACGGGGTCCCATTTTGGAGGCACTGTGGAAGAGATCTACAAGTTGACCAACCATTGCCACCACGCCATGCTGGCTGATAAAGATATAAACATAGAAGCTCGTTGGCATGATGAGAGTTATCTCAACAGGTATTTCCTGTGTTACAAACCCACCAAAGTCCTGTCTCCAGAGTATTCCTGGAACTACTACTATGGAGACCCGGCCGTGGTGGAGAAGAAGAGATTTATCGTTTTCCCTAAAGATTATGCCAAAGTACGTGACAACCCGTGACGCTTCACACAGCGGATTGGAGGTTGAGGGCTTTTACGTAATATCTGTAATACTTTCATAGTCCTCATCCTTCCCCATATTAGCTTAGGGTACTTTCACACTAGCGTTTTTGTTTTCCGGTATTGAGTTCCGTCCTAGGAGCTCAATACTGGAAAAAAACTAATCAGTTTTATCCTAGTGTTAAAGTACCCTTAGACCTCTTTGGTCTTGACTTCTCATATCTCGAGAGTCTTCCATGTTACTCCTCATGGATGAAACATGAAGCTGATGATTGTGCCTGTACAGATCCTGCTGCCGTTCCTGGGAAGCTTATTACAATAGCGATGAGCTATAGAATACTTTGTTACTTGATACAGTGTATTTACTATGTTTCAATTTTTTGGTGATTTTTGGGTAAATTATTATTTTATTTGTTTTGCAATCGATGCTCATCATTTTTGAATTGTGACGCTGGAATATCCACACCATGGAGCCCAAGCCAAAAAGTATTCTGATCCTAAACAGTAACATTCAACTGGTTAAAGATGGTCAGTCTACCTTTTAAATTTGGCGCCGTTATTCAGCAGCGCCCCTCAGCATTCCTCGCTGATAGTTTAGTGTCTATGATCTTGGTGGCAAATGTAGACAATACACAGGTTTTGTTTTTGAATATTTTTTATTTATTTTTTTGAAAATAGGAAACATTTTTTATCCCTTCCTGCTTCTTCAAGTACACAGATGTGACCGCCGGCTTACAGGAACTGACTATGAGCAGGGGTCAAGAAAACTCAGATCCCAGCCATGTACCGCCATCACCAACTGCAATCAATAGCCATCGCACTGTGGCATAATGAATTGTAGTGCAGTGATAAGCTCCTCCCTCTGGGTTGTCCTGTAGTGCATCAATAAGCTCTTCCCTCTGGACTTCTCTGTAGTGCAGTGATAATAAGCTACTCCCTCTGGGCTGTCCAGCAGTGATAAGCCCCTTCCTCTGGGCTGTCCTGTAGTGCAGTGATAAGCTCCTTCCTCTGGGCTGTTCTGTCATGAGGTGCGGTGATAATAAGTTCCTCCCTCTGGGCTGTTGTGCAGTAATAATAAGTTCCTCCCTCTGGGCTGTCCTGCAGTGATAATAAGCTCCTCCCTCTGGACTGTTCTGTAGTGCAGTGATAAGCCACTCCCTCTGGGTTGTCCTATAGTGTGGTGATAAGCCCCACCCTCTGGGATGTTCTGTCCTGCAGTGCAGTGATAATAAGTTCCTCCCTCTGGGCTGTCCTGCAGTACAGTGATAATAAGCTCCTCCTCTCCTTTCTATAGTTTGCTCCTGGCCTCTGCAGCTCTCTCTCCCCTTTGGTTTAATGTTGCGTCTCTTCCCTTTTTGCTGGGGGTTCAGGGGATGTTGTGTGTGTGTCTGGTGTATTTCTTCTGCCAGTGTTACAGGTGTCCATGGTCAATAAGAAGTGGGGATTGGAGGGAACCTAATTTAAACTATCTGGAATTGCCCGCTGTCACGGAGGTATTGGAGGAAGGTTCTGGACCTGATCCACTTATTTTTCTGCATATCTACCTAGAAGCAATGTCGTAAAGCGCAGACTCCTGTGTATTGCGTCTGTGTCCAAATACGTTAAGGGGAAGATGTGAGTGATCCTTTATCACCATTTCGTCTGGATCCAAAGTTCTGTGCTGATTAGCGTCATCACATATATGTAGATAGGGGTTGGAGCAGTAACTGTGTACAACACATGCAAAACCTGCAGCCACCACTAGGGGGAGCTCACTGCACATGAATTTATTAATAGGGAACTCTGAAAACTAGATGCTGGGAGCACCCCTAGTGGTGACTGCAGGCAAAAAGTGTAAAGTCAAAAGGGGGGGGGCACACAACAAAGAGTAAAAATATGGAATAAGTTTATATAAAATACATTGCACCGTGACATAAAAGCAACAGTAGCGACACACAATGCATAAAATAACCTAAAAAGGGTTTTCTTGGATTCACATATTGATGGCCTATCCTCAGCATAAGTCAATATCTGATCGGTGGTGGTCTGACTCCTGGCTCCCCTGACGATCTACAGGTCATGTGATGTCCCGTTCATCGGTCACATGGCCTATGTGCAGCTTGGTCCCATTCAACTAAACGGTGTTGCTATACCAAGCATAGCCACTACATGACATTCGGCGCTGTGTTTGGCAAACTGTGAGGAGGCAACAACGTCTTCAAACTGCTAATCGGTAGGGGTGCCAGGTGTCAGAACCCCACTGATCAAATATTGATCACCTATCCCGAGGAGAGGTTATCAGTATAGGCGTCCAGGAAAAGCCCTTTAAGTGCAGTATTCTCCGACAGAAGTGCTGCCTTCTGTCCATGGGGTTGGCCACCTTGAGGGGAGGTTTGTCAACTCCCTCCCCCCTCCTCCTCCCCCCCCGACAGTCCTGCGAATTGGAAATATACTGACCTGCTCCCCGCTCCTGGGCTCACCGTCCACCTCGCTTGGGTCCCCCACTGTAAACATCTGCTGCAGCCAATGACCCCTTTGCGGCATGTCATTTGGTCACAAGATGCAAGGGGGACAAAGGTGATGTTCAGAGCGGGAAGACCTGAAGAAGGCGGCCGGGGACTGAAGCAGGAGGGACCTAGCGGTGAGAAGCAGGTAAGTATGCTTCCCTACCTACGCTTTATATATATATTAATGCGCGCACAAACACACATTTCATGCAGGGGCATTGGTAGAGTCTCAAAAGAGCCGGGGTCCAAGCCCCAATGCATATGGCCCAAGTCTTAAGTCGACCGACCGCCCCAAACACTAGCACTGAAGACATTTTACTGTATTTGCTATGCAGCTATACAGCAGCACATACCTGTCACATCCAGGGCCTCCAGGTGACGTCTCCTCTGATGTGGATCTTCTGTGTCATCATCTTCTCCATTCGGTCCGGATAACTTCTCTCAGCCGCCTCGTCTCTGCAGAGTGTGACACACGGACATCTTAGCTTCCTTACTTTTCTGTACCCCCAAATACTATGCTGAAGAAAAATGAGTGCCCCCCATACTAACAGTAGTCCTCATAGTCCCACCAATAGTAATTCCCTTCTAGAATGCGCTCATTAGTAATACTGCCCCCAATAGTGACAGTGTTCCCCAAGAGTGCCTCCATTAGTAGAAGAGCCCTCCAGTATTAGTAATGCCCTCACAGAGCCCCTAGTATAAATAAGGCCCCCTATTGTTCCCCCAGTGGTAATAATGCTCTCTGCAGACCCCTCAGTAGTAATAAGGCCCCCATAGTGCTCTTAGTGGAAATAATGTGGATCTGTAACTCCCTCCTATAGAGCCCCAGTAGTAATAAGAACGCCTAATGTCCCCTGGATTTAAAATGCCCCTACAGTCCCCCCGTATTTAGAACGCCACACTACTGTTATAATGCTTGCCCTGAAGTGCCCCCAGTATTTATATTGCTCCCTACAGTTATAATGCCTCTACAGTGCCCCCAGTATTCATATCGCCCCCTACTGTTATAATGCTCACCCTGGGGGCGTGTCCTGACTATGGCGGAGTGAACACGCATCGCTGTGAGCTCCTGCCCTGAGAGAGCCGTAGCAAGCTTTTCCAGCTCACCAGCAACTGCATTTTTGGGCTCCGATGGTTCGGACGAGAAGGGGATCCTCTGCCGGTTCCGTCAATACCCCCACGGATGTGAGGCATAAGAACATTCAGCAGTTTTTCGCCTCGGAGGGCCAGAAGGTAACAGGCCGTGACTTGGGCGCCACGGGGCTCCCGCAAGCTGTTAGTGACCTGAACGTCGCTGCACCCCCATATCAACCCCTGCAGACCCCGAAACAGGTGGAGAATTCAGGGACGATACGCCGCAGCATGAGCCAGCCCCACTCGCCCGCTGTACACCAGAAAAAGGACTCGCCTGCTCCGGCCGGCGCCATGTTTGGCGGGGACGGCGGGTCAGCGCCATCTTGCCAGGCCCCACGAGACTCTTCGTCGTCTGTACGAGCCACGCAGTCTCCACAAAAACAGGCCTCACCCCAGGCTACCCCTACGGTGGACTCGGAGGAGCCACCATGGGATTGGAGAGCTCATGTCCGGCAATTGCCGACTAAGCAAGAGATGGAACAATTTATTGCACGCCTGGAAGCCTCTTACAAGCAGGAACTACATACCCTGTCCACGAATCTGCAAGTGGTGGAGGAGAGGGTGGACGATGTGTCTTCCCATCAGGCTGAACTGTCCTCTCGCCTAGACACGCTGGAGGATAGAGGTGTGCAGAGAGATCTACACATCAGCCAGCTATATCGCCTACACGAAGATGTGGAAAACCGCAGTAGGCGCAACAATATAAGGCTTCGGGGTCTCCCTGAAGCTATTCCCTCTGCTGATCTTATTCGTACTCTACAGGAACTGTTTAAGATGATCTTGAATAGGCCGATTTCGGATGACCTAGAGATTGACAGAGCGCACAGGACACTCGGTCCCCCGAATCCAGATCCTGCTAGACCTAGGGATGTGATATGCCGTCTCCATTATTATTCCATTAAAGAGGAGATTATGCGGAAGGCGCGTAACACCGCTACGATCGAGTTTAGAGGAGCTCATGTCTCTCTTTTGCAGGACTTGGCCCGCTCCACACTACAGCAGAGAAGAGCTCTCCGTCCCTTGTTGGAATGCCTCCGGGAAAGGGACATCCCCTACATGTGGGGTTATCCGTTCCAGCTGGTGGTCAGGAGGGGGGGCAAGCGCTATGAACTGCGAGATCCATCTGAATTAGCCGATTTTTTAGCAGCGCTGGGCCTTCCTGATATTGAACTACCTGACTGGTCCATTACCACTCCGATTCCGTCGAGATTCTCGGTTTGGAAGGCTGCCTCTCCAGGACGGGGCAGAGAGGCGGATGACAGGAGACGGCCTTTCTGATTGTGACTCTTGTTTATGTTTTGGGGTGGGAGATGTGCCCTCTTCATGGTGGCCCTACGTAGCCTTTATTGGCTTAAACTCAGCCTTTAAATACCGGTCTCTTCCAAATGTTCTAGAGTTGAGGTTCTCTACCTTTAGATGGAAGCAGGGCCGGCCTTAGGTGTTCAGGCGCCCTGTGCGAGCTAACCTTGTGGCGCCCCCCCCCCCCCAAAAAAAAATAAAAACACTGCTTGTTGCTGGCATCATGGCATAGGCTGGCTGACTATCCAACCAAGTAGTTACCAGCCCTCACACCCCAAAGGCCGGTGTAATGTTATACTTCCCTAGTTCGTGAGATTTCCCTACCCTCGTCACTTCCGGTCGCACCGGACATGACGTGAGGAGGTGTGCAGCGCCGCGCAGGCGCACAACGACAGGTTAGGGAAATTTCACAGCAGAGTGCGCATGCGCCAGGAGCCTCGCCGGCGGTTAGGGTAGGGAAAAACTATGGGCCAATGCGCAGTGATCGGATGGATGTTTTCAGCTGAACACCGGCCGACACTGCGCATGCACCGGGAGCCTCACCAGCGGTTAGGGAAGGGAAAAATTACGTACGGGCCAGTGCTTTTTCCCTACCCTAAACGCTGGTGAGGCTCCCAGCGCATGCACAGTGTCGGCCGGTGTCCAGCTGAGAAAATTTGTTTCCAATGTAGTATTAATAACTAAACAATTAAATAATAAACATATTGCATTGTCTACTTACCACCAGGACAATAAGATGATCTGGACTCTGGCTGCAGTCTGGCTCTGGGGACTCCATTGTCATTCTCTCCCCCCCCCCCCCCTTCCCTTGTCACTCTCATTATCCCCCCTCTCCCTTGTCACTCATTATTCCACCCGCCCTCCCTTGTCACGCTCATTATCCCCCCCCCCATCACTCTCATTATTCCCCCCCCCATCACTCTCACTATTCCCCCCCCCATCACTCTCATTATTTCCCCCCCCATCACTCTCATTATTTCCCCCCCCATCACTCTCATTATTTCCCCCCCCATCACTCTCATTATTTCCCCCCCCCCCATCACTCTCATTATTTCCCCCCCCCCCCATCACTCTCATTATTTCCCCCCCCCCCCCATCACTCTCATTATTTCCCCCCCCCCCCATCACTCTCATTATTTCCCCCCCCCCATCACTCTCATTATTTCCCCCCCCCCCATCACTCTCATTATTTCCCCCCCCCCCATCACTCATTATTTCCCCCCCCCCCCCATCACTCATTATTTCCTCCCCCCCCCCCATCACTCATTATTTCCTCCCCCCCCCATCACTCTCATTATTTCCTCCCCCCTCCCCCCTTGTCACTCTCTCTCTTCCCTCCCCCCCTTGTCACTCTCTCTCTTTCTTTCCTCCCCCCTCGTCACTCTCTCTTTCTTTCCTCCCCCCTTGTCACTCTCTCTCTTCTTTCCTCCCCCCTTGTCACTCTAGTGTACCTCTAGTGTAGCGTGGCCGAGCTCTGTTCGATCCGCGGTACAGGAGCATTTGTTTCCTGTACCCGGCCGGACTGACAGGAAGTGCACACTAAGTGAGCACTTCCTGTCAGTCCGGCCGGGTACAGGAAACAAAAGCTCCTGTACCGCGGACCTAACAGAGCTCGGCCACGCTACATTAACAGGCGCAGGCAGGATTCTTTAGAGCGGCAAGCCACTCAGGCGGCGCAGAATGAGGGGCGCCGCCAGCCGCCCCCAACTTATATAAGCAACTTTTTTTTTTACCGCAACGGGCGCCGGGCGCCCCCTGCTGAGTACAGGAGGGGGGGGAAACATAAGTGCCGCCTCGCCTGCCCATATTACATTGCGGGCTGTCGGCCGCCCGGCGCCCCTGTTGCTATGGCGCCCTGTGCGGCCGCACAGCCCGCACACCCCAAAGGCCGGCCCTGGATGGAAGCATCCCATCTCACCAAGTATTCCTTCCCCGCAGTCCTATTTTTGGTTACCTCAGGTTTCATGTGTTTGTGTCGGGGTTATGTGCTCTCTTAGGGGAATGCTCTCCCCCTTCCCTGTCCGCCATCTATCTGAGTAGTGCTGGAGTGCACAGTTAGCCACTTATACTCTCAGGCAGGTCTCAACACCTGCTGTTGGAAGACAGTCCCCAATTTAACGTTTATTCGTTTCTATTCCTCAGTCCCGAGGTTTTTTGGCACTCTAGGGTGTCTCCCCTGTCTGGATTCGTCTCTGTCTGTAGTTTTTGTCTTGTGTTCTTTCTGTGGTCTTGTCTTGTCTGATTTCCCTTTCCGTTCCCCTCCGTTGTGTTCCGTTGTGTCTTTGTGGGACTCTCTGTTGTGTGGCTTTACCAGCGTGTATTTTCCCACCCCCGTTCCTGTCCCTCATCCTGTTAGGGCCTCCCTGTAATTTGGACATGGCGCCTCCGACTAACCAGAGAGCAGAGGTCAAATTGGTTTCCCTGAATGTTAGGGGCCTTAATGTTCCGGACAAAAGGGCAATGATCCTGGCTGGGTTACAAAAAGAAAAGGCTCAGATTCTGCTTCTTCAGGAGACACATTTTAGGACGCACCATGTTCCAAATTTCAGATCCAAGACATATACAACTTGGTTCCATAGTACAAACCCAGATGCTAAGGCAAAAGGTGTCTCGATAGCGTTGAACAAGAATTTACCATGTTCTGTTTTGGATTCTAGATCTTGCAGTATCGGACTTTGTCAAGCTGGTCATACATGGGAGAGTGTACACAGTAGGTAATATTTACCTTCCGAATTCGGGTCAAGGTAAGGCATTTGCCGCTATTATGTCAAAGATGGAACCTTTCTTGGATGGTATTGTACTGCTGGGAGGGGACTTTAACTTACCTCTTGATCCGTTGTTGGACACCTCTGTAGGTAGATCACTGATTCCGCATTCGACCCTTACTAGGGTCCGCTCTGTATTGCGAGCCAATAGGTTGGTGGATGTTTGGAGGGTGCTAAACCCGTCAAGCCGCGACTACACATACTACTCTCCAGCTCATGACTCCTACAGTAGGATTGATCTGTTTGTCATCTCCCACCACGCTCTGTCCTATCAGCCGAAGGTGGATATGGGATCGATATTGTGGTCAGATCATGCCCCAGTTTTTCTTACCCTGGCCCTACCTGATTTAGTAGCTAAAGAGTGGACTTGGCGGCTGAATGCACACTTATTGAAGGATATGCTTTGTAGACAAGCCATAGAGAAATCCATTTTAGACTTCATGGTCACTCATGCCAATGACTCCACAGCTCCTCCTCTGCAGTGGGAAGCACTTAAGTGTGTGTTAAGGGGGGTTTTCATCTAGCACGGTTCGAGACTAAAAAAAGAAAGGGAGACACGCATCAGGAGCTTATCGGACGAGCTACTTCGCCTTGAGTCCCTTCATAAGGGTTCTCGCACTCCAGATCTGTTGGCAGAACTGTCCTCAGTGAGGGAAAAATTGAGGGAGGAGATCAGCAGGAGACATGCGCACGCTAAGGAACGTTATCAGGGTTTCTTGTTTGAGAATGCCGATAAATGTGGTTCGGCCCTGGCCAAACTTCTCCATCCTAAATCATTGCAATCCTATATCCCTGAGATTAAGGATTCGCATGGTAAGATATTGCATCATCCTCTTCATATTGCTGAAGCTTTCAGAGAATACTATGCATCCCTTTATAATATCAGAGGCCAGTTCGCGGACATGCGGCCCTCGGACCTAGATGGTCGTATATCTTCCTATCTAGCTGAGACGGCCCTGCCCGTGATCACGCCTGAACAGCAAGCTGATCTAGATCTACCCTTCTCTGAGGCTGAGGTAAAGCTGGTGATTAAGTCTCTTAAAGGTCATAAGAGCCCGGGGCCGGATGGATTTACTGGGGCTTTCTATAAAAGATTCCTTGATCTACTTAGCCCTCTAATGGCAAAGGCGTTTAATTGTGTCTCTCCTGCTTGTCCCTTCCCTAAACAATCCTTAGAGGCTCATGTTGTTGTCATTCCCAAGCCCAATAAGGATAGTACGGTCTGTGGTAACTATAGGCCGATATCTTTGATAAATTGCGACATTAAGGTCTATTCCAAGATTTTGGCTAATAGGTTGCGGCGTATTCTACCGCAATGTATTAGCCTAGATCAGGTGGGCTTTGTCCCGGGCAGAGAAGCCAGGGACAATACCATACGCACTATTACTTTGATCCACCATGTCCAAGAGCACCGGATCCCTGTTGGTTTGATGTCTGTAGATGCCGAAAAGGCATTCGACAGGGTCCATTGGCGATTTATGCTAGCCTCCTTGCGACATCTTGGATTGGGGGACAGATTCGTGGAGTATGTGTCAGCCCTATACACTAATCCCACAGCTAGAGTTAGGGTTAACGGGGTTCTAGCACCTCCTTTCGAGATCCACAACGGTACTCGACAGGGCTGTCCACTCTCCCCTCTCCTATATGTACTGCAAATGGAACACCTTGCTCAAGCTATCCGCCTCAATCCGGACATCCCAGGTGTTACTGTTGGGAACGGGCATCAGAAATTGGCGTTGTATGCGGACGATTTGCTCCTATATGTGTCATCCCCTCATATCTCAATCCCATCTTTGCTTAGGGAGTTTGATAGATTTGGCCACCTGAGCAACTTTAAGGTGAATCTCTCCAAAACTGAGCTACTTAACATTTCTCTGTCTGATGCGGATGTAAGCGCCCTTAGAACTAACTTTTCCTTCAAATGGAAAGAGCAGAGTTTGGTGTATCTGGGTGTCCAGATCCCTGCGCAGTTACATTTGCTTTTTACTCTCAATTACTTACCTCTGCAGAGGAGAACGCTGGAGGACATGCAGAAATACTCCCTCAAAAAGCTATCATGGTTTGGCCGCATGTCTGCCTTCAAGATGGATATCCTACCGAGGTTTCTTTACCTCTTTCAAACTGTCCCGATTTATGTGCCACGGTCGTATTTCCAAGAGTTGCAGAAGGGTTTGAATAAGTTCATCTGGCAAGCTAGCAAGCCTAGGTTGGGGAAGCAAGTCCTGACTAAACAGAAAACCCTTGGCGGGTTTGGCCTTCCAGACATACTCATTTATCATAGCGCCTCTGTGCTAACCAGACTTAAGGACTGGCTACATAAGGGTTCTCAGAAGTTGTGGATAGGTTTGGAGCAGTCCTTGTCTCCTCTCCCTCTTCAAGCGCTGCCTTGGCTTGCTCTAGATAAACGTCCGCCCCCTGAGGAATGGCCATACCTGGTGAGACACGCTCTTTCCATCTGGGATAAATGGGTCTCCATGGCACAGGTGTCAGCTAGACCAGGCCCCATGACCCCACTGCATGGCAATCCTGCATTCTTACCGGGTCTTCGACCATCTGCTTTTCTCATTAAGACTGTGGGGGATGGGATTCTGAGAGTTAAGGACTTAGTCACCTCGGGGCTCTTATCCTCCATTGATTGCCTTAGACAGAATGCGGTGTTTGCGCAAGTTTCATGGTTAGGGTATGCTCAGGTTAGATCTTATATGGCTCAGACGTTCCAGGGCAGAGCAGTAAGTCAGCTGTCTGATTTCGATAAACTTTACCTGGCCTCCATTGACGTTCGCGGTACAATATCATCCATGTATCAGGTTTTGCTGCAATCCCAAAATGGTGACAGAGCCCCCTGCTTCGCAAAATGGGAAAGCGATTTGCAGGTTACTTTCTCGGCGGAAGAGGTGGAGAAGATGTGTACACTTTCCCATGGGTTGTCCATGGCGTCTCAAATTAAGGAGAAGAATTACAAAATTGTATCTAGGTGGTACTATTGCCCAACTACTCTGCACCAGATGTTTCCGTCGGTTCCCGAACACTGCTGGCGGTGTGAAAGGGAGAGAGGGTCCATGTTGCACATCTGGTGGGACTGTCAGTTGATAAAACCGTTCTGGGAGAAAGTTTTGAGTATCTATACCAGCTTTTCGAATCAGTCTGTAGCTAATACACCCCCAGATAACATTGCTGTCCTTACTTCCTGGCTCTATCTCGCAGGTTAAGAAAGGCGCTCTACGCCTATTCTTGGCAGCGGCGCGCATGGTGATCCCAAGGCACTGGAAATCCACGGCCCCGCCCACGCTGTCTGAATGGGCCAAGGAACTAAAGCACATTCTTAGGATGGAGGAGTTGATTGCAGATAGGCAGGAGAGAGGTGGGATCTACCAGAAAAGATACAATCCTCTGATTCTCTTTTTAGACTCTCAGAGATTTGATGACTTGGTGCGTCCCTGAGTCGTTCTCAAGTAGGATTTTTGTCTAACGTGCCCCCCTTAGTACCCTTCCCTTTCCCTTTCCTCTTCCCTTCTGTGTCCTTTTTGTCTAATGTGTGGTTGGGTCCCCCATTCAAGTTTTCTTTCTTTGGGCGGTCACTTGCCCTTTTCGAAGTTAGAATGTGGGTAATTCATTTGCATACTGTAAGCTCTCCCCGAATGGGGTTCTGTATTTGGTGGGGACGTTTGAGTCCCGCTAATGATTGATACCATTATGATGTTGTAACAGCTTTTGTTAGGGTCCTGCGTGTCCCTGTGTTGGACTTTGTCCACATTACTTGTTTCTCCGCTTGTGATGTAAAGTGTCATTTGCTTATGGAAAACTAAAATGAATAAAATAAGATTACACATAATGCTCACCCTGCAGCTCTCCCAGTATTTATACCGTGCCCCTGTAGTTAAATTCCTCTATTTAGTGTCCAATGTAAATAACATTATTTCCCTCCCTCTGCTACAGAGTCCCATGTAAATACCATCACACCATCTCTCTAACTCCCTCCAATATACAGTCCCATGTAAATAACATCCCTCTCTAACTACAGCCCCTTCAAAATACAGTCCCATGTAAATAACATCACACCATCTCTCCTGCCCCCTCCAGTGTACAGTCCCATGCAGGGGCGTAGCGTGGGGGGGGGGGGGGGGGGGCATTGCCCCGGGCACCAAATTGCAGGGGGCGCCTGGCAGCAGGCATTTTTTAAAGGAGGGAAGCAGGCATTTCCATTCTGCCTCAGGCTTCAGGACAGGTCTAGAATGTATTGGCTTCTTAGAGGGAATGATGTCATAAGATCATGTGACCGCTTCCTCCCGCCCCTTACAGACTGAGCCAGATGCAGGAAAAGGGCTGTAAGGAGAAGCAGAGCAGCGTCCAGAGCAGGCAGAGTGCAGGCCCTTACAGCATGCTGTGCTCAGTGATTTCTGGTGAGGGGTTTGTAGTGGAGTATATGAGGGGTGTGAGAGCTGCTAGAAGCTTTTATAAAGTCACCCACAGTTACATTGCTCCCCATACAGTACATCCCCTTACATTAGGTATTTTAAAGGAAGTCTGTCATCAAAGTTTCACCTTTTTAACCCTTCCCATAGCTTTCTAGCAGCCTTACAGGTAATAAAAACGTTACCTTTTATAAGCAATCCTTGACTTATAAAACCGGCAAAAAACAACTTAGTAGTATATGCAAATGAGGGCTCGCAATGGGCGGCGTTACCCTCGTAGGTGCCCAGCTAACTCAGCCTTATTGTCGCTTTCCCCCGCCCATCCTTTCCCTCTGACCGCCCATCTACTTGCTTCTTGTTTCGCCGAGATTCCACGCCTGCGCACTAAGTCCGTCGGCCGGCGCATGCGCACTGCGATGCCCATTCCTTGTACGGCATCACAGTAATTAATGGACTGAGTGCGCAGGTGCGGGATCTCGGCGAAACAAGAAGTAAGTAGATGGGCGGTCAGAGGGAAAGAATGGGTGGGGGGAAGCGACGATAAGGCTGAGTTAGCTGGGCACCTACGAGGGTAACGCCGCCCATTGCGAGCCCTCATTTGCATATACTACTAAGTTTTTTCCCCCCGGTTTTATAAGTCATGGATTGCTCATAAAGGTAACGTTTTTAGTAACTGTAAGGCTGCTAGAAAGCTATGGGAAGGGTTAAAAAGGTGAAACTTTGATGACAGACTCCCTTTAACTCCATAAGGTGGTTTTGCCTCGTCTGTGCGCTCTCCACACTGTGGGTTTTGTCTCCTCTGTGCCCCCTCCACACAGTGGTAAAGATAAGCGAATTTCAGATTTTGAAATTCGTTTACACTTCGTTTGGTGGTAGAAGCAGAGTTGCATTATGGATTCCGTTACCACGGACCATAACGCAATTCTATGACGTAGAATGCATAATAGAATGCCTTTAGAGGCATTCCGATATTCCTTCCGTCATAATAGAAGTCTATGGGCTGCATAACGGATCCGTCCCGTTTCCGTTATGCAGGGGAGTCCTCACGTGACAGAGTGGTCCTCCTATCTGTCTGGCTCTACCACAGTATTGGGGGGCAGCAGGATAACAGTGTTGAGGTACAAGGAGGGGAGGATGATAGTAAAGCAAGGAATCTAAAAATGCTTTCTGTGAAACTCTGTAGAGACGCAGCTGAAAGAAGGCGTCATGGCGGTCTTGTCTCCGAATGAAGACGTTGAGGAAAGCCTACATCACAGGAGATGTCACTGGATGGATGAGGTATGTGGTGCTGTATTATACTGTATATTTTGTAGTGATGTATGTAATGTCCAAACACATATTTGTTTCACGGTAGGGTTGGGGGGTGGATTGAGAATTTGGCCCACCCTGCTGCATCCTGGCCCCAGACTTCAGGTCACACTGTGCGTGTTCTGAATTCTGGGGCCTTATACCCATCTACTACATCATCTGTACTTAGAGAGTTACCACCATGTTATCTGTGGTGTTATATAGGACTACTACATTATCTGTAAAAGGGGCGTGTCCACAGGTTGGGAGGGGGGGGGCGCACCATACATGGCTCGCCCTGGGTGCTCGCAACCCACGCTACACCACTGGTCCCATGTAAATAACATCACCCCCTACCCAGCTACCTTCAACATACAGTTGCATGTAAATAACATCACCTCCTCAAATTTCAGTCCCATGTAAATAACATCACTCTCTCCCCAGACACCTTCAACATACAGTCCCATGTAAAGAACATCACCCCCTCCAACATGCAGTCCCATGTAAATAACATTACCCCTCAACATTCAGTTCCATGTAAATAATATAACTCCCTCCCACAGCCACCTTCAACATATAGTCCCATGTAAATAACATCACCCTGCCCCAGCCACCTCCAACATGCATTTCAATGTAAATAACACCACCCCTCAACTTTCAATCCCATGTAAATAATATCACTCCACCCCACTGTCCCATGTAAATAACTTCTCTCCCTTCAGCCCTAACATACAGTCCCAATTAAATAACTACAACTCCCAACATTGCTCTGCCTCTCACACTGAGTCATCTACCCCTTCATTTACCTCTCCTCATGTAGCAGACCTAACCACAGCTTCTTCCCAGGACTTCTCTTTACTGCTGAGACCTCCTCTCCTGCACTGGTCACATAATGGTGACATCATCGCAGGTCCTTTTCAGCTACTGCATTTAGAACTGATTACATGGACTGTGATGTCATCACAGGTCCTTCAGCTCTTGCAGGGCATTAGATTCAATTGTATTGCTGTCCTGAGGACGGCAATACAGTTGTATGTATCAGGCAGGCAGTACATTCGGGTCCTGGGACAAAACATCAGGGGCCCAGGCCCCGAATGTTTTAACCTAGCAACGCCCCATGTTGCATAAACTATATAGTGTATATATATTTTTTTTTTTTAAGAGAGATGGCCCCATTATTGTAAGCTGCACAAGCAAAGTCAGGAAACTCAAGAAAAGAAAGTACAATCAGGGGCGGACTGGGAACTTAAAGGGGCCCTGGAAAAATACTAAAGATGGCCCTGTTTTGTACTTGGGTCCAAATTGCTGGAAAAGAAGGGCCAGCAATACCATATTGTGGCACATTATACCGTCCCAACAGAGCCAAACACCACAGTCCATCACAAAATACATCCCCAAAAACTTTCACTGGATGGCTGTGAGGAGGGCCCAGACGGTCTCCTGCAAGAAATTTCCCTGTAAGGTCTATGGGCAATCCGCACCTGCGCACAATGTATGTGCATTTAAAAATATCTAAAATCTTGCTTTAGCCTGTATCCAGAGATTCATATTCCAGAGCTGCAGCCAAAACCAGGCCTGGAGTCCTCTTCAGAGGTAGTGTCCATCAACTCTTGCTCTGGTCCCAGAGATTTCCAGTTGATTTATGCAATGTCACAAGGAAGAACCGAAGTGGGAAAAAAAGAGATCATATAAGAAATGGGGACGTCACTAAGGAAAAAGCACCAGAACTCCACTGCTTATTGCATGAGATATCTGGAGAACATGACGAGCACCATTTTTATACAATTTACTGGTATAACACATACACTAGACATGAGGAGGTGCAAGAAGAAGAGTGTGAAATTATAAGCTGTTGTGATATTTTAATCCATTTGGTGCAATTTAGGACATTTTGTCATGGCTGTGTCATGGTCTGGTGGTAGATGGCCGTTATACTTTTTCCGTGCATGCTTGTTGCCAGGGGCAAGGTATAGTGTGAAGCATATTTGGACACTTCCCCTGTAAGTCTGTTGTTCCTTCCCATTTTGGTATGTATCGGGTTAAGGTGTGAGCTGGGTTTGGCCTCAGGGCTCTTCCTATACTGGTGTCTGGAGCTTGAGGTCAGTTTGACTTTAGTTTCTGGTAGAGCTGGAGTTATTCTGCCATCCTGGACTTATCATCTCTCCAGTTTGAGGGCCACCTTGTTGGACATCAATGTCATTCCATTGTCATCTCCTTTTGTCTACCCATCCACTTGTTTCTAGGTTTGGTGTGGGTTTTTGCTCAGGGTGTGGTGTTACGTCTAGTTGTTGTTACATGTCTTGTTTGTTGGTGTTTGTTGTCCAGCTTGTATGCTATTCGTTACCTCGTGTGTTGTGCCTCTGGTGAGGGGGCTCCTGTGTTACTTGGAGAGGGAACCGCATTGACCACCTGCCTCCGGTGAGGGGCTCCAGTGTTCCCTGGAGGGGGAAACACAAGTCAATTCAGTGAGCTACTTTCATCCCGTTGGGGCAGCAGGTAAGTGCCATGTGTCCCAGAGCTTGTTATTCAGGTGGGATTCTTGTCTCTCAGTTCTTACCTGCCTACCCTGTTGGTTTCTCACTGTATTTTCTGTTTATGTGTTACAATGTGGATTACTACTGTTGTGGTGATGTTTTTAGGGGTCAGGTGGACCCGCTCTAGAACATGATAGTAGTGTTGGTGTTTTCCCTGTTGCTACTGGTAGCTAGGCCTGTGGGAGACTATGGATCATCCGTGGCTTGGATGAACAGGTTGTCTGACTCGTCTCCCATTCCTGACCTTTATTCCAGGGATCGATATGGTCAGTAGGGCCCATATTCCGGAGTATGAGCCCTCCTACCATTTAGGTCAGCTTATACAGGTAGGAGGTCAGGGATATGATTTAGGGAAGCATTAGGAGGTGACCTGCTCCCTTATTCCTGTGTCCAGGCCTAGTTGCTATTCCCGCATTATCACAATGTACGATGCAGAGTCTTTTCCCTACTCCACATCGTGACACATTTTCTCCATTCTTTTGTAAATTCAAGCTTCTATCTATAGTATAAATCTCCCTCAGTAGGTCTGCCCCTTGGGTCATATTCATACTGTGTTCTTGTCACTACATGCAGTCCTGCTGTGATCCCAGTAAAGCGTCGGTGTCGCATCCGACCACAAAACACAGAAACCCAGTGATCCCATTGCCTGGAAAACATTCAAGCAGCAAATGAAGAGGAGCCCGAGACCAAACACAGGAGCAATGATAAAAGCAGATGCTATAATGTGTCCTAAAACACAAAATATATAATAAAAGCGTTACAATATCAACATGTCTACATTATTAGCTTAAGGTGTTTCACTCAGTGCCATTACCACAGGTGTATAACATCCAGCCTCTAGCCATGCAGTCTACCATTACCACAGTGTATAACATCCAGCCTCTAGCCGTGCAGTCTGCCATTACCACTGTGTATAACAACCAGCCTCTAGCCATGCAGTCTACCATTACCACAGGTGTATAACATCCAGCCTCTAGCCGTGCAGTCTACCATTACCACAAGTGTATAACATGTAGCCTCTAGCCATGCAGTCTACCATTACCACTGTGTATAACATCCAGCCTCTAGCCATGCAGTCTACCATTACCACAGGTGTATAACATCCAGCCTCTAGCCATGCAGTCTACCATTACCACAGTGTATACCATCCAGCCTCTAGCCATGCAGTCTACCATTACCACAGTGTATAACATCCAGCCTCTAGCCATGCAGTCTACCATTACCACAGTGTATAACATCCAGCCTCTAGCTGTGCAGTCTGCCATTACCACTGTGTATAACAACCAGCCTCTAGCCATGCAGTCTACCATTACCACAGGTGTATAACATCCAGCCTCTAGCCATGCAGTCTACCATTACCACAGTGTATAACATCCAGCCTCTAGCCGTGCAGTCTGCCATTACCACTGTGTATAACAAACAGCCTCTAGCCATGCAGTCTACCATTACCACAGGTGTATAACATCCAGCCTCTAGCCATGCAGTCTACCATTACCACAGGTGTTTAACATCCAACCTCTAGCCATGCAGTCTACCATTATATGTATATGTTAGGATTTAAGTGAGGGCAATATAATGCAATACTAAACCCTTAAAAAAAAGGGGAGGAAAGAAACTCTGGCACCTGTGTATATAGGTCCATAATGAAACTTATATTACATAGTGACTCGGATAACGCCACCCTGTATATTTTATATTTGAGTGCTTCTCGCACTCATGACCAATTTCGAACTGTCAAAAAGGATATACGGAAACAAAAGAGTCCTCTCTCTCAAGGGAGATACTTATGTTAAGAAATCACCGCTCTGTCCACGATTAGAGTGTCATCTGCATCACTGAGACCCATCAAAAAATGTCCCATATTACTGTTGTTTTTTCCCAAAAGCCAGGTGTGTGGAATTGTCTCATCCTGCTAAATGAAACATGTAAATGATAGTCTCTCATTCAAGCCTACAGGGGCTTGTGATTTACATCTATAAATACATTCTGCCTCCTTCTGGAGGATCTTTTTATTCCAGTCTCCCTTCCTAGGGGACATAGGAATTCTAGAGAATTTAAGAGCTTTTATGTTCCCTTCGTGAAACTCGTTTACATGGTTGGCGACTGGTGTGATATTTTTCTTCACTATATCGTTTAGGTCAGTGGTGGGCAAACTTTTTAGTCAACTGAGCCAAATATCAACAAAACCGCGATTGAAATTTATTTTAAGAGCTACATTTTTAAAACCTAAAATATATAGGGAGGTACATTGTTTTTAGTTTCAATAAGTCCGCTGATGATGATCAATATGAAGAAGACAACTAGCGTAGTATGCGCATAAACTTCAGGTGAAAACATAAAAAGACTATCAGCCGCAAAAGACAAACTATATTGAAATTGCCTCAGGCGGCACCCTATTTTTGTGGGGCTTATTAACTAAACTGCAATATCTCACCTTTCTACAGTTTAATCATTGCATTGTCCATTGGTGAATTAGAATACATCACTGCATTGCCTTTGGAGTCTGCACTTTTTATGTTGACATCAGACTTTGGGCATGACATAAATGATTTCTATGTCTCGTGTTTTCTATATTTTTATTGCATCTACTGTACCAGTGAGGACTATTAGAGTGTGTTTTTACATATTTTTTATATGTACTTTCTGTTATTTTGATCTTGATTATTATTTCATTTTATCTTTATAATTTTTAACTTTTATTAAACTTGTATGCAGAGCCAGTGCAAGGTGTGCACGCCTATTTAATTACTTTTTCTGATTAAGTAGTTTACATGCCATGTAAATGATGATGCCAAATAAGTGTAGGATTTTACTAGTGTATGACGTAAAGTCATAATTTTATGAAAGACATGGAGGCTCCTATTGCTTAACCCTTTCTTTACTGAAACACAGCAGCAAAGAAGACAATCAGAAAAATATCTTAACCAATGAGGATAAAGTCCCTCCCCTTAGATCCCCTATATAGGGACCTCCTTCACACCACATCTTCCTCTTTCTTTGATAACGGAAAAAAACTCCAACTCAATCTGGTACGTCCAACACTCAACGGAGGATCGGCATGACATCCAACTATGCCGGGAAAAACAGAACGTCCGACAATCTGAAGTCCTGACGGAACGAAGCACAACTCCGGGACACATCAGCCATGGACAGCAGGAAATCTGGAATCAACCTGGAAAGAAAATATACATAGCAACGAATGGAAATATAATCTAGGTAGAAATGCTACTACAACAAAATGCATCGGTTTAAGTCATATCCAACACAATGTACCGTACAAAGGAAAAACACAACTATGTAGAGAGAGGAGGGTGATATGGAAGGGACAATACTCACCTCCGTGTCTTTCATAAAATCATGACTTTACGTCATACACTAGTAAAATCCTACAATTTTATTTCAAGACACGGAGGCTCCTATTGCTAGTTTAAAGCCTACAATGGACGAAAAAACATGTAGATCCAGTCTGAAGTAAAACTCTCTAAAAGTAGACGCTCAAGACCAGTCCGCCAATCTCATGACATCCTCCAACTTAGCACCTGACAAAGCCAGAGAAGTAGCAGAAGCACCCTGCACCGAGTGCGCTGTGAAAATGGAGGTGTCGATGCCAGACAGGGACAGGATCCATTTCACCCAACGTGACAAGGTAACGCTAGTGACCGGCAAGTATGGGCGGTGAAATGAAATGAACAGCTGAGGATGAGCCGGGGAACGTAAGGAACAAGTCCTACCCTCATACTCTCTAAGACACGCCACAAGGCAGAGCGCTGAAACCCCCGGAAAAAACGGGTAAGCTACTGACTTGATGTTGGTCTTAGTACGGCGCGAGATATTAAAAGTCATTCCCCCCCCCCCGCCCCCCGGGGATGAACGCGTGTCGTAGTCCAAGGGAAGAAAGCACCAATCAGCCCATGACCGCCAGGCAGACCCATAAGCCCTTCTGGTTCCGGGGGCCCATGCGCTCTCCAAAAGGAATCTAGCAGTTTCCAAAATTTCTGAGAGACGCCCGGAATCCCTGATACCCTGCAAGCCAGCAGGCGCAAGGAATTGGCCAAGACTAGAGGGTGAGGTTGATGCAACGGTCCCAGCAGCAGGCTCGGCGACTGGGGTAATAGCAGGGGTCTGTCGACCAGCATCTCCAGGAGTTGCGGGAACCAAGACTGGGTCCCACAAAATGGGACTATCAGAACCATGTCTGCCGCTTGGTGGCGAACCATGGCCAGAACCCGAGGGATCAGGGAAAAGGGTGGAAAAGCATACGTCAGGATCCCCGACCACTGTTGCAGAAGTGCATCTACCGCTTCCGCAGACTAGTCTGGTCTCCAACTGAAGTACCGGGGCAGTTGGGTGTTCCATCGAGATGCAAAGAGGTCGATGGAGAAATGGCCCCATAGAGATAACACAATGGCGAAGATCTCCTCATCCAATTTCCAGTAGCTGGAATCGGACATGAAACGAGAACTCCAATCGGCCTCAATATTGTGAAGACCCGGCAGATATTCCGCCACCACCGATACATTGTTGGATAGACAGAAGTCAACTTCTTGGCCAGATGAGTTAACATTCTGGACCGGGTACCCCCATGGAGTTGATGTAACGGACAGCAGAAACATTGTCCATCCGAAGGCGAATACAAGCCCTGGCTTTCCCTTTGGCGAAACTGCGGATCGCAAAGGATCCCGCTAGGAGCTCTAGAGTATTGATATGTAAACTCGACTTGTCGGTCGACCAAGGACCATGGAAATTCCCTCGCAATGAGCACCCCAGCCCAGAAGGCTGGAGTCCGACTCTACAACAAAATCCGGCCAAGACCTGAAAATGGCCCTGCCGTTTCAAGCCGAGAGGTTGGCAATCCACCAGACTAGCTCGACTTGTGTCTCCGAGTCCAACTAGATCAGGTCCGCATAAGTCGCCCCTGCCTGCAGATGGGCTATCTTGAGGCTTTGCAAGGCCCGATAGTGGAGGGGGGCAGGGAAAATAGCCTGAATGGATGATGTCAATAGGCCTATCACCCTGGCCAGCTGGCGAAGGGACACCTGTGGTAGAGACAACGTGCAACGTAATTCTTTGCGAATTGCGCGCACCTTCCCCAAGGGAAGGCTGAGAGTCAAGGCCTCGGAGTCTACCAGAAAACCTATTAACTCCATCGTCCTGGACGGGACCAAGTAGCATTTCTCCCAGTTGATAATAAATCCCAAATCTGAGAGGAGGGACATGGATAGTCGAAGGTGTTCTTGGATGGTGGGAACATTCCCGGCCATGATCAGAATGTCATCTAAATAGACAATAAGCCTCACCCCCCGGCTGCGGAGCCACGCTACCACCGGACGTAGTAGTTTGGTGAAGCACCACGGGGCGGATGACAGGCCAAATGGGAGGCACGTGAACCGCCAAAGGCTGCTTTGCCAACGGAACTGTAAAAGGTCCCTTGAGGAAGGGGCAATCGGGACCGTGAGGTACGCGTCTTTCAGGTCCAGCTTTACCAGCCAGTCGTTTGGGAGGAGCATATCCCGAAGGAGGTGGATGACCTTACGAAGGCGTTTAGAGCCTTGAGATTGATCACTGGTCTGAATTGACCCCCTTTTTTCTTGACCAGGAACATGTTGCTGATCACCCCCAGTGGGTCCCGGGAAGCTGGTTCTATGGCCCTTTTTAGGACCAACTCGTTTAACTCTCTGTCCATGAGGGATTGCGCGGCCAGGGATGGGTACATGCGATGTGGGGGAACAATGGAGCTCGGGGAAGACACTAGCTTTATGTGGAACCCCTGAATCGTGGATAAAATCCGAGGTGATGGCGGTTCACACATGCGAAAAGAAACAGAGTCTGCCCCCCACACACCAATCCGAAAAAGGGAGAGGGAGTCGTTGACTTACCGAAGGGTTGTCGGAGGTTTGGTTGTCCTCTGTAAGATCGTCCTCTGCGGGAAGAAAGACGGGCGTTGCCTCGGGTCCTGAGAGGAGGACCTGAAGGAAGAGGATGAGGGGCCTCGACCCCAGCCTCGGGACTGGAAAGATGAACAGCCGGCCAGACGGCCCCTAGTACTGCCGGCCCTGGAGGAAACCCTATTGTTAAACACTCTGCGCATTGAGGATTGCGCCTTATCGAGGGCAGTGAAGGTCCCTACAAATTTGCCCAGCTCCTTGATGAAAGGGTCTCCAAAGAGTAATCCCTGGGCCTCTGTGCCCTTTCAGTGAGGGCCATATTGGCCAACTTAGGCTCAATCTTGATAAGAATGGCCTTTCTTCGTTCAATGGCAATAGAAGTGTTGGCATTGAAGAGGGGCATTAAGGTGCCAAAGCACTGCTACAAAACAAAATTACTCATTTTACAAGCTCTGATTCCCTACACATTTGGCAGGGTATCAAGTCCATTACGAATTATAAGAGCAACACCTGTTCTATCAACACTGGAAATTCTTTCTCTCCTGATGACCTAAATAATTGTTTTGCATGATTTGACAAAGACAATGGGCTGCCTATCGTCAAATTTGCCCAACAAGAGACTCCATCATGTTCCCTGATGCTGAGAGCACATGAGGTAGAATGGGCCTTCAGCCACATTAATCTCCACAAAGCAGCTGGCCCTGATGAACTTCCTGGAAAAGTCCTAAAAAACTGTGCAAAACAGCTGAAAACAGTGTTTACCAGTATATTTAACAGCTCACTAGAGCAGGCTATGAAGTCCTCCACAATTGTCCCAATTCCAAAACTGGCCGGGGTGAAGACCTTAAGTGATTATCGCCCGGTGGCTCTCACTCCTATTGCTACTGTATGAAGTGCTTTGAAAAACTTGTCCTCAGGCACATGAAGAGCAAGATCTGCACCTCCATGGACCAATACCAGTTTGCTTACAGAGCACATAGGTCAACTGAGGACGCCGTCTCAGTTACCCTTCACACTGCGCTGTCACACTGGAGCAGAGAGGCAACGAAACTGAACAACTTGGGTCTCAGCTCACACCTGTGCAACTGGATACTGGATTTTCTTACAAAAAGACCACAAATCGTACGCATGGGCAAGCACTTTTCTTCATCCTTAACACTAAACACTGAGGTACCGCAAGGCTGTGTGTTGAGCCCTCTCCTTTACTCCCTCTTCACAAATGACTGTAAACCTATTCACAATACCAATACCATTATACAATGTGCAGATGACACGACCGTGATGGGCCTAATCTCCAACAATGATGAAACAGCCTATAGGAAAGAGGTTGAGAACCTAGAGAGATGGAGTAAGAACAACAACCTCATACTCAATACCAAGAAAACAAAGGAGCTAATTCTGGATTTTAGGAAGAAGAAACAAAATGGACACCATCCCATTAGCTATAATGGTGGACACGTGGAGATAGTTCAAAGTTTTAGATTCTTGGGAGTTCATATTAGTCAGGACCTGTCATGGATAAAAAACACAACAGAAATTACCAAAAAAGGCCTTCAGAGGCTTTATTTTCTGAGGAGTCTGAAGAAAGCACAACTCCCAAAACAGCTGCACCATAGAATCTGTTATAACATCCTGCAGTACAGGATGGTCCTCCGGCTGCTCTTCTGAGGACAAGAAGACCCTCAAGCGCATCATCAGAATGGCTGGCAGAATCCCTGGTCCTCAGTTACCATCACTGGAGGACATGTTCCCTGCTCGCTGCAGCAACAGGACAAAAATTATCTGCGGGATCCAACTCACCCCGGCCACAGCCTTGTCACTCCCCTACCCTCCGGTAGGCGTCTTAGAGCCCTACATGCCCGCACCACTAGGCTGAAGAACAGCTTTTACCCCAAAGCAATCACTCTCCTAAATGCTCAGAGATTATTGCCCCTTCCTAGGATAGAAACTACCACAGACTGAAAGTGACTGCTGCATTCATGACCCCATAAGCACCTCTTGTCTGCAGTGGTGTCTGATCAGTGTATATATACTCACAAGCACTTCCTACTTTGCTCTTGCTATATACAGTGGAGGAAATAATTATTTGACCCCTCACTGATTTTGTAAGTTTGTCCAATGACAAAGAAATGAAAAGTCTCAGAACAGTATCATTTCAATAGTAGGTTTATTGTAACAGTGGCAGATAGCACATCAAAAGGAAAATCGAAAAAATAACTTTAAATAAAAGATAGCAACTGATTTGCATTTCATTGAGTGAAATAAGTATTTGAACCCCTACCAACCATTAAGAGTTCTGGCTCCCACAGAGTGGTTAGACACTTCTACTCAATTAGTCACCCTCATTAAGGACACCTGTCTTAACTAGTCACCTGTATAAAAGACACCTGTCCACAGAATCAATCAATCAAGCAGACTCCAAACTCTCCAACATGGGAAAGACCAAAGAGCTGTCCAAGGATGTCAGAGACAAAATTGTAGACCTGCACAAGGCTGGAATGGGCTACAAAACCATTAGCAAGAAGCTGGGAGAGAAGGTGACAACTGTTGGTGCGATTGTTCGAAAATGGAAGGAGCACAAAATGACCATCAATCGACCTCGCTCTGGGGCTCCACGCAAGATCTCACCTCGTGGGGTGTCAATGGTTCTGAGAAAGGTGAAAAAGCATCCTAGAACTACACGGGAGGAGTTAGTTAATGACCTCAAATTAGCAGGGACCACAGTCACCAAGAAAACCATTGGAAACACATTACACCGCAATGGATTAAAATCCTGCAGGGCTCGCAAGGTCCCCCTGCTCAGGAAGGCACATGTGCAGGCCCGTCTGAAGTTTGCCAATGAACACCTGAATGATTCAGAGAGTGACTGGGAGAAGGTGCTGTGGTCTGATGAGACCAAAATAGAGCTCTTTGGCATTAACTCAACTCGCTGTGTTTGGAGGAAGAAAAATGCTGCCTATGACCCCCAAAACACCGTCCCCACCGTCAAGCATGGGGGTGGAAACATTTTGCTTTGGGGGTGTTTTTCTGCTAAGGGCACAGGACAACTTATTCGCATAAACGGGAAAATGGACGGAGCCATGTATCGTGAAATCCTGAGCGACAACCTCCTTCCCTCTGCCAGGAAACTGAAAATGGGTCGTGGATGGGTGTTCCAGCACGACAATGACCCAAAACATACAGCAAAGGCAACAAAGGAGTGGCTCAAGAAGAAGCACATTAAGGTCATGGAGTGGCCTAGTCAGTCTCCGGACCTTAATCCAATCGAAAACCTATGGAGGGAGCTCAAGCTCAGAGTTGCACAGAGACAGCCTCGAAACCTTAGGGATTTAGAGATGATCTGCAAAGAGGAGTGGACCAACATTCCTCCTAAAATGTGCGCAAACTTGGTCATCAATTACAAGAAACGTTTGACCTCTGTGCTTGCAAACAAGGGTTTTTCCACCAAGTATTAAGTCTTTTTTTGTTAGAGGGTTCAAATACTTATTTCACTCAATGAAATGCAAATCAGTTGCTATCTTTTATTTAAAGTTATTTTTTCGATTTTCCTTTTGATGTGCTATCTGCCACTGTTACAATAAACCTACCATTGAAATGATACTGTTCTGAGACTTTTCATTTCTTTGTCATTGGACAAACTTACAAAATCAGTGAGGGGTCAAATAATTATTTCCTCCACTGTATATGCTGTGAACTGTGAATAGTAATGCCTTCTAGTGCAATGTTTATTTTTTTTTCTAGTGTAATGCTTTAGTTTAAATGTCAGTTCTTGTTCCCCTGTCCATGGCACCTAGGATTGCTCCAAACAACATTTCATTGTATTGTACTTTGTATTACATTGTATTGTACAGTGACAATAAAGGCATCTTATCTTATCGCCCGCCATACATATTGCCCTCTGGACCCAGCCTCTAAGCTCTTCAGGGTCAACCAATCTGCCCTCTGCTTTTGCCGATTCCGCCATATCAAATATTTTGGCCAGCGGACCCATGACATCTAGTAATTTATCCGTAAGGCCGAGTCCAGGCCCCTGCGGGGGTTAAAACCTGATTTCGATAAGAATTGCACGACCTTAGGGTCGACCGAGGGCGTCTCACAGACCTTGTTCTGGATCGCCGGACGGGGGCATTCAGCCCGTAACTTGTTTCTGGCCTCCTTACTTAGGGGCTTGCGGACCATAGATTCAAGGTAATTAGCAATATGGGGCGCAGGGAGATACTCTGAAGATCTAGGGTGGTGAAGAGAGTCTAGGTCAAATAACGGAGTACCCGAGGGGTCCGTAAGGGACATATGCACGTCCGCTGTGGAGGACAACTTAGTCGCAGCCGGGTGAGACAACTGGGGCGACCCAGGGTCCTGCACGGGCTGGTCATCCTCAAAATGCACCACGTCTACCTCAGAGTTAACTGGGGATTGCAACATCACCTCCTCCTCAGACTCCTGAGAGTCAGATTCAAGTGCCGGCTGGGATCTAGCCGCTTTCCAACTCCGTGCATGTTCTGCCTGGCGCGGACAGGCTCTTTTGCGCGACCGGAGCGCGCTGTCAGAGGATGGAACTAAGCCATCATTCAAGGTGTTTCTGGAGGTATTAGGCAAAGCTGGCATTGCATCAGGGTTCGCAACCCCGGTCTGGGCATAGAGGACCTGTCACAGAGGGCTAGTCAGGGCCGAGGACATAGAGCCCATTGCCGAGAAAATAGCATCTGAAATAGTTTGTTGCAGGGCTCTAGCCTGGGCATCCGCCGAAGGAGGAATACTCTCCGCGGATAGGGGAACAGTTTGCCATACAGCTGGGGAAGGGCTAGCCTCAGGAGTAGGGCCACCCTGGAGCAAAAGCAATTTCTGGGACATGGCATTAGGGAGAACAGACACACACACAGATTGACACCAGCAGGTAATATAGGGGATAAAAGACAGCAGGTAAAGAGTAAATCACCCCAAACTGCGGCACTAGGGATGAAGGGGTTAACGAAAAAACCTAAGGAGTCGGGAGGTAAAGGAGTACAGACTACCTAACCAAGTTAATCTAACGAGGGCCAGAGGAGCGCGGCAAGTACCAGGTGTCCGTTGGCGAAGTCGCAATGGCATCCAAAATCCCGCGAGAACGGGACAATAGCGGTGACATCTCAGGCATGGCCTGAAATCCTGCGAGAACGGGACTTCAGGAGAAGAAGGAAAAGCGAAGATGGCGCTCGGTCCCTGGGGCGCGGGAAAGGAGCGCAACCGACAGAGAAAATGTTGCGGGTGACACCAAGGGTGAAAAGGTAGGAGAACACCCGACTAGGCCAGAGAGGGGAGGAAAAAACCTCCCCTCCCACAGGGAAACGTACAAGATGGCACCGGAAGGTGGGAAGACACAGAAGGGAAAAGTAATAAATATATACAGGGAAAATAAGAAATAAGTACAAATATATATATATATATATATATATATATATATATACATATGTGAGCAGTGAGGACGCGGACTTTGGCGCTCCGGTCCATGCGCCGCAGTGTGAGTTGTTTTTAATCTCACTGAATTATTCACTTCTTTTTGCACACAGGTGATATGACATTATGTTGATGAACTCGATTATGGTCAATTAACTCACAGTTATGTTGTTATTATGATTAATGTGTGCATGTACACTGTATTGTACAGCGTAGAACATTATGTCATGTATACCATTAGGTCATACAAATCACGTCAGTTTTGATTTATTATATATTGCATTTTCCACGTTATTACACTCAGTATTGAATAATTGTCACATTTATTGTTTGCTATGGATTGTGGGTATATATACCCGTGTATGACACCGTGTGATATGCTTGAGAAAGACCGCATTGAGACGGTTGAAACGTTGCACAGAGGGGAATAAAGGATCCACTTTTTTCACTTTATCTGGAGTGCTGCCTCGTTCTTTGGACATTATACTCATCTATAGCCGTCTGAGCCTACGGCTGAGAGGACTTGCACCCGCAGTTTTTGGTCTTTTGCTGCTGTGATTCTTTTTTGGTTTCTTATATATATACACAATGACAGAAGCTGCGAGACAAGACACTGTAAACCACAAAAACAGATTAACCCCACACAGCCCCGAGGGCTATAGTGAGAAACTTAACTGAACTGCAGCAGCAAAGAAAGAGGAAGATGTGGTGTGAAGGAGGTCCCTATATAGGGGATCTAAGGGGCGGGACTTTATCCTCATTGGTTAAGATATTTTTCTGATTGTCTTCTTTGCTTCTGTGTTTCAGTAAAGAAAGAGTTAAGCAATAGGAGCCTCAGTGTCTTGAAATAAAATTAATGAGAGTCACCTGTAGAAGGAGGTAGCACACTTGTCTATGCCTACTATGGCCTCATGTTCATAGCAAAGCAAGCGCCTGCGGCGGCGTTGTTATATTTCCCTAACTTTCACTACCCTCGTCACTTCCTGTTGTGACGCAGCACGTTCCGACGTTTGGAAGGAGGTGTGTACACCAAAGTGAAGGCGATTACTCCGGCCTCCTGTGTGATGATGCGCGTGCGATAATAGTGGGAGGAAATATGGGCGTGTGATATGAGATGTACACGCCCTCTCCAGCTTTGCGATATGCAAATGAGTTCCACAGGCAAGAAGACTGTAGTGCGTGCTTCACAAATCAGCAGGAGGGGTTGGTCTTTCGGCTATGTGGGAGCCTGCACCTGTAAGAGCTGCATTCAGATACAGATATGGAAGAGCACGCCTTGCATGCCCCACATCTGAACACACCTGTAGGTCTACGATCCAGCCAGGTACCAGGTTATGCCGGAGATACATAATGGCTACGTACCAGCCTATCTCTAAGACTTCTTGAGAAATACTGCATGCTGCACAATTTTCTCCATCCAAAAAACATAAGAGGGACTGAACTGATGCATCCTGAACGGATCGCTCTCTATTCAGAATGCATTAGGATAAAACTGATCAGTTATTTCCGGTATTGAGCTCCTAGGATGGAACTCAACACCGGAATACAAAAACGCTAGTGCAAAAGTACCCTTTAACTTGAAATTGTGGGAAAAACATTTCCATGGGCTTTGCTTTTTAATTACTTACCATTTTCAAAATGTCTGCTTGCTGTCAAGGCGTGAAATAATTATATTTAAAGGGATCATCCAGGATTTTGAGAAGGACGTCGTTTGCTCAGGGTAGGCCATCAATATCAGCTTGGTGGGGTTCCAACATCTCGTACCCCTGCGGAACGACTGGAACTGCACAGCTTCGGCCATTTTGTAGTGGGCGGAGCTGGTTACCATTCACTTCAGTGGGAGCAGTGATGCCTTTACCAGCTTTGTCCACTACACAATGGACGGAGCTGTGTAGCTCCAGTGCCAACTTCCGGCGCTGGCGCTACAGCTAAACAGCTGATCGTAGGAGCGTGAGTTGTCAGACCTCCACCAATCAGATATTGATAGCCTTATTCTGAGGAAACCCATCAATATCAAAATCCTGAACAACCCCTTTCAGATCTCCATTTACAATTGCTAATGGGTCCTTTGTACAGATACTTCATTCATCTTCTGTAGCCTCCCATAGATAGGACCTTGACCAGTTGAATCTGTTTCCTACATGCCTTCGTTACATTTTACCCTTTGGCTCAGAACGCCGTCAGTTACCGTTCTGCTCCGTTTCTATACAAAAATGGGCTTGAATTTTTTTAGGGCACATAAAGTCTTCTGTACAAAAGGTTGTTGGATATATTGGGTTAATAGCCGTCCTTGTGCCTGCCAACAGTGGACCTAGTTTTCAATGGAGTTCTTCCCTAGGGTTCCATCAATGGACTTCATCAAATCTTACATTCTGATATTTTTTGAGTCTGTAGCCATCTTAAGGGTGGTCTTAAGCATTAGAAGCTTTAAATAAGTTTTCAGAGACAGCACACCAATGTAGCTTTATATTCAACCTTTATTTACCAGTGGTATATTCTCAATATATTCTTAAGACATTTATTGCTATGTGCAACGTTTCGGGCCCATTCGGTGCCCTTTGTCAAGCTGGATGGCCGGTCTGCGTGTTTCCAATATAAAGCTACATTGGTGTGCTGTCTCTGAAAACTTATTTAAAGCTACTATTTCACTCCGCGGGTGGAAGGAGACTATCAGGAGACGAGCACCCACAAAAGCCATCCAATTAGACGTGTGCTGAGGTCTCACTACGCTTAAGCATTAGGATGCACATGGGACCGACTAAACATGTGTGGGGCTTCCCAGCAGCAGATGTCTGGGAGAAATAAGGGTCGGGCAGCTGAGTTTCAATTCATGTCCAATACTTCAATTCTTCAATAATATGAGTCTCCACCAGAGGAGTCTGACGGTGGCTTTTTCCTTTCTTCTGATTCGACGGAATAGCTGTTGACCAAGCCAACCTTTAGCCGATAGCTATGTGATATGTATGGCCATCCTAACAGTGGCCATAGACAGATCGACAGTCATCATTCAACCGGCAGCTGTCTCGCATAGCCCCCCAATAAATGTACGCGACCTGCTCAACCAATGGGAAGAGAGACGGTTCCTGCCAGACACCTCTCGTATCTCCCAGGAGACACAACGACTGTGCGTCCAATCCTTTTCTCCCTCATTATCTTTCAAAGGAAAGCCGGGAGCTCCCCACACACAAAGTGTGTTGGCCAGTCCTGACGAAGACGTTGCATTTGGCCAGTAATAGTCTAGTATGTATGGAGGCCTTAAAGGGGTTTTCCGGGATTTTGATACCTATCCTCAGGATTCACTTCATTGGGGCTGAGCGCTATACAATGTATGGCGCTGTGCTTGGTTAGTACGGAGAGGGCCACGACGCTCACAGGAGCGCCGGTCCCTTCTTAAAACAGCAGATCGGCAGGGGTCTTGAGTGTCGGACCCCCACGATCAGATACTGATGACCTATCCTGAGGATAGGTCGTCCGTATGAAAATCCTAGAAAACCCCTGGAGTTAACAGCGTCTTCCGTAGGAAGTTGTAGTGGTGATACTCTTGGTTCTCCTTGACCTATACGCCCATATTTGAAGCTCCTCAAGGTATTCCACATGCTCACCTCAAGGTATAATCGAATATGAAAACGCCTGAAGGGCTTTTCGTCCTAGAGCCTCTCCCCTCTAAAAGATATGCGTTTACTCAACCACAGTTCTCCTTTAATGTATCTACTGCAAACAACCGTTCCTGTATCTATCTCTCCAGCTCTGGATTATTCTTTTCATCCTTGAATGTTCGCCAATATTTGCTCTGTAAAGCCGTAGCTCTCGGAGTGATCCAAGAAATGTGCTTCACTCCATTCCCCAGCAGCACACAATGTAATCAGTAAAAGAGCCCGCAACCCTTCAGCCTTGTGCATGGCCGTCGCCGGTCACAATCGACAACCCCATACTTAAAAGTGGGCCTGCGTTTTCACTTCCTCTGCCTTTGGTGGCGTGTCCTGTTTTTCTTCTTCATCCTTTTCCATTTTACAACCTGGATCCTTTCTCTTTTTTTTTATGCTTTCCTTTCTCCCTCTACAGACCATCAAAGATCTTTGGTAATACCATTGACTTTGTTCGTAATGACGATCGAAGGATCCAGTATACAGCTTTGGTCTTTGGTCCCAGCAGGTTTTGGCAATCATTGGCAGGAATAAATGCTTCTGCTTGATATGTGGGGAGCTTGCAGGATAGGACGTCTGCTTGGTAGCTCTGTAACTGTGTCAGGAATTAATGTTCTGCACTTTTCTGTACCTTCTGCTTTGTGGGGAAAGACTAGCTGATGAGGAATGGCTTCTCCTAGGTCTCTGGACTTAACTCACAAATGATTTCTCAGGGGATGCTTTCTTCCTGGAACTCTGGAGGTTGTCTGTGGGGCTTTCTTCTTTTCATCCAGCTGAGGCTGAAGGGCTCATACTGGGAATTTGATGAAGTCTCAGACCGAGACTTGGTCCTTGCTGTCTTCCCTATGCAGGGGCCAATTAGAACTGTGTCACGTGGGGAGTGGGGGAAACCCCGCACCGTGCGGTGTCAAAGGGTAAAAGGGGATCAGCCTAGCCAAAAGAAGTAATAAGGGAGCTGGTCACCTCCTACAGCATCCCTAATCCTCTCCCTGACCTCACCGTATGAGTGGACCCCGATGGTAGGACGACTCATACTCAAGATTCCTAGAGACCCTAAGTCGCCCCCGGCAATCCCTCACCAAGGAGGAGGGAAGAGCCGACCTGTTCATCCCAGTAATGGAGGAACAGTAGTCTCTATCTGATGCCAGGCTGCAAGGAGAGGGGAACACATACAGCATAAGGAGATGGCAGGTAAGCGAAACTAATAACACACTTATGATGGTGGGGGCGCCCTGTCCACGTGCCTAATCTCCAATTCCTGACTGTCCCTGGTGAGGTGAACGGAGAAGGGAGAAAGGTAATTCGTGGTGTCCTGACGGATAACTAGCACAAAATGAAAGAATTAGTTAAAGAGGTGTCCACTGTATACTGCCCTCGTGGCGTATCCAGGAGGTACAGGGCACACCAAGAGGATAAAATTATTAATACGAACAGACACACGCACAATTAAGCACAGATATATTGAAATGGATAACCTACAGCCCCGACGCGTTTCACCCATACCAGTGGGTTCATCAGGGGGTTATACGTGGTAGGTGTACTGAGGTCCTGGAACCCTTGCCAGTGGTTATGGCCGTCCCAGTCCAATTATACGTGCGTAAATAAATACAAGAATAAATAATCCTTTATGACACGACAACAGACCCGGAATAGATAAATGATTGCCGAATGGCAATTTACATACGGTTACTCGGCGGCATGGTTAGTAAACTCGACTGCCTAGATACACACTGCAGCTCTAAATAGAAATAAAGGACTCAGGTTAGAATAAGTAGGACAACGAAAGATGAATGCCCATGACGCTAAATATTTAAGGTAAATAAATACCTGAGGTTGGCAATAGCAAAAGATCACGTACAGATCGTTGGTAAGGAGGCTCATGAATGAGAACATGGGTCTACCTAGCTGAAATGCACCAAAAAGGATAAAGGTGCCACGGTTTATACCTCCCAAGGTGCAGGGCTAGCCGCCAAAGGGATACCTAAAATGCATATGTACCTAAACTTAGATTCAGGAATAAAACCGTATGAAGACAATGAAGAAAAATGTTGTCTAGTACTTACATGGTGTCGCCAGCAGTGTGGAGAAGTGGGTCTGAGGTGGTCATCCTGGGTTTACCCCTCCCTTTAAATATCCCAAACGCCCAATCACAAGTGCAGATACCCACAAGGCTATAATGCAGCCACCGTAATCAGTGCGTTCCAAAGAGGAACGCCCTCTAGAATGCGTCCACATTGGTGATCTGCCCGGCGGATACCCGGTAGGTATAGTCAAGCCCGTCCATGTGTCACTAGCATACGGCGTGCGTGTCAGCATGGACCGCACGCCGGAAGTGACGTACATGCAGTTGCTGCCAAACCGGAAGTGCGGTGTGTGGTAGGTAGCGTGCGTGTCAGCTTGGAACGCACCCCGGAACTGACGCACCTAGGTTAGTGCCGAGCCGGAGGTCTGGTGTGAATCAGGTAATTCCGATTGGCAGAGATATTTGCCCGGAGTGGGCTGCATACATATGAAGATTATCAGGTTCATTATAGTGATGAGGGATCATGCTCAGCAGGAGTGAACCAAGCCACATATGGGGTGAAGTCTAAAAGGGTAAAGCTTGAGAGGATGGGCATAATGATAAGGGACAAATAAAGGATAGAAGAAAAGAGGGGGCATGAGGAGATACTGTGCCAGGGAAGATAAGAATGGACTAATGAATATATATGTATACAAATACTTAGATGCATAGAAAGGGCTACCTTGAGGATAACAAGGATGCCCACTTGGGGGTGTGTCACCGTGCAGAGACACCCCATATAAGTAACTTTCGGGTACTTTACGTACCCAGGCTATGTACCATGGAAATTACTTTTTATTGAGGTCAGAGGTGCTAAGGGGATAGCTACCGGACGGGGGAGACCCCGCACCGAGGCCAGAGCAGCAAGGCAAAAAGGAAATTTACAATCAGGTAAAAAATATTTTTGATGTCGTTGGGCATATGGAGAAAGTGGGCAATTATAAAAAACATGAAAAGGTCAGGCGCTCGTTGAGTCCTCGGGGTGATTGGGAGCGGAACCTGTGAATCCACTCGCTCTCCTTCTGTAGAATACGCCTGTCCAAGTCAACACCTCTAGGAGAGGGGGATATCAGTTCAAGGACAGTAAACCGGAGGCAAGAGGGGTCGCCACCATGGCAGTCATTCACATGTGTGGCCACAGGTGTGGGCTCCTTTTTGATGACATCGTTCACATGTTCTAGGATTCTTCTCCTGAACTCCCGTATCGTTTTGCCCACGTAATCCATGGGGCATGGGCACTGGCATAGGTAGACTAGCCCCTTGGATAGACAGTTGGCAAAATCCCGGATCTGGAACGAGTGACCAGTGGCCGAACAGGTGACTGATTTGGTGGTTAGGACATATTGGCAGGCCTTACATCGACCACATTTAAAGACACCCATGGGTTTTCGGTCAAGCCAGGAGCCAACCTTATGAGGTGGTGAGAAGTGGCTATAAACCAAACGGTCCCTAAGGCTCCTACCCCGTCTATAAGAGACCGATGGGTATTTACTTATAATGTCCGAAATATCAGCATCCATGTGTAGGGTCGGCCAGTATTTATGTAGGACCTCCCTCGTTTCACGGTTAGCGGAGTCAAAATTGGCGATGATCCGTGCCAGTTGAGGGTCATCATCGGTTCTCCTTCTTGGGACTAAGAGTTCGGTCCGCGGTCTAGTGGACGCATTCTGGAACGCCTCCCGAAGTATTCCTCTAGGGTAACCCCTTGCCAGGAATCTATCCTGAAGCCTACCAGCCTCATGAAAAAAGGAGGAGTCATTGGAGCAGTTTCTCCTGACTCTCAGGTATTGACCCTTGGGTATACCTCGTCTAAGAGGGGCAGGGTGATAGCTGCTCCAGTGGAGGAGGGAGTTGGTGGCCGTGCTCTTACAATAGATATTAGTTGATAAACTGTCACCCACCTTAGTGACCCTTACATCAAGGAAGGCAATGGACTCATAATCCCATTCACAGGTGAACTTGAGACCCACAGCATTGGCGTTAAGATACACAACGAACCGTTTGAAGCTAAGAGGATCACCCTTCCAGACAATGAACACGTCGTCTATAAATCTGGTCCAAAATTGGATGTGATCAGCCCACCAGACGACATGGTCCGGAAAAACGTGAGTGTCCTCCCACCAGCCCAGGAAGAGGTTGGCGTATGACGGGGCACAAGGACTGCCCATCGCCGTCCCCCTGAGCTGGTGGTAGAACCGTGCATCAAACAGAAAAAAGTTGTGATTAAGAGTGAACGTCAAGAGTTCACGGATAAAGACATTATGCGAAAAACAATGAGTGCCTCTGGTTCTGAGGTAGTGATCAACAGCCCTGAGACCCTGCTCATGTGGTACAGAGCTATACAGAGCCTCGACGTCAATACTGCCGAGTATACATGCTGGATCCAGATTCAAGGTATTGATTTTATTGAGGAAGTCCATCGTGTCCCTCGTGTAAGCAGGGAGGGACACGACGAACTCCCTCAGAATCTGGTCCAGATAGACACCAAACTAGACATACAAACACCCTGAACATAACCCACTCCATACAAATAAAGACAGGAAGGGAAGGAGACACCGGGATAACATTGATGACCACAAGGGTGTCCCTCACTGGACAGATGGAACACCCTGGACTGGAGCAGAGCTCCAGCCCCAACAACAGCTGAAATACAACAGCACCAGACAGAGGGAGGCTACCACTTAAAGGGGAAGTGCACACACAAGCATACCAAACACATAACCATGTCATGGCAATCACCCAGAAGGCCGAGACACTGCCACCGCATGCTCTCACAGCAACACGTTGCCGCGGGCAACCGCAAATGTGGCAACAGTGTCACAGCGTACACCAAGGGCCGTGACAAACTGGTTCTAACTGGGCTTTTTCCTCCCTTGGTGCAGGAAGACGGAAACCTCCACCTCTCTTCAGAAGGGGGGGCAGAATAGAACAGGATAATTCCACTCTGAACGGCTTTAACATTAAAACTATATCTACTAATTATGCTGCCACCTGCTGGTGAACCTGTAAAATTACAATAACAATTGTGTTTAACATAGTTTTAGATGCACAGTTGTGATGACATAATGTTAATTACATCAGATGACAATATAAAGGGTCTTAGCAGATAGTAGCGGGGTAGAGGCGTGTAGTAACAGAACTCTGGGGTGTTACATTCCCCCTTACTTTGAATCAAGCAGTCCTCGGCTTGTGCTTGGGATAAGATGAATAAGCTCTGGGGTACCCAATTTAATACAAAGGGCTGCATGTAATACATATAAAGAAATACAAAGACAAACATGAAACGGCTACCCTAAGGTTCCTGCCCGCATGAGTAGGGTGTCTTATTAACAGTTTCCCTCTCAGTATAACCAGTGAACCAACAGTCTGCACTAAGCAATCACTACTGACTGACTTTGAAATATTGTCCACAGATACCAAAGAAAGCATGGGGGCGACTTTACTCTGTGGTCCCACTATTGTGTAATGAAATACTTGCAAATGGAAGGGTGGCTTTATCCTGGATTCCCTTTCCTGCACCAAAGTCAAAATATAAGGCTTATAGCACGATCACTATGGTGACTATGGATAGCTAAAATGGCTCTAAGGCAGTGGCCTACGTCTCAGGCCTCATGCACACAACCATTGTTTTGGTCCACATCCGAGCAGCAGTATTTGCGGCTCGGGTGCGGACCCATTCACTTCAATGGGGCCGCATAAGATGTGGACAGCACTCCGTGTGCGTTTCACATCCGTTGCTCCGTTCTGTAGTCCGTTTTGCGGACAAGAATAGGCAGTTATATTAATGGCTGTTCGCGCTGTTCCGCAAATTGCGGAAAGTACACGTACGTCATCTGTGTTTTGCGGATCCGCAATTTGCGGACCGCAAAAGACACAACGGTCGTGTGCATAAGACCTTAGGCAAAGGCACAGAAGAGGAAGGCATTAGCTTCTCCGTGCGCTTCTGACAATGTCACAGTAGGAGGGTATAATAATCCCACGGAACTCCTGGAAGACATACCAGGATGGGGGGTTTAGTAGTCCCCTTACCAATCCTGGCACATATAACAAACAGGAAGGAGGGGTTATATTATTCCCCTAGCCGTTCCCGAAGCAGCGGGGTTTAACCCTTGCCAGACCTGCCTGGGACTTACCACTTGTCTTAATCGTGCACTTTGAGTAGGCCATTAGTATTAAGGTCCTCAGAAGCATTCCGTATAAAGAGAACAGAGCTGTAAATCAAGGCACACAGAAGCAAGATGCTACTGATCTGGCTAAAGGCAAAAGTTAAGAGCAGTTTCACAAAAAGTGCATAACTTCACATTGCAGCATCTGTAAAAGAGTCCAAAAGTGTCATTGAAAAGCCCCTCTCAGTCCACGACTATAACCTTCACATGGGAGGGGTGGACTTCAATGACCAGATGTTGGCTCCGTATTTACTTTCCCGCAGGACCAGACGCTGGTATAAGAAGGTGTCTGTATATCTAATTCAATTGGCGATGTACAATAGTTTTGTTCTCTACAGTAAGGCTGGGAGAACAGGATCCTTCCTCAAATTTCAGGAAGAGATCATCGAGAACCTCCTGTATTCAGGAGGCTCCGTGGCCCCAACCACCAGTGTAGTGAGCCGTCTACACGAGCGACATTTCCCCAATATCGTTGCCGGTAATGTCAGCAGCAATGAAATACCACCAAATGAAAGCTCTATTAGTGAGAAGAAAATTAGGTAAAATTCATTTGGGTGGTAAGTTGTATGACTGAGCACTAAACCGTGAAAGTAGTGTAGTGCAGAATTGTAAAAGGTGGTCTGGTCATTACGGGTGTTTAAGCTAGGGGAGGCTGAGGTGGTTAAAGTGCAAATTACATTTGGCATAAAACAGGTCCCAGAGATTGGGAACACCTTGGAGATGGTTGATGTTTGTCCTCTGCACACACAATAGATACCGGAAGAAGAGGCTGAATTAATTAGGCCAGAACCGCAAATTAACACTTACTTCCCTGCACGAGGCGTTTTACTGGTTGAAAACCAGGAACGTTCATGCTTTGGAAAAGCTAAATGTCACCACACCCTAATTCTCATCTGAAGAGCCAGACATTCAGGTTTCTTGATTTGGGGATGGAAGCCAAAATCAGGAGGGCATCATAAAAGGTAAGAAGTTACGGGCAGATGCAGCGTCTCCACTTTTCGAAACGCCTGTTTTATTTTTGCTCCTGAAACAAACTCACCAAACAGATCTGAAAGCTCCAAGAGCTGGTTACTACAGCGGACATATCCGTACATAAGAGCTGCTGTGATCATGAAGAAACGTAAGTATTATAATAAGTTTACGAGAGCTGGATATGTTCAGTTACAAAATGACAAAATCATTTCTAGAAAAGCAATTAGAAAAATCTGTAATTTTCATCATTTTCTGTATCTTCCTAGAATATCTTTTGTTATGTTTTACTGTAAATGTGTCTATTACTTCCATATGGTTTAATAACAATATTTATATTCATAAAATGGATTTGTATTTGGATTATTCTTATTTATTATAGGTTTTTTTTACTCTGGGAATATTGTTTCTATCTGTCATTGATTGTCCTTAAAAAAAAAAACTGCCCCACTTTCTGAACCCTGTAGGAAGGCGCAAGGCTGACAGAAGGTATGTGTCACCGAGATTCCTGGCCTCGGTGAGGTAAGAGCCGGTAAAGTGTCAGCGGCAGTTAGAGCTGCCCTGGTGTGGCCCGCCGAGTATACTGGCCAGAAAGTAGGCGTAGTGTGCATCCATGGAGACTTAAAGGACTATCCAATCGCCTGGTGTGACTATCCGTGGTGACTAACACGTGGACTTGTGAGGTGGCCGTCGCCACAAAGTTGCACTATGAACTAATAATTGGGAGAGACTTCCCCGGTTTCCCGGAAAGTTACTGATGCCCATGAGACAGATGTGACCCTAGCAGAGTGGCCTGGCTCAGAACCTTGGGAACCTGAGTCAGAAGGGCCAGCGCTAGGGGTGACTGCCACTTTGGTGGAAGAGAGGGAGACAACCCACTAAGTGTGATGGTGGGAGACATGGAGGACTTGACGCCGGGTCCGGAGTTGGCAGACCTCAATGTCTCCGGGGATAATTTTGGTACCGCCCAACACCGGGACCCAACCCTATCCCGAGCCTGGGAAAATGTATTAATAGTAGATGGTGAACCACAACAACCAGGGGCAGAGTCGGTGTTCCCCCGTTTTGTGGTTCATCAGGAGATGTTGTACCAAGTAAACCAGCTGTGAGGTGAATCCATTGAACAGCTGGTGGTGCCCCAGGCTTATCGCAAACTCGTGTTAGAGTTAGCCCACCAACATGTTCTCGGGGGTCATCTGGGAATGCAGAAGACAAAGAACCAGATACTACAACGGTTTTACTGGCCCAGTGTGTTTAGGGAGGTGGAAGAATTCTGTAAATCTTGCCCGACCTGCCAGGCAACTAGCCCCCAACACCTTTTTCGCAGTCCCTTGGTACCTCTCCCGAACATCTCTCCCGAACATTGAGGTGGCGTTTGAGCAAATCGCTATGGACCTCATAGGCCCAGTACCGAAGTCTGCTAGAGGACACCAACACATCTTGGTCATCCTGGACTACGCCACTCGGTACCCGGAGGCAATAAGGAATTGGCCCCGACCTGTCACCTCTCGTCAAGTAAAGTCATTCCTGGGAATGGTGGGCTATTATATGAGGTTCATTCCCCATTTTGCCACTTTAGCTGCTTCATTGACAGGACTATTGAAGGGAAGGAAGTCCCTGGAGGTCCACTGGAATGACCAGGCGGAAGAGGCTTTTTCCGCTTTAAAGTCGGCCCTGTGTGGGTCCCCGGTTCAAAAGGGAGTTTATAGTACAAACCGATTCCTCCGAAGTAGGCATTGGTGCTGTACTGTCTCAGGAAGTCAACGGGGAGGAGCATCCCATTGTTTGCCTCAGCCATAAGCTCACTCCAGCCGAGACTAGGTACAGTATAGTGGAGAGAGAGTGCCTGGCCATCAAGTGGGCACTTGAGTCTCTCCGCTATTATCTGTTGGGGAGAAAGTTCCGTCTGGTAACTGACCACTCCCCTCTCAAGTGGATGAGCCAAGCCAAACAGAGGAATGCTCGGGTCACCAGGTGGTTCTTGTCTTTACAAAATTGTAGGTTTTTCGTGAAACATAGGGCAGGCAGGTTACAGGGAAACGCGGATGCCCTGTCCCAGGTCCACTGTCTGGCAAGTGTTCACCCCCTCAGGGTTGAACAAAGGGGGAGGTATGTAGGAAGGCGCAAGGGTCCGTCATTGACGGAAGGTATGTGCCACCGAGATTCCTGGCGGTGAGGTAAGAGCCGGTAATTTTAAGTGTCAGCGGCAGTTAGTCCTGACTGACACTATTTGTTAGTTAGTAGGGCTGTAGAGCCGACCCGGGCCGACTCTTACTGGGAGCAGCCAAAGTGCAGGATGGGTTGCTTCTCCCCACGCTCCAGGCCGGGTTTTGGATGGGATAAAAACCCAGCCAGCAGTCTCAGCTGTGTGGATTATCCTCCACTTCACAGTGAAGCTGTGGAGACGCTGTGGTTTTGGGATCTCTCTGTGCTGAGGTCTGAAGGCTGTGTGTTAGGCGAGCAGGCCGCCTTACAGTCTGCAAGTGGACTTTCTGAGGCTGAGCATTCACCCGGGTGTAAACTCACACCCAGGATACCAGCTGAATGTTATTTTGTTTTTTCTATGTGTGAACAAGCACCAAGCCTGAAAAGGGACTGTTCTGTTAAGTTATGCATGTGAAGATTGATTTAAAACCTGGTCCATTGCCTCTATATTGCGTCCGCTAACCTGCCTACCAGAGCGAATTACCACAACCCTTAGTGACCGGTCCATTTTGAGCCTTTTCTTTTCCACATCTCAAGAGCCATAAGATTTTATCTTTCCAACGTATGATGGCTTTTTTTTTTTTTAAGGGTGGGTTCACATCAGCATTATGTATTCTGATATGGATTTCCGTAACTAACATGGTTATAACGGAAAATAACGGAATCCATTTTGTATTATTTATTATTAAAGCGCCATTCATTCCATAGCGCTGTACATATGATAAGCGGTGCACATACATAATACAGACAATTGTACTAATCATAAACAAGACGAGTTACAGACTGGTACAGAAGGAGAGAGGGCCCTGCCTGTGAGGCTTACAATCTACATGGTATAGGAGAAGGACACAGTAGGTGCGGGTGAAGCTGGTCGTGGCGGTATAGAGGCAGCAGGGTCACTGGTTGTAGGCTTGTCTGAAGAGGTGGGTTTTCCAGTTTCTTTTGAAGGATTCCACTGTAGGTGAGAGTCTGATATGTTGGGGTAGCGAGTTCCAGAGTACGGGGGATGCACGGGAGGAATCCTGGAGTCCATTGTGGGAAGAGGCGATAAGAGGAGAGGAGAGAAGGAGGTCTTGTGAGGATCGGAGAGTGCGTGTGGGGGTGTATCGGGAAAGTAGCTCAGAGATGTAGTGAGGGGACAGGTTATGGACGGCCTTGTAAGTATTTGTTAGTACTTTGAAGTGAATTCGCTGGGCAATGGGGAGCCAGTGACGGAATTGGCAGAGGGGAGAGGCAGAGGAGTAACGGGGTGAGAGGTGGATTAGTCGGGCAGCAGAGTTGAGGATAGATTGGAGGGGTGCGAGAGTGCTGGATGGAAGGCCACAGAGGAGGATGGTGCAATAGTCTAGGCAGGAGATGAAGAGGGCATGTACAAGCATTTTCGCAGATTCAAAGTTAAGGAAGGCGCGGATGCGGGAGATGTTTTTGAGTTGGAGGCGGCAGGAGGTGGAAAGGGCTTGGATGTGCGGTCGGAAGAAAAGGGCAGAAGGGGTTGCAGAAATTTGTAGAATGAGATTTTTAGTGGGACGTAGAGGTGATAGTGGGGATTTGCTATGGGGGGCTTGGATTTGGAGAGATATCACCAGCAATAAGGAGAAGCAGAGAAACTGTTAATAAATGAGAATAAGAGAGAACAGGAGGTATCTGTGTGTGTTTGGGTAGGAAGTGTTTTATGTTGTCGAACAGGTTTGTGCAAGCGTCAGATGAGCAGGTAAGATGCAGGGAGAGATGACTAGTTCCTTGCTGGGTGAATGGATGTGGGGGTATTTCAGGAGGTTGTGGAAAAGTGGGACGAGTAAGATGAAAAATGTAAACATTGTTTGCATTAACTATGTCTGTAATTACCTGTGGTCCCCTTATAGTCACATTCTGGTATAATTCAGTAGGTGCACTAAAGAGTTGCACTTGAGAGATGCTGCATTTGGAAAGACCAAGGTCTGGAAGACCTAGGAACTTAGATTCCATAAGACGGAAGTCAAAACAGAAGCCTTTAAGAGGCATTCCATTTTCATCCTTCATAATACAAGTCTATGGGCAGCATAACTGATCCCTGTGGTTCCCGTTATGCAGAATGGACAAAAAAGTTACGTCGACAGGACTTTTTTGTCCATTCTGCATAACGGGAGCCAGACGGATCCGTTAAGATTCCCATAGACTTCCATTATGACAGATCAAAACGGAATGCCTCTTAACGGCTTCCGTTTTGACTTCCGTCCTATGGATTCCGTTATTTTCCGTTATGACTTTCCATTATAACTTGCTTATAACGGAATACTTAACGCTGATGTGAACCCAGCCTTAGTTGAATTTGTTTTTTATGGCCCAGGTTTGGGGTACATATAATCATATTGATTAAGGGGAATGTGTCCCTTCTTTTATTATTATTATTATGTAACTGCCGTTTTCTTTTTTGTAGGGACAGTGACAGGGAACAATTTTGTAATATACTTTATTTAGGGAAAACGTTTATTTGTGGTAGAAAACTGGGGCTGAAATGTCCCTTCGCAGCGCTCTCTCAGATGAGCATTGCTAAGGGTCCTCCGTCTTCTATCAGCATAGGAGAGGCGGGCAGTGTGGGAGCTGTGGGTCTCTGCCTGCCCTGCCCCCTCAGCCCGGTGGGCACAGGAGCCTTATGTGTTATAATTAACTCTACATTCCCCCTTTTTATTAGATATAATGAACTTGTACACTCTGTGTGCTCAGTGCCCAGCGTGGCCGGAGCTGTCAGTGAGCGCTCCCCCTGCACTCCGGCCACGCTGACTAATGGAGCAGCCGCCGGGAGCGATGCCTGACCGAGCGGTGAGCGCCACTACAGGCCGTGCAGGGAGGCAAGGGGAAGCTGTGATATAGGGAGAGTTATGTCCCTCTATACTGTGCCCCCCAATACTATCCTGCAGAGACAGTCCCCCTGAAAATACTGGTACCACACAGTGTGCCGGATACACCACTCACTGCGCTGTGCATTATATAGAGCTCGGATACACCACCCACTGCGCTGTGCATTATATAGAGCTCAGATACACCACACACTGCGCTGTGCATTATATAGAGAACAGCTCGGATACACCACCCACTGCGCTGTGCATTATATAGAGCTCGGATACACCACCCACTGCGCTGTGCATTATATAGAGAACAGCTCGGATACACCACCCACTGCGCTGTGCATTATATAGAGCTCGGATACACCACCCACTGCGCTGTGCATTATATAGAGCTCGGATACACCACCCACTGCGCTGTGCATTATATAGAGCTCAGATACACCACCCACTGCACTGTGCATTATATAGAGCTCGGATACACCACCCACTGCACTGTGCATTATATAGAGCTCGGGTACACCTCCCACTGCGCTGTGCATTATATAGAGCTCGGATACACCTCCCACTGCGCTGTGCATTATATAGATCTCGGATACACCTCCCACTGCACTGTGCATTATATAGAGCTCAGATACACCACCCACTGCACTGTACATTATATAGAGCTCAGATACACCGCCCACTGCGCTGTGCATTATATAGATAACAGCACGGATACGCCTCCCACTGCGCTGTACATTATATAGAGCTCGGATACACCACCCACTGCGCTGTGCATTATATAGAGCTCGGATACAACTCCCACTGCGCTGTGCATTATATAGAGCTTGGATAGACCACCCACTGCATTATATAGATAACAGCTCGGATACACCACCCACTGCGCTGTGCATCATATAGAGCTCGGATACACCTCCCACTGCGCTGTGCATTATATAGAGAACAGCTCGGATACACCACCCACTGCTCTGTGCATTATATAGAGAGCAGCTCGGATACACCACCCACTGCGCTGTGCATTATATAGAGAAAAGCTTGGATACACCACCCACTGCGCTGTGCATTATATAGAGAACAGCTCGGATACACTACCCACTGCGCTTTGCATTATATAGAGCTTGGATAGACCACCCACGCGCTGTGCATTATATAGATAACAGCTCGGATACACCACCCACTGCGCTGTGCATTATATAGAGAGCAGCTCAGATACACCTCCCACTGCGCTGTGGATTATATAGAGAGCAGCTCGGATACACCTCCCACTGCGCTGTGCATTATATAGAGCTCGGATACACCACCCACGCGCTGTGCATTATATAGATAACAGCTCGGATACACCTCCCACTGCGCTGTGCATTATATAGAAAACAGCTCGGATACACCACCCACTGCTCTGTGCATTATATAGATAACAGCTCGGATACACCACCCACTGCGCTGTGCATTATATAGAGAGCAGCTCAGATACACCTCCCACTGCGCTGTACATTATATAGAGCTTGAATACACTTCTCACTGTGCTGTGCATTATATAGAGCTCGGATACACCTCCCACAGCGCTGTGCATTATATAGAGAACAGCTCGGATACACCACCCACTGCTCTGTGCATTATATAGAGAGCAGCTCAGATACACCTCCCACTGCGCTGTACATTATATAGAGCTTGAATACACTTCTCACTGTGCTGTGCATTATATAGAGCTTGGATACACCTCCCACAGCGCTGTGCATTATATAGAGAACAGCTCGGATACACCTCCAACTGCGCTGTGCATTATATAGAGAACAGCTCGGATACACCTCCCACTGCGCTCAGGGCTGGTGCAAGGATTTTTGCCAACACAAGCAAAGCTACAATTTGGTGCCTGCCCCACCCCCGCAGCTCACCTGGCGCTGGTCCCATCTGCAGCAGCTAGCTTCTCCTCTGTGTAGTCCTGGTATCTTCGCTCTGGAACCAGTCCTTGCTGGTTTGAGGACTGGATTTTTCGCACTATATAGATTTTAGAGGAGGATAATAAGAAAAAAATATTTTCCATTACACCTCAGGTCAGACCAGCAATCAGACCCCCAATGTTAATCAGACCTCAGATCAGACCCCCATGCCTCCATGTCAGCCATCAGCCCCCCATGTCACATCTCTCCCCCTCCATCCATGTTGTCACATTTCTTCCCCCTCCATCCATGTTGTCACATTTCTTCCCCCTCCATCCATGTTGTCACATTTCTTCCCCCTCCATCCATGTTGTCACATTTCTCCCCCCTCCATCCATGTTGTCACATTTCCCCCCCTCCATCCATGTTGTCACATCTCTCCCCCTCCATCCATGTTGTCACATTTCTTCCCCCTCCATCCATATGGTCACGTTTCTCCCCCTCCATTCATGGTGTCACATTTCTCCCCCTCCATCCATGTTGTCACATTTCTCCCCCTCCATCCATGTTGTCACATTTCTCCCCCTCCATCCATGTTGTCACATTTCTCCCCCTCCATCCATGTTGTCACATTTCTCCCCCTCCATCCATGTTGTCACATTTCTCCCTCTCTATCCATGTTGTCACATTTCTTCCCCCTCCATCTATGTTGTCACATTTCTTCCCCCTCCATCCATGTTGTCACATTTCTCCCCCTCCATCCATGTTGTCACATTTCTTCCCCCTCCATCCATGTTGTCACATTTCTCCCCCCTCCATCCATGTTGTCACAATTCTCCCCCCTCCATCCATGTTGTCACAATTCTCCCCCTCCATCCATGTTGTCACATCTCTCCCCCTCCATCCATGTTGTCACATCTCTCCCCCTCCATCCATGTTGTCACATCTCTCCCCCTCCATCCATGTTGTCACATTTCTTCCCCCTCCATCCATATTGTCACATTTCTCCCCCTCCATTCATGGTGTCACATTTCTCCCCCTCCATCCATGTTGTCACATTTCTCCCCCCCCCCCCCATGCCACATACATTTCTCCCCCCCCCCCCATGCCACATACATTTCTCCCTGCGGCCGCACAGACTACTCAGAGACAAATGTCCACACAGTTACTCACCACCAACACCTCCGCCTCCAGTTTCCAGACCTCCGCTCCCCAGTCTACACCAGTTGCTGCTGCCTGCCCTCTGCCACTGCAGCGCCACTCGGCAGTCACCCCCCCTGACCCCGTGACTGTCTGTGTTGCCGATGCCGCGCTGCTGCTGAGCCTGCGTGCCGCTCTGTGAGGAGGTGAGTGCCAGGGCTGCACGGCACACCTGCAGGCTGTGGAGGGCTGCCGGGCCCGGCAAGTACGCAAGTTATGTATTTAAAAAAATATATAAATTAAAATAAAAAAAATTCCGCCCTGGCACCGCCTTCTCCCTTCTCTGCGCCCTCAAGCAGCCGCTTGGTCTACCTTATTATAGAGCCGGCCCTGACTGCGCTGTGCATTATAGAGAGAGCAGCTCAGATATATTCTCACACCGTCCTGATCATTCACTGCTCTGCAGACTCCAAGGTAATGGTGCCACACAGTGGTATTAAAGAGACCCACTCCCCGCTCCTTTTGCAGACAGTCACGATGGGGCGGGCTGGGACGGGGGGCAGGGGGCAGGGAGGCAATTGCCCCCCAGTCCGTCCTAAAAAACGACCGCTGGGCTGTCTTTAACAAATACATTATTTTATTTTTTTATTCCTCAGGGCCGCACCGCCGATCACCACAGGTGGCGTGGCCCTGGATGTAGTGGTGGCGGCGGGCAGTAGGAGATGAGCGCTTCCATTATGGAAGCGCTTATCTCAATATTCATCTGTATCGCCATCCTCAGGACAGTGATACAGATGGCTGTGCTGCGGTTGGGCAGGGGTGGGAGAGACGTCTCTCTTCCCTGTTCTTTTGTTAGGCCGCAGGCACTAATGCCTGTGGCCTATCAGAGGTTGGCTCAGGCGGCGCTATGACATAATTATCATCGCGACGCCTGAGCCGGGCAGCACGCAGCAGGGACACAGGCCGGAAGAGGCCAGCATCGCATCGCTGCTGATGGAGGTAAGTATCAGTGTTTTTTTTTTTTGTGGGGGGAGCTTGCACTATGGGGGGAGCTGGCATTTCTTACAGCCCCATTGTTTTTGGGGTGGCATTCTGGGGGCATTTATCTCTTGCCCATTTTGGGGGGTGGGGCACCATGGGGGAGAGGAGCACTATGGGGGCATCTGGGGGCTCTAAAGGGGCATTTTTTTATTGGCACATTATGGGGAGCACTATAGGGGAGAGCGGCACTATGGGGCATCTGTTGGCACTATAGGGGCATTATTACTACTAAGTGTGCTCTGGCAGAGAATTATTTCTATTGGTGGGATTTTGGGGACCACTGTTACTTTGGGGGGCACCCTGGCATAGTATCAGCTTAGCACAATTATTTTTGGTGGACATTATCTTTATACTATTAGTGTCTGGGCGCAGTTATTTTTTAGAGCACTGTGTCCCAATAATTATTGAAGGGGGCACTATCTGTGTGGCAGTAGTATTTCCAGGGGGACTGTTTCTGCAGTATAGTATTGGGGGCACTATCTGTGTGGCAGTAGCATTTCCAGGGGGACTGTTTCTGCAGTATAGTATTGGGGGCACAGCGGGCACAGTATTGGGGGCACTATCTGTGTGGTAGTAGTATTTCCAGGGGGACTGTTTCTGCAGTATATTATTAGGGACACAGCGGGCACAGTATTGGGGCACTAACTGTGTGGTAGCAGTATTTCCAGGAGGACTGTTTCTGCAGTATAGTATTGGGGGCACAGCGGGCACAGTATTGGGGCACTACCTGTGTGGTAGTAGTATTTCCAGGGGGACTGTTTCTGCAGTATAGTATTGGGGCACAGCGGGCACAGTATTGGGGCACTACCTGTGTGGCAGTAGTATTTCCAGGGGGACTGTTTCTGCAGTATAGTATTGGGGGCACAGCGGGCACAGTATTGGGGCACTATCTGTGTGGTAGTAGTATTTCCAGGGGGACTGTTTCTGCAGTATAGTATTGGGGGCACAGCGGGCACAGTATTGGGGCACTATCTGTGTGGTAGTAGTATTTCCAGGGGGACTGTTTCTGCAGTATAGTATTGGGGGCACAGCGGGCACAGTATTGGGGCACTACCTGTGTGGTAGTAGTATTTCCAGGGGGACTGTTTCTGCAGTATAGTATTGGGGCACAGCGGGCACAGTATTGGGGCACTACCTGTGTGGTAGTAGTATTTCCAGGGGGACTGTTTCTGCAGTATAGTATTGGGGGCACAGCGGGCACAGTATTGGGGCACTATCTGTGTGGTAGTAGTATTTCCAGGGGGACTGTTTCTGCAGTATAGTATTGGGGGCACAGCGGGCACAGTATTGGGGCACTATCTGTGTGGTAGTAGTATTTCCAGGGGGACTGTTTCTGCAGTATAGTATTGGGGGCACAGCGGGCACAGTATTGGGGCACTATCTGTGTGGTAGTAGTATTTCCAGGGGGACTGTTTCTGCAGTATAGTATTGGGGGCACAGCGGGCACAGTATTGGGGCACTACCTGTGTGGTAGTAGTATTTCCAGGGGGACTGTTTCTGCATTATAGTATTGGGGTACAGCGGGCACAGTATTGGGGCACTACCTGTGTGGTAGTAGTATTTCCAGGGGGACTGTTTCTGCAGTATAGTATTGGGGGCACAGCGGGCACAGTATTGGGGCACTATCTGTGTGGTAGTAGTATTTCCAGGGGGACTGTTTCTGCAGTATAGTATTGGGGGCACAGCGGGCACAGTATTGGGGCACTATCTGTGTGGTAGTAGTATTTCCACGGGGACTGTTTCTGCAGTATAGTATTGGGGGTGGCAGGAAAGGGTGTTCAGAACATGTGAAGATGATGGAAATGTGGGAAACTAATGTCTGTTTGTCAATCTCTGCAGAGACGGGAGATGGCTGAGAAATCATCATGGCGGTCTGGTCTGAATGGAGAAGATAAAGAAAGAGAACGTCTACAACAAAGGTGACATCTCTGGATGTAAGAGGTATGGGGTACTATGTAGGAGAGGAGATGCTCCGGCTGCTTTTGCAGAAGGAGGATTCAGAGATGGGTGAGGACGGCCAAAGGGGGGCAGCAGGCCACGGGCGGGTGGCAGATGGTGGGGGGAACCACAGGCCTTGAGCAGGGTCTGGGGAGGGAGGAGAGCAGAGGAGCTTCCTGCCTGTAGCCGGCTGTCTATTGTATGATGTGAAGCAGGCAGTGCAGCCAGGACAGGTCCCCCCTCTCCGTATGATGTGTAGAGACAGGCCGCAACTATAGAATGTCAGCTGTACAGTGTGTGTTGGGAGTGGCCTATTGTATGTAGGAGGGGCTAGTAATAATGGGCGGGGCTACTTGACTGGATTTGCCCCCCAGGACTAAGGCTGCCAGCCCTCCCCTGAGGGGAGGTGCGAGGTCACCAGCAAGGAGAGGGCCCGGGCAGTGGCGTCGCCAGGGGGGGCCACGGCCCCCCCTACATCACGCTGTGCCCCCCCAACTAAAATGCCAGCCTTCCAAGTGAGCCGCCGCACTGCCGCAGCCGGGCAAAGGGAGATGAGCGCTTCCATTGCGCTCATCTCCATAGTAATCTGCCTGTGCCAGCGGCAGTGCAGGAGAGGGAGAGGTGTGTCCCTTCCCCTTCCTCTGATAGGCTGCAGGCACTAGGCCGGCAGCCTAACAGAGGCCAGCGCAGGCGGCGCGATGACATCATTGCGCCGCCTGAGCCATACAGACACAGGCCGGAAGAGGCCTGCATCACATCGCTGACATGGAGGTAAGTATAAGTGTTTTTTTTTGCAATATTGTTACAGGCACAATAAGGGGGGCTCTTGTTACAGGCACAATAAGGGGGGCTCTTGTTACAGGCACAATAAGGGGGGCTCGTTACAGGCACAATAAGGGGGGCTCGTTACTGGCACAATAAGGGGGGCTCGTTACTGGCACAATAAGGGGGGCTCGTTACTGGCACAATAAGGGGGGCTCGTTACTGGCACAATAAGGGGGGCTCGTTACTGGCACAATAAGGGGGGCTCGTTACTGGCACAATAAGGGGGGCTCGTTACTGGCACAATAAGGGGGGCTCGTTACTGGCACAATAAGGGGGGCTCGTTACTGGCACAATAAGGGGGGCTCGTTAATGGCACAATAAGGGGGGCTCGTTACTGGCACAATAAGGGGGGCTCATTACTGGCACAATAAGGGGGGCTCATTACTGGCACATGATGGGGGGCTCATTACTGGCACATGATGGGCTTATTACTGGCACATGATGGGGGGCTTATTACTGGCACATGATGGGGGGCTTATTACTGGCACATGATGGGGGGCTTATTACTGGCACATGATGGGGGCTTATTACTGGCACATGATGGGGGGCTTATAAATGGCACATGATGGGGGCTTATTACACTACTGGCACATGATGGGGGCTCTTGTTACTAGAACATTGGGGGGGCTCTTATTACTGGCACATGATGGGGGGCTGGGCTTTTATTACTGGCACGTGATGGGGAGCTCTTGTTACTGGCACGTTATTGGTGGGCACTAATGCTACTGAGGCCACAAAGAAGGGGTATTTTATATGGGGGGCTATGTACAGTAGCATTTTATACTGGGACACATGGTGGGTACTAAGGAGAAGGGGGAGAGGAGTACTATGGAGTCATCTACGGGGGGCACTAAGAAGGGGTATTTTATACTTGCAAATTATGGGGGATCTATGGGGACATTAGCTCAATTGGGGGCATTACAAGGGGGTATTTTTTGCAATGTCACATTATAAGGAGAATTATTTCTACTGGGGGGGCCTAATGGTGGGCTTTATTACTCCCCCATGGTATGATCCCCTAGTAGCAGCACCGGCCTCTCCCTGCTCTGCTATCCCTCTGCCCCTTCTCCAAATCCTTATTATGAAATCTTTCTCATTAAGATAAAGCACAACATCAGCTCCGCCGAGCCCCCGGCCAAAGTGTGGAAGTGGCGTCCGAGATCCCCAAGGGCCAAGCCAAGTAATTGTAAGTTTTCATGTGAAATATGTTTGTTATACACATATAGCCTACACTGTGCCCCACAATATACAGTATACCGCTACACTGTGCCCCACAATATACAGTATACAGCTACGCTTCCACAATGGAAGCGCTCATCTCCTACTGTCCTCCCGCCCCCACCACCACCGCCGCAATTCCATCCAGGGCCGCGCCGCCTGTGGTGATCGGCGGTGCGGCCCTGAAGGATAAAAAAAATAAAAATTTGGGCTGGTTGTTCTGGGGGGGTTGGGGCCAGACCCGCTAAACCCCCCCTATAGGTGCGCCACTGTATATGGGAAGAAAACAAAGAGAAGGCACAGAAACAACCAGGACATACCAATATGGAGCTGGAGGGGGATGAAAAATCCCAATGTACATTTTGCTTCGTACGTTACGCCCCCCAGAAGAAGCGAGTCGAAACTTACATTGGGGTTTTTCATCCCCCTCCAGCTCCATATTGGTATGTCCTGGTTGTTTCTGTGCCTTCTCTTAGTATTTTCCCCGTATACTGTGGTCTATTGTGACTGAGTAAGGGGGGATTCTTTCTATAACATGTGGACTGCAGGGGATGATGCCTGTGTCCGATTGTTTTCCCACCATATATTGACATTTTTTAAAGATGATGGTATGTGGATAACCAGACCCAGACACCGACTATTTAGCGATGTGGATATAGGCACCAACCAGGGATCCAGTTTGTATATACCATTTATAATTCTAGATCTTTTTATATGCGGTTGTATATGTAGATTTAGAGCTAGGTGGGGGATATCACCTTCACTGCACCCACCTGCTTTGCTGTTTTTATTGCTTTTGATAATCATGTTTGTAAATCTATTTGGAGAGAACATAATAAAGATGTCTTTTGTATAATAAGTGTTGTTCTACCCTCACCAAAGTCCATTTACTTTACTGAACATGTGTCTGGCGAGAACCTGGACTCTGACGTACTGCAGTGCATGACTAGTTCAGTACCCCCTGGATGATTGCCAGTAGTGTCGCAGAGCAAGGAGTGACCACCCGAAAATCACACAGAATCTTACACTATAGGATTTGTGGTCGCAAGTTTCAGGCTGCACATGACCATGAGCACAATACAAATGCCGCGTGACCGTGTGAGAGCTTGTTTATTGTTCTGGGGCGAGTTGTAGTTTTAATTAATTTTGAATTCTCATTTTTAGGGATGAACAAAACAAAATAACAATATTTATAAAAATAAAACTGTAATATTTTAGAGTTCAAGTGTGAAATGTCCTCCCAGTGACCACATAACCTACGTTTTGTTCCCTATTTTTCTCTTGGTAGGAAAAATAACAATTCTGAAGAAGATTCTTATTTGTGCATCTTTTGCAATAACAATTATATTAATCTTCACCATGACCTGGTAAGTGAACCCTGAAAAATCCATAAAAAGCAATCACCACATTATTAATATTAATAGAAATACTACAATAACCAATGCCAAGTTACATAGTGAAGTATTACATGAGCAAGAATATAACTACTATAATACTGCTCCTATGTACATGAAAACAACTACTATAATACTGCTCCTATGTACAAGAATATAACTACTATAATACTGCCTGCTATGTACAAGATTATATCTACTATAATACTGCTCCTATGTAAAAGAATAAAACTACTATAATACTGCCTCCTATGTACATGAATATAACTACTATAATACTGCTCCTATGTACAAGAATATAACTACTATAATACTGCTCCTATGTACAAGAATATAACTACTATAATACTGCCTCCTATGTACATGAATATAACTACTATAATACTGCCTGCTATGTACAAGAATATAACTACTATAATACTGCTCCTATGTACAAGAATATAACTACTATAATACTGCTATGTACAAGAATATAACTACTATAATACTGCTCCTATGTACAAGAATATAACTACTATAATACTGCCTCCTATGTACAAGAATATAACTACTATAATACTGCTCCCATGTACAAGAATATAACTACTATAATACTGCTCCTATGTACAAGAATATAACTACTATAGGGGGCGGAGTCTGACTGCCAACCTGGACGGTCGCATGTAGGAGAGCTCCTCTCACAGTAACCCTGCAACCTGGTTAATTTTGCACTTAAACCCAGCAAAGTATGGGGAAAGTCGGCCGATTTATCCCCAGAGACAAGACGGACTCCCCAAGAGCTGACCGAGGGGCTACTGAAATGGAGAGGTACCTAAATAAGAAGCCGGCCAGCGGCACCAGCGGTGGGGCTAAGATGGCGCCGTCCGCTCCGGATGACTGGTCTGTGGACTTGGATGGAGCCACAGGGGTGCAACCTGACCTGGAAGATGTGTCCTTGCAGCCGGGTACAGCTCCCATATCGCGGAAATTTCTCCAACAGGCCCTCTCTATGGCCATAGCTCCTGTGATGCAAGACTTGCAAGAAATCAAGTCGGATATAAAGCAGATCGGCTTCAGAGTGGAGACGCTGGAAGGCAACCAGGCGGCCATTTTATCACACGCACATGCCTTAGGTGCTAATGCCGCAGCCTGCATGGTCTCCCTGGACACTGCCTTCTCTTTAATTGAAGACCAGGAGAACCGCAGTCGGCGGAAGAACATTCGCCTGCGCGGCCTCCCTGAACAGATTCCACATGAGGAGTTGCCTGCAGTGGCGGCCGCCATCTTTGACAGCCTCGTGGGAGAAGAAGGTGCCGGTAGCATAGAAATTGAGCGCATCCACCGGTCACTCCGGCCAAAGCCGAAAGAAAATGAAAATCCAAGAGACGTGGTGTGCGGTCTCCTGAAATATACAGATACAGCTGCGATCCTGAGAGCTGCAAGAGAACAGAAGGAACTCACCTACAAAGAATCCAGGATCCTCTTGTTCCAGGATTTGGCGCCAACAACGCTGAACAAGCGGAGGGCCCTCCGACCCCTCACTGATCACCTGCGCCACATTAAGACCCCCTTACAAGTGGCTATTTCCCTTTGGCCTCACGTTTGCCGTAGGGGGCAGAAGATGCACCATCAGGGTACCGGGAGATCTTGCAGCGGCGTGGGAGCTACTCCAGACCTCCCCTATGGACATCCCATCATGGCTGCCATCGGCGGAGACCGGGGTCCCGCTACCGGAGTTACCGGGGGTGCAGAGGTGGAACACAGCAGCGCCGAGGAGGAAGACCGGTTCCAGATTCCGGGACACTTGAGCACCTTCGGTTGAAAGGTTACTAGTCATTAAACCGGGGTCTCCGGTTGTGATGCCGCAACACTCAGTTAGTTAATATTGCGTCTTGTAAGCTCATGTGCTAGTTTACATGCAAAATGTCGACTTATGTTATTTATGTTATTCATGTTAATTTGCACGTTTGTGGCATGCTGTCTCTACATAACGACTAGCAGGCTTAGTCTTGGGCAGTCTGATAACGCCTCAGCGAATTTGTCGTATGTGCTGGGTTTTACCAGATAGCACTTTGTATTGCACCAGGTTTGTCAGGGCGAGCTGGACCTACAGGACTATTCTTGTGTTCTAGGTCCTGTTTCTTCCCCTACATGTCTCACATCAGGGGTCTACCTGTGCAACCCTGGTGCAAGCACATTTGTGGAGAGGTATACACACTGAGCGTGCTGCTTGTTAGGGGTCCGCTCAGGTGTGTTAACCCTCTCTTATGTTATTTAGTCGCAGTCCTAGGTTTAGAAAGGATTGTGCACTATGTTAATGTTTTATGTTCTACAAAATCTCTAGTGTCATGGCTAATCAGGCTGTTCTATACAGATGCTCTTAGATATACAAGATGTCTAGGTTAAAGTGTACCTCTTTCAATGTTAGGGGTTTTAACACTCCCCAAAAAAGATCCCAGGTTATAAGACTGCTGAGAAAATCCCACACCGATATTTGTTTCTTCCAGGAACTACACTTTAAAACTAACAGTGTCCCCACCCTCCAAAAGAGCTATTTCAATAACTGGTACCTTAGTACATTTGACAAAGCCAAGAGAGGGGTGGGTATAGCCATTGCCAAAAGAGTTCCCTTCAGAATGACAGATTCACAGATGGATCCTGAGGGCAGGTTTGTGTTCGTGAAGGGATTCATTGGCACGCAGCGGTTAACTTTGGCTAGTCTGTATAGTCCTAATAGAGGACAAAAGCTTTGGATCTCCCAGACTTTACAAAAATTCACCATATTTGCTGAAGGGATGTGCTTGGTTGGAGGGGATCTAAATGTGCCTCTGAACCCCTTCGTGGACACATCCGATGGTTCCACGCAACAAACGCAGGCGACATTGGGCCACATAAATGCCCGCATAGTAGAGGCAAAATTGACGGACGCATGGCGCTTGGTACACCCAAATGGTAGAGACTACACCTTTTTTTCTGCAGCTCACAATGTCTACAAGAGATTGGACTATCTCTTAGTCTCAGACACTTGCATGGAAATGATTGAACAGGCGGTTATAGATCCGATCACAATTTCGGATCATGCCCCGGTATCAGTGGTAGTCCAATTTGCTAGCTTACCCATCCAGACCAAACAGTGGAGGCTGAACGAGACATTGCAAGATAGGAAAGAAACAGTTGAATTATTGTCACGGAGGTTGTCGTGGTTTTTTAGGGAGAATTTAACGCCAGATGTCTCACAGGAGACTGTGTGGGAAACACACAAATCTGTGATGAGAGGAGAATTGATATCCATAGGGACTAGGGTCAAGAAGGAGAGGCAACAACTGCTCCACTCTCTTCTTAAGCAGATTGCTGATCTGGAGACTATACATAAGAGATCGAAAGCCTTGAAGACACAACAGGAGCTTCTTCTCCTGAGAGCAAAACTGAAGGATCATCTCAACGCCTGCCATGCCAGGGCGTATCAGTATGCTCAGTTTCGCTTTTTCTCTCACGGAGACAAAGGCACGAAGCTTATGGCTTCACTAATCAAACAAAGGAAAGACTCCATGTATATCTCCAGTATCCGGTCCACAGACGGTTCGCAATTACACAGGACTGCAGATATAGCCAAAGAATTTCAAAAGTTTTATCAGGAACTGTACGGGCTTGATAACCGATCCACACATCCAGAGCCGACTGCAGACTCGGTGATAACAGAGTTTCTTCAGCGCTTAAACTTACCCCAACTTAGTAGTGAGGAGGGGAACTCACTGATGGTGCCGGTCACTGATTCAGAAGTAATGAGGACCCTGAAATCCATGCCCCTAGGAAAGTGCCCTGGCCCAGATGGATTTCCAGTGGGCTATTATAGAAAATTTGTGGACATTTTATGTCCACATCTCACAAACTGGTGCAACGCTCTTCTTACAGGGGGGCAGCTGCATAGTCAATCCCTGGAAGCCACAGTAACCATTCTACCTAAGCCTGGGAAGGACCCTACACTCTGCGGGAGTTATAGGCCCATTTCTCTCCTAAATGTTGACATCAAGGTCTGGGCGAAGCTCTTAGCCTCTCGCCTCAGCTCGTTCCTCCCTAAGCTAATACATCCTGACCAAGCTGGGTTCGTGCCAGGAAGGGAGGGGAACCATAACTCCTGCAGAGTAGTTACGGCCATTCAGTGGGCAAAAAGACAAGATCTTCCACTGGTCTGCTTGAGCGTGGATGCGGAGAAGGCCTTTGACCGGGTGAATTGGAACTTCATGCAGAAGGCGCTACATAGTTTTGGCATCCCAATACCATTTCAGAGAGCGATTATGACCCTGTACACTAATCCTAGCGCCAAGATTAGAGTCAATGGTACTCTGTCGCCCTCGTTCCCCATCCATAACGGCACCCGTCAGGGCTGCCCCTTATCACCAGCTCTCTACATTTTGGTAATGGAGACTCTTCTCCAAGCCATTAGGATTCACCCTAATATCAGAGGGGTTAGAGCCAAGAATGACATGATTGAATACACCAATGTCGCCTATGCTGACGACCTCTTAGTGCTAATTTCCAACCCGGTCGAGGCCTTCCCGCATCTCCTCTCTCTGTTTGAGCTTTATGGTAAGATCTCTAACTACAAGGTAAATTACTCTAAATCAGAAGTTCTGAACATATCAGCTCCCTCGAGAAGCGTTCTCTCCCTTAAAACCACGACACCTTTTATCTGGCAATCCTCCCATATTACCTATTTAGGTATAAAAATCCCAGCGGATCTAGGGAATATTTTTCAGCTGAATTTTAAACCCCTGATATCAGAGATACAGAGTCAACTTGGTTCTTTACGTGTCCCATTCACCTCTTGGATGGGGAGGAAAAACTTGTTAAAAGCCTTTATACTTCCTAACGTGCTATATGTTATGCAGATGTTACCTGTTCACCTCCCTGCCTCATTCTTCACACAGATGCGCAGATTATTTTCTACCTATCTGTGGGGGGGAAAGGGCGCTAGGATAGCGCATGGCAGACTGATTTTACGGAAGAATCAAGGGGGTTTCGCATTGCCGGATGTTCAGCTCTATTATAGGGCCATACACCTCAGAAGATGGATGCAACTCCATGTACCTAGCTGCTCAACAGTCGGCAATGAGCTGGAATTGTTCCAGCTGTCTCAGTCACAGAGGGCAGCACTGTGGGGCCTGGGCTCAGCTTCTCTACATACATACACACTACTCAGAGGCACGGGTCAGGTAGTCAAGCAGCTCAATAGAGATCATGGTTTGCTACACGATCCTTCTTCAGTCATGCCTGCAGACCTGATCCCTTTATCGGCTAGGCCAACAGCAACACACATCCCCCCAGGATGGGGTTCACTGAGAGATTTCACAACAAAGGATTTCCTGGAGAATGCCTTAGGCAAACTACCGGAAGAACACACTCTCAAAACTGTCATGAAGTCGCGCAATTTTCTAGATTTAGCAGATTTTGGGTCGGTTGGGAAGGCCTTAGTGGATAAAAAAGCTAATGATCTGGAGCAAACTTGGTTCGAGAAGATTGTTTCCTCTAAGTCAACACATAAGAGATTGATCTCATTACTATATATAGCACTGAACACACCAGGACCCAATGCTCGCCCTCAGTTCCTGAACACGTGGGAATCAGAGTTGAACAGAACCTTCTCTGAAACAGATATCCTTCGGATATACGCACACTCCCATGGCTTCTCTAGGTGTGTCAAGGTGCAAGAGCACTCCTATAAGGTCCTAACCCAGTGGTACATGACACCTAAACAAATGTTCTCAAAGGGGCTATGTCCTACTGATCGATGTTGGAGGTGCAACTCAGAAGAAGGTAGCCTCTCACACATCTTATGGTTTTGCGCAGGGATAAGACCATTTTGGGATGGTATCTCTACTGCTATGAAATCGATTCTCCATACTGATATTTCATTAACACCTGAGTTGGTCCTTTTGTGGCTGCCTACTAAGGCGCTTACCCCATCTAGAGGCTGCCTTGCCACTCAACTAATTCAAGCAGCACGGCTGCTAATTCCTCAGAGATGGCTCAGTACCGAACCCCCTACCATATCTCACTGGATACACAAGGTTGACCTCATCCAACGCCTGGAAGAGTTAGCCAGCTGGGAGTCCAGGACTCATGAGAAGCACGCTAAGATGTGGAGGCCATGGTTGCAATTTAGGGAGTCAACACTGTTGACAATTTCATAAAGGTATATTGACCCGGTCATTTCTTATTGCATTGCACATCTGACTAACTATCACAGAATGCTTTATCTCCATGAATGACTAGAGATCTATTGTTTGTCGTTATTATGGTTTCAGGTTTTATTTTCGTGAGGCCAGTTGCCTCAAAATGTCAGAGGTCCTTACAGACCATACACAAGTAGTACTTGCACTTTATAAAATCCTAACCAAGGGTGGTATTACAACACTGCTATAGGTGTAATCCCTATGCACCGACTAAGTGCCTTGAGTGCGCTATATTTACGTGTGACAAGAGGTTCTATGTTAGGTTAATATCTGTAACACAGGCTATTAAACATTGTAAAAGGATGTGCCTTCCCTCAGATATGCTGTTACACAATGTCTATCTGTATACAAATGTGTATGGAATGTCAACTTTGTATTTTTGATCTTGACCTTTCTCAATAAAAAGACAATTGACAAAGAATATAACTACTATAATACTGCCTCCTATGTACAAGAATATAACTACTATAATACTGCTCCTATGTACAAGAATATAACTACTATAATATTGCTCCTATGTACAAGAATATAACTACTATAATACTGCCCCCTATGTACAAGAATATAACTACTATAATACTGCTCCTATGTACAAGAATATAACTACTATAATACTGCCTCCTATGTACAAGAATATAACTACTATAATACTGCCCCCTATGTACAAGAATATAACTACTATAATACTGCCTCCTATGTACAAGAATATAACTACTATAATACTGCCTCCTATGTTCAAGAATATAACTACTATAATACTGATCCTATGTACAAGAATATAACTACTATAAAACGGCATCCTATGTACAAGAATATAAGTACTATAATACTGCTCCTATGTACAGGAATATAACTACTATAATACTGCTCCTATGTTGTCACCACCAGACATCTGAGAAGCTCTGACAGACGTTCTTCTGAACCTCCTCCTTGAGGTTCCTTCTGTTTTGCTTTCATTTTCTCATCTCGTTAGCCTCTCTCAGCTGTCATGTAGTTGCACTGATTGCATCCCTTTAAATCCCTTCCCATACTGCATCACTTTGCGGTTTATATTCCTTCCTGGAGTGTGTGCATGCTGGATGCTACTACTGAGTCTTCTACAGATAAGTTTTGTTTATTCATTTGTGTTTTCCTGTTTGCTGGATCCCAGGTGACCCTGACTCCCTCCGTATCAAGTGTAGGGAGCCGGTGGTCGTGTCCCCTCACTATTGTAGGGTGTTCAGGTGTTATACAGTCGAGGAACGAGGATATGTGATCATCTACCATTGAAATTTTTGCATAGGCTGAGCAGTAAGGGAGAGCGCCAGGTCTGTTGCAGGGCTTACCCTTTGGTTCCTTAGTTTTGGATCCAGTCAGTCAGATCTTCATTTTGTGTCTTCTAGTTTTCTGTACACCTTCCGTGAGATATGTACAGGAATATAACTACTATAATACTGCCTCCTATGTACAGGAATATAACTACTATAATACTGCTCCTATGTACAAGAATATAACTATATAACTACTATAATACTGCTCCTATGTACAAGAATATAACTTCTATAATACTGCTCCTATGTACAAGAATATAACTATATAACTACTATAATACTGCTCCTATGTACAAGAATATAACTACTATAATACTGCCTCCTATGTACAAGAATATAACTACTATAATACTGCCTCCTATGTACAAGAATATAACTACTATAATACTGCTCCTATGTACAAGAATATAACTACTATAATACTGCTCCTATATACAGGAATATAACTACTATAATACTGCTCCTATGTACAAGAATATAACTACTATAATACGGCCTCCTATGTACAAGAATATAACTACTATAATACTGCTCCTATGTACAAGAATATAACTACTATAATACTGCTCCTATGTACAAGAATATAACTACTATAATACTGCCCCCTATGTACAAGAATATAACTACTATAATACTGCTCCTATGTACAAGAATATAACTACTATAATACTGCTCCCTATGTACAAGTATATAACTACTATAATACTGCTCCTATGTACAAGAATATAACTACTATAATACTGCTCCTATGTACAAGAATATAACTACTATAATACTGCTCCTATGTACAAGAATATAACTACTATAATACGGCCTCCTATGTACAAGAATATAACTACTATAATACTGCTCCTATGTACAATAATATAACTACTATAATACTGCCCCCTATGTACAAGAATATAACTACTATAATACTGCTCCTATGTACAAGAATATAACTACTATAATACTGCCCCCTATGTACAAGAATATAACTACTATAATACTGCTCCTATGTACAAGAATATAACTACTATAATACTGCCTCCTATGTACAAGAATATAACTACTATAATACTGCTCCTATGTACAAGAATATAACTACTATAATACGGCCTCCTATGTACAAGAATATAACTACTATAATACTGCTCCTATGTACAAGAATATAACTACTATAATACGGCCTCCTATGTACAAGAATATAACTATGCAAAAATGAAGATAAGCAAAAGGTCCAGCTTCCAAAATGGATACTTTATTCCAGCTGTAAAATTTCCATACACCGGACAGTAGTACACGATCTAAGCTTTTCGGACCTAAAAATGACGGCCCTTACTACTTTTGACAAGTGCACCTTAAAATCCCACTCCAGATAAAGCACCGCTAGACCAATCCAAACAGAGGATTAGTTCCCGTGGTTCACCCGGGGTGGGATCAAAAGATCAAACTAACTCCTCAAAATAATATTAACCCCATATGTGCAAAAGACTAAATCTATAAAGAGACTAAAAGTAAACCTATACATAAATAGCAATAGATAAACAGGAGGGCAGTGTATTTCCCGCTAGTATTGTAGAATTAAGTCGTGCCTTTTATTTAAACCTATAGGAAAACAAGTTCCCAACTCATATATCCAAAAGGCTTCCCGACTAAGGAGCTTTCTTTTGTGATCACCTCCTCTCACAGGTGCATTGCCTCTTTCTATTCCCTGGACGATCAAGCTCGACGTACTACCGTGATGTACGACAGCGAAGTGTGTACTTGCTGCAGACACATTTCCCGTTTTTAATGCGGTAAATCCGATATGTGTTCCCGTACCCTCGTTTTAATTGAGTTAGATCTACACCCCACATATTGGAGGCTGCACGCTGTACATGTGATGAGATAGACCGCGTGTTCTGTATAACTGGACATTCTAAATCTTCTCACTAACCGTAGAGGTGTAAGTATTGCCCATTAACATATAATTGCACCAAATACATTTATTATGACCACATTTATAGCTACCTTCATATTGTAACCAGGTAGGTTTTATAACGTTCACAGAGTAAACTTGCATTTGACCTCGAACAGTTCCGTCACGCCCTAATTATTTCCCCCTTAGGTATATTGCGTGTAACATGGGGTGGATGGCAAGATGTTGCCAAAAGTGTGGTATTACCTGCTGTCTCCTTTCTATACGTTATGGAGCATACTCTTGAGTTTAAATCATCACCTGTCATCCTAAGATCCAAAAAGGAGATGGAACCAACATCAGAATGTAGAGGGAACATAAACAACTTGCATCTATATGGCGTGGTGGGAAAAACTGTTCCTGTTTGTTGATTCTAATCCCTATGTCCATGCCAAAAATGGTACGGAAGATATATTGACGACTTGTTTGTCTGGGCAGATGATATTTCACATATATCGGGTTTTAACAGTTAAGTTCCCTCTCCTTTAGCCTACTTTCTGATGCTGGTGTCACAGGACGCCGGCGGCATGTTTCTCTTCTCCTGCGCCGCCGGCGCCCTGGTGTGACACGGCGCAAGACACGCACGCCGTGTCCTGCTGTAGCGCCGAGCCGATCGGTGTCTTGGTTGCTGGGGTAACGGGGGGTGCATGCTTCCTCTCTGTGCGGCCAGCGTCCCCCGTTCCCATAGTAATGTTCAAGGGTCTGAGCGCCGAGCTGGCCACTCAGCACTCGGCTTCAAACATGGGGGGAGGTCATGTGGTGCTGGCCACGTCACATGACCCCTGCCCTTCGGTATATAAACAGGCAACCTGCTAGCCACAGGTTGCCTGTAAATTAATTGTCCTAGGCTTTTTGTATTTGTGTTCCCTGCGCTATCTGGATTTGGACCCGTGCCTGTTTTTTGAGCTGCTACTGTCTTACTCCTAGTTCTTGACATGACCTCTTGGCTTGACCTTCGGCTTGTTACCTGACCTGCTCTAGTTCGTTCCTGTAGTACTTTATTACTCTCCTGGTATTTGACCCCGGTTTCTTTTGACTATTCTCTGCTTACCCCATTGTACTTCGTCGCTCTCTTGTTTTTGACTCGGTCTGTTCACTATCTGTTGTTTGTCCTGTCTGTCCTCCCAGCACGTATTCTAAGCTAGGGACTGCCGTCCAGTTGTCCCCTGTCATCAGGACTTGCGAAGCAAGTAGGCAGGGCCAGGGGTGAGGCTGGAGCGCAGTGGTCACTATCCTCCCCCCTATGTGTGTGTATGTGACCGTGACAGCTGGTACCATCTCCTTTTTGGATCTTAGGATGACAGGTGATGATTTAAACTCAAGAGTATGCTCCATAACATATAGAAAGGAGACAGCAGGTAATACTTCACTTCTGGCAACATCTTGCCATCCACCCCATTTTACACGCAATATACCTAATGGGGAAATAATTAGGGCGTGACGGAACTATTCTAGGTCAAATGCTCAGTCCAAGTTTATTCCGTAAACGCCCTATTATAAAACCTGCCTGGTTACAATATAAAGCTATAAATGTGGTCATAATAAATGTATTTGGTGCAATTATATGTTAATGAGCAATACTTACACCTCTACAGTTAGTGAGAAGATTTAGAATGTCCAGTCATACCGAAACTGTAATACAGAACACGTGGTCTATCTCATCACATGTACAGCGTGCAGCCTCCAATATGTGGGGTGTACATCTAACTCAATTAAAACGAGGGTACGGAAACACATATCGGATATACCGCATCAAAAAACGGGAAATGTGTCTGCAGCAAGTACACACTTCGCTGTCGTACATCACGGTAGTACGTCGAGCTTGATCGTCCAGGGAATAGAAAGAGGCAATGCACCTGTGAGAGGAGGTGATCACAAAAGAAAGCTCCTTAGTCGGGAAGCCTTTTGGATATATGAGTTGGGAACTTGTTTTCCAATAGGTTTAAATAAAAGGCACGACTTAATTCTACAATACTAGCGGGAAATACACTGCCCTCCTGTTTATCTATTGCTATTTATGTATAGGTTTACTTTTAGTCTCTTTATAGATTTTGTCTTTTGCACATATGGGGTTAATATTATTTTGGGAAGTTAGTTTGATCTTTTGATCCCACCCCGGGTGAACCACGGGAACTAATCCTCTGTTTGGATTGGTCTAGCGGTGCTTTATCTGGAGTGGGATTTTAAGGTGCACTTGTCATGAGTAAGGACCGTCATTTTTAGGTCCGAAAAGCTTAGATCGTGTACTACTGCTGGAATAAAGTATCAATTTTGGAAGCTGGACCTTTTGTCCATCTTCATTTTTGCATGTTGTACAGCCGAGTCCAGGCTATGTCCGTGCTTCCTGATTGCCGGGTGCAGGTGAGCGCTGCTTCTATTCTGTTTGCTAAATATACATAAGAATATAACTACTATAATACTGCTCCTATGTACAGGAATATAAGTACTATAATACTGCCTCTTATGTACAAGAATATAACTACTATAATACTGCCTCCTATGTACAAGAATATAACTACTATAATACTGCCTCCTATGTACAAGAATATAACTACTATAATACTGCTCCTATGTACAAGAATATAACTACTATAATACTGCTCCTATGTACAAGAGTATAACTACTATAATACTGCTCCTATGTACAAGAATATAACTACTATAATACTGCTCCTATGTACAAGAATATAACTGCTATAATACTGCCTCCTATGTACAAGAATATAACTACTATAATACTGCTCCTATGTACAAGAATATAACTACTATAATACTGCTCCTATGTACAAGAATATAACTACTATAATACTGCTCCTATGTACAAGAATATAACTACTATAATACTGCCTCCTATGAACAGGAATATAACTACTATAATACGGCTCCTATGTACAAGAATATAACTAGTATAATACTGCTCCTATGTACAAGAATATAACTACTATAATACTGCTCCTATGTACAAGAATATAACTACTATAATACTGCCCCCTATGTACAAGAATATAACTACTATAATACTGCTCCTATGTACAAGAATATAACTACTATAATACTGCTCCTATGTACAAGAATATAACTACTATAATACTGCCCCCTATGTACAAGAATATAACTACTATAATACGGCTCCTATGTACAAGAATATAACTAGTATAATACTGCCTCCTATGTACAAGAATATAACTACTATAATACTGCCTCCTATGTACAAGAATATAACTACTATAATACTGCTCCTATGTACAAGAATATAACTACTATAATACTGCCCCCTATGTACAGGAATATAACTACTATAATACTGCCCCCTATGTACAAGAATATAACTACTATAATACTGCCTCCTATGTACAAGAATATAACTACTATAATACTGCCTCCTATGTACAAGAATATAACTACTATAATACTGCCTCCTATGTACAAGAATATAACTACTATAATACTGCTCCTATGTACAGGAATATAACTACTATAATACTGCTCCTATGTACAGGAATATAACTACTATAATACTGCCTCCTATGTACAAGAATATAACTACTATAATACTGCCCCCTATGTACAAGAATATAACTACTATAATACGGCTCCTATGTACAAGAATATAACTAGTATAATACTGCTCCTATGTACAAGAATATAACTACTATAATACTGCTCCTATGTACAAGAATATAACTACTATAATACTGCTCCTGTGTACAGGAATATAACTACTATAATACTGCCTCCTATGTACAAGAATATAACTACTATAGGCGGAGCCTGGCTGCAGACCTGGCCGGACGTGTATAGGAGAGCTCTCCTCCTCACCACTCTGCTAACTGGTAAATTTCGCGGTCTAAATCGCTCAAGAATGGGAAAAGTGGGTAGATACATACCCAAAGAGAAGACTGAAGCCAGCAAACCAGAGCGGGGTGCCTCCGACATGGAAAAATACCTGAATAAGAAATCTCCAGCTCCAGCTGGCCCTAAGATGGCGCCGCCGGAAACCAATGACTGGGTCAGAGAATCGGAGGATGATGAAGAGGCCATAACTGACCGGGAAGCATGCCCCGCTTCACAAAGCGCTGCGCCGATATCCAGAAAGTTTCTACAGCAGGCGCTGTCGGCAGCCCTCACTCCAGTTATACAGGAGCTGCAAGAAATAAAGGCTGACCTGAAACATATCGGCGGGAGGGTGGAAACGCTGGAAGACAACCAGACGTCCATCACGAAATATATAAGAGCTGCGAGCGACAACACCATGGCTCTAGCGGCCTCCCTGGACACAGCATACTCCCTCATAGAAGACCAGGAAAATCGGAATAGGAGGAAGAACCTCCGCATCCGCGGCCTGCCTGAAAGCATCGCACACGAGGGCTTACCAGAAGCTGCAGGCGCCATCTTCTCCCTACTCCTGGGAAGCTCCTGCACAGCCGAGATCCAGATAGAGCGCATCCACAGGGCGCTCAGGCCGAAGCCAAAGGAGAAGGAGAACCCTAGAGACGTGGTATGCGGTCTATTGAGGTATGTGGATACCGCTGCTCTAATGCAGGCCGCCAGAAACAGGAGAGAAATCCTGTATGAAGGCGCCAAGATCACCATATACCAAGACCTGGCGTCCTCTACACTGAATAAAAGGAGGGCGCTGCGGCCCCTCACCGAGCATCTGCGCCATCACAAGGTGCCATATAAATGGCTATTCCCCTTCGGCCTTACATTCGCTGTAGATGGGAAGCGCTGTACCATTCGCCTGCCTCAAGACCTCCAGGCTGCCTGGGAGCTGTTACAGACGGATCCGCTTGATGTGCCATCCTGGCTGCCATCTGCCGACATCGGAACACAGCTGCCAGAACTACCAGAGACCTCAGGTTGGCTCAAAGCTTCACAAAAGAAGAAGAACCAGCACAGATCAAGGGACACTTGAAGTCCTAGAGACTGTCCAGTAGCTCTATCCAATCCACAGGAGTGACTTTACACGGATCCCATGGAAGGACAGGTCCATGCTGGATTTTTGCAATATCATGAGGCTGCAAGTATACCTGTCTGTTATACGTATTGACGAGTTCCCGTTCTTGTTGTATCCAGCAGGGTAGATATTTTACCTTGCAGTGCCACTTTTCTGCATTTTTACTTAGACCATAATCTGTAAGGTGCTATTCCGCACCAGTCCAGCAGGTGGTGCAATGTGGACACCACTGTGTAATGTGGGCCCATCTTGTACCCCCCCTACCTACCAGGGTTACACTGGCACAAACCTGGTACATGTGCCTGATTGCATGGCTGTTCACGCCCGCTTCACTGCAGCTAAGTGACCTGCTGCGGTGTTGCTGGCATGGGAGCCAATGTACTGTTTTACTTGTCATGTTGACAGAGTCTTTAGTTGTGATGTTATTAGTTCACTCCCTAGATACGGTCAATATGTATGACTGGAGTTCTCCGGTTCCAAGGTTACCACATTCTTGCAATGATGTCGTCAATTAAATGTACAACGTACAATGTCAGGGGCTTTAACACCCCACAAAAGCGCTCTCAGGTCATCCGTCTTCTAAAAAAGAATAATACGGATATCTGCTTCTTTCAGGAGCTGCATTTTAAAGAGGCTCATATACCCAAAATTCAGAACCCATACTTTCAGCACTGGTATTTTAGTGCCTTTGAAAAGGCAAAGAGAGGGGTGGGTATTGCTATTTCTAAGAGAGTACCATTCACATTGATATCTAACCTGACGGACCCTGAGGGCCGCTTCATATTCGTGAAAGGCCTCATTGGCACACAAAAGGTTACGCTTGCCAGTTTATATAGCCCTAACCGTGGTCAGAAACGATGGATAAAGATCACACTAAGTAAACTGGAGCTATTCGCTGAAGGGATTAGATTAATTGGGGGAGACCTTAATGTCACTTTGAATCCCATCATTGATGCCTCTGACGGCTCCTCCCAATTGACCCAGTCAGCACTAGGATGTATCAACAGATATATTTCGGACACGAACCTGTTAGACGTCTGGCGACTAGCCCACCCAGATACTAGGGACTTTACTTTCTTCTCAGCACCGCATAAATCGCACAAACGGTTGGACTACATCTTACTGTCCAGTAACGCCGTGGATATGGTGGACTCGGCTGACATAGGTGTTGTGTCCGTCTCTGACCACGCCCCAGTCTCTGCTGCCCTCATATTCTCCAGCTTACCAGCCTCAGTTAGACAGTGGCGTTTAAACGAGACGCTGCTGGATAGACAAGCAGATACCTCAATCCTAGAGCAAAAATTAAGGGACTTCTTTGTGACCAATGCGACACCGGGTATGCCCCAGACGACACTTTGGGAAACGCACAAAGTGGTTATCCGGGGAGAGTTAATAGCCTTAGGCAGTAGAGTCAAGAAAGAGAAACAAAAGATCCTACATGATCTCTTAGTTCAGATAGCAGACAAAGAAGCGGTCCATAAACGGTCTTAGGCCTCTTTCACACTTGCGTTGTCCGGATCCGGCGTGTACTCCACTTGCCGGAATTACACGCCGGATCCGGAAAAACGCAAGTGTACTGAAAGCATTTGAAGACGGATCCGTCTTCAAAATGCTTTCAGTGTTACTATGGCAGCCAGGACGCTATTAAAGTCCTGGTTGCCATAGTAGTAGTGGGGAGCGGGGGAGCAGTATACTTACAGTCCGCGCGGCTCCCGGGGCGCTCCAGAGTGACGTCAGAGCGCCCCATGCGCATGGATCATGTGATCCATGTGATCACGTCATCCATGCGCCTGGGGCGCCCTGACGTCACTCTGGAGCGCCCCGGGAGCCGCACGGACGGTAAGTATGCTGCTCCCCCGCTCCCCGCTACACTTTACCATGGCTGCCGGGACTTTAGCGTCCCGGCAGCCATGGTAACCATTGAGAAAAAGCTAAACGTCGCATCCGGCAATGCGCCAAAACGACGTTTAGCTTAAGGCCGGATCCGGATCAATGCCTTTCAATGGGCATTCATTCCGGATCCGGCCTTGCGGCAAGTGTTCCGGATTTTTGGCCGGAGCAAAAAGTGCAGCATGCTGCGCTATTTGCTGCGGCCAAAAAACGTTCCGTTCCGGAACGGAAGACATCCTGATGCATCCTGAAGGACGGACTGTCCATTCAGAATGCATTAGGATAATCCTGATCAGTATTCTTCCGGCATAGAGCCCCGACGACGGAACTCTATGCCGGAAGACTATAACGCAGGTGTGAAAGAGCCCTAAAGCACTAAAAGTTCAGACCGAACTGAACAAGCTGAGATCGCAACTAAAAGACCATTTAAACATTCAAAACGCAAAAGCCTATCAATACGCCCAATATAAACATTACTCCCACGGAGACAAAGGATCTAAGTTGACGTCCTCCCTCACGAAACAAAAGAGAGAGTCCATGTTCATACCCAACATCAAATCCAGCAATGGAAGTATACTGCATAAAACAGCTGATATTGCAAAGGAATTCCAGGAATTCTACAAGCAACTCTACGGCCTATCGGACCCAGATCACCCAGACCTTTCAATACCAGAAGCAACAGACTTGTTTCTGAGAGGCCTAAATTTACCCCAGATAACCTCCCAAGAAGGCGATACCTTATTAGAGCCAGTCACTGAACTCGAAGTGAAAACCCTACTAACCTCTATGCCCACGGGTAAAAGTCCTGGCCCGGATGGATTCCCAGTGGGCTATTATAAAAAATTCCCAGATAGGCCCCATGCACACGGCCGTTGTTCAGGGCCGTGTGCGGGCCGTGGAACCGCGGCCTGGATCCCTTCCTGTGAGCTGGAGCGCACGGCGTCACTGGTTGCTATGACGCCGTGCGCTCCCTGCTGCCGCCGCAATACAGTAATACACTGGTATGATCTATACCAGTGTATTACTGTACTGTGCCGGCAGCAGGGGGCGCACGGCGTCATAGCAACCAGTGACGCCGTGCGCTCCAGCTCACAGGAAGGGATCCAGGCCGCGGTTCCACGGCCCGCACACGGCCCTGAACAACGGCCGTGTGCATGGGGCCATATACTGATACCCCATCTGGTAACGTGGTGCAATTCACTACTGAATGGGGAAACCTTACATAAGCAATCATTGGAGGCCACGGTTACCATACTCCCAAAACCTGGGAAAGATCCCCTTCTCTGCGGTAGCTTATAGGCCAATCTCGTTACTTAACGTAGATATAAAAATATGGGCCAAACTCCTAGCGACGCGGCTGAGTCGCCTGCTCCCCAAACTCATCCACCCCGACCAATCTGGCTTTGTTCCAGGGAGGGAGGGGAACCACAATTCCTGTAGGCTGATCACTGCAATACAGTGGGCTAAAAAGAAAAACCTCCCCTTGGCGCTTCTCAGTGTAGATGCGGAGAAGGCCTTCGACCGGGTGAGCTGGGACTTTATGAGGAGGACACTGTCGAGGTTTGGAATCCCGACAAGATTTCAGGAGGCTGTCATGTCATTATACAAGGGTCCGAGTGCAAGAATTAGGGTCAATGGCACATTGTCCCCATCCTTCCCTATTTGCAACGGGACACGTCAGGGCTGCCCCCTATCTCCCGCCTTGTATATACTGGTCATGGAGACCCTCCTTCAGGCCATTAGGGAGCATGTAGATATTCGTGGGGTGAAAACAAAAAATAACGGTGCAGAATATATTAATGTGGCTTATGCCGACGATCTACTGATCATGGTCTCCAACCCGGTCGAGGCCTTCCCGCATCTTTTGAAACTGTTTGAAGAGTATGGTAGGCTATCAAACTACAAAATGAACTATACCAAGTCAGAAGCTTTAAATGTTAATGCCCCGGCGAGCTCCATAGCCATTTTAAAAACCACTACGCCCTTTAAATGGCAATCCTCATGTGTCTCCTATCTGGGGGTTAAGATCTCCGCGTCCACTGAAGATCTATTTCGGCTCAATTATACTCCCCTAATAGCAGAGGTCCAAAAACTGCTTCAATCGCTACGCCTCCCTTACTCCTCTTGGATGGGAAGGAAAAACATCCTAAAAGCGTTTGTCCTTCCAAAAATTATGTACGTATTACAGATGTTGCCAATATTTTTACCTAGCTCGTACTTTACAAAGCTCCGTAGGCTTTTTGCGAATTACCTGTGGGGTGGTAAGAAGGCTAGGGCCCCTCACCAGAGGCTGATACTGGGGCGTGGTCATGGAGGTATAGCACTGCCAGATGTACAAACATATTACAGGGCCATACACCTGAAGAGGTGGTTGCAGCTCCACTCCCCTGCCTACCATACATTGGGCACGGAATTGGAACTAGTGCAGCTTACCCAACAGCAGAAAGCGGCTTTATGGGGTCAATCAAATGCATCACTTCATTCCCACGTGCTCCTAAAGGGCACCAGTCTGGTCATTAAACAGCTCAACAAGGCTCATGGGCTCCTACAGAACCCTCCCGGTGCGATGCCAGCAGACCTCATACCACACACTATCCAACCTCCAGGTGCTCAGGTCTCACAGATTTGGAACAGATTAAGAGCTTTCTCCACAGCCGAATTTATAGGGAAGGTAAACGGCACCCTGTCGGAGCAACACCCACTCAGCCTGGTTTGGAATGCAGCTAACTTCCTAGACCTAATATCTATAAAAGCTGCTGGGAAACAGCTACTCACCCAGAAACCATGTGTAATGACCTCGACATGGTTTGAGAAGTTAGCAAACCCCCCCTCCCCTCAACGCAAATTGATATCTAACATATATATGGCCTTGACCTCACCTCAGCGCCGCATAACCCCACAATATGTTCACACCTGGGCCAATGACCTTAAGACTACTTTCTCGGAGACGGATATTCTCCGCATGCACGCGCACTCGCATGGCTTCTCCCGCTGTGTGAAGATCCAAGAGCATTCATATAAGGTTCTCACGCAGTGGTACCTTACCCCCAAACAACTATTTCTTAGTGGCTTGAGTGATCACGACAAGTGTTGGAGATGTGGGGAGGAAGGTGGCACTCTTCTTCACATTTTCTGGTCCTGCCCTAAAATAAGAGGATATTGGGATAACGTCTCCCAGATCATTAACGAAATTCTAAACATTAAACTAACATTAACCCCTCAACTGGTTCTTTTATGGCTCCCAACAAAGGACCTATCGCCGTCAAAGAACAAGCTTACTACACACCTGATCCAGGCTGCACGTTTACTTATCCCCCAAAAGTGGCTGAGTTTAGATCCCCCCACAATCTCTCAGTGGTTAAGCAAACTGGACCATATACACCGTATGGAGGAGCTAGCGGGTTGGGAACTTAGGACACACGAGAAGCATAAGAAGTTATGGGCCCCCTGGGTTGCGTATAGGCATGCGAATGGTACTGTCACAACCAGACAGCTGAGAAGCTCTGACAGAGGCCTTTCAGAACCTCCTCCTTGAGTTTCTGTGTTGTGGTATTCAGTTCCTCCTCTCGTTAGCCTCTCTCAGCTGTCATGTGTTGGACTAATTGCTTCCCTTTAAATTCCTCCCCAGAAGGCTTTTCTGGGCAGCTTATACTTCTTCCTGGAGTGTGTGTGCATGCTGACCTTGTTCTCCTGTCTGCTACAAAGCTAAGTGTTGTACCTTTATCGTTTATTTTCTGTTTGCTGGATTCCAGGTGACCCTGACTCCCTCCGTATCTTGTGTAGGGAGCCGGTGGTCGTGTCCCCTCACTGTTGTAGGGTGCTCAGGGCTTTATAGTCAAGGTTCGTGGATATGCAAACCTCCACCATTAGGATCTTTGCATAGGCTGAGCAGCCAGGGAAAGTGCCAGGTCTCCTGCAGGGGTCTCCCTTGGTTCCTTAGCTTTTGGATCCAGCGAGTCATTTATACATGTTGCTTTGCCTTGTTTCCTGTACACCGTCCGTGACAGGTACTTCAGCATCTTAGCGATTTTTGACTGACAACAACCTTGAGAAAGCCCCATAGTTGTGACAGACACATTAGCGAGAACAGAAGAAGCCAACCGTCTTCCTCTCTTTGGAATCATCAAAGGTATCTCAACAGCCTTAGACCGTATTTGTCCAGTTCTAAGGACATATTGCACCCCCCCTCCTTCCCCCCTCCCCCTAACCCCCCCCCCCAACCCCCCCCCCCCCCCTAACCCCCCCTCCTTATCGGTTCGTTTTGACCTTACCTACCTCAGGTTACACTTTGATTGTCAATTGCTGATCTTTGCTGACCTAGCTATGAAACAATGCACCTTTCATATGTCTTAAGTATAATGTCTATGCACCTGTCAATTGCGAGTATGACTGCATGTAATAATCCTGACTTATACACCATTGTATGTTGTGCTTTTTCTTTGATGCTTTTCAATAAAAAGACAATTGACAAAGAATATAACTACTATAATACTGCCTCCTATGTACAAGAATATAACTACTATAATACTGCTCCTATGTACAAGAATATAACTACTATAATACTGCCTCCTATGTACAGGAATATAACTACTATAATACTGCTCCTATGTACAAGAATATAACTACTATAATACTGCCCCTATGTACAAGGATATAACTGCTATAATACTGCCCCTATGTACAAGAATATAACTACTATAATACTGCCTCCTATGTACAAGACTATAACTACTATAATACTGCCTCCTATGTACAAGAATATAACTACTATAATACTGCTCCTGTGTACAAGAATATAACTACTATAATACTGCTCCTATGTACAAGAATATAACTACTATAATACTGCTCCTATGTACAAGAATATACCTACTATAATACTGCCTCCTATGTACAGGACTATAACTACTATAATACTGCTCCTATGTACAAGAATATAACTACTATAATACTGCTCCTGTGTACAAGAATATAACTACTATAATACTGCTGCTATGTACAAGAATATAACTACTATAATACTGCCTCCTATGTACAAGAATATACCTACTATAATACTGCCTCCTATGTACAAGAATATAACTACTATAATACTGCTCCTATGTACAAGAATATAACTACTATAATACTGCCTCCTATGTACAAGAATATAAATACTATAATACTGCTCCTATGTACAAGAATATAACTACTATAATACTGCCTCCTATGTACAAGAATATAACTGCTATGGGGCGGAGCCTAGCCACCGACTGGAATGGACGTGTGAGACTGCTGCTCCTCCATAAAACACCTCTAAACTGCCTTTAATAGCGAACAGAAATACCCCAAAGATGGGCAAACACAGCAAAGAACGCTCAGGGGACCCCCCCCCCCCCCCCCCAGTACCCCAAAGTTTATGGGAAGTCAGTCTGACCTGCAGAAATACTGGAAACCTCAGACAGACCGGGTAGCTGTTACTGACCCCATCATGGCGCTGAGAGTGGGAAACTCAGGGGACCAAGCTTCAGATCTAGAAAGCCTGACAGGGAGCGAGCATGGAGATCCTGCAACATCCCTCATCACCAAGGCCTTTTTAAAAAAGACCATATTCCAAGCCATGCGACCCATCATGGAAGAATTGTCTGACATTAAATCTGACCTGCGACAGATGAATAGCAGAGTCGAGGGTCTGGAGGCCAGACAGGCTGAAATGGAGACCCTAACTGATGCCATGTCCTCGCGCTCCACTCAACATACAGAATATATCAACAGATCTCTCCTCCTCATAGAGGATCAGGAGAATAGGAGCAGGAGGAAGAATATAAGAATTAAACAGCTCACCGAACAGTACGCGCCTGAATCCTTGAGGAAGGTCGCCATGGAAATCTTCCAATCCCTGCTTGGCCCAGAGAGAGCTGCCAGCGTGGTCATAGAGCGCATCCACCGAGCGCTGCGACCTAAGCCCAAACAAGGAGAACCTCCGCGGGACATCATCTGCGGACTCCTGTCTTTTGTGGATACTGCACAGATCCTACAAGCAGCCAGAGAAACCTGCCCGATTACCTATGGGGTGAAGAGATCCTGTTCTACCAAGATGTCGCCCCCTCTGCGCTAGCCAAGCGACGCATCCTGAAGCCGCTCTTAGAGGTCCTGCGTGAGAAAGGCATCCAGTACACCTGGCTCTTCCCGTTTGGCCTGGCCCTCTGGATTAACGGGAAGAGGCTCCCTGTTCATTCGCCGGACGACCTGGGAAGAGTGTGGCCTGCACTGAATATGGAGCCGTTAGCTATACCATCTTGGCTGCCCTTACCCCCAGAGGAAGATCTCCCATCCTCATCTAAGAAGAATATGGGACTGCCGCAGCGCTCTGCCGGATCATCCAGGTCCAGAAAGGGAGCTCCGGGACCCCTTCCCTCCAGAGACACCTGAATGCAGAGGAGGACTTGCTTTATAAATGAACCTGCTGCCGTTCGGGCCTCCTGTGAGTTATATTGCCGGGAGTTAATAGTTATGGTTCCCCCTAAATAGAAGACCACCCTCCTGTTGCCTCTTCTCTACTGGGTTTAGTTAATGTTCATTAACAGCAGCGCTCAAACAGGGCGTATTACTTACATAGCCTCTCCTGTTAGAGTTCTGTGACCGGGGGCCCCTTCTGTATATATCGCCTCTAGCAGGGATCCACTCTTTGATCGGGTCTCTGCCTGGCTGCACTGGATCGCTGCGCTTACTGCTTGGTCAGGAGTGGAGGTGCAGTGCCGTCCTGAGCGCTTGCTGTGTGTGTGGAGATGCGCTGCCACGATAGGTAAGAGATTTTCACATAGTGGAGTTCTGCTGCCCCCCAGTGGTAGGTTTGTGGTGGTGCGTTTCTGCACTCACTAAATACCATGTCTATGCAATATGGTGTAACTTAGCTACATTGATGTTCTGGGATTTTAGCTATATCTCCTAGGTATGGGTAGAGAATGCTGCCCTGTTCTGATCTTTCTCTCGCCTCCCAGGGCTCTATATTTCATGTGTTACCAGTTAATGAGTATATTGATCTCGCGTTTCACAAACGTTAATTCTGTTCATGTTTTGTGCATCTGTTATTATATGACACTTGGCGGTGATGAGGTATTCGTCATGTCTAGGCACTTTTGTGGTATTATCCCACTCCCCCCCCCCCTTCTATTAACACCTGAAGGGATTCTATCCCTATTGATAGTGTGTCCTCCTCAGAGTAGGTCACACATCCTGCTCATCTTATTCCATACGTAAGGGATTTCCTACCTCCCCTACTATATCCCAAAATCGTTGGGATTTACTCCTGTTTTTCTAGATACTGAAGATCCTTGTGTGTGTTTTTGGTGTCTTTCTTTGTTGTCTGTGTTTTGTGTGTCCTCGTGGTACCCCCCCCCCTCTTTCATCCCAATCCCATAGCTCCAGAGAGATCGACCACGGCTACGTAGACTGCTCCCCACCTGAGAGTCGAATTCGCACGAATTGGCTGTTGTGGTGGCATCGTACAACGTAAAGGGACTCAATGAACCTTGCAAGAGAGCCCAGGTACTGTCTCTGCTTCAGAAAGAAAAGGCATCTATCATATATCTGCAGGAAACACACTTCAAACCCGGTAAGGTGCCCAATCTCTCTTCTACTAGATACTCACACTGGTTTCACTGTCCATTCTCCACTGCTAGTAGGGGGGTGAGTGTTGCGATTCATAAACAACTATCCTTTAAACATTTAGCGACGGTGGTGGATCCAGATGGGCGCTACATTTTCGTAAAAGGTTTAGTGGCGGATAACCCAGTGACACTTGCTAACCTATATGCCCCAAACAGAGGGCAAGTCCCCTGGTTAACTCAAACCCTGACACAATTATCCTCTTTTCAAGAGGGTATAGTAATTTTAGGGGGGAGACTTTAATGCCACCCTGGAACCGGATCTTGATTCTTCGACCGGTCGCTCAGCCCTTTCTCACAAGCTGTTAAAGAACCTTAAACAACACCTGAAGAAAGTAGGAGTAGTTGATGTCTGGCGTACTCTAAATCCGGTTGAGAAAGATTATACGTTCTATTCCTCCGCGCAAGCGTCTTATCAAAGACTCGATTACCTGTTCCTGTCTTCGGCCCAGATCCACAGAGTATCAAAGACGTCCATAGGTAGCATCACTATCTCAGACCATGCTCCGATCTTTTTGCATCTTCATATCTCAGATCCCCCCTCTAGGGAACGTGTCTGGAGGCTGAACGAGACTCTCCTCACTGATGCCAATCATAAAGCCAAAATCGCAAAAGCCATCTCTGAGTACTTTACAACTAATACTGTGGGACCATCAGCTCCTTCCCCATCCATTATTATTTGGGAGGCGCATAAGACCAAAATCAGGGGTGATCTGATATCTCTGGGAGCATTCACCAAAAAACAGCGCACTTTAGCGTTGTCTAATCTACTTGATCGCATCTCAAAGCTAGAGCTCTCCCATAAAAGAAGTCAGGCCCAAGCCGTCCTAAATGAACTTTCAGAAGCCCGCTCAAACCTAAAGAATCTATTAAACTTAACTTCTGCCAAGCTCCTCATGCGCTCCAAATTTCGAGCTTATGCACACGGTAATAAGGGGAACAGATTAATGACAGCTCTAGCTAAAAAGCAACTAGACACCTCTCGTATATCCTCCATTAAAACCTCAGACGGTAAACAGCTTAAAGCCACGCCAGATATAGCCAAAGCGTTCTGTGACTTCTATGCCGAGCTTTATAACCTCCCTTCCCCTAACCAGACGTCGGCTGCTGAAATTAAGGCAGCGACGGATAAATTCCTTGAGTCATTGCTACTTCCAGTTCTGCCCAGTGATAAAGCGTCGGCTCTGACAGCCCCAATAACGGATACCGAACTACGTGCAGTTTTGCATCGATCCCCTCGGGCAAAAGTCCAGGCCCTGATGGCTATTCCATTGTCTATTACAAGACATTCATAGATATTTTAGCACCGCACTTTAGAGATCTGTGTAACCATCTCTTGACCGGGGGAACCCTCCCTCCTCAGGCGCTGGAAGCACACATCACCATAATACCAAAACCAAACAAAGACCCCACGTCATGCGGAAACTACAGACCAATCTCCCTCCTGAACACAGACATCAAATGGTGGGCGAAGATACTAGCGACCCGACTCCAATCGGTCCTTCCAGACATCATTAATAGGGAACAAGTAGGGTTCGTCCACGGTAGACAGGGTAACGAGAACACCAAGCGCTTGCTGCATCTGATTGACTGGGCCAGATCAAAGCATTGCCCTTTAGCACTTTTAAGTACTGATGCAGAGAAGGCCTTTGATAGGGTAAGCTGGCAATTCATGTCCGCTGCCATGTCAAGGTTTGGCTTCTCCCCCCAGTTAATCAGTGCAGTATTGACTCTCTATTCGGCCCCCTCGGCCAGGGTCCGGGTTAATGGCTCTCTCCCCCCCCCCCCCCTTCTCCATCGCCAACGGAACCAGACAAGGGTGCCCCCTGTCTCCGGTGCTATTTATAATTGTAATGGAGACTCTATTATGCAAGATTCGTCAAAATCCTGAAATTTCTGGACTCAACGTGAATAAACACACCCATGTCGCAGCGGCCTTTGCGGACGATCTGCTTGTTCTAACATCCAATCCCACAACTTCCTTCCCAGAACTAGTGAGAATCTTTGAAGAATTTGTTTTTTTGTCCAATTTCAAGATAAATTACAGTAAATCACAAGCGCTTAACATAACGTGCCCTCGGAATATGGTCCTAGAACTCCAACGTACCAACCCATTCACATGGGCCCCGCACTCCATACAGTATCTCGGCGTTCATATCTCAGCCAATCCAAAGGATCTATTCAGCTTAAACTACGCCCCGCTCCTGAAAGACATACGTCAGCACCTACAGGCAGTGAAGCTCCCATTTGTCTCATGGATGGGCAGAAAAAACTACTTAAAGGCCTACATTGTCCCCAAATTCATTTATCTCATACAAACACTACCTATCTGGCTGCCAAATTCCTACTTCAATGAGATCAAAAGAATCTTCTCCTCCTTTATTTGGAAGAGTAAAAAGCTAGAGTAGCCTACTCGACCCTAACAAGGGAAAGGAGGTTTGGGGGGTTTGGACTGCCAGATATTCGCCTTTATTACAAGGCAAACCAAGTGATCAGGGGATTGGACATACTAGCTGGGGAGCCGGCGTCAATGTGCGCCCATCTGGAAGCCGCCACCCTTACTTACAGAGAAAAACTCGCCTTATGGGGGGTTCGCCCCTGCCTACATAATTCCACTAATGTATCGTATATGTGGAAAGCGGTACTAGCGGAATGGTCTAAGCTGTTCACGGCCAAAGAGCTGAGATTTCCGCACACTCGTCTCCCTCTATCTTTGTTACAAGCTCACATCCATAGAGATATACTTGATGCTTCAGGCATCTGGTCACTTCTTCATAACCACTCACTTGATAGTATTAGAAACCAAAACGGGGAGCTCGATTGGTCGTCCATACTTAATGCACCTCTAGTGAATAAAGCGTCTTTCCTGCAGATACTGGGCTTCCGTAAGGACATTAAGAAACTCGAGATGCCCCCCCCCCCATAATACTCCACCAACGTGGCTTGAAGAACGTGTGGGGATACCCTTCCCTGCTTCAAAAGCTTTATCTAAAATGTACAAGCTCCTTCTCTCAGCCGCTCCGCCAACCATGTCGCATCTCGCTGCATGGGAAATTGAGCTTTCGACAAAATTTTCGGCTCCTGAAAAAGCAGCCATTTTAACTAACTCACATGGCTTCTCACGCTGTGTAATAGTGCAGGAAAACTCCTTCAAACTCACGACCAGATGGTATAAAACACCGGTATTTCTTCACAAATTAAACCCTTCCATACCTGATGTGTGTTGGAGGTGCGGCACTGAACAGGGATCACTGTCCCACATTTGGTGGAGCTGTCATAACATACGCCCCTTCTGGCTCCAAGTTGAAAATACTATTAACCAGGTATGCTCTCCACAACATCCATTGGTATTGGACCCTAAACTAGTTCTACTCTGGTGCCCAAACCAAAACTTTACCCCGTCAAAATCTAATTTACCCACGATGCTACTCACGGCGGCGAGACTACTTGTTCCGCTCAAATGGAAATCAGATAGACCCCCGTCACAAGTGGAATGGTTGGATAAGGTGGACCAGGTATACCGCCTAGAAGAGTTAGCGGCCTGGGAAATGGGAAACCGCCAGAAATTCCTAAAGGTCTGGCAACCCTGGAAGCTTTTTCGTGGCTTTGCTTGATCATCTGAGCTTTCCAACTCTTTCACAGCGACCCCCCCCCCTTCCCCCCTTGCATGTGCCCTATATGTTAGTCTACATGTTGTCTGCTGTCTGCCCTTGTCTACATGTCATTGTGATTCCTAGGATCACCTTTTTGGCCATATCAGAAGCCTGTCAAATGTTTGGTTCCTAACGTCCTTTTTGTCACATGATTTTATATAAGTCTTTATTTCACACAAATGTTGATATTTATGTGCTTACTGTTTGATGATGTGATTATCCAAATATTACCTGTACTTGTGATGAAGCAATTTGTTTCTTCTTGTACTATTTTGCTGATGTTTAATAAAAAGAAAATTGGCAAAGAATATAACTGCTATAATACTGCTCCTATGTACAAGAATTATAAGTATTTCATTGTATAAGATGCAGTATGTGTCAGACAATACATAATTATAAGGAGAAGTAATGACTCCGCTGTTTCACCGTTTAGGGGACATATGGACATTTGGGACTGGCGCACAATCACCATAACATCCTGCAAACAAAATGGGTGAGTACATTTGTATATTAATTCTTGCACTGTATTTTACAATGACTGAAGACCACAATTTTTGGGTTTGAACCTTGGTGGTTCTTGTGATTTCTGATATTGGGGGGGGGGGGGGGGCAGGCAACTATTTTTTTTATTTCCTTCCATTTTCAAAATGTCTTATTTTTGTGTCACAGGGAAAACAAATCATTGATCTCCAGTCACCGGCAGAAACCTATGATTGACAGGTGAGATGATGACTACTCCTAAGGTTGCATTCACAGGACCGTATGTATTTTGCGTATCAGCAAAAAATATGAATGACAGCTGTGTGAGTCTGCGTTGCGGCCGTCTTTATTTGCGGATCCATTATAACAATGCCAAGTGATCCCACACTCGCATATCCCAAGGAGCTCTTTTCATCGCCATTCCTTGATTTGGCCCTCTCACTAAGCCTGCTTGAAGAGGGACATTAGGAGATCTCATGCACTGATTCCTAAACTCTTGAGCATCCACAGTCAGAAAAAGATGACGGTGGGGAACGGCAATGATGATGAGACACAGTTGCCAATAAGTCAACGGCAATTAGTGTCTCAAGAGGTTGATGATGAGGAGGAGACACAGTTGTCAATAAGTGAGGTTCTTGGTAGGTCAACAAGTCAGGAGGATGACCAGAGTGAGGAAGTGGAAGAGGAGGTGGTGGACGATGAAATCACTGACCCAACCTGGGAAGGTGGCAAACTAAGCGAGGAGAGCAGTACAGAGGCGGAGGGATCCTCAGCACCGCAACAGGCTGGAAAAGGCAGTAGGGTATCAAAAGGTAGAAGGCGGGCCACACCAAATAGGCCCGCAACTGTTCCTCGGAGCATCCCCTTTTGGCAATCTCCCTTGCCAAGAGGTAGGTGTTTTTTCAGGAAAGTGCGGATAGTAAAAAAATTGTCATTTGCAACCTGTGCCGTACCAAAATGAGCAGGGGCGTGAACACTAGCCACCTCACCACCAGCATGATCTGTCACATGGCATCAAAGCACCCTAATAGGTGGGCCGAACGCCTGGGTCCACAATCAGTGTCTGCAGGTCACACCACTGCCTCCTCTTCCCCTGTTATGTGCTGACCAATCCCCTGTCCAAGACGCAGGCCCGGATGCCTCCTGCCCTGCACCTGGACCTTCGCAAGCACCATCAGCTAGCACATCCACTTCCGCGTCCCAGCGCAGCGTACAGCTGTCCATACCCCAGGCCTTTGAACACAAGCGTAAATACCAAGCCACTCACCCACAGGCCATAGCACTAAATGTGCACCTTTCCAAATTGCTGGCCCTGGAAATGTTGCCATTTAGGCTTGTTGATACTAAGGCTTTCCGTAGCCTGATGGCGGTGGCCGTCCCTCGTTACTCAGTCCCCAGCCGTCACTATTTTCCTTGTGTGCCGTCGCTGCCTTACACCAGCATGTGTCCCGAAACATCACCCGTGCCCTGACCAACGCAGTTATTGGGAAGGTCCACTTAACGACTGACACATGGACAAGTGCTTTCGGCCAGGGACGCTACATTTCCCTGACGGCACACTGGGTGAATGTTGTGGAGGCTGGGAGCGAGTCGTACCCTGGGATGGCAGAGGTGCTACCGACGCCAAGGATTGCAGGCCCTACTTCCGCCACCACCTACATTAGTGGCTTCAACCCCACCCTCTTCTCCTCCTCCATTTCCACCTCTGAATTCTCATCTTGCAGCACCAGTCAGTCAAAAAAATTCTCAGCTTTTATTTACATTTGAGCGAAAAGTGTCCAGTCCAAAATTATTCCTACCCTTCTCAATAATCAATAGAAAAGCCTTTCTTGGCTATTACAGCAATCAGACACTTCCTATAAACTCCACTGGTATTTTTGCCTATTCATCCTTAGCAATGAGCTTCAGATCTATTAGGTTGGAGGGTCTTCTTGCCATCACCCTGATCTTTAGCTCCCTTCACAGATTCTCCATTGGATTCCAGTCTGGACTCTGGCCGGGCCACTCCAAGACGTTAATGTTGTTGTCTGCTAACCATTTCTTCACCACTTTTGCTGTGTGTTTTGGGTCATTGTCATGCTGAAATGTCCACTGGTGCTCAAGGCCACGTTTCTCTGCAGACGGTCTGATGTTGTCGGTGAGAATCCTCATATATTGCTCTTTTTTCATGGTGCCGTTTACTGTCATTAGGTTCCCTGGTCCATCGGCTGAAAAACACCCCCAAAGCATTAGGTTCCCACCACCATGTTCGACAGTGGCGATGGTGTTCTTTGGGTTGAAGGATTCTCCTTTTTTACACCAAATGAAGGAAGAAACATCATTGTGACCAAACAATTCAATTTTTACGAAATTTGGCACACAGGTACATCAGGTGTCTGGGAAGGTTTTACAGTGGGTCTCAGCTCTCTAGGACGTACCGTTCCTGAGATATTCCCAAAAAATGCATTAGCCAATAGAAGCTTGGTCACATGACCCTTATCAGCCAATAGAAGCTCGCAGGCCCTACAGCCCCCACACACAGTTTTACTCCAGGTTTCCATAACAACCCAGCCATTTATCTTCACTGGTGTAAGAGAGCTTTGAAGGAAATCTGTCACCAGGATAATCGCTATTGAAGTAAAGCCCTGGCCTAATAGCACTTAGCGCCTTATTTCCAGATGTGCCCTTGTTCCAGCAATAGATGTTTTTATCCTCTGAAAATCCAGTTTATTTGGTATGCAAATGAGCCCGTAAGGTGCCCAGAGGGGCGTCACTCTTGCAGGAAGGAGCCCAGACAGCTAAAGGCTCAACAGTACAGGTGTTTTCGCATGTGGCAAAACCCTTAATCAGTGATGGTCAGTTCGCAGTGTTTGCCAGCAAACACATGCGGGCTGCCATCTTTAGTAAGGTAGACTCACCCGTCCGGCGATGCACAGGTGAGCCCTTACCTGTGCCTGTGCCAGGAGCCGGTCTGAAATCAAATGGAGTCACCGGGAGCAGGCAGTTCTGAGAACAGCCACCGGGGGCCTTCATCGGGCTGTTCTCGGAACTGCCTGCTCCCAGTGACTGCATTTGATTTCAGTCCAGCTCCCGGCACAGGCACAGGCAAGGGCTCACCTGTGCATCGCCAGACGGGTGAGTCTACCTTACTAAAGATGGCAGCCCGCTGGTGAACACTGTGTACTGACCATCACTGCCCTTAATGTTAATTGTTATATTTGTTTATGTATTTTTAAGAAAGGGGGTGAGTTGCATTTTTATATATTTTTTTAAATATTTTTTTCCTTTTTTTACTCTTTTTAAGAGTAAATGTAATACAGAATAGTTCTGCTGCATGCACCTACTCACACACAGCCCCACTGTACTCATTACATATGCAGTATAGCTCTGCTGCGTGCACCTTAGTGTACGTTCTTCTTTTCCGGCGCTGAGTTCCGTCACAGGAGCTCAATACCGGAAAAGAACTGATCAGGAGAGTAATCAGTTCAGGAGGCATCAGGATGTCTTCAGTTCAGTCTTTTTGACTTTTCAGGACGGAGATAATACCGCAGCATGCCAGATCCAGCATTAAAAATACTGCAATGCCGGATCTGTTGCAGACCGGTAAAAATGTGAAAAAAATATATAACGGATCCGTTCTTTCAATGCATTTGTAAGACAGATCCGTCTACAAAGGCTGTCCATTTGCATGCAGATTTCCGGATCACTCTGCAAAAAGTGTGAAAGTAGCCTTACCCACACACACACAGCTTCACCATACACATTACATATCTAGCTCTGCTGCATGCACCGTCACACACAGCTCTGCTCTACACATTACACACACAGCTCTGCTCTACACATTACACATATAGCTCTGCTACATTCACATTTCCCACACACAGCTCTGCTCTACACATTACACATACAGCTCTGCTGCACACACATTCGCACAGCACCACCGTACACATTGTATACACATACACTGCGCTGTTTATACAGACAGTTCTTCTGACCAAGTGCAGTGCTGACTCCTCCTTCACACGTGATCATGACATCATCAAAGGTCCTTTATACTAAGGTCAGGTCCTGTAGCTCTGCAGGGTCCACCATAACATCTGCTTTTCAGGGGTGTGAGGAGGTGAGTGATTACCGACCGTCCCATTGCCTGCACCATCCACCGCTGCCTCCACCTCTGTAAGTGACTCACTGTGGGTGCGCGGTAGGTGTGCAGCGCTGAAGCACTCCTTCTCTTCTAGGGGGCCCCGGTCGCAATTGCAACTGCTGCGACTCCTATAGCTACGCCAGTGCCCCTGCCACAATCTGTCCACCCTCCCTCAAAAGACGAGCTTAAAACCATGCCCTCTGTTAGGCCACGCCCCCTCCCGCTCCTCAGCCGATAGGGATTGAAAAAATGAAGTTAAAAATCAACTTCTAGGTCCCGCTAAGCCACGCCCCTGATTCAGTGAGGCCACATATGTGTGTAAAACAGGACACTTTAAACCTCTGCCTATGTATTTGTAATGTATGGTATTTCCTATTATCAGGCTTGCAATGTAGTTGCACCCATTCACCACTAGGTGGTGCTGGCGCCAAGGGGCGTACATAGAAATCACTTGGTCCCATAGCAAGAATCTAAATTGGGCCCCCATTCCCTGTTTATAGCCCCTCCCACTACCCATTCCAGGCCCCTCCCTTTGTTCCATGAACTATTCTTGCTGCTGCGTTTTAAAATTGATGCCATCAGGGCCAGATTGGGATTCCAAAACAGCCCTGAAACACAAAAGACCTATAATACATGCAATGTGTACAGGTATATAGTATATTCCCTAGTGTACTGTTATGTGAGGTATATAAGTATATTCCCTATTGTACTTTTATGTGAGGTATATAGTATATTCCCTAGTGTACTGTTATGTGAGGTACAAGGTATAATACATACAGTGTGCACAGGTATATAGTATATTCAGCAGTGTACTGATATGTGAGGTACAGGGTATAATAGACGCAGTGTGTACAGATATATTATATAGTATATTCCCTAGTGTACTGTTATGTGAGGTACAAGGTATAATAAATGCAGCGTGTACAGGTATATAGTATATTCCCTAGTGTACTGATATGTGAGGTACAAGGTATAATAAATGCAGTGTGTACAGGTATATAGTATATTCCATAGTGTACTGATATGTGAGGTATATTCCCTAGTGTACTGTTATGTAAGGTATATAGTATATTCCCTAGTGTACTGTTATGTGAGGTACAAGGTATAATACATACAGTGTGCACAGGTATATAGTATATTCCCTAGTGTACTGGTATGTGAGGTACAAGGTATAATACATGCAGTGTGTACAGGTATATAGTATATTCCCTAGTGTACTGATATGTGAGGTACAAGGTATAATATCATGCAGTGTGTACAGGTATATAGTATATTCCATAGTGTACTGATATGTGATTTACAGGGAGTGGCGAAAATAACCTCGCCACTGGGTTTTTGAGGGGTCTGTTTGCCAGCCTCTTGCCTCAGGATTATGGCCCATACTCACTTTGAAGGAGAAGACAGACCGGCCGCACAGCCAAAATCTGTGGAACTGTTTTGGGCAGGAAAGCCATGCTTGTGGTCGGCCAAATGTGACTTCCTTGGAATTCAGGAACCCCTGCTCGGATCTGGGTGATTTTCGGATATGTTGTTCACCCAGATCAGAGCTATCCATGGATGTATAAATTATGGGATATGTGGGGTTTTGAGGTGTTTTCTGTGTTTTCATGTGAAAAATGTGTTTTCTGCCTGTGAGTGATTAAGTTAGCCCATTATGTTTGGTAATTGTATCACAGGCAGACCCCAATGTGTTTTGGTAATTGTATTTTGTTGATTGCGTCAAAGACAATGCCTATTCTGTTATTGTGTCACAGGCAATCCCATTGTGTTTGTTAATTGGGTCACAGGCAATCCCATTGTGTTTGTTAATTGGGTCACAGGCAATCCCATTGTGTTTGTTAATTGCGTCACAGACAATGCCATTGTGTTTGTTAATTGCATCACAGACAATGCCATTGTGTTTGTTAATTGCGTCACAGGCAATCCCATTGTGTTTGTTAATTGGGTCACAGGCAATCCCATTGTGTTTGTTAATTGCGTCACAGACAATGCCATTGTGTTTGTTAATTGCGTCACAGACAATGCCATTGTGTTTGTTAATTGCGTCACAGGCAATCCCATTGTGTTTGTTAATTGCGTCACAGACAATGCCATTGTGTTTGTTAATTGCATCACAGACAATGCCATTGTGTTTGTTAATTGCGTCACAGGCAATGCCATTGTGTTTGTTAATTGCGTCACAGACAATGCCATTGTGTTTGTTGAATGTATAGTTTTTGTGTTTAAACTGTAAGGATTGGTTGCTATGTTATGTCCTCAGTTCCCAACCACAGGGGTGATACCCTTGTTGGAAAATGTGTATATAAGTCAATGCTTGTGTGTTCAATAAATAGTTCCTGTTTTACCCTTCATCATGTTGAGACTGGAGTTTGGGTAACTGATTGACACTGGGGATTTCTATACGCTGAAGATTTGCTATACTCCCCTGGCTATAACTACTAGCTCTTGTAAGAGTTTGTTCATGGTTCCTGCTCTCTGGATTTAGGAGAGGTTTATCCACTGGAAGCTGAAGCCCGGTCTTGGGTCCAGCGTGGGTGGAGGACGGTGAGACCCCAACCAAGATGCGGCGGTTCGTGGGGTCTGTGGTGGTTACAGTGTCGAGCGGAGTGCTTGGAGTCCTCGGGAAGCACTAGGAGCATCCATCAATGGAGTTACCCAGTTGAGGTCCCAGGAGATCCGTTACACAGAGTATAATATATGCAGTATGTACAGGTATATAGTATATTCCATAGAGTACTATGTGAGGTACAGGGTATAAAATATGCAGTGTGTACAGGTATATAGTATATACAGTAGTGTAATATGTGAGGTACAAGGTATAATGGATGCAGTGTGTATAGATATATTGTATATACAACCTGTACTGACATATGAGGTATACTAGATGCAGTGTGTACAGGTATATAGTAAATACAGCAGTGTATTGACAGCTCGTACTTCACATATCAGTACACTGATGTATATACTATATATCTGTACACACTGCATCTAATATACCTCATACCTCACATATCAGTACACTGCTGTATATACTATATATCTGTACACACTTCATCTTTTATACCTCACATATCAGTACAATGATGTATATACTATATATCTGTACACACCGAATCTATTATACCTCATACCTCACATATCAGTACACTGCTGTATATACTATATGTCTGTACATATTACATCTATAATACTGTGTAATATATACAGTGTGTGTGTGTGTGTATATATATATATATATATATATATATATATATACACACACACACACACACACAGTACAGACCAAAAGTTTGGACACACCTTCTCATTCAAAGAGTTTTCTTTATTTTCATGACTATGACAATTGTAGATTCACATTGAAGGCATCAAAACTATGAATTATCACATGTGGAATTATATACATAACAAAAAAGTGTGAAACAACTGAAAATATGTCATATTCTAGGTTCTTCAAAGTAGCCACCTTTTGCTTTGATTACTGCTTTGCACACTCTTGGCATTCTCTTGATGAGCTTCAAGAGGTAGTCACCTGAAATGGTCTTCACTTCGCAGGTGTGCCCTGTCAGGTGTAATAAGTGGGATTTCTTGCCTTATAAATGGGGTTGGGACCATCAGTTGCGTTGTGGAGAAGTCAGGTGGATGCACAGCTGATAGTCCTACTGAATAGACTGTTAGAATGTGTATTATGGCAAGAAAAAAGCAGCTAAGTAAAGAAAAACGAGTGGCCATCATTACTTTAAGAAATGAAGGTCAGTCAGTCCGAAAAATTGGGAAAACTTTGAAAGTGTCCCCAAGTGCAGTCACAAAAACCATCAAGCGCTACAAAGAAACCGATCACCGTCCCTCCGTTCGGTCACATCGTAACCTCAGCAAACGACAGAAGTGAAGTTCTCATAAAGACAGAGGTTTATAGGATGTAAGACTTTATAACCCCCCCAATATAATCTCCTCTGTAACTCAAGCCAATTCTCTGTCCATAGACAGTCTCCGAAATCACCCCCAATGAGCGGTAAATTCATGAGAAGTGACCCTATATTCCCCCGCCCTGTAACTCTATGTAAAGGTCCATTCAGCTCACTGCTGACATCTTGTGGCTGAACAGCTTCACTACATGGTGGATACCGACCTATAGCAAAAGGAAAACTAATTCTTATCCTACCAGTGAGCACCAGCGCCACCTACTGCTGGAAATAATATCACAGGATCATGTACACTAGCGCCACCTACTGCTGGAAATAATATCACAGGATCATGTACACCAGCGCCACCTACTGGTTAGATATGGCTTTTTCATTTACATCCATTAATCTGCAGGCCAGCAGAGAGATCTGAAAGACAAGCACAAGCCGTGGCCTGCAGTAGGGAGTGAGCCTGAGGCATCTGGCTCCCGGACGCGGAGCGCCGCTTTAACATGCAGACCGATCAAATACAATGAAATAATGCTGCTGTCCTCTTCTCTGTTTCCAGGATGCTGTACAAGAGACCACAATCCCTGAACCCTCCGTAAGTTACTCCAAGTGCTTAGAGTCTGATAATCATAGTAATTGATATAAGAACGGTGTAATACTTTGAGTCACCTGTGGGGGCGCTGCAGAAAACCAGAGCTCTTCTAAGGGTACTTTCACACTAGCGTTTTTCATTTCCAGCATAGAGTTCAGTCCTAGGGGCTCTATACCGGAAAAGAACTGATCAGTTTTATCCCCATACATTCTGAATGGAGAGCGATCCGTTCAGGATGCATCAGGACGTCTTCAGTTCAGTCATTTTGACTGTTCAGGAGAAGACTTGCCTGAATGCCGGATACAGCATTTTTTCCCATAGGAATGTATTAGTGCCGGATCTGCAGGGTATTGCGATAGCGAGGTCACGGTTATGGGCAATCGAGGGTTACTCACTGTTTGGAGGAGAACCCTGGGCAGGCATGCGGCAGTGAAGGAGAGGTAGACACCAGTTCCTCTGGGGCACACTCTGGATGTAGGGACCAGGCCTGATGGTGGACGAGGTGCCCTGGATGTTGCAGGTATTTTGAGTGCCTGAGGCAAGGTCCCTTTAAGGATCGTGACGCCAGTGCCTGTAACGGTGGCACACCGATTTATAGCAGTAGTAACTGAGGTACACAGATGGTATGGTGAACCAAACGTTGCTTTACTTGGAAACTGTCCAAACTTTGTACATACAGTTGGTGATGCAGTCACTGATAAAACAATGTTCCACCAGCAGGTTATTTCTCAATATGGCAGGTAATAAACATGCAAGATACTTGGAGGGTAAACAGTTAATGCTTCGCAGACCAGGCTGCACTATCCCCTCAGCTATCCTGGCTGGCTGGATCCCAAGGCCCGGATGCCTAAATGCTGGCTTGAATCCTTGGTAATAAATCTTCCTCCCGTATTGACCCTTGCCTTTATCTTATAGTACCTCTGCCCATCAGCTTACTTCTCTGAGCTGGTTGTAGGTGGCTGCAGGTTTCTCCCAGGAGGACCATCCCTACTACTGGGGTAACTTCATCTGTGCTAGCTGGATTTAGGATCTCCAGGCAGGCTGTACTTCTCCACTAGCCTCCTGGTGGCAACTAGAAGCCTGGACTATCCAGCTGCATGTCAGGAGGAGGCCCTCAGCAAATCTCTGGCTGGTACCTTCTCACTTCTGTCTCCACAGACTCCTATGACCTGAAACCTCCCTGTCTGGGCTTGGACATTTATACTAGGGGCTCCCTATCTCCCTCTAGTGTCTGGGATGTCTAGGTCTTTAGGTGGTAACTGCTCACTCTTGGCATCGACACTCTAGATCAGGGATGCCCAACCTGCGGCCCTTCAGCTGTTGTAAAACTACAACTCCCAGCATAACTGGACAGCCTACAGCTATCATACTACAGCAGGGCATGGTGGGAGTTGTAGTTTTACAACAGCTGAAGGGCTGCAGGTTGAGCATCCCTTCTGTCGATGGAGTCTCCTCTGGTTGCAGCAATAAAGATGGAAATAGTGACTGTGCAGGTGTCACGACCCCTGGTCATGGTCGTGACTCCTTGGGTGCCGCATGCTGTTGCCCGCGGTTTGGGAGTTCGTCAACCGCAGCTGGGGCACTTAGTTGTTTGCCTCAGGTGCGGTTGCCGCGGACAACAAGTGTGCGTGCGGTTGCCCTTGGCAACGTGTTTTATGTGCACTCCCTTTGTCGTTTTGTGGTGCACGAGGTTATGTATTATGTGCACTTCCCCTTATATGTGTGTTTTCCCTTCTGTGTGCTGGAAGGGTTAACTTCCTTCCCAGTGTGTGTGATGTCACTGGGTGTGGTTGATCGTTGGGTGGGGCCTCTTGGCCTATAAAGCCTCAGTCCCTGGCTGGGCTCAGTAGGTTGCTCTCAGCCATGCTGGCTGGAGCAGCCTCCTGTCTCCTCCATCTGCCTGGTGAGGACCATCCTTCTGGTCATACTGTCACGGCTGGGTGTGGGGGAAACCCCCAGCCGTGCGGTGCCAGGAGATGGTAGGGTTACCCCTTGGCCGGGACCACAGAGTTAGGGAGCAGGTCACCTCCTATTGCATCCCTAACGCTGACCCTGTCTCCTATCTGTATGAGCCGACCTTGGTGGTAGGAGGACTCATACGCCGGAACCTTAAAGTCCCTACGAGCCCTCAAGTCGGCCCTGTACTAGGGGACAGAGTGAGACGACCTGCTCCTCCTAGGCACGGGGGAGCAGGAGTCTCAACGGCCAAGCAACACAGGGGAAACATCAACAGACATATGGAAATGACAGGTAAGTGAGACTAGTCCTGCACTTACCTGCCACAGACACACAAACCTGGAACCCATGAACAAGTGCTGATGTCCACAGCAACATAAAGGACACAGCACACACCAGACATACAAGGGAAACCAGGAAACCATAAGCTGCACTAACAAGATAACCCCACACACACCTAGATAACACCAAGAAACATAGAAATTCCCAACACAGGTTTTATGACCAGAAGGATGGTAGGGTTACCCCTTGGCCGGGACCACAGAGTTAGGGAGCAGGTCACCTCCTATTGCATCCCTAACGCTCACTCTGTCCCCTAGTACAGGGCCGACTTGAGGGCTCGTAGGGACTTTAAGGTTCCGGCGTATGAGTCCTCCTACCACCAAGGTCGGCTCATACAGATAGGAGACAGGGTCAGCGTTAGGGATGCAATAGGAGGTGACCTGCTCCCTAACTCTGTGGTCCCGGCCAAGGGGTAACCCTACCATCCTTCTGGTCATAAAACCTGTGTTGGGAATTTCTATGTTTCTTGGTGTTATCTAGGTGTGTGTGGGGTTATCTTGTTAGTGCAGCTTATGGTTTCCTGGTTTCCCTTGTATGTCTGGTGTGTGCTGTGTCCTTTATGTTGCTGTGGACATCAGCACTTGTTCATGGGTTCCAGGTTTGTGTGTCTGTGGCAGGTAAGTGCAGGACTAGTCTCACTTACCTGTCATTTCCATATGTCTGTTGATGTTTCCCCTGTGTTGCTTGGCCGTTGAGACTCCTGCTCCCCCGTGCCTAGGAGGAGCAGGTCGTCTCACTCTGTCCCCTAGTACAGGGCCGACTTGAGGGCTCGTAGGGACTTTAAGGTTCCGGCGTATGAGTCCTCCTACCACCAAGGTCGGCTCATACAGATAGGAGACAGGGTCAGCGTTAGGGATGCAATAGGAGGTGACCTGCTCCCTAACTCTGTGGTCCCGGCCAAGGGGTAACCCTACCATCTCCTGGCACCGCACGGCTGGGGGTTTCCCCCACACCCAGCCGTGACAGCAGGCTATTGCACCCACTCTCCTTCTCAGGGCACTAAGAGGTCATGGTATTCCTCTCCTCACGACACGCAGCATTGCACATAGTCTGTACCCCCGGGTGTGGCATTTCTAGGTGGCACCTTTCATAAGGCCGGGGCACGGTGTCTTTTTCTACCCTTAGGCCTCTTTCACACGGGCGAGATTTCCGCGTGGGTGCAATGAGGGAGGTGAACGCGTTGCACCCGCACTGAATCCGGACCCATTCACTTCAATGGGGCTGTGCAGATGAGCGGTCATTTTCACGCATCACTTGTGCGTTGCGTGAAAATCGGAGCATGCTCTATATTGTGCATTTTCACACAACGCAGGCCCTATAGAAGTGAATGGGGCTGTGTGAAAATCACAAGCAAGTGCGAACGCTGTGTGATTTTCACGCACGGTTGCTAGGAGACGATCGGGATGGAGACCCGATCATTATTATTTTCACTTATAACATGGCTATAAAGGGAAAATAATAGCATTCTTAATACAGAATGCTTAGTAAAATAGCGCTGGAGGGGTTAATTTAAAAAAAAAATTTTTTAACTCGCCTTAATCCACTTGCACGCGCAGCCTGACTTCTCTTCTGTCTTCATCTTTGCTGTGCACAGGAAAAGGACCTGTGGTGACGTCACTACACTCATCACCTGGTCCGTCACATGATCTATTACCATGGTAAAAGATCATGCGATGGACCATGTGATGAGAGCAGTGACGTCATCAAAGGTCCTATTCCTGTGCACAGCAAAGATGAAGACAGAAGAGAAGTCAGGCTGCGCGTGTTAGTGGATTAAGGTGAGTTAAAAAAAAAATTTAACCCCTCCAGCCCTGTTGTACTATGCATTCTGTATTCAGCATGCTATTATTTTCCCTTAAAACCATGTTATAAGGGAAAATAATACAATCTACACCACCCCGATCCCAAACCCGAACTTCTGTAGTTCGGGTTTGGGTACCAAACACGCCGAGCTTTCTCACGCGAGTGCAAAACGCATTACAATGATTTGTACTCACGCGGCAAAATCGTGCATGTTCCGGCAACGCACCCGCATCTTTTTCCGCAACGCTCGTGTGAAACCAGCGTTATACTCTGGACCTCAGCTTCTCTCTACTGCCCGGCTGCATCCTCGCCCCATCAGGGCCCTGAGGTGGTGCATCTTCACTGCTGGTGCCACTCACCTCCCCTTTGGGAACTTGCATCTTCCAGCGCACGCTCTGTATGCGTAGGATTTCGGGGCAGAGCGTAACCACCGAACAAGACGGAGGTCTGAGAGAGAGCTTCATAGCTGCCACACGCCAGAGACAGCTTCACATCGGTTAAAATAGGCAAAAACAGACCCAGGGAGACTCTGGGTACCCCAAAACAAAAGGAGATCCAAGCAGAAATGGATAGATTTCTCAAGAAACTTACAGCGTCACCAGCGCACCCAGACAAGATGGCGCATCAGGCCTATGGGTGGGACTCTGAAGGAGAGGAAGAAGACAGACTCCACGCCAGTGAACTCGCACAAGCTGCAGATAGCGGTGCGCTCACAAAATCTTTCTTTAAAGCCACCTTGTCTTAAGCCTTAGCCCCGCCGATGCAACAGATACAAGCCTTAGCCCCGCCGATGCAACAGACACAAGCCTTAGCCCCGCCGATGCAACAGACACAAGCCTTAGCCCCGCCGATGCAACAGACACAAGCCTTAGCCCCGCCAATGCAACAGACACAAGCCTTAGCCCCGCCGATGCAACAGACACAAGCCTTAGCCCCGCCGATGCAACAGACACAAGCCTTAGCCCCGCCGATGCAACAGACACAAGCCTTAGCCCCGCCGATGCAACAGATACAAGCCTTAGCCCCGCCGATGCAACAGACACAAGCCTTAGCCCCGCCGATGCAACAGACACAAGCCTTAGCCCCGCCGATGCAACAGACACAAGCCTTAGCCCCGCCGATGCAAGACACAAGCCTTAGCCCCGCCGATGCAACAGATACAAGCCTTAGCCCCGCCGATGCAACAGACACAAGCCTTAGCCCCGCCGATGCAACAGACACAAGCCTTAGCCCCGCCGATGCAACAGACACAAGCCTTAGCCCCGCCGATGCAACAGACACAAGCCTTAGCCCCGCCGATGCAACAGACACAAGCCTTAGCCCCGCCGATGCAACAGATACAAGGATACAAGCCTTAGCCCCGCCGATGCAACAGACACAAGCCTTAGCCCCGCCGATGCAACAGACACAAGCCTTAGCCCCGCCGATGCAACAGACACAAGCCTTAGCCCCGCCGATGCAACAGACACAAGCCTTAGCCCCGCCGATGCAACAGATACAAGGATACAAGCCTTAGCCCCACCGATGCAACAGACACAAGCCTTAGCCCCGCCGATGCAACAGACACAAGCCTTAGCCCCGCCGATGCAAGAGACACCAGCCTTAGCCCCGCCGATACAAGAGACACCAGCCTTAGCCCCGCCGATACAAGAGATACAAGAGCTGGAGAATCAACGGTTTCGCTTTTTCAAGATGTGGCCCCTTCAACTCTGTTTAAGCACCGTGCCTTGAAACCACTAACGGACCAGCTGAGACGCCAGAAACTGTTATACAGGTGGCTCTATCCTTTTGGCCTCACTTTTACACAAAAAATGTCCGCCGCTGCATTATCGAGTCTGGACAGATACTACTATGCCCAATCTACCAAAGCTGCCTACTAACGTAATACCCAAGCAGAGCGCCTCTAACAGCAAAGACATATAGTTCTTGCAGACTATCTGATCGTCTTTGAACACTTGCAAGCCCCAAGATTCAAGTAACTTCAAGCAAACTAGGCAATCTAGAAGTAATACCATCACCGCTCTACTATATAGGTTCAGAGACGATCCATCTCAAGTCTTCTTCTATTTCTCCACTTCATCACCTATAAAGATTTATGGACTAGACAAGAAGTAATGAGGATCCACATAGAAGTGCAGATATACACTGCATTAGGAGATGAGGATGTATTACCGATTATCACCACTAGAGGACTCAGAGACATGAGTAAGAGATATTTAACCATCTAAACCTCTGGCATCCTCTTCTTCTTACTGTTTAATATCTTCCTTCTCTTACATACTGTCTAATATGCAATAACTTTGTTTTATTCTGGGGAGGAGGTATACTAGTTATAAGAAGCACGGGTGTAAGGGTACGGGTTGGGATGCTTAGCCAACAATGCCTGCCCCCGCACACCCCTAAACAGTGGCTCAGCTATGAGACCACTTAGGTTTTATTGCCTCTTGTGCCAATGACCCTGTGTTCAGTCAGGGGACCTGGCATATCCAGCAATAAACAAGTACGAAAAACCATACAATGTTCTTTAGTTTGTGTTTTAATTTATGTTTTGTTTTTGACACGGGCCTGGACAACTTATTGGAGGCTTGAGTGGCACGTGAAAACTGGCACCATATGGCAGCGGTGAAAGTATTCACCTTCAATGGTAGAGGCCACAACACACCTCAAAAACTGTTGAAAATCCTTACATTATTGAAGAGAGGTAGGTGTGATATTTGTTCTCTACAAGAAACTCACCTCGAAGTAGGTAGGGTGCCTCATTTTTATCGTACACACTTCTCACAATGGTTCCATTGCACCTATCAAACAGCGTCCGTATGGCAATAAGTAAGGACTTGCCCTTCGTCAACATTTTAACACAACAGGACCCAGAAGGCAGGTTCCCATTTGTCAAGGGTAAAATTGGGCAAGCCTTAGTGTCCCTTGCTCCCAATACCCACCAACATAAACGGATTAAATCTACCCTAGCTAGGTTCCAAGACTTTGCTGAAGGGGTCAAGATAATAGGAGGAGACCTTAATGTCTTTATACCATATACTTGATTCCTCTTCGGGCACTTCAGCTCAGTCCCAAAAAACACTAGGAGGCATAAAAAAGGCAATCACTTCATTGACTCATGAAGAACACTAAATACCTCTGACTGGGAAAATACGTACTTCTCCGCGGTCCACCACTCATATCAAAGATTATATTCTCTTGTCAGAGACACATATTGATACGCTACGTAATTCCACTATTGGCCCCATCACTGTATCAGATCATGCTCCGGTAATAACCACACTCTCCTTTGACACACTACACACCCGCGAGTGGATGTGGCGTTTAAATGAGACCCTAACGGATTCCAAGAACCATTTATCAGATATTTCACGAAAACTCTCTCAAAATTTCCAGGATAATAAACCATCAGATACCTCCCAGACCATAGTTTGGGAAGACCACAAGGCCTTCATCAGAGGTGAACTCATAGCGTTAGGTTCTAAACTCAAAAAAAGATAGACAGAAAAAGCTTAGTTCTTTATTGGGTCAGATTGACACTATTGAAGCCACTCATAAAAGATCTAAGACTCTACCTTTAGTACAGGACGAACTTCTCATATTGAGAAGACAGCTCAAAGACCTCCTCAATATAAAGTGCGCCAAAGCATACCAATATGCCAAATTTAAACAGTATATGCATGGAGATAAGGGAAACAAGATAATGTGATATCTCATCAAGAAGAGGATTGAAACACAACATATCTCTGAGATTAAAACACCTAGAGGGTCAACTGGTTCCTCACCGAAAGACATAGCGGAAGAGTTTTGCTCTTATTACACAAACTTATACAATTTAGATAACACTCATTCTATTGCATCTGGAAACCAAACGGAAATAGACCGGGAACATCGCACAGATGCATTCTTGAACAATCTTAATCTTCCGAGACTGATGAAAGGAGAGGTTTCACCTCTCTTAGCACCTATCACAGAGGAAGAGGTCACAAAGATCATTAAGACCATACCTATAGGTAAATCCCCAGGGCCAGATGGCCTTCCAGCAGGCTATCATAAAAAGTTACTTCCTGTATTAGCGCCCCATGGTGTCAGGCTTTGGCTTGGGGAGAACCCCTGCCAAGACAGGCGTTAGAAGCTACCATTACCATCATCCCTAAAGAAGGTAAGGATAGTACAGAATGTTATAGACCCATCTCACTACTCAATCTATATGTTGAAATATGGGCTAAATTGTTAGCATATAGACTCAATACTCTTATCCCTAGACTTATACCTCAAGAGTAGATGGGATTTGTGTTGGGCAGAGAGGGAAACCTTCAGTTTTGCAGACTTATTATCGCATGGGCAAAGAAAAAAGCGCTACCCCTGGTGCTCCTAGGTACCGACGCTGAAAAAACCTTCTATAGAGTAGATTGGCTATATATGCAACGCACATTACACAGATTCGGTCTCCCTGACATGTTTATTCGAGCAATTATGTCTTTATACCACTGACCGAGTGCAAGAGTCAGAGTGAATGGTAGCTTATCGAAAGCCTTCCACATCACTAACAGAACGTGCCCCCTTTCCCCATCATTCAGATTGGTTATGGAGACCTTACTACAGGATTTTCGAGACAAACCTCTTATAAAAGGATTGGCGGTAGATAAAATAGAGAGCACAAATGTGCAGCGTTTGCAGACGATCTCCTACTGCTCATCACGAACCCCAAACAAGCATTCCCACAAATTCTGTAAATCTTTAGACCATTCGGATCATGGTCTAAGTCGGAGGCTATGGGAACAATTCATTTGCTTAACATCCTTCCTCCTTAAATGGAACCTAAACTCATCGCCATACTTAGGAATTGTACTTACTAACGATCCTATAAGATTATATAGATCCAATTATCTACCACTCTTGAAAAAGATTAAGACTCCATTGCAATCTTTATCTCTGCCATGAGTGTCCTGGTTAGGATGGAAAAACTTGCTTCAAACTTTCATTGTCCCAAAACTAATATTTGTTGCATATGGTTCCCATACATCTCCCACAGGTATTCTTCAAACAGGTCAGAACCATCTCTACAACCTTTCTCTGGAATGGTAAAAAACCGAGATTGGCATATAACAAACTGATGAAGAGCCGTGCGGAAGGTGGTTTTGGACTGCCCGATTTACAGACATATTATAAGGCTATACAACTAAAAAGGTAGCTTCAATTATGTATCCCCAAATATAGAACGCTAGGTTCTAACATCGAGTTAGCACTCATGTCAGGTAGGCAACTCGCAGGGCTATGGGGCTTAGACCACCCGGCAGAGGCTTACTAAAGGAATACATCTAACTACACGATCTATACGTGCTGAAACCCCCCTTTTCTCTGACCTGCGGAGACACCCGACAGCAGACTTCATTCCATACCTACTACATGCGCTCACAACTCATACTCCCCAGTTTTGGAAGCTTCTGAAAACGATTCCAATCTCCTTACTCTTGACAACTTTTAAAGACCAAAAGGACAAGTAATTGAAAAAGGGCAATTTTTTTAGCTAGACAGGAATTGGAGTGCTCCAGCAAAATACTAGCCGACAAATACGATACCACTACAGCCCCATCATGGTTTGAGAAACTAGCTACACGTGAAAATCTTCCGAGACATATTATTTCATTTCTTAAGTCATTGAACTCCACCTCTGAGAAAGCTACACCTGCGTATATCGGAGAATGAAAGTGAGAACTTGACAAGTCTTTTTCCCCACAAGAAATAAGACAAATCCATCATCCATGCATAAAGATACAAGAGCACTCCTATAAAACCATGACACGATGGTACAACGGATCTCAGACAGAAATGGCTCAAACGCTTACTTTTATTCTTCTTATGTTTCCAAGCCTATTACACTATTCTGCTCTCTGTGCATTTATTGGAGACTGGGCTCAGCATGCATGTGGAAACCCTGCATTCCCGGAATTTTATGGAGGCCAGTAGGAGATAGTATTTAGTGTAGTTTCCTGTCCTAAGAGATCGCCTTGTCGTTGGCGGACAGGCACAAATAATTTTGTATAAAATGCATTTGCCAAGAATCTCACATTTATAACGTAGCTTTAGCATTAGTAAATTTTCTCTAGTGAGTATGGCTATTGTATTTACTTTATTATTTGTCTTTGTTATTACGTTATTCTATCAAAAAATGACACTCCAAAACAGAAAAACCATTTAAATTTTCAAAAGATGAAACAATGCAGCCCTGACTTCAAAGCCGGTGTATTTTATGGATTTATTAACAAAGTAAAGATTTTATGGTGAGCGACACATTTTCATCTTTTCAAGATTGGACTGTTAAGTATTTGATGCAGAGCACCACTTATCCACTGCTTGTCGTCCCTGAACAAGTTCCATAGAGTTCAATGGTATCGCAGTGATCTGAGCAGAGGGAGGTAGTGCTGGCATATGTAATTTATTGAACAAAAAACATTTCAAAATTGGACATTTATTAAGATCAAACAATTTGGGTAAGGGCGGGGATAAAAGCACATTCTCAAGATTACATATTATTTCTAGATAACAGTTTGGCTGCATTTCGCACTAAAATTTAAATCTGGTGGTTGAAAATGGAAGAGGGAGCAATTGTCTAGAGAGCGAGATCTCCGGGCTTTATTACTTGTGGAAGACACGGCCAAACACAAACTGGAATAACACTTTCATCGACTTGGAAAAGAAGACCCAATAGATGTACTGATTAATGCTCTTCTTTCTTCCAGACGGACAGATGTTCTCTCGGTGACTCCATGGCTAGCGCCGATTGTATGGAATAGACTCTACAATATAGATATACTCAACGCACAATTCCACAAGAGAAGAGTTCGCATTGGACTGACTGTGTTTGCTATTAGAAAGTAAGGAAATCCAGACAATTCACACTCATTCTATATAGTATAACTTTTATAATACTGCCTCTTATGTACAAGAATAAAACTACTATAATACTGCCTCCTATGTACAAGAATACAACTACTATAATACTGCCTCCTATGTATAAGAATATACCTACTATAATACTGCTCCTATGTACAAGAATATAACTACTACAATACTGCCTCCTATGTACAAGGATATAACTACTACAATACTGCTCCTATGTACAGGAATATAACTACTATAATACTGCCTCCTATGTACAAGAATATAACTACTATAATACTGCCTCCTATGTACAAGAATATAACTACTATAATACTGCTCCTATGTACAAGAATATAACTACTATAATACTGCTCCTATGTACAAGAATATACCTACTATAATACTGCTCCTATGTACAAGAATATAACTACTATAATACTGCCTCCTATGTACAAGAATATAACTACTATAATACTGCCCCCTATGTACAAGAATATAACTACTATAATACTGCTCCTGTGTACAAGAATATAACTACTATATTTCTGCCTCCTATGTACAAGAATATAACTACTATAATACTGCCCCCTATGTACAAGACTATAACTACTATAATTCTGCCTCCTATGTATAAGAATATAACTACTATAATACTGCTCCTATGTACAAGAATATAACTACTATAATACTGTCTCCTATGTACAAGAATATAACTACTATAATACTGCTCCTGTGTACAAGAATATAACTACTATATTTCTGCCTCCTATGTACAAGAATATAACTACTATAATACTGCCCCCTATGTACAAGACTATAACTACTATAATTCTGCCTCCTATGTACAGTGGTGGCCAAAAGTTTTGAGAATGACACAAATATTAGTTTTCACAGTGTTTGCTGCTAAACTGCTGTTAGATCTTTGTCTCAGTTGTTTCTGTGATGCAGTGAGATATAATTACTCGCACTTCATACGTTTCAAAGGCTTTTATCAACAATTACATGACATTTATGCAGAGTCAGTATTTGCAGTGTTGGCCCTTCTTTTTCAGGACCTCTGCAATCCGACTGCACATGCTCTCCATCAACTTCTGGGCCAATTCCTGACTGACAACCCATTCTTTCATAATCACTTCTTGGAGTTTGTCAGAATTAGTGGGTTTTGTTTGTCCACCCGCCTCTTGAGGATTGACCACAAGTTCTCAATGGGATTAAGATCTGGGGAGTTTCCAGGCCATGGACCCAAAATGTCACCGTTTTGGTCCCTGAGCCACTTGGTTATCACTTTTGCCTTATGGCGCGGTGCTCCATCGTGCTGGAAAATGCATTGTTCTTCACCAAACTGTTGTTGGATTGTTGGAAGAAGTTGCTGTTGGAGGGTGTTTTGGGGCCATTCTTTATTCATGGCTGTGTTTTTGGGCAAAATTGTGAGTGAGCCCACTCCCTTGGATGAGAAGCAACCCCACACATGAATGGATCTCAGGATGCTTTACTGTTGGCATGACACAGGACTGATGGTAGCGCTCACCTTTTCTTCTCCGGACAAGCCTTTTTCCTGATGCCCCAAACAATCGGAAAGGAGGCTTCATCAGAGAATATGACTTTGCCCCAGTCCTCAGCAGTCCATTCACCATATTTTCTGCAGAAGATCAATCTGTCCCTGATGTTTTTTTTTGGAGAGAAGTGGCTTCTTTGCTGCCCTTCTTGACACCAGGCTATCTTCCAAAAGTCTTCGCCTCACTGTGCGTGCAGATGCGCTCACACCTGCCTGCTGCCATTCCTGAGCAAGCTCTGCACTGGTGGCACTCCGATCCCGCAGCTGAATCCTCTTTAGGAGACGATCCTGGCGCTTGCTGGACTTTCTTGGATGCCCTGAAGCCTTCTTAACAAGAATTGAACCTCTTTCCTTGAAGTTCTTGATGATCCTATAAATTGTTGATTGAGGTGCAATCTTAGTAGCCACAATATCCTTGCCTGTGAAGCCATTTTTATGCAACGCAATGATGGCTGCACGCGTTTCTTTGCAGGTCACCATGGTTAACAATGGAAGAACAATGATTTCAAGCATCACCCTCCTTTTAACAGGTCAAGTCTGCCATTTTAACCCAATCAGCCTGACATAATGATCTCCAGCCTTGTGCTCGTCAACATTCTCACCTGAGTTACCAAGACGATTACTGAAATGATCTCAGCAGGTCCTTTAATGACAGCAATGAAATGCAGTGGAAAGGTTTTTTGGGGGATTAAGTTAATTTTCATGGCAAAGAAGGACTGTGCAATTTATCTGATCCCTCTTCATAACATTCTGGAGTATATGCAAACTGCTATTATAAAAACTTAAGCAGCAACTTTTCCAATTTCCAATATTTATGTAATTCTCAAAACTTTTGGCCACGACTGTACAAGAATATAACTACTATAATACTGCCTCCTATGTACAAGAATATAACTACTATAATACTGCTCCTATGTACAAGAATATCACTACTATAATACTGCTCCTATGTACAAGAATATAACTACTATATTTCTGCCTCCTATGTGCAAGAATATAACTACTATAATACTGCTCCTATTTACAAGAATATAACTACTATAATACTGCTTCCTATGTACAAGAATATAACTACTATAATACTGCCTCCTATGTACAAGAATATAACTACTATAATACTGCTCCTATGTACAAGAATATAACTACTATAATACTGCTCCTATGTACAAGAATATAACTGCTATTATACTGCCTCCTATGTACAGGAATATAACTACTATAATACTGCTCCTATGTACAAGAATATAACTACTATAATACTGCCTCCTATGTACAGGAATATAACTACTATAATACTGCCTCCTATGTATAAGAATATAACTACTATAATACTGCTCCTATGTACAGGAATATACCTACTATAATACTGCCCCTATGTACAAGAATATAACTACTATAATACTACCTCCTATGTACAAGAGTATAACTACTATAATACTGCTCCTATGTACAAGAATATAACTACTATAATACTGCTCCTATGTACAAGAATATAACTACTATAATACTGCTCCTATGTACAAGAATATAACTACTATAATACTGCTCCTATGTACAAGAATATAACTACTATAATACTGCCTCCTGTGTACAGAAATATAACTACTATAATACTGCTCCTATGTACAAGAATATAACTACTATAATACTGCTCCCTATGTATAAGAATATAACTACTATAATACTGCCTCCTATGTATAAGAATATAACTACTATAATACTGCCCTATGTACAAGAATATAAATACTATAATACCGATTGGTGTACTTTATAAACCACATGTTTTCTGACCATTTTTTTTGTTCTCTTTTTTAGATACACCAAGTATATTGAACATTTTCTGGACACAGCTGAGAAGTTTTTCATGACTGGACACCGGGTCACTTATTATGTAATGACCGACCAGCCCGCTGCCATCCCTAACATTACACTGGGTGAAAAGAGAAATCTGGTTGTCCTGGAGGTCCCAGCCTACAAAAGATGGCAGGACATCACCATGAGAAGGATGCAGATCATTCGAGACTACATCCATGATCGGTTCGTCAATGAGGTGGACTATCTGGTGTGTCTAGATGTGGACATGGAGTTCAGACAGGAGGTTGGGGTTGAGATCCTCAGTGATGTTTATGGTGTCATGCATTCATGTTATTTCACAGCGTCTCGCAAGGAGTTCACCAATGAAAGGCGACCTCAGTCTGCAGGTTACATCCCTGAAGACGAGGGCGATTTCTATTACACAGGGTCCCATTTTGGAGGCACTGTGGAAGAGATCTACAAGTTGACGAACCATTGCCACCACGCCATGCTGTCCGATAAAGCTATAAACATAGAAGCTCTTTGGCATGACGAGAGTTATCTCAACAGATATTTCCTGTATTACAAACCCACCAAGGTCCTGTCGCCAGAGTATTCCTGGACCTACGTCTGTGGAGACCCGGCCGTGGTGGAGAAGAAGAGATTTATCGTTTTACCTAAAGAATATGACAAAGTACGTGACAACCCGTGACACTCCACACAGCGGATTGGCGATTGAGAGGTTTTATGTAATATCTCTAAGGGCTGTTTCACACGAAAGGATGCAGTGCGTGACATCCGCTCCATGAATGATAGCCAAAACCCGATGCGGACTGCAGAGGCACGGAGCAGTAACGATTGATAATGCTCCGTGCCTCTGCAGTCTGCATCGGGTCTTGGCTGTCATTCACGGAGCGGATGTCACGCACGGCATCCGCTCGTGTGAAACAGCCCTAATACTTCCATAGTCCTCATCCTCCCCCATATTAGCTTAGACCTCATTGTTCTTGAGTTCCCCTATCTGGAGAGGCTTCTGTGTTACTCCTCATGGATGATACATGAAGCTGATTGTGCCTGTACAGATCCTGCTGCCAATCTGGTGAAGTGTATTACAATGGCGATGAGATGCACAATACTTTCTGAGTTGATACCCTGATACACAGTAACATTTAACTGGTTAAAGATGGTCAGTCTACATTTTAACTTTGGCACCGTTATTCAGCAGCGCCCCTCGACATTCCTCGCTGTTATTTAAGTGTCTACGATCTTTGGTGGCAAATGTAGACAATACACAGGTATTGTCTTTAAATGCTCAGACAAATAGATGTGTCCCTATGCATTTCATCTATTTATATACTGTAGCCCCCGATTCATTAGATTTATTTATTTTTTAAATAGGAAATGTTTTATATCCCTTCCTGCATCTTCGAGTACATAGTTGTGACCGCCGGCTTACAGGAACTGACTATGAGCAGGGGTCAAGAAAACTCAGATCCCAGCCATGTACCGCCATCACCAACTGCAATCAATAGCGATCACACTGTGATGGATTGTAGTGCAGTGATAAGCTCCTCCCTCTGGGCTGTTCTGTAGTGCAGTTAATAATAAACTCCTCCCTCTAGGCTGTCCAACAGTGAAAAGCTCCTCCCTCCAGGCTGCCCTGCAGTGCAGTGATAATAAGCTCCTCCTCTCCTTTCTGTAGTTTGCTCCTGACCTCTGCAGCTCTCTCTTCCTTATGGCTTAGTATTGTGTCTCTTCCCCTTTGCTAGGGGGGATGTCAGGGGATGTTGTGTGGGTCCTGTGTATTTCTTCCGCCAGTGTTACTGGTGTCCATGGGTCATGGTCAATAAGAACTGGTGATGGGGGACCTAATCGAAACGATCTGGAATTGCCCGCTGTTGAGGAGGCATTGGAGGAAGGTTCTGGACCTGATCCACTTTTTTTTCTGCATAATCTACCTTGAAGCAGCGTCGTAAAGCGCAGACTCCTGTGTATTACATCTGCGTCCAAATACGTTAAGGGAATAATGTAGTGAAAAAGTCACAAATTTTTGCGCAATCGCTACAACTGCGCACAAATTTGCGACTTTTTTCTGCTTTGCACTATGCTCTCCAGTTTTCTGAATGTGGGTGTGTTTTCTTATGTAAATGAATCTCTAGACAGATTTACTATTGGGACTATTTAAAAAGTCACAAAAAAGTCCCCCAAAAAATGCGCAATTTCCCTCCAGTAAGGACCATGCTTATCTTATGAGACTTTTTAATAGAACATGCGACTTTTGTAAAGCTGTTTACCGACGGATAAACTGCTACCGTCAAACCACATTTATTACAGTTTTAAAGGGACAATCATAAATCCGACTTGGCTAAAGCTGACTTTAGCCATAGGTGTAAGTAGAGGGAGCCGTCAGAGTACTGATACATATGGCCCAAAGTCTGCAGCCACCACTCTGGGGAGCTCACTGCACATGAATTTAATAACTCCTTGGGACCCGATGGCAGCGCCGATCCCCGCCCGACATCACACGTGCCGCGTTCGGCGCTGATCGCGGCACATGAAGGGTTAATCCGCCGGTGACCTGAGGACATGGAAGGCAGCGCAATGCCTTTCTTAGGCATCAGGGCTGCCTTCCGGTGGAGAGCCTGTGAGATCCAGGCCCCCTGGATCTCACAGGACGGAAGCTGTATGAGTATTACAGTGTGTATTACTCATACAGCCAATGCATTCCAATACAGAAGTGTAGACATTAGGTATCGCCACGTCCGTATTGACCGGCTCTATAAAACACATGACCTAACCCCTCAGATGAACACCGTAAAAAAAAAAAATTAAAACTTTTTTTTGTCACCTTACATCACTAAAAGTACAACACCAAGCGATCAAAAAGGCATATGGCTGCCAAAATGATACCAGTCACCTCATCCCACAAAAAATGAGCCCCTAAGACAATCACCCAAAAAATAAAATATGGCTTAGAATATGGAGACACTAAAACATTGTTTTTTTTGTTTTAAAAATGCTGTTATTGTGTAAAATTTAAGTTTTGTCACCTTACATCACAAAAAGTGTAATAGCTAGCAAGCAAAAAAAGTCATACGCACCCCAAAGTAGTGCCAATCAAACCATCATCTCATCCTGCAAAAATCATACCCTCGCAAAAACACAAAATGCAAATCGCACTCTGCACCCAGCACTCTGCCCTGCCTTTATGCTGGATGTTGAATGAGGCAATTGGTGTACATTTTGGCCAAAGCGTAATAAGCCACTCACCACGTCAAGGTCGCCTCCATGAGTGGTCCCTAACACTAGTTCCTACCTGTTATGGGCCATGACAGCCACACAAAGTCCAGGGAGCGCAGGTCATACCCTACCTAAGATAATCGCCCAAAAACTGAAAAAAAATAAAAATAATCTCTATGAAGATGGAGACACTAAAACATGATTAATTTTTTCCAAAAATGAAATCAGTGTAAAACTTGCATAAATAAAAAAACAAAAACAAACAAAAAACACATTAAGTATCGCCGTGTGCGTAATAACATGCTCTATAAAAATAACACATGACCTAACCCCTCAGGTGAATATCGTAAAAAAATAAAAAATTTAAACGGTGTAAAAAGAAAAAGCCATTTTGTCATCTTGAATCACAAAAAGTGTAATAACAAGCGATCAAAGTCATATGCACCCTATAATAGGACCAGTCATCTCATCCCAAAAAAAATAAAAAAATTAGCCCCTACACAAGACAGTCGCCCAACAAATGAATAAAAACGACGGCTTTCAGAATGTGGAGACAAAAAAAAATTATTAAAATTTGACGATTGGAATATGGCAATTTGGCAGGCCCAAAAATGCTGCGATTATCTATACACAGAGGGAGGAGGGGCTGGGGGCCGACATCTGTATTAGGAATGACAGCGGGGACCGTCACTCACTACGTCATGCACCGTCACCGCCAACTTTATGAATGAAGCAGGCAGCGCAGGCGCATGACGTGTCACCCACCTGTCCTCCAGGCCTGCCTCCTCCCTCCTACGGAACTTAGCTGTAAGTAATACAGGATTATTATATTTTAACAATGCCTACATGTTAGATAATATTATACAACAGTGAGCGGGGCCGGTGCATTATACTACAGGGACTGCACCAGTCCCCGCTGTCATTCCTAATACAGATGCCGGCCCCCAGCCCCTTCACACTGCAGGGACACTATTATGGGGGGGGGAATCTATGGATGGCACATAACATAAGATGCTATACAGAACCCCCCCATAACAGTGTGCCATCCACAGAACCCCCCCCCCCCCCCCATAACAGTGTGCCATCCACAGAACCCCCCCCCCCATAACAGTGTGCCATCCACAGATCCCCCCCCATAACAGTGTGCCATCCACAGATCCCCCCCCATAACAGTGTGCCATCCACAGAACCCCCCCCATAACAGTGTGCCATCCACAGAACCCCCCCCCCATAACAGTGTGCCATCCACAGAACCCCCCCCCATAACAGTGTGCCATCCACAGAACCCCCCCCCATAACAGTGTGCCATCCACAGAACCCCCCCCCATAACAGTGTGCCATCCACAGAACCCCCCCCCATAACAGTGTGCCATCCACAGAACCCCCCCATAACAGTGTGCCATCCACAGAACCCCCCCCATAACAGTGTGCCATCCACAGAACCCCCCCCATAACAGTGTGCCATCCACAGAACCCCCCCATAACAGTGTGCCATCCACAGAACCCCCCCCATAACAGTGTGCCATCCACAGAACCCCCCCCCCATAACAGTGTGCCATCCACAGAACCCCCCCCCATAACAGTGTGCCATCCACAGAACCCCCCCATAACAGTGTGCCATCCACAGAACCCCCCCCCATAACAGTGTGCCATCCACAGAACCCATCTAACCTGTCAGATAAATGTTGTAAATACCCAAAGAAAAAATGTGCCAAAACAATTATTTCTTGTTATCTTGCCTCACAAAAAGTGTAATATAGAGCAACCAAAAATCATATGTACCCTAAAATAGTAGCAACAAAACTGCCACCCTATCCCGAAGTTTCCAAAATGGGGTCACTTTTTGGGAGTTTCTACTCTAGGGGTGCTTCAGGGGGGCTTCAAATGGGACATGGTGTAAATAAACCAGTCCAGCAAAATCTGCCTTCCAGAAACAATATGGCGTTCCTTTCCTTCTGCGCCCTGCCGTGTGCCCGTACAACAGTTTACAACCACATATGGGGTGTTTCTGTAAACTACAGAATCAGGGCCATAAATATTGAGTTTTGTTTGGCTGTTAACCCTTGCTTTGTTAGTGGAAAAAAAAATTATTAAAATGGAAAATCTGCAAAAAGGTGAAATTTAGAAATTTCATCTCTAGGTGTTCCACAAGAATTTATGGAAAATAAAAGGGTTAAAGTTTGTAAAATCAGCTTTTAATAGCCTTGAAGGGTGTAGTTTGTAAAATGGGGTCATTTTTGGGTGGTTTCTATTATGTAAGCCTCGCAAAGTGACTTCAGACCTGAACTGGTCCTGAAAAAGTAGGTTTTAGAAGATTTGCTTCTAAACTTCTAAGCTTTGTAACGTCCCCAAAAAATAAAAAATGGCATTCGCAAAATGACGTAGACACATGAACATGAAGTAGACATATGGGGAATGTATAGTAATAACTATTTTTGGAGGCATTACTGTGTATTATGAAAGTAGAGAAATTGAAATTTGCTAAATTTTTCCAAATGTGTTAAATTTTGATTTTGTTTTTATAAATAAAAATAATTTTGCTTGACTCAATTTTATCACTGTCATGAAGTAGAATACGTGACGAGAAAACAATCTCAGAATGGCCTGGACAAGTAGAAGCGTTTTAAAGTTATCACCACATAAAGTGACACGTGTCAAAATTGCAAAAAACGACCCGATCCTTAAGGTGAAAAATGGCAGGGTCTTTAAGGGGTTAATAGTGATCTCTAAAACTACATGCTGGGAGCACCCGATAGTGGTGACTGCAGAGGAAAAAAAAAAAGGAAAAAAGAAAAAGAACAGTGAAAATATGGAATAAGTTTATATAAAGTACATTGCACAGTGACATAAAAGCTACAGTAGCGACACACAATGCATAAAATAACCTAAAAAGGGTTTTCTCGGATTCATATATTGATGGCCTATCCTCAGCATAGGTCAATATCTGATCGGTGGCAGTCTGACTCCTGGCTCCCCCGACGATCAGCAGGTCATGTGATGTCCCGTTCATCGGTCACATGGCCAATGTGCAGCTTAGTCCCATTCAACTGAATGGGGCTGCTATACCAAGCATAGCCACTACACGACATACGGCAATGTTTGGCGAGCTGCGAGGAGGCCGCGGCGCTCCACAACTGCTGATCGGTTGGGGTGCCAGAACCCCATCGATCAGAGATTGATGACCTGTCCTGAGGACAGGTTATCAGTATAGGCGTCCAGGAAAAGCCCTTTAAGCGCGGTATTCTCCGACAGAAGTGGAGAAAAGTGCTGCCTTCTGTCCTACATTCATCAGACTCATCACTCAGGCAGCAGCCTAAGGCCACGTCTACACGACGACAACTACACTGCAACATTTTGTTGCACTAATGTCGCGCGACAATTTTTATAATGGCAGTCTATGGTGTCGCACTGCAACATACTGCGACGCAACAGTCGCAGAAAAATGCATCTCGAATGGATTTGCTGCGACTGTTGCGTCGCAGTGCGACACCATAGACTGCCATTATAAAAATTGTCGTGCGACAAATGTCGTGTAGACGTAGCCTTAAAGGGGTTGGCCACCTTGAGGGGAGGTTTGGCAATTCCCCCCCCCCCCCCCTCCCGACAGTCCTGCGAATTGGAAATATACTGACCTGCTCCCCGCTCCTGGGCTCACCGACCACCTCGCTTGGGTCCCCCACTGTAAGCATCTGCTGCGGCCGATGACCCCTTTGCGTCATGTCATTTGGTCACAAGACGAAATAGGGACAAAGGAGATGTTCAGAGCGGGAAGACCTGAAGAAGGCGGCCGGGGACTGAAGCAGGAGGGACCTAGCGGTGAGCAGCAGGTAAGTATGCTTCCCTACCCACACTATACCACATTTCATGGACTGTCTGGTGTACATAAGAGAGGTGGCCCCATTATTGCAAGCTGCACAAGCAAAGTCAGGAAACTCCAGAAAAACACACACAGTCAGAGGCGGACAGGGAACTTAAAGGGGCCCTGGAAAAATACTAAAGGCGGCCCTGTTTTGTAGTTGGGTCCAAATTGCTGGAAGGCAGGGCCAGTAATACCATATTGTGGCACATTATACCGTCCCAACAGAGTCAAATACCACAGTCCATTACAAAATGCATCCCCTGGATGGCTGTGAGGAGGGCCCAGGCGGACTCCTGGAAGAAATTTCCCTGTAAGGTCTCTGGCCAATCCGCCCCTTCGCACAATGTATGTGCATTTAAAAAATAAATATAATATCTAAAATCAAGAGATTCCAGAGCTGCAGCCAGAACCCGGCCTGGAGTCCTCTTCAGAGGTAGTGTCCATCAACTCTTGCTCTGGTTCCCGAGATTTCCAGGTGATTTATGCAACGTCGCAAGGAAGAACCTAAGGTGGGAAAAAAGAGATCATATAAGAAATGGGGACATCACTAAGGAAAAAGCACCAGAACTCCACTGCTAATTGCATGAGATATCTGGAGAACAAGACGAGCACCATTTTTATACAATTTACTGGTGTAACACATACACTAGACATGAGGAGGTGCAAGAAGAAGAGTGTGAAATTATAAACTGTTGTGATATTTTAATCCATTTGGTGCAATTTAGGACATTTTCTCCATTCTTTTGTACAAGCTTCTATCTACAGTATAAATCTCCCTCAGTAGGTCTGCCCCTTGGGTCATATTCATACTGTGTTCTTGTCACTACATGCAGTCCTGCTGTGATCCCAGTAAAGCGTCTGTGTCGCATCCGACCACAAAACACAGAAACCCAGTGATCCCGTTACCTGGAAAACATTTCAAGCAGCAAATGAAGAGGAGCCCGAGACCAAACACAGGAGCAATGATAAAAGCAGCCGCTATAAGGTGTCCTAAAAGACAAAATAGATCATACAAGCGTTACAATATCAACATGTCTACATTATTAGCTTAAAGTGTTTAATTCAGTGCAATTACCACAGGTGTATAACATCCAGCCTCTAGCCATGCAGTCTACCATTACCACAGTGTATAACATCCAGCCTCTAGCCGTGCAGTCTGCCATTACCACAGTGTATAACATCCAGCCTCTAGCCGTGCAGTCTGCCATTACCACAGTGTATAACATCCAGCCTCTAGCCGTGCAGTCTGCCATTACCACAGTGTATAACATCCAGCCTCTAGCCATGCAGTCTACCATTACCACAGTGTATAACATCCAGGCCATAAACACTCCTGTAGATGTCATGGAGAGGTTGCCAATACTTTTCTCCCTATGCTGCAGGATGGCTACTAAACCTGTATTATATTAATAGGGCCTGTAAACCTAAATCCAGCAGCTTAATGCAGCAGCATTGTAAGAGGTGCAGTGCCCCCCCCCCCCCCCCCTTCACTTACCTTTGCAGTCATTAGCACTGGGTACAGTGGACGGTGTGGTCAGTACTGGTCCTTTGGGTATCGGGGCTCGAGTGGTCAATGGGTCAGCGGCTGAAAGCACAGAGAGGTCTGAGAAAAAGAGGCCCCACCAATCTGAGCTGCGGATTCTGCGCCACTTTTCAGACAGGAAGTTAACCCCTTAAATTATCAAGCCAATTTTGAAGGAAACATGTGTTTGTTTTTCCCTCCCTGCCTTCTACGTGCTGCGAAATTTTCCTAGCCTTACGAGGAATTATTATTGCGGCACAAGTCGTGTTTGTTAATGGAGCATCATCGGCGCAGGCGCACTGAGGGAGTTCTGAGGAGGTGAGCCTCCTCATCTCAGAGCGCCTGCGCCGAATGAACACAGGTGCGCGATTTTTGAAATGCTGACAGGGCCGGCCGGCCATCGCGGCTGGTCCTGTCAATCAACACGACGAGGGGGCGTTTTTTTGCGGCGGTTACCAGCAAGTAGACGCCCTACTTGCTGTTAGAGACCTCATTTACATATTATAAAAGTTCGTTTTTATAAGAAACTGCTGAAGGAAAGCAAGTAACACCATTATATTTTCATATATTGCAGTATAAGAAATTTAACTAGCCAAAAAAACCAAAAACAAACCTTTGTTAACCCCTTTTCATGTTTCACAAAAATTGAAAAATGGAGGCAACATTTTAATTTTATTTTTGCAGATTTACTTTTTAAATCAATTTTTCCTGAGACAGCAAGGGTTAACAGCAAACCATACTTAAATATCTATTACCCGATTCTGCAGTTTACAGAAACACCCAATATGTGGTCGTAAACTGCTGTATGGGCACACGGCAGGGCGCTTTAGGGAAGGAGCACCATATGGGTTTTTTGAAGGGCAGGTTTTGGTGGAATGGTTTTCGGGCACCATGTCACATTTGAAAGCACCCTAGGGAACCCCTACAGTAGAAACCCCTTATATGCGATTCCACTTTGGAAACTACAACTTTCAAAGAATGTATTGAGGAGTGTACTGACCGCTTTGAATTTAGAAACACTTGGCGGTGAAAAAGTAAGATTTTTTTTCCAATAGATGGCCTTGCGGTTCGCCCGCCGGTCGTTTCGCGGCAAACTTTGCTTGTTCGCTGAACATGCGAACATGTGGCGATATTCGCACGCACATTTTTTTGCATAGCGACGAACTTTGACCCATGACACATCCATCAGGTGGGACAGGACAGCCAATTTAGACGTTTCAGCACATGTACATACCCCCTAACCTACAACAGAACCCAATCTGACCGCCATTTTACGTTTTGCCAGTGTAGGGACAGGTTGCATTTTGGAGCAGGGACAGGCTGTTAGGGACACCAATCGCTAGCTAATAGGGCCACAAAAGTCCTTTTATGGACTGGTATAGGTGTGCCATCGATAGGTGTGACTTAGTGGGGGGTGTGATATACTTATAATATACTTTCCAACATGGAAATTATATTATACTGCATTTGTATTGTGCAGCAGTTGTGCGCAGTTCTGCTGCGATACCGCAGGTATATAGAGGGGCAAACATTATTGGAGTAACTAGTTGCAACTGGTGTGATATACCTGTTTCCCCCAAAAAAACTGCTCGAGGGCTGCGATATACCTTCCTCCACAAAATCCTGACTGAGGGGTGCTATAGCTATATACCTGTTTCTGCCAAATCCTGATTGAGGGGTGCTATAGCTATATACCTGTTTCTGCCAAATCCTGATTGAGGGGTGCTATACAGGTAAAACTCAAAAAAATTTGAATATCGTGCAAAAGTCCATTTATTTCAGTAATGCAAATTAAAAGGAATTGCATTAATGCAGCTTAAAATGAGAATTTTGTGAAAAGGTTCAATATTCTAGGCTCAAAGTGTCAGCTAATTAGTCCATACCGCCTGAGCAAAGGCGACCTGAGATTGTGACTTTGGGGTTTCATAAGCTGTAAACCATAATCATCCAAATTATACCAAATAAAGGCTTGGAATATCTCGCTTTGCCTGTAATGAGTCTCATATGTTAGTGTCACCTTTTAAGTTGCATTACTGAAATAAATGAACTTTGCACAATATTCTGATTTTTTGAGTTTCACCTGTATACCCTTTTCCACAAAATCCTTATTGAGGGGTGCTATATTCCAGTTTCTGCCAAATACTGATTGAGGGGTGCTATATACCTTCTTCCACAAAATACTACTCTTTTCTAGGGACTTAGGCAGAGGGTCAGGTGGTAGGGGTCGGGCAGGTACACCAGGCCGGAGCCTAAGTGGGAAGTTGGAGAAGGCAAGTGCGATAACTTCAAAGGGCGCACCAGAGTTGGTTGAGTGACTCACTCAATCTTCTGCACCCTCCTCACTCTCTGCTGTGTGCACCCCCCAAAGACACCACCATCATAGCCCCTCCACTCGAGTCAGAGGAATTATTTTCCCATCCATTACAAGACCTTATCGATGCGCAGCCATTCTTGGCATCGGATGAGAAAGAGGAGGTAGTAACGGTCGCCACCAAGAGGTCTGACGGCAATACCCAGATCAGCCCAAGGAGGGTGGTCCCTGCTGTTGCTGCCTGCTCCGAGTTCTCCAATGTCAGTGGTGGTGAAGGTGTCGATGGACGTTACGTGGGTGCCCACAAGAGAGGAAGAGGAGGGGAGTTCAGAGGGAGAGATGGAGCAGCAGAGAGTGAGGAGAAGGAGGAAAAGCAGGCAGAGCTCGCAGGGCACAGGAGGCAAAAAGCAGACTGCAAATGTATCTGGAGCGAGCCATCCACCATGCACGGTCACTTCTGGCGCTCCCAGGATGCCGGCACATGGCTCCTCAGTGTGGGCATTTGTTTTTACGTGTCAGCTGCTGACAGTCGTGTTGCCATCTGCAGTCTGTGCTGTCAACATATAAGTCGCGGTAAGCCCAACACTCACCTAGGGACGACCCCCTTAAGAAGGCACCTGGCCTCCCATCACCGAGCCCAGTGGGAGCAACGCCGTCAGAACCCACAAATCCACACTCCGGCGCTCCACATCCTGCATCTTCTTCTCATCTCTCCTCCCATTTGTCCACCTTCCACCGTGCCGTCATCGCGTTCATCTGGCAGAAGGCAGGCTTCCGTGGCCCAAATGTTCGAGTGCAAAAAAATGATGATGCCGGAAAACCCTCTTGCCCAACGGCTGACCGCTGGCTTGTCAGAACTGCTAGCCCACCAACTACTGCCATATAAACTCTTGGACTCTGAGGCCGTTGGCACACCTCAATGGAAGGTCCCTGGAAGGAAATATTCTCCCAGAAGGGCATCCCAGAGCTATATGGCCACATTCAGCGGCAAGTGAATATATCTCTGGCACACAGTGTCGGTGCCAAGATACATCTGACCATGTGCCGGTGAACTGGTTGTGCTGTATAGATGAGCAACATCTGAAGAAAGCGGTGCACCCGTGGCTCCCAGCTCAGCTCAAAATATTAATTGAGGGATTTGAATGTTTGTTGACAGATGGAAAAAGTAATTAAAAGCAGGAAGATGGTGTCGAAAAATAGTGTATTTGTCTGATCTGAAAGTTGACTAAATTCTACAGCCGGAGTGCGGGAATTTTTTGACTCGTCCTCGAATGCACGGCAATACTTCTGTAATGCAGTGCATTGTGATCTTAGCTAGATCCTAATGTGGCACCCGCCTGTCATGACAAATGCCCGGTAACTGCCGATTGTGTCACTCAGGGTGGGGGGGGTGGTCGAAAGGCAGAGGGTGCCCCCTCCCTCTGTCAAACAGCTCAGATACTATGGTAGCCAAACGGCCAAGACTGAAGTTGTGTCTGATCCCGGCTTTTGCAGGTGTGCAGCAGTTCAATGAAACTCTCCATGTGGCGCAGTCCTGCAATACACAGGACAGGCCACGAATTCTTGTTGGTTGACCCAGTGCTGCGGTACAGATGAGTCCACGTAATGTGCAAGCATGGCGGATGATTGGTATAATCTCACATAGGTGCAAAAAGGTTCAAGGAATCCAGCTCCACTTCGGTAAAGGAACATTTACTTTGCTTGCTGTAAAAATCACATCCAGTTAAGTTACAAAAGTCTTGTCTACGTGTTTCGGGCTACCAGAGAATTCAAGCCCTTACTCATGACACAGACATTAAAAGTGGCAATTTGTTTTATACAAAGTTGGCATTTGACCAAGATATTTCTCTCACCCAGCATGGGTATATGTAACATGACACCCCAAAACACATTCCCCAACTTCTCCTGAGTACGGCGATACCACATGTGACACTTTTTTGCAGCCAAGGTGGGCAAAGGGGCACATATTCCAAAGTGCACCTTTCAGATTTCGCAGGCCATTTTTTACACATTTTGATTGCAAAGTACTTCTCACACATTTGGGCCCCTAAATTGCCAGGGCAGTATAACTACCCCACAAGTGACCCCCATTTTGGAAAGAAGACACCCCAAGGTATTCCGTGAGGGGCATGGCGAGTTCCTAGAATTTTTTATTTTTTGTCACAAGTTAGCGGAAATTGATTTTTATATTTTTTTCTCACAAAGTCTCCCTTTCCGCTAACTTGGGACAAAAATTTCAATCTTTCATGGACTCAATATGCCCCTCACGGAATACCTTGGGGAGTCTTCTTTCCGAAATGGGGTCACATGTGGGGTATTTATACTGCCCTGGCATTTTAGGGCCCTAAAGCGTGAGAAGAAGTCTGGAATATAAATGTCTAAAAAATTTTACGCATTTGGATTCCGTGAGGGGTATGGCGAGTTCATGTGAGATTTTATTTTTTGACACAAGTTAGTGGAATATGAGACTTTGTAAGAAAAGAAAAAAAAGAAAATAAAATTTCCGCTAACTTGGGCCAAAAAAAATGTCTGAATGGAGCCTTACAGGGGGGTGATCAATGACAGGGGGTGATCAGGGAATCTATATGGGTGATCACTCGCCTGTCATTGATCACCCCCCTGTAAGGCTCCATTCAGACGTCCGCATGTGTTTTGCGGATCTGATCCAAGTATCCGTGGATCCGTAAAAATCATACGGACATCTGAATGGAGCCTTACAGGGGGGTGATCAGGGAGTCTATATGGGGTGATCATGGGTTCATAAGGGGTTAATAAGTGACGGGGGGGGGGGTGGTGTGTAGTGTAGTGTTTTGTGGTACTTTACACAGCTACCTGTGTCGTCTGGTGGTCGATCCAAACAAAAGGGACCACCAGAGGACCAGGTAGCAGGTATATTAGACGCTGTTATCAAAACAGCGTCTAATATACCTGTTAGGGGTTAAAAAAAAAAATCACATCTCCAGCCTGCCAGCGAGCGATTTGGAGATCCACTCGCTTACCTTCTGTTCCTGTGTGCACGCGTTCACAGGAAATCTCGGCCCTCGCGAGATGACGCGTATATGCGTCACTCTGCGCAGGGCTGCCGCCTCCGGACCGCACATCTGCGTTAGGTGGTCCGGAGGCGGTTAAACAGGGCCTGCCCGCAAGATCTTCAGAAGAAGAATCTGAACTTTCTAATACCCCTTCCTCCTCCAACTCAGTAAAGTCCGATTCTGCCACCTGAGCCTTCCTCTGCCTACAAGAACCAGGAAGCGGCTTTTTAAATTGTTCCACTGAGAAACGGACTTCCAACTTGACCAGATTCGGAATATTCTGAAAGAAGGATGGGGATTCCTCCGCTACCAGTCTATCCAGGCATGGCTGACAACATGACTTGGGGTAAGACGGACTAAGCTTCTTTTTGCTTATCCCTCTGCCTTTCATCTTGAGGGTAGCCTTCCTCTGGGCCTCCTTAACCTGCATAATAATAATCTCCCCTAAAGGAGACTGTGGGGTACAAACCCTTTTAACCCCCAGGAGTACCACGCCGGGTTCGGAGTGCTGTTCCCGTTTTTCCATTGTGCTGTTGTACTTCCCCCTTCTTCCAGCATATTGATTGCAAATCCAAAGTGAATCCGGACAGAATAACTGGCTGTTCCTCTGAATCTGCCACGCTGCTGCTACACTTCCCTCCATGATGAATGGCCAGCGTTCCCTTTCTTAAAGGACGCGCACCGCCTGCCATGTTTTCTTGGCCACTCCCCTATTTGGCGTGGAACGCATCATTTCCGGAACGCCGGCTCAATGCGAGCCGGAAAGAGGGCCTGTAGGAACTCGCCAGAGAGGACGCAACACTACCCCACCGGATGAAGGGAACGAGGTGGCCTTCAGAAATCCCCCCCATGGGAAAAAAAAAAAAAAAAAAAAAAAAGGGAAGGAAAAACCGGACTTCAACAGCGGCTCCTAGTGGAGTCTTACGCCGTCAGGAACCTCCATTAGGTGAAATAAAAGGACCCTAGAGGCCCTGCAGCCCCGGGAAAGATCCATCCCCCTGTCTTAAGGGCAGGAAACAGGAAGAAACTGAGGAATGAAGATTTGAAACTGCTCCTGTTGTGACCACATTTGTAACGTCCTCTACTTACTAACCAAGTTGGTTGGGATGGGTTTTTTTCTCCTGAAACAGACTGGGACGGATTAAACTGCCCAAGGTGGGAGCCTTACGTGCGGCACATCATCATCATCATCCCCCGTCGTCGTCCCCCGCCACCACTTCTGACCACCGATTGTCAGAACCAAGTACCGGTAGATGTTTTCTAATAATTCTACAGATTTTATTATATTCTTCGCTATACTGTGTGACAGATGTGGTGGGCCGCATACCGGAATGGCTCTGTTCACACGGGGCATCAAATTGCTGCTGCACCGGGAAAATTAACTCCTTCCTATCCATCCCGGATACACATCGTCTCTGTTTCAACATTCGCTGGCGTGAATATGATCTGTTCGAAAGCCTATTAATCACATTATCGGTTTGTTTCAGTTTTACATAAAGCATTTTTTGAAAAAAAATATTTTTTAGTGTCCATATTCTGAAAGCCATAGTTTTTATTTAATTTTTTAGGCGACTGTCTTATGTAGGGGCTCATTTTTTTTCGATTTGAGATGACGTTTGATTGATACTATTTTAGGGTGCATATGACTATTTGATCGCTTGGTATTACACTTTTAGGCTACTTTCACACTTGCGGCAGGACGGATCCGACAGGCTATTCACCTGACATGCAGTAATTTTAGTCCGGAGCCCTTTCTCCGTGCACCACCGTGCTGCGCCGGAGCTCCGCCCCCATTATAGTCAATGGGGACGGAGCGTCGGTTCGGCGAAATAGCCGCAGGACGGATCCGACATGGTGAACAGCCTGTCGGATCCGTCCTGCCGCAAGTGTGAAAGTAGCCTCAGTGAAGTAAGGTGACAAAAAAAATTGCTTTTTTGACACTGTTTCCATTTTATTTTTTTTACATTGTTCACCTGAGGAGTTAGGTCATGTGATATTTTAATACATCACGTTCTTACGGACGCGGCAATACCCAATATGTCTACTTTTTTATTTTTTTTACAGTTATTACATTTTTTTTTTTTTTTCAAAATATTCTGTAAAAGTTATGTTTTAGTGTCTCCATATTTTTTTTTTTGGGTGACTGTCTTAGGTAGGCGCTTGGTGTTGCACTTTGTAAGGTGACAAAGAATGTTTTTTAGCACAGTTTTTTATATTTTTTTTAATGGTATTCACCTGAAGGGTTAGGTCATGTGATATTTTTATAGAGCCGGTCGATATGGACGCGGCGATAGCTAAAATGTCTACTTTTCTTTATTTTTCTATATTTTTTGTAACTTTATTTCACTTAATTTTTTGTCCCACTCTGGGACTTCAACTTTTGGGGGTCTGATCCCCTTTACAATGCAGGACAATACTTCTGTATTGTGATGCATTGGCTGCAAGTGTATAACCAGTGTAGTACGGGGGGCTGGACCTCACAGGCTGTCACGAATGGCAGCAACGATGCGTAAGGAAGACATCGGGCTGCCATTGGGTCCCGTCACAGCCATGGTAACTGATCAGAGGCAGAGAGAACCGCACCACAGATGCTGCGATCCGTGCTGATTGTGGCACCTGAGGGGGTTAAATAACGGTGTTCGGCGAGATCACAGTTCCCCATCATTGTGGCCAGGTGCCTGCTGTATGATACAGCCCGCGTCCACCGCGTATGGACTGGGCACACTGCAGCAGCCTGCTCCACACAAGCCCTAAACCACTGACGTACAGGGCGGTCACAGTGGTTGAAGGGGTTAACAAAGCCTGTTACAGGTCATAAAATTAGGCACCCCAATCTAAAGAACGCCTCCTACCCCACAGAAGCTGTGCCACTTCTCAGACCAGTAGTCCCATTACATTCATATGCTTTGATTTGCTATGAGTGGGAAATCTGCCTCACACGCTGCCATGTGAATGTGGGCCACCAGTCTCGCACTGCAAGTGTGTTGTGGATTTTTAGTGGCATCCTCGAGATCTGCAGCACATAGACGATACGTGGCTGAAACGCATCAGATTCCCTCCAAGACGGACGTTGCCGCTTACCTGCTGTGCAGTTATAGGTGAAGGACACCGTGATTTTCTTCCCGCTGTCGAGAGTTTCCGTCACCTTACAGTCTGACAGACTCCCAGAGCTCCGGGTGATGCAGCCAGTGCCAGGAACAAATGAAACGTTCTGCTCAAGAAAAGCGCCATCCTTAGTCACGTCCGCGGTCACCTCAGCGCATTCGATCCGGACACGGTGGAAAGTCTTATTGGTAAAACCTTCCAGACATACGTCCTGCTTGCAAGGAACAGTGGTCCCACCTGGAAAACAGAAAAAACATTGTATCATCAAAAATGCAGCATCCCCGGTAGTGGAAGAGTCAGGGCCCCCATATACAGGAGCCCATGGGTGCAGCCCCCGGCATCTAATGTGTATGAGGACCTGAAAAGGGGCGTCACCCGATGCCGCGAGCGGACCATCAGGCGGGGTCTGGGGGCAGCTCCGGCTGTGACTGGACTATCAGACAGGGTCTGGGGGCAGCTCCGGCTGTGACTGGACTATCAGACAGGGTCTGGGGGCAGCTCCGGCTGTGACTGGACTATCAGACAGGGTCTGGGGGCAGCTCCGGCTGTGACTGGACTATCAGACAGGGTCTGGGGGAAGCTCCGGCTGTGACTGGACTATCAGACAGGGTCTGGGGGCAGCTCCGGCTGTGACTGGACTATCAGACAGGGTCTGGGGGCAGCTCCGGCTGTGACTGGACTATCAGACAGGGTCTGGGGGCAGCTCCGGCTGTGACTGGACTATCAGACAGGGTCTGGGGGCAGCTCCGGCTGTGACTGGACTATCAGACAGGGTCTGGGGGCAGCTCCGGCTGTGACTGGACTATCAGACAGGGTCTGGGGGCAGCTCCGGGCTGTGACTGGACTATCAGACAGGGTCTGGGGGCAGCTCCGGGCTGTGACTGGACTATCAGACAGGGTCTGGGGGCAGCTCCGGGCTGTGACTGGACTATCAGACAGGGTCTGGGGGCAGCTCCGGGCTGTGACTGGACTATCAGACAGGGTCTGGGGGCAGCTCCGGCTGTGACTGGACTATCAGACAGGGTCTGGGGGCAGCTCCGGCTGTGACTGGACTATCAGACAGGGTAGATGCTAGAGTGGAGTTGTTAGAAGGAGGTCTGTGATGTCACTGGTCACATGCTCCTTCATGGTCACATGACCAAATGTGGGAAGTGCTGACAAACCCAGACTGCAGGAGCAGGAGGGGCTGTGTACAAGCAGCCCAGTGAGGGAGGATGTGCTGCTGTCCTGGAGGACACAGAGCTTCATGGGGAGCAGGTGAGGGGCGGCATGGAGCTCATATATGAGGGGGCAGGTGCAACACTTAGGGGGGTTAATGGAGTGCAGGTGTATCTGTGAGGGGTGAGTGGGGCATGCAGTGTATTCGGGGGGTATGAGGGTGCAGATCTGTGTGTGAGGGGGGCTTTATGGGGTCTAAATTTGTGAGGGGGGCATGTGGTGTATTCTGGAGACATGAGGGTGCAGATCTGGGGGGGCTTTATGGGGTGTAAATCTGTGAGGAGGGGGCATGTGGTGTGTGGGACCCATGCAGATCAAACAAGGGGTCCTCGTGCTGCTGTCTGTGGGAGAGGGGTGACATGACGAGTGGCTCTGGCAATGTGGGGGGTCAGTGGGGTATATGTGACCCATGCAGAAGTACTTGTCCTGCTGTCTGCTAGAGTGGGGTGGCATGAGGAGTGGTCCTAGGACTTTTTAGTGTAGTCTCTAAAGTCAGGAGGCCGTCAGTTGTAGTATGTTTATGGGGTATAGGAACTACACCGTCTGGAGTAGGGGGTGTTGCTCTGAATTAGCTCAAGGCAGTGACAGGGAATTGTACGGCAGGTCTGTCTAGAATGTGGCTCCTAGGTTTGGAGTTTAATGCCTCATCTTAAATTTTCTACTTATGTGGCTGTGGTGACATGTTTGTGGTTTTGCACCCCATAAATCTTATTCCTACTAGCTTAATGGCACAAGAGAGGGGTGTCCAGTCACTAAAGCCAGGGGAGGGGAGCGCCCCAGGGCCGGATCCTGTACAGGCGGAGGGGAGCGCCCCAGGGCCGGATCCTGTACAGGCGGAGGGGAGCGCCCCAGGGCCGGATCCTGTACAGGCGGAGGGGAGCGCCCCAGGGCCGGATCCTGTACAGGCGGAGGGGAGCGCCCCAGGGCCGGATCCTGTACAGGCGGAGGGGAGCGCCCCAGGGCCGGATCCTGTACAGGCGGAGGGGAGCGCCCCAGGGCCGGATCCTGTACAGGCGGAGGGGAGCGCCCCAGGGCCGGATCCTGTACAGGCGGAGGGGAGCGCCCCAGGGCCGGATCCTGTACAGGCGGAGGGGAGCGCCCCAGGGCCGGATCCTGTACAGGCGGAGGGGAGCGCCCCAGGGCCGGATCCTGTACAGGCGGAGGGGAGCGCCCCATTGCTGTACAGACAGAATGTGATAACATGCGCCTAATTTATGATGAGGCTCACACCTGGTCATAAATTGGACTAATCTTACGGCAGAGCAAGGGGGACACTAAGAACGGCGTAAAATGCAGGTCTTAGTAAACGTGCCCCATTGGGTCTTGTTTATAGAGACAATGTAAGGCTGCGTTCACACTTTCATTGAGCTTTCAGAAAAAAACTGAGCCATTTTATTATGAGCATCGGTTTGTCCAGGGTCGCACCGCCAATTATACGAAGTGAGGCGATCGCCTAAGGTGGCGCGGCCCTGGTGACAAGTGGGTGGCTGCAGGGCACAGGGAGATGAGCGCTTCCATTGTGGAAGCGCTCATCTCTATACTCATCTGCATCGCCGTCCTCAGGACAGGAATACAGATGGCTGTGCTGCGAGGCAGGGGAGTGAGAGACGTGTCCCTTTCTCTTCCTCTGATAGAGGTCTGTGCAGGCGGTGCAATGATGTCATCGCGCCGCCTGAGCAGTACAGAGCGGGACACAGGCCTGCATCACATCGCTGAAAGCGGCATGTAGGTAATATGAAAGGGAGGTCCTTCTGCTTGCTGAATGGGATAGAGAACATTGTTGGTATTCAGTGTTTAGCTTAAAGGGCATGGACTTAAAAGGGCTTCCGTCACCCCCAAAACCCTTCTTTTTGGGTTTGTTAAAATCGTTATTTAACGACTATCTTACCTTTGTCTGTGGCTTCTTTTCATTAAAAAAACTATCTTTTAAAATATGCTAATCACTTCACTAGCAGCAAGTAGGGCGTCTACTTGCTGGTAGCCGCCGCAAAAAACCGCCCCCTCCTCTTGTTGATTGACAGGGCCAGCAGCGATCTCCTCCTCCAGCCGGCCCTGTCAGCATTTCAAAAATCCTGCGCCTGTCTTCATTTGGCGCAGGCGCTCTGAGAGAAAGAGGCTCGCCTCCTCAGCACTCCCTCAGTGCGCCTGAGCCGATGACGTCACCGAAAGAGAAGATATCATCGGTGCAGGCGCACTGAGGGAGTGCTGAGGAGGCGAGCCTCTTTCTCTCAGAGCGCCTGCGCCGAATGAAGACAGGCGCGGGATTTTTGAAATGCTGACAGGGCCGGCTGGAGGAGGAGATCGCTGCTGGCCCTGTCAATCAACAAGAGGAGGGGGCGGTTTTTTTGCGGCTGCTACCAGCAAGTAGACGCCATACTTGCTGCTAGTGAAGTGATTAGCATATTTTAAAATATATATTTTTAATGAAAATAAGCCACAGACAAAGGTAAGATCCCTATATAGGGAATAGTCAAATAACGATTTTAACAAGTTCCCCCCCAAAAAAGAAGGGTTTTAGGGGTGACCTAAGCCCTTTAAGGACGGTTTAATTTAATAAAGCTGTGGCCAATCCCACTGAACCCAAAACATTGGCGTATTGTCTTTATTTGTATGGAAGGTGGAGAGTGGAGTTTAAAGGGACACTGACATGCCGTTAGAGCATATAAAGCGACATATATTCTTCTATTGATCTTAATATACTTAATTAAACTATACCATTATCACCTCTCGCTGCCTTTCCGTTACTTATAAAAAGTGTTTTTATCAATATGCAAATTACCTTACTTTGTGCCCAAGGGGCTGTCCCTCATTCAGTTCTGTGCCCAGCCGCACCCCAACTGCCGTCTCCTAGTGCCGCCCAGCTCATTAGTATTCACTGCAATGGGCGGCTTCTTTTTCTCCAGATGCGGCGAAATCCCGCGCATGCCCAGTACTATCTTCTACTGGAGCTGGAGGGTGCTGGTGACCATATCTGGCGCAGCCACGGAGAGACAAGATGAAGCTGATGCCAGGAAGATAGTACTGGGCATGCGCGGTATTTCCTGGAGTTAGTAATATGGTAGAATGGAAATGTTAGGAGGGGGTCCTCCTCCTGGAGTCAGTAATGTAGCCTGTACACTACAGAATCAGCTAGAATGGAGCTGTTAGAAGGAGGTCCTCCTCTTGTATAGTCAGTAATATAAGCTGTAGAGGTGTTAGAAGGAGGTCCTCCTCCTGTATAGTCAGTAATATAAGGCTACTTTCACACTAGCGTTCGATCGGATCCGTTCTGAACGGATCCGCTCATATTAATGCAGACAGTGGCTCCGTTCAGAACGGATCCGTTTGCATTACCATGAACAAAAAAAAAAAAAAAAATTTTTTTTTTTTTTTTTGTTCATGATAGTGCAAACGGATCCGTTTTGACTTTACATTGAAAGTCAATGGGGGACGGATCCGTTTGAAAATTGAGCCATACTGTGTCAACTTCAAATGGATCCGTCCCCATTGACTTACATTGTAAGTCTGGACGGATCCGTTTGCCTCCGCACAGCCAGGCGGACACCCGAACGCTGCAAGCAGCGTTCAGGTGTCCGCCTGCTGAGCGGAGCGGAGGACAAACGGTGCCAGACTGATGCATTCTGAGCGGATCCGCATCCACTCAGAATGCATTAGGGCTGGACGGATCCGTTCGGGGTCGCTTGTGAGAGCCTTTAAACGGAACTCACAAGCGGAGCCCCGAACGCAAGTGTGAAAGTAGCCTAAGCTGTAGAGCTGTTAGAAGGAGGTCCTCCTCCTGTATAGTCAGTAATATAAGGCTACTTTCACACTAGCGTTCGATCGGATCCGTTCTGAACGGATTCGATCATAATAATGCAGACGGAGGCTCCGTTCAGAACGGATCCGATCGAACGCTAGTGTGAAAATAGCCTCGTACGGATCCGTCCAGACTTTCAATGTAAAGTCAATGGGGGACGGATCCGCCTGAAGATTGAGCCATATTGTGGCATCTTCAAACGGATCCGTCCCCATTGACTTACATTGTAAGTCTGGACGGATCCGCACGCCTCCGCACGGCCAGGCGGACACCCGAACGCTGCAAGCAGCGTTCAGCTGTCCGCCTGTCCGTGCGGAGGCGAGCGGAGCGGAGGCTGAACGCCGCCAGACTGATGCAGTCTGAGCGGATCCGCTCCATTCAGACTGCATCAGGGCTGGACGGCTGCGTTCGGGTCCGCTCGTGAGCTCCTTCAAACGGAGCTCACGAGCGGACCAGCGAACGCTAGTGTGAAAGGAGCCTAAGCTGTAGAGGTGTTAGAAGGAGGTCCTCCTCCTCCTGTATAGTCAGTAATATAAGCTGTAGAGGTGTTAGAAGGAGGTCCTCCTCCTCCTGTATAGTCAGTAATATAAGCTGTAGAGGTGTTAGAAGGAGGTCCTCCTCCTCCTGTATAGTCAGTAATATAAGCTGTAGAGGTGTTAGAAGGAGGTCCTCCTCCTCCTGTATAGTCAGTAATATAAGCTGTAGAGGTGTTAGAAGGAGGTCCTCCTCCTCCTGTATAGTCAGTAATATAAGCTGTAGAGCTGTTAGAAGGAGGTCCTCCTCCTCCTGTATAGTCAGTAATATAAGCTGTAGAGCTGTTAGAAGGAGGTCCTCCTCCTCCTGTATAGTCAGTAATATAAGCTGTAGAGCTGTTAGAAGGAGGTCCTCCTCCTCCTGTATAGTCAGTAATATAAGCTGTAGAGCTGTTAGAAGGAGGTCCTCCTCCTCCTGTATAGTCAGTAATATAAGCTGTAGAGCTGTTAGAAGGAGGTCCTCCTCCTCCTGTATAGTCAGTAATATAAGCTGTAGAGCTGTTAGAAGGAGGTCCTCCTCCTCCTGTATAGTCAGTAATATAAGCTGTAGAGCTGTTAGAAGGAGGTCCTCCTCCTCCTGTATAGTCAGTAATATAAGCTGTAGAGATGTTAGAAGGAGGTCCTCCTCCTCCTGTATAGTCAGTAATATAAGCTGTAGAGGTGTTAGAAGGAGGTCCTCCTCCTGTATAGTCAGTAATATAAGCTGTAGAGGTGTTAGAAGGTCCTCCTGTATTTTCTGTGGCTTATTAAATTCATAGTGGTTCTCTCTGTGGAGTCCTTAGTCTAGTCGGCCGTGGCAGATTAAACTGTGAAATTACAATACATGAAGGGTGCGTTCACACGGTGCGCGCGGTTTTAGAAGTGGCATTTTGATTGACTACGTGTCTTGGCGGTGTTTTATTGACAAAACCATTAATGAGAGTGTTAATGGCCGCGATGTGTGAACACGACCGTGAAACTCTGAATTTGATCATGTATTGAAAAATCTATGGGGTCATTTATTAAGACTGGCGTTTTAGACGCCAATAGTAACCCTGCGCTGGCGCTTGATGCGCCTAAGCCGGCGTACAACAGCCTGAAATCTACACCGGCTCCGCTGCTGCCTAGGAAATGATCAATGAGACGGGCCACCCCTTCCCCCTCCACGCCATTCCTTTTTTTTTTTAGGGAAAGAAGTCTCATTTTGCCACAAATCACCTTTGCGAAAAAATCTGCGCCACATATACACCAAAAAGTGGTATATATTTGGTCATAGATGACCCCCTTAGTTCTATTTTTATGTATGTGTGAAATCAAGCAGAATGGAATTTTTTCTATTGCATCGATAAAAATACATATGAAAAAATAATGATATAGGAAATTCATAATTCTAGTAAAACTGTTTCCCGAATTAGAAACACAAAGAATTTAATAAGTAACATCAAAACCTCCTCCTAACAACACAATTCTAGTCTCAACCGAAATATATGTATAATATATATATATATATATTTATTTTATTTATTTTTTTAGCAGGAAAAATAGCCATCAGATCTCCCTACCCCGACACTGCGCATGCGCGGAGATCGGATGGATGTTCTGTAGTTAGCCGCGCTTGCGCACTGGGCCGTAATTTTTCCCTACACTAAGGCTGGTGAGGCTCCCCGGCGCCCAGCTGAAGTCAGCTATTTCGCTAAACCGTAGTTTTGCGCATGCGCAAATTTACGGCACGCCTCCCACGTCATTTCCTGTATTACATTCATGTATAAAAAACCCAAACAAAAAAAAACCTGGTTATCAAAGTGTTAACAACCCCCCCACCCCCAGGAACTTCCGAAGTACCTGATCCCGCGGCCAGGACGATCACGGAGCAGAGCTGCCACAGGACAGACATGGCTACAGCCGGAGAACAGAGCCACCAGAATGACAGAACACCGGCTCTGCCGAATTCAGATTGTGATTCCCGGGGTAGCGCAAGAGCCAATGGCGAATGACGTGGGCGGGGCTTTCTCTCCTGACGTCAGAGCGCGCGAAATATTCACTCAGCTGTGTGCGGGACCCCCTGTATAACCCCCTCCCCCTATGCCCGACCTGTGTGCGGGACCCCATGTATAACCCCCCCCCCCTATGCCCGACCTGTGTGCGGGACCCCCTGTATAACCCCCCCCCCTATGCCCGACCCCCTGTATAACCCCCCCCTATGCCCGACCCCCTGTATAACCCCCCCCCATGCCCGACCCCCTGTATAACCCCCCCCCCATGCCCGACCCCCTGTATAACCCCCCCCCCATGCCCGACCCCCTGTATAACCCCCCCCCCATGCCCGACCCCCTGTATAACCCCCCCCCCTCCTATGCCCGACCCCCTGTATAACCCCCCCCTCCTATGCCCGACCCCCTGTATAACCCCCCCCCTCCTATGCCCGACCCCCTGTATAACCCCCCCCCCTCCTATGCCCGACCCCCTGTATAACCCCCCCCTCCTATGCCCGACCCCCTGTATAACCCCCCCCCCTATGCCCGACCTGTGTGCGGGACCCCCTGTTATAACCCCCCCCCCCCTATGCCCGACCTGTGTGCGGGACCCCCTGTATAAACCCCCCCCCCATGCCCGACCTGTGTGCGGGACCCCCTGTATAACCCCCCCCCCCCCTGTGCGGGACCCCCTGTATAACCCCCCCCCCCATGCCCGACCTGTGTGCGGGACCCCCTGTATAACCCCCCCCCATGCCCGACCTGTGTGCGGGACCCCCTGTAGACCCCGCCCCCGGGCTGTGTGTGGGACCCCCTGTAGACACCACCCGGGCTGTGTGTGGGACCCCCTGAGGGACACAAATGGAGAAGATGTGAGAACCAGCGACCAATCAGGTCGGGGGGGCCTCGGCTGCTGCAGAACCTCCCTACCTGCGGGGGGGCCTCGGCTGCTGCAGAACCTCCCTACCTGCGGGGGGGGGGCCTCAGCTGCTGCAGAACCTCCCTACCTGCGGGGGGGGCCTCGGCTGCTGCAGAACCTCCCTACCTGCGGGGGGGGGCCTCGGCTGCTGCAGAACCTCCCTACCTGCGGGGGGGGCCTCGGCTGCTGCAGAGCCTCCCTACCTGCGGGGGGGGCAGAACCTCCCTACCTGCGGGGGGGCAGAACCTCCCTACCTGCGGGGGGGGCAGAACCTCCCTACCTGCGGGGGGGGGGCACAGAACCTCCCTACCTGCGGGGGGGGGGGGCAGAACCTCCCTACCTGCGGGGGGGGGGCAGAACCTCCCTACCTGCGGGGGGGGGGGGGCAGAACCTCCCTACCTGCGGGGGGGGGGGGCAGAACCTCCCTACCTGCGGGGGGGGGGGGCAGAACCTCCCTACCTGCGGGGGGGGGGGGGGCAGAACCTCCCTACCTGCGGGGGGGCAGAACCTCCCTACCTGCGGGGGGGGGGGGGCAGAACCTCCCTACCTGCGGGGGGGGCAGAACCTCCCTACCTGCGGGGGGGGGGGGGGGGGGGGCAGAACCTCCCTACCTGCGGGGGGGGGGGGGGGGGGGGGGGCAGAACCTCCCTACCGGGGGGGGGGGGGGGGGGGCAGAACCTCCCTACCGGGGGGGGGGGGGGGGGCAGAACCTCCCTACCGGGGGGGGGGGGGGGGGGCAGAACCTCCCTACCTGCGGGGGGGGGGGGGGCAGAACCTCCCTACCTGCGGGGGGGGGCAGAACCTCCCTACCTGCGGGGGGGGGGGGGGCAGACCTGTGTGCGGGACCCCCTGTATAACCCCCCCCCCTATGCCCGACCTGTGTGTGGGACCCCCTGTAGACACCCCCCCCCCCCCCCGGGCTGTGTGTGGGACCCCCTGAGGGACACAAATGGAGAAGATGTGAGAACCAGCGACCAATCAGGTCGGGGGGGCCTCAGCTGCTGCAGAACCTCCCTACCTGCAGGGGGGCCTCGGCTGCTGCAGAACCTCCCTACCTGCGGGGGGGCCTCGGCTGCTGCAGAACCTCCCTACCTGCGGGGGGGGCCTCGGCTGCTGCAGAACCTCCCTACCTGCGGGGGGGGGCCTCGGCTGCTGCAGAACCTCCCTACCTGCGGGGGGGGCCTCGACTGCTGCAGAACCTCCCTACCTGCGGGGGGGGGGGCCTCGGCTGCTGCAGAACCTCCCTACCTGCGGGGGGGGGCCTCGGCTGCTGCAGAACCTCCCTACCTGCGGGGGGGGGGCCTCGGCTGCTGCAGAACTACCCTACCTGCGGGGGGGGCCTCGGCTGCTGCAGAACCTCCCTACCTGCGGGGGGGGGGCCTCGGCTGCTGCAGAACCTCCCTACCTGCGGGGGGCCTCGGCTGCTGCAGAACCTCCCTACCTGCGGGGGGGCCTCGGCTGCTGAACCTTCCTACCTGCGGGGGGGCCTCGGCTGCTGAACCTTCCTACCTGCGGGGGGGCCTCGGCTGCTGAACCTTCCTACCTGCGGGGGGGGGGGCAGAACCTCCCTACCTGCGGGGGGGGCACAACCTCCCTACCTGCGGGGGGCTTCGGCTGCTGCAGAACCTCCCTACCTGCGGGGTGGGCCTCGGCTGCTGCAGAAGCTCCCTACCTGCGGGGTGGGCCTCGGCTGCTGCAGAACCTCCCTACCTGCGGGGTGGGCCTCGGCTGCTGCAGAACCTCCCTACCTGGGGGGGGGGCCCTCGGCTGCTGCAGAACCTACCTGCGGGGGGGGGCCTCGGCTGCTGCAGAACCTCCCTACCTGCGGGGGGGGGGCCTCGGCTGCTGCAGAACCTCCCTACCTGCGGGGGGGGGGGCCTCGGCTGCTGCAGAACCTCCCTACCTGCGGGGGGGGGGGGCCTCGGCTGCTGCAGAACCTCCCTACCTGCGGGGGGGGGGGCCTCGGCTGCTGCAGAACCTCCCTACCTGCGGGGGGGCCTCGGCTGCTGCAGAACCTCCCTACCTGCGGGGGGGGCCTCGGCTGCTGCAGAACCTCCCTACCTGCGGGGGGGCCTCGGCTGCTGCAGAACCTCCCTACCTGCGGGGGGGCAGAACCTCCCTACCTGCGGGGGGCAGAACCTCCCTACCTGCGGGGGGGGCAGAACCTCCCTACCTGCGGGGGGGGCAGAACCTCCCTACCTGCGGGGGGGGCAGAAACCTCCCTACCTGCGGGGGGGGCAGAACCTCCCTACCTGCGGGGGGGGCAGAACCTCCCTACCTGCGGGGGGGGCAGAACCTCCCTACCTGCGGGGGGGCAGAACCTCCCTACCTGCGGGGGGGGGGGGGGGGGCAGAACCTCCCTACCTGCGGGGGGGGGGGGCAGACCTGTGTGCGGGACCCCCTGTATAACCCCCCCCCCCCCCCTATGCCCGACCTGTGTGTGGGACCCCCTGTAGACACCCCCCCCCGGGCTGTGTGTGAGACCCCCTGAGGGACACAAATGGAGAAGATGTGAGAACCAGCGACCAATCAGGTCGGGGGGGCCTCGGCTGCTGCAGAACCTCCCTACCTGCGGGGGGGGGGGCGGGCAGAACCTCCCTACCTGCGGGGGGGGGGGGGCGGCCTCGGCTGCGGCAGAACCTCCCTACCTGCGGGGGGGGGGGCCTCGGCTGCTGCAGAACCTCCCTACCTGCGGGGGGGGGCCTCGGCTGCTGCAGAACCTCCCTACCTGCGGGGGGGGCCTCGCCTGCTGCAGAACCTCCCTACCTGCGGGGGGGGGGGGGCAGAACCTCCCTACCTGCGGGGGGGGGGGGGGCAGAACCTCCCTACCTGCGGGGGGGGGGCGGCCTCGGCTGCGGCAGAACCTCCCTACCTGCGGGGGGGGGGGGGGCCTCGGCTGCTGCAGAACCTCCCTACCTGCGGGGGGGGGGGGCCTCGGCTGCTGCAGAACCTCCCTACCTGCGGGGGGGGCCTCGCCTGCTGCAGAACCTCCCTACCTGCGGGGGGGGGGGGGGGCAGAACCTCCCTACCTGCGGGGGGGGGCAGAACCTCCCTACCTGCAGGGGGGGGGGGCCTCGGCTGCTGCAGAACCTCCCTACCGGCGGGGGGGGGGCCTCGGCTGCTGCAGAACCTCCCTACCTGCGGGGGGGGGCCTCGCCTGCTGCAGAACCTCCCTACCTGCGGGGGGGGGGGCCTCGGCTGCTGCAGAACCTCCCTACCTGCGGGGGGGGGGCCTCGGCTGCTGCAGAACCTCCCTACCTGCGGGGGGGCCTCGGCTGCTACCTGCGGGGGGGGGGGCAGAACCTCCCTACCTGCGGAACCTCCCTACCTGCGGGGGGGGGGGGCCTCGGCTGCTGCAGAACCTCCCTACCTGCGGGGGGGGCCTCGGCTGCTGCAGAACCTCCCTACCTGCGGGGGGGCCTCGGCTGCTGCAGAACCTCCCTACCTGCGGGGGGGGGCGCCTCGGCTGCTGCAGAACCTCCCTACCTGCGGGGGGGGCCTCGGCTGCTGCAGAACCTCCCTACCTGCGGGGGGGGGGCCTCGGCTGCTGCAGAACCTCCCTACCTGCGGGGGGGGGCCTCGGCTGCTGCAGAACCTCCCTACCTGCGGGGGGGGGGCCCTCGGCTGCTGCAGAACCTCCCTACCTGCGGGGGGGGGGGGCCTCGGCTGCTGCAGAACCTCCCTACCTGCAGGGGGGCCTCGGCTGCTGCAGAACCTCCCTACCTGCGGGGGGGGGGGCCTCGGCTGCTGCAGAACCTCCCTACCTGCGGGGGGCCTCGGCTGCTACCTGCGGGGGGGGGGGGCAGAACCTCCCTACCTGCGGAACCTCCCTACCTGCGGGGGGGGGGGCCTCGGCTGCTGCAGAACCTCCCTACCTGCGGGGGGGGCCTCGGCTGCTGCAGAACCTCCCTACCTGCGGGGGGGGGGGCCTCGGCTGCTGCAGAACCTCCCTACCTGCAGGGGGGGGGCCTCGGCTGCTGCAGAACCTCCCTACCTGCAGGGGGGGGGCCTCGGCTGCTGCAGAACCTCCCTACCTGCGGGGGGGGCCTCGGCTGCTGCAGAACCTCCCTACCTGCGGGGGGGGCCTCGGCTGCTGCAGAACCTCCCTACCTGCGGGGGGGGGGGCCTCGGCTGCTGCAGAACCTCCCTACCTGCGGGGGGGGGGGGCCTCGGCTGCTGCAGAACTTCCCTATGATACAACCTGATTTGCTCCATCAGATCTGTTCCTGACCCTGCACTCACCTCCATGGTCCCCGCACGATCCCGCAGCAGGACTTCTCTCCTCCACATGATGCCGCTAGAAAATATTGGCGCCAAAAGTGGAGGCGTCACGTGACCTGGAGGTTCCCGCACTGACGATTTGTGACAGCCTTCATCCTGACAGGAAGCGGGTGAGGCGGCTGCGCGGGGCGTCTGACTGCAGGGGGCGCAGTACTGGGGACGTGCTCTCATCATGTGTGTCCTCTGTGAGGACGGACGGAGACGGGTCTATCTTTCTCCCTCTTTACCCTGTGTATTATCCTCTGGGGAGGGGGATTAACATCACCTATGTGACAGATTTTTTTTGTGGAGTATCCCTTTGGGGTTCTCTTGTTTCATGATATTGATGACTGACGTCTGATTGATGGGAAGGGGGTATCGGACCCCCACTGATCGGATATTACCTGTCATGACATCACTGATTTATTGGACAGAAGACCGGTACCGGTGACATCACTATATTACAGGAGGCTGGTACCGGTGACATCACTATATTACAGGAGGCTGGTACCGGTGACATCACTACATTACAGGAGGCTGGTACCGGTGACATCACTATATTACAGGAGGCTGGTACCGGTGACATCACTACATTACAGGAGGCTGGTACCGGTGACATCACTACATTACAGGAGGCCGGTACCGGTGACATCACTACATTACAGGAGGCCGATACCGCTGACATCACTACATTACAGGAGGCCGGTACCGGTGACATCACTACATTACAGGAGGCCGGTACCGGTGACATCACTACATTACAGGAGGCTGGTACTGGTGACATCACTACATTACAGGAGGCTGGTACTGGTGACATCACTATATTACAGGAGGCTGGTACTGGTGACATCACTACATTACAGGAGGCCGGTACCGGTGACATCACTACATTACAGGAGGCCGGTACCGGTGACATCACTACATTACAGGAGGCCGGTACCGGTGACATCACTACATTACAGGAGGCTGGTACTGGTGACATCACTATATTACAGGAGGCTGGTACTGGTGACATCACTATATTACAGGAGGCTGGTACTGGTGACATCACTACATTACAGGAGGCCGGTACCGGTGACATCACTATATTACAGGAGGCCGGTACCGGTGACATCACTACATTACAGGAGGCCGGTACCGGTGACATCACTACATTACAGGAGGCCGGTACCGGTGACATCACTACATTACAGGAGGCCGGTACTGTGGCCCCGTGTGTTGGGCTCTATCGCCTCTTCCCTGCTGCTCTGTATTGATCACATTTTCTATTAGGATTTGGGGGAATCATCGGAGGAGGCCGCACGCAGCACTGGGTATAATGTCGCTGTCCGGAAGCCATTGGCTCTTCATTCACGGAAATTCATTTGATCCGGCATCGAGTGATCCAGAAAATTCTATAATCGGACACTAAACTAAGAAGACGCCATAGCTCTGTGGCCCCTCGAACAGCTGTTTGGGGGGGCACCATAAACTGGACCCCACTGATCAGATATTGGTGACCTATCCTATGTCATTCCCCATATATCTCCTTAAGGCCTCATGCACTCGGCCGCATTGCGGTCTGCAATATGTGGGCACCGGCCGCGCACTCCCCCGCGAACCCCACGGAAGGACGGAGTGCCTCCGCACCGCAAGAAAATATAACATGTTCTTTTTTTTATTGCGGTGCGCACAGATCACGGACCCGTTCAAGTTGAACTTTGCCCGTGCATTGGGGACCGCAAATCGCAGGCCTTAGGGAGTAAATAAATGGTAGATCACATTCTGCTGCTGTCACAAGCCAGTAATTTATAATAAATAACGTAGTTGCACGATCACCTGTGGCCTCTAGGGGGCAGTAGACCCTTATAATAGGCCATTGTACAGAGGAGTATTTTTCTGCTGGGAAACCTTCTGACGACATAGGACAGAAATTAGAAATACGCAGGTCCGAGCCGAAAGGAGTATTCTGACCCTAAACAGTAACAGCCAACTTAAAAATGGTCAGTCCGCCAATAAAACTTTGCCACCATTGGTCAGCAGCTTCATTCTCCAATCACATCTGTTATTTAAGCGTCTACTGGCGAAACATGAGCGCAGCAGCCAATCAGGGGCCGCAGCCGTGACCGCAATGACACGTTTTATCCCTTCCTGCATCTTCCAGTACATAGAAGTGACCGCCGGCTTACAGGAGCCGTGACCGCGAGCACAGCAAAGGTCAGGAGCAGCGATGAGCGGACTTCTGTGCTACAAGTGCGCGTTCAGGTTACCGTTGAATTGCGTTATGGATCGTGGTCCGTGGTCACTGGGGTAAGCTGAACCTGACCTCCTGAAACAGAGGTCCGCTCATCACCAGTCAAGAGAACTCGGATCCCAGCCATGATGTACCGCAATCAATAGCGATGGTGCTGCGGACTAATGGCGGCCTTGAAGACACCTGGAGACTTGCGGTATAGAGGGTTTTATGCCTCAATCACACGTCTGCGATTTTGAGCCAAAACCAGGTGCGGCTCTACACACAGGACGGGTGCAGATCTTTCCCTTATGTCTGTGGAGGCTCCAGTCCTGGTTTTGGCTCACAAATCACTGACGTGTGAATGAGGCTTTAGAGCACATTTTGATCTAAGTGTATGAGCCCACCTACCTCAGCAATACGGCCTCGTCTAGATGCATCCCTCTTTACTGCAGTTCATTTAAAGGCGAGTGTTTGGGGGGGGGGGGGGGGGGGAAGTCCCATGGATAAATGGTCACCATGCCGGGACCGGTGAGCTCATACAGTTTGACCAAAATATGCAATAGGCACTGTACTGCAATGATAAGCTCCTCCCATCTGGGCTGTACTGCAATAAGCCCCTCCCCTCTGGGCTGTCCTTTAGTGTACTGATAAGCTCCTCCCTCTTGGCTGTAGTACAGCAATAAGCCCCTCTCTGGGCTGTCCTTTACTGGAGTGATAAGCTCCTCCCTCTGGGGTGTAGTGGAGTGATAAGCTCCTCCCTCTGGGCTGTAGTGCAATGATAAGCTCCTCCCTCTGGGCTGTAGTGCAATGATAAGCTCCTCCCTCTGGGCTGTAGTGCAATGATAAGCCCCATGCCTCTGTTCTGCAGGCAGTGGAAGTCTCCCTCTAGTCATAGCCTTATCCTCAACACTACTGCATGAGGCCATCTTGTCACCAGCGCCAAGACTGACTCTCGGGCTTTCACGGCTCAGTATGGTCTTCCTTCCCTTAGTATTATTAGTGGGGGCTGGGCCCTGTGTATTGCTGCTGCCAATCATCCATATGATCTATGGACAAAAAGGAGTTCTAACTCTTGTGCTGCACATGAGAATATTCCGCCTGCAGCCACCACTAGGGGGAGCTCACCACAAATGAAATGGAGCAAGCACCAAACACATCCAAGGAGCGCCTCCTGGTGGAGACTGCAGGCAAAGAGGTAAATAAAGAAAAAATATAATCCACACCACGGATGAATAAAATATGAGAAACATTTATATAAAATATGTATCATAGAGACATATACAAGTTACAGCAATTCCATAAATATTGGGAACTACAAGTCCCATCAAGTCCTAGATAAAGATTCCCCACAGCTTGAGATGATCAGGTTGTGGACGACTTCAATTTCGCAGCTTTTTTTGTTTCTTGTTTTCAGGGCCTTCACCGTGCGGTAGTCTGTACGATTATGGCAAAAATTTACAAACTTATTTTCTAAGAAAAATATTTTTCTACATTACAAATATTTTATACAACTCTTTAAGGCATTTAAAATATGTATTTTTTAGTGCATTTTTAGGTACAAAAAGTTGACCGTTGCTACATATGTTTATTGCACAAATAAAAGAATTTGTAAAAAAAAAAAAAAAAAAATAGCGATTTGTTATTTAGGCTAGGGATCGACCGATTATTGGATTTACCGATATTATCGGCCGATATTCAGGATTTTGAACGCTATCGGCATTTATTTTGCCGATATTCCGATAGCGTATGGGGAACACAGATCGCGCTGCTGACAGTGTCTCCTCCCCCTGTGCTGCTGCTGCCGCCAATGTAAGGACAGGGGACAGGAGGAGGGGAGGAGCTATGGCCACTGCGCACCAATGAAGCTTAATCTCTCATTTATTCATATACAGGAGGCGGGAGCTGCAGGATCACATAGCCGGCTCCCGACCTCTATGAGCTGTAGCTGCGATCTGCGGTAGTTAACCCCTCAGGTGCAGTGTAATGCAGGGGCTCCGATCGGTTACCATGGCAGCCAGGACGCTATTGAAGCCCTGGCTGCCATGGTAAGCTCCATGCTGCTGTGTGCACAAAGCACACAGCAGCAGGGACAGTGTGAGCTCCTATTCACCCTGATAGATCTCTATCAGGGTGAATAGGACAAGGGTTCTAGTCCCTAAGGGGGCTAAAAGTTAGTTAAAAAAAAAAAGTTACAAAAATAAAAACACCAGAATATTAAATATAAATGAAAAAGAAAGATTTACAAAAAAAAAATACACATTAACAATAAACATTAATTTTCAGCAGATTTGTGGGAATTTTTCTTTTTTTTTTCAAAAATGAAAATTCCCAGAATATCGGTATAAATTATCGGCTATCGGCCTGAAAGTTCACAAATTATCGGTATCGGTCCTAAAAAAATCAATATCGGTCGATCCCTAATTTAGGCTACTTTCACACTGGTGTTTTGGTTTTCCGTTTGCGAGATCCGGTCAGGGCTCTCACAAGCGTCCAAAACTGATCAGTTTGCCCTAATACATTCTGAATAGAAAAAGGATCCGCTCAGAATGCATCAGTTTGGTTCCTGGAGGCTGCCTTCAGCGTTTTGGTGTCAGTCTGACGAAACTGAGCCAAACAGATCCGTCCTGACACACCATGTAAGTCAATGGGGACGGATCCGTTTTCCATGACACAATCTGGCACAATAGAAACCGGATCCGTCCTCCATTGACTTTCAATGGTGTTCAAGATGAATCCGTCCTGGCTATGTTACAGATAATACAAACGGATCCGTCCTGGCACACAATGTAAGTCAATGGGGAAGGATCCGTTTTCACTGACAATCGAAAACTGATCCGTCCCCCATTGATGGATCCGTCTTGGCTATGATAAAGATAATACAAACGGATCCATTCTGAATGGATGCAGATGGTTGCATTATCTGAACGGATCCATCCATGACGGATCCGCACAAAACACACGTGTGAAAGTAGCCTTACTTTTCTAGTGTCCTGTATATATAGTCTGCGAGTTCAACTAAAACTGACAAAGGCTCATGCATACAAATGTGTGTATTTTGCTGTCCGCAAAAAACATAGATGACGCCTGTGTGCATTCCGTACTGTGCGGAGCAGAACAGCGGGCCCCTAATAGAACAGTTCCACCCTTGTCCATAATGCAGACAATAATAGGACAGATACTATTTATTTGCGGAACAGACATATGAAAACGAATGTACACGGAGTAACTTCCGTTTTTTTTTTTTTTTTTTTGCAGACCCATTGAAATTAATGGTTCCGCGTACAGAATGGACCTGGAAAGAAAATACGTTTGTGTGCATGAGCCCTAATGCCTTTGTACACAGCCACTGGTAGGCCCCAGGCTGTCACAACAAACTCTTAGCACCCCACAATCAGATTGGAGAGGGGGTTGTCAGCGATTGGAAAGTGAAAATGTGAGCATAAAAAAACAAAACAAAAAAAACAAACACTTTTTCTTAACAGCATCAAAGCGGACAGGATTTTATAAAATCTCATCCGCACAGTGCTTGGGGGGACCCCTGTGCAAAATCCGCTCTGAAATTGACCTGCGGCGCAGATTTTTAAATCCTGCAGGGTGTTATACGCAGGGTGAAATCTGCCAAGGATCACACGATAAATCCCCAACTCATGCGGATCATGTAACTCAGGCTTCGTTCAGAAAGGCTGAACGGCGACGTGTTCTCACGCTCCGTTATAGTAGCAGGCAGAATTGAAAGGACGGATAACTGAGCTGAATGGAACCCAAGGACCCTATAGACTATGATGGTGTCCGTTAGGTAACCTGCATGCACGACTTGTCTCCGCTCCAAAATCCTCCTCTGAGTGGAAACTGAACGGAGCCGATTATAGTCTACGGGGGTCCTTAGGTTCCGTTCGGCTCAGTTATGCGCCAAATCAGTCCTTTCCGTTCTCCCGCTCCTATAATGAGAAGGCTGATGTGAACAAAGCGTATTTTGCTGTAGATTCGTCGCGGTTATAGTCTGCAGAAATTAGGTCCAGTGGGAAAAACGATGAGAGACGAGCCGATTCTGACACATGTGAAGACCGGAGCTGGAGCGCCCCTCACAGGTCGGGGAGCGGGCATCGGCTGCTGCTCTTTTCCTTCAGACGAGGGATGGAGGTTTGTGCTTTACATTATTCTGCCATCTGAGGAGAAAAGGGAGATCATAAAATGGGGAATTTATTATGGAAAATGCACCAGAATTTTACTGCCCCGTATATGGAGTGCACGGCGGGCGCCAATCGTAATGTATGTCACTGGTATTATATAAGCGCCACAGAAGGTGCAAGGATGAGAAAGAGAGAAGTTTGAATAAAACTGGAACATTTTAAGACACTTTCAGCAGTTCTTAAATTCATGTGCATTACTCTCCCCCCAAACAGGGCTGCCGCTTGGGCCGCATTCACATCGTGTTCGTGCAGCTGTGCTGTGATCCTAGTAAAGCTTCTACAAAAGCGCCCAACCATATAACGCGGACACCCGGCGATCCGATTACCTGAAACACTTCATGGAGCAAAACAAGGAAATCAGGAGCAAAACCGCAGCAGCAGCAGCAGCAGGTACAGTGCATAGATGATGTCCTAAAAGACAAGGAAAACCCATCAGTTACAGGACGACTGCAAGATCTGCATCACATTCAAGAGTCAGCAACCCTGGAAGTTTATAAAGGTTCAGCAGAATTATAAGAGGAGCGGCTGATATCAGTCACATAGGATGTAATGTCTCTGGAGGTTATATCACCGCTGGAGCGTTATAAGAGGAGTGGCTGATATCACATATATGGAGGTATGTGCCTGCAGTATGTTAGTACAGAAGATACGGGACATTGTGTAGATCATGAAATACATCCTAATAACATCAGTTATTGTGAAGCTTCCAACTCCCAGCATGCAAACTTGCCCACTTGCGTTCCCATAGAAGTGAATGAAGCATGCTGGGAGTTGTAGTTTCATAAAAGCTGGAGTGCCCATGGTTGCTGAAACCTGCACTACAGTCCGCCTTTTTGCAACCCGAAAAGGCTCTTAACAGACAGAATCTGAGGGAAGACGCAGTAAAAATGGGACGAGATCACCTGGAGGCGATGGCAGATTTCATCACTTATGTTAAATAGACTCCGTAATTCAGAGGTCTCATCACTAGGGTCCACGATCTGATCGCCACTGACCGGGAAGATGGGGGGCCTCAAATCCTATTCTCTGGTCATGGTGTCCCCAGGAATTATGTCCTCCCAGGACAGATTATCAATATCAGACTGGAAGTGGTCCGACCCCCCCGCACCCCCACCTAACCTGATCGGGATAGCCCCACCAAAGGAAGTTCACCACTCCATCCATCGTACAGTAGACGGAGCTGGCCCTGCGCTGGGACTACTCCCAAACAGCTGATGGGCGGGGTGTCGGACCACTGCCGAACCAAAGGAGAGGCGATCAGTATCCATATACTCACTCTTCTCATCAGCACTGGCTGCAGTGGGCACGGTCGGGGCTGGAGTGGTCGACAGGTCAAAATCTAAGAAACAGAAGCAAAAAGTTATTAACCCCCTTAGTACCGAACCCCTTTTTTGGAAAGATATAGCAGCAAAGGAAACAGAACCCCTCCGCACACTTGATCACGGCATCTAAAAGCTGTAATGTCCATGATTGGAATTATTGCTGATCGAAGACATAAGCCATGGGCCTCTGCCGTTTCAAACAGCAGAGACCCTCCGGCAATGGCACCTGCTGCACACCCGAGCAGGCACCGTCTTTAAAGAACGCTCTAGCGCCATACATGTACGGCGCTGGTAGCGAAAGGGTTGAATAGAATCTGTAATTTAGAGGTCTTATCACTAGGATCTACAATCTGATCGCCACTGATTGGGATGATGGGGGAATGAGGTACCTACATCTAATTCTTTGGTCACCTGCTAGCCATGGTGTCCTCTCACCCCCACCCCCAGCATTTCTCAACCTCACATGTAAATAATAGGGGTAGTAGTGGGTGCCTATAAACAGCCATTGGGGTCCTGATTGAAAGCTGGTCACCATTAGTCAGCTACAGCACAAGCAGTAATAGGGATTGTCCAGTACGTTGATATTAATGGCCTATTCTCAGGACAGACCATCAATATCAGACTGGAAGTGGTCCGACCTCCCGCACCCCCACCAATAACGTGATCGGGATAGCCCCAGCAGAGGAAATTCACCGCTCCATCCATCGTGCAGTAGACGGAGCTGGTCCTGCGCGTTGCTCCCACTGAAGGGAATACAACCAGCTCTCTGCACAAAGGACAAGGCTGTGTGGTTCCTGCGCTGGGACTACTCTCAAACAGCTGATGGGCGGGGTGCGGGGTGTCAGGCCACTGCCGATCAGTATCCATATACTCACTCTTCTCGTCAGCACTCGCTGGAGTGGTCGACAGGTCAAAACCTAAGAGAAATACAAGCAAAAATGATTAACCCCCTTAGTACCAGGACCATTTTTGGTTTTGAATTTTCATTTTTTCCTCCCCTTGTTTCAATAGCCATAACTTTTTAAACTTTCCATTCATATAGCAATCCGAGGGCTTATTTTTTGCAGGATAAGTTGCACTTTTTTTAAGGAAACTATTTAACCCCTTCCCGACACCTGACATACTAGTACACCATAGCGGGAATTGACCTCCCACAATTTAACCGTGCTTCTCTGCTGTTGCCTCGCTTGCAGGGACTTGTGGCGGAGCAGCACAGCAAATCAGTGCTCATCACTCCGACCACCCGTCCTGGACCACTTCAACTCCAAAATTGCAGAAGTTTTAATCCCGGAAAAAAACGACAAGTCCCTTGTACATTTTAAAGGACAGGTTAAATTCCGCCAGTACCTGCCCAGCAAGTGGGAACTGTACGGTATTAAACTGTACAAGTAGGATGAGCGAACCTGAGTTTTTCAGGTTCGGTTCTGGTGGAATTCAGTTATCATAGAACAGGAGTATTCGGCGATGCCCCCAAGAAAAAGACCCCATCCGTATATGGAGGGGGAATGTACACTGCCATCAGCAGCATCGTGACTTGACAGATCACACATTTTCAGGCTTATAAACCTACCATGTGCATCAATACTAGATTCAATGCACCGAAATGGGATCTGCTTATGCATTAGCACACTAACCCCCCTGGCGTGGCTGGAGTACACAGAATGGTATCCACGCCCGTTTCAATATTTGCCATCGTGTCTCAAGTGAGTTTCTGAAAAACAAAAAATAAATAAAAAATAGCAGGCTGAAACGGTCTCGTTGAATTGAACACTGCGTATCTTTTGGAGGCATCGCCCAGACCCCTCACGTTCCACGCTATTAAATTAACCCCCATTAGAAAATTGATGGACCATGTGATTGAAGCATTTGATCTGACGTCACCACAGGTCATTTAGCCCACAGCTCATCATTAAAGAAGTAAAGAAGAGACCGGGAACTACGTGATCAAGAGGAGAAGGAGAGTTAATGTTTTAATTTTTTTAACCCCTCCAGCACTATTGTACTATGCATTCTGTATTCAGAATGCTATTATTTTCCCTTATAACCATGTCAAATCAAAAATCGCGCGTGTTCCCGCAATGCACCCGCCTCTTATCCAGGCCAAAAATATGACGCCCGTGTGAAAGAGGCCTTTGTTCCCTTCACCCTAAGTGCTTGTTCACACGAACGTTTTTTGCTTTCGGTATATAGTACGATTAATTTCAATGGGTCCGCAAAAGATCCGTTCCGTGGCCCTGCAAAAATTAAGAGTCATGTCCTATTCTTGTCAGTTTTGCAGACAAGAATAAGCATTTCTATAATGGGCCCCCTGTTCCGTAAATTGCGAAAGGCACACAGGCGGTATCCGTGTTCTGCGGATCCGCAAAAAAAAAAAAACTGCACAGTCGTGTGAACAAGCTCTAATACAGATCTATTAGGGCGAATAGGATTCTTACACTGTCCATGCTGAGCTATGCCTTGTGCACAGCACGGCAGGGAGCTTACCATGGCAGGCCTGGAAGGCTTCAGCAGCCATGGTAACTGATCGGAGGCAGAGAGAACGGCACCACAGATGCTGCGATCCGTGCTGATTGTGGCACCTGAGGGGTTAAATAACTGTGTTCGGTGAGATCACAGTTCCCCATCATTGTGGCCAGGTGCCTGCTGTATGATACAGCCCGCGTCCAGCGCGTATGGACTGGGCAGCCTGCTCCACACAAGCCTTAAACCACTGACGTACAGGGCGGTCACGGTGGTTGAAGGGGGTTAACAAAGCCTGTTACAGGTCATAAAATTAGGCACCCCAATCTAAAGAACGCCTCCTACCCCACAGAAGCTGTGCCACTTCTCAGACCGGTAGTCCCATTACATTCATATGCTTTGATTTGCTATGAGTGGGAAATCTGCCTCACACGCTGCCATGTGAATGTGGGCCACCAGTCTCGCACTGCAAGTGTGTTGTGGATTTTTAGTGGCATCCTCGAGATCTGCAGCACATAGACGATACGTGGCTGAAACGCATCAGATTCCCTCCAAGACGGACGTTGCCGCTTACCTGGTGTGCAGTTATAGGTGAAGGACACCGTGATTTTCTTCCCGCTGTCGAGAGTTTCCGTCACCTTACAGTCTGACAGACTCCCAGAGCTCCAGGTGATGCAGCCAGTGCCAGGAAGAAATGAAACGTTCTGATCAAGAAAATCGCCATCCGTAGTCAGGTCCGCGGTCACCTCAGCGCATCCGATCCGGAGACGGTGGAAAGTCTTATTGGTAAAACCTTCCAGACATACGTCCTGCTTGCAAGGAACAGGGATCCCACCTGGAAAACAGAAAAAACATTGTATCATCTCCAAAAAATGCAGCATCCCCAGTAGTGGAAGAGTCAGGGCCCCCATATACAGGAGCCCATGGGTGCAGCCCCCGGCATCTAATGTGTATGAGGACCTGAAGAGGGGCGTCACCCGATACAGCGACTGGACCATCAGGCGGGGTCAGAGGGCGGCCTCGGCCGTGAGCGGGCCATCAGGCGGGGTCAGAGGGCGGCCGCGACTGGACCATCAGACGGTGGATATGACCAGACTATCAGACAGGGTCAGAGGGTGGCTCCGGCTGTGACCGGACTATCGGGGGGTTGACTGTAGGTCCCCAAACAAAGCGAAAACTCCTGATGTCACCTCCGCCCCGCTGCCCGTATCCTGCACAGTAGGGGTTGTAAGAGGCACCGTTCAGAGAAAACTTAGGAGGGACACTTTACCTAGCACTGTGGCCCCTTGGGTCTATGGACTGGTGGGGGCCCCAGTGTGAGAAAACCCCTTCATTGCTGTAACACATGGCAGTTATGACGCAGGCCCCCAGGATTGTAAAGGGGTGCTCCATACCTGGAACATAAAACTAGAAGACACCATAAACGTCCAACAGCAGCGGGTTCTAGAATCTCCAAGACAAGGGCTGCCGAAGGAAAAGCAGCTCCCCCCTCCCCCCTCCCCCCTCCCCCCTCCCCCTTTATTCACTGCTATGGGAGCCATGAAAATACAGGGCTGGCTATCCCCAGCGGTAACATAGTCCTGAACGGAGACGCCGCCGAGTGTGTCTGGAGTTATCCGACCCCATAGCAATATCCTAGACAGGGGCGGACTGAGAACCCTCAGGGCCCCCGGGCAAAATAAATCAAGGGCCCCCTTACAGGCCCCACCCATGTTCTACTGCAAGCCCCACCCTTGTCCCGCCACGCCCTACACAATCTTTAATAAGATTTCAAAGTGACACAAATGGCACCCAGACCACTTCAGCTCATTGACGTGGTCGGGGTACAGTGTCCCTTTTGCAAATCGAGCTGCAATGTTCTTAGGAAACTGCAATGTTTACGTTCCAGCAATAAGTCAGCGTCTAGTGGTCGGCAGCCACCTGAGGGCTTCCTGGAGTAAAACAGACCTTTGGTCTGGTATCTGACGCTGGACGTCCTCACACCCTGCATGATGACCTCCAGGGTCAAATTTTTCCCCATAGGAAAGCATTGATTCAATGCTTTCGTATGGGGTGATCTAATCTCAGCGTCCATTAGTGAGCCTCTGTTAGAAGCAGTGTGGGCATAACTACTGTGAGGGGGCACATACCTGGGCATGACTATTGTGAAGGGGGCACATACCTGGGCATGACTACTGTGAAGGGGGCACATACCTGGGCATGACTACTGTGAAGCGGGCACATATCTGGGCATAACTACTGTGAAGGGGGCACATATCTGGGCATAACTACTGTGAAGGGGGCACATATCTGGGCATAACTACTGTGAAGGGGCACATATCTGGGCATAACTACTGTGAAGGGGGCACATATCTGGGCATAACTACTGTGAAGGGGGCACATATCTGGGCATAACTACTGTGAAAGGGGGGGGGGGGGCCCTTCACAGTAGTTATTAATCTCTTTCAGCAGTCTCCCCTTCAGTGAATGGGGGACTGCTGAAAGGGGTTAATAACTACTGTGAAGGGCCTAGCCGTCTGGGCAACCCCACAGATCATCCCCCCACCCACCTTGTACTTGTTCCACTGATCCGCTACTTGCGGGCTACATGGGCATGAGTTCAGTCACTTTTGTGTGCAATCCCATCCTGCGGCGCGTGATCCCGCGAGACCCGTGACCTACAGCGGCAGGTCTTGCGGGATCACGCGCTGCAGGACGGGATTGCCCACCGAAGTGACTGAACTCATCCCCGCGCAGCCCACAAGTAGCGGAACAATTACAAGAGGGGTGGGGAATAGACAAATTAAAAAAATATTTTGAACTAAAAGGTGTTATGAGGGGGGGGGGCTCTGCGGGTGGCACTGTTACGGGGGGGCTCTGCGGGTGGCACTGTTACGGGGGGCTCTGCGGGTGGCACTGTTACGGGGGGGCTCTGCGGGTGGCACTGTTATGCTATGCTATATATGTGTCATCCACAGATCCCCCCCATAAGTGTCCCTGTGAGTGAATGATCCCCAATACAGGGTCTGGGGGGCCAGCATCTGTAGTTGTAATGGCAGCGGGGCCCGGTGCAGTCACTGTATTCTATAACACCGGGCCCCGCTCACTGTCATACTAATATTCATATGTGAACAACTTGAAATCCTCTGCGATCCTCTCTGTTCTCAAACTCAGTAGCAGCCAGGCCGGCGGCAGCGCAAGTCACTGACGTCACGCGCCTGCTCCTCCCACTTTATGAATGGAGCCGGTGACGCGTTATACTACCCTACCTCGTGAGATTTCCCTACCCTCTGACTTCCTGTCGCATGAGCGATGACGTCGGGGGGCGTGTCTCACTTTTCTCCATCTGCGCATGCCCAAAAGGACACTCTAGTGAAAAGCTCAAGGCTGAACTTAGCAGCACGCCGGGAACCTGCGCATGCGTCTGGGAGCCAAGGTAGGGAAAAATCACGGGTCAGTGCGCAAGCGCAGTTAACTCATTAAAATCCACCCGATATACGCGCCTGCGCAATGTGATGGTAGGGGAAAATTACGTCCCAGTGCGCAAGCGCCGAGGGTAAGCATGAATATCCATGCCAAAAGCACTTTTAACCCTTTGCAGGAGCTATTCTCATATTGGTTCTTGACTGATTGTCCTCCTATATATAGGTTCTATTATATAGGGGGTCTGTCTGCACAGTATATGGGGGGGTCTGTCTGCACAGTATATTTGGGGGGCTGTCTGCACAGTATATTTGGGGGGCTGTCTGCACAGTATATGGGGGGCTGTCTGCACAGTATATTTGGGGGGCTGCCTGCGCAGTATATGGGGGGGGGGGGGTCTGTCTGCACAGTATATTTGGGGGGCTGTCTGCACAGTATATGGGGGGCTGTCTGCACAGTATATGGGGGGCTGTCTGCACAGTATATAGGGGGGCTGTCTGCGCAGTATATGGGGGGCTGTCTGCACAGTATATAGGGGGCTGTCTGCTCAGTATATGGGGGGGGGGCTGTCTGCACAGTATATTTGGGGGTCTGTCTGCGCATTAAATGGGGGGGGCTGTCTGCGCAGTATATGGGGGAATCTGTCTGCGCAGTATATTGGGGTCTGTCTGCGCAGTATATGGGGGGGCTGTCTGCGCAGTATATGGGGGGGCTGTATGCGCAGTGTATTGGGGGGCTGTCTGCGCAGTATATGGGGGGGCTGTCTGCGCAGTATATGGGGGGCTGTCTGTGCGGTACAGTATATTGGGGGATGTATGTGCAGCATATTTTGGGGGGCAGTGTATTATATTTGTGGCCTGTGTGTTAGATGTGTACAACCCTAATTTAATAAATACTACGAAACTGCAGCCATCTCGTCACTTGGAGAAGGATGAGAAGCGGCCCCCATCCAGAGGCACACATCTGCCACCAGATCCGTCGCTCACTGGATTCTGTAATCAACGTCTGCTGTGTATGTGTGCACCGTCCGTCTGCTGTGTATATGTGCACCGTCCGTCTGCTGTGTATGTGCGCACCGTCCGTCTGCTGTGTATGTGTGCACCGTCCGTCTGCTGTGTATGTGTGCACCGTCCGTCTGCTGTGTATGTGTGCACCGTCAGTCTGCTGTGTATGTGTGCACCGTCAGTCTGCTGTGTATGTGTGCACCGTCAGTCTGCTGTGTATGTGTGCACCGTCCGTCTGCTGTGTATGTGTGCACCGTCCGTCTGCTGTGTATGTGCGCACCGTCCGTCTGCTGTGTATGTGCGCACCGTCCGTCTGCTGTGTATGTGCGCACCGTCCGTCTGCTGTGTATGTGCGCACCGTCCGTCTGCTGTGTATGTGCGCACCGTCCGTCTGCTGTGTATGTGCGCACCGTCCGTCTGCTGTGTATGTGCGCACCGTCCGTCTGCTGTGTATGTGCGCACCGTCAGTCTGCTGTGTATGTGTGCACCGTCCGTCTGCTGTGTATGTGTGCACCGTCCGTCTGCTGTGTATATGTGCACTGTCAGTCTGCTGCACTGCGTCTGTTCTGCCATTTGCTCTAACAATTTTAATTTATTTTTTTGTGTCACATCTCTGACCAGCATGTTCTCCTATGGAACACGAAGTACCTGAAGTGGAATGAAGAAGCCCATGTGTGAGGCCCTGCGCCCTGGCGGGAGCATTGAAGGGGCATCTGACAGGTGACGAGCTGCTCCTGTGTACTGTGATCACCGCGAGTTCAGAGGTCGGCAACCATAGGCCGTCCACATGCTGTGAATTACATCTCCCATCATGCTGGTAAAGTATTATGGGAGGTGTAGTCCAAAACATCTGGAATACCAAATGCGTATGAATGAAAAGCATGGTGTGTGACTGGTCAGTAACAAGGGTTGAAGCCTTGACGTGGCGTTACTGCTCACATGTGTATCCATGTGCCAATTCAACCAATGTGAGTGACTGTAACTAATACTGATTAGGTAACTATAAATACTGTGACAATGGAGAATTAAACGACTGTATCTCCTACACACTGCTTACACTGCGACTGTATCTCCTACACACCGCTTACACTGTGACCGTATCTCCTACACACTGCTTACACCGTGACCGTATCTCCTACACACTGCTTACACTGTGACCGTATCTCCTACACACTGCTTACACTGTGACCGTATCTCCTACACACTGCTTACACTGTGACCGTATCTCCTACACACTGCTTACACTGTGACCGTATCTCCTACACACCGCTTACACCGTGACCGTATCTCCTACACACTGCTTACACTGTGACCGTATCTCCTACACACTGCTTACACCGTGACCGTATCTCCTACACACCGCTTACACCGTGACCGTATCTCCTACACACCTGCTTACACCGTGACCGTATCTCCTACACACCGCTTACACCTGTGACCGTATCTCCTACACACTGCTTACACCGTGACGTATCTCCTACACACTGCTTACACCGTGACCGTATCTCCTACACACCGCTTACACCGTGACCGTATCTCCTACACACTGCTTACACCGTGACCGTATCTCCTACACACTGCTTACACTGTGACCGTATCTCCTACACACCTGCTTACACCGTGACCGTATCTCCTACACACCTGCTTACACTGTGACCGTATCTCCTACACACCGCTTACACTGTGACCGTATCTCCTACACACTGCTTACACTGTGACCGTATCTCCTACACACTGCTTACACTGTGACCGTATCTCCTACACACCGCTTACACCGTGACCGTATCTCCTACACACCGCTTACACCGTGATCTCCTACACACCGCTTACACTGTGACTGTATCTCCTACACACCGCTTACACTGTGACCGTCTCTCCTACACACTGCTTACACTGTGACCGTATCTCCTACACACCGCTTACACCGTGACCGTATCTCCTACACACCGCTTACACCGTGACTGTATCTCCTACACACCGCTTACACTGTGACTGTATCTCCTACACACTGCTTACACTGTGACCGTATCTCCTACACACCGCTTACACTGTGACCGTATCTCCTACACACCGCTTACACTGTGACCGTATCACCTACACACCGCTTACACTGTGACCGTATCTCCTACACACTGCTTACACTGTGACCGTATCTCCTACACACCGCTTACACTGTGACCGTATCTCCTACACACCGCTTACACTGTGACCGTATCTCCTACACACCACTTACACGGCCATAGAGGGACATATGTTCTGACCTTTCTGAGACCTGGGGGGATTTAAATGCGGTGTCTCAGAAGATATGTTGTAAGAACAGCAATTTTTTTTTTTAAACATTCATATTGTTCTTAACCTTACATCATGTTATGTTTGTTTTTTCCAACATTTAAACAGGTTACACAACGCGTTGCTGATCTATCCAGGACGGCTTCAGGATGGACTATAAGAAGGAGGTTCAGTCCCGATTGGGTCCGGCGCAACCTCAGGGAGTACATATACAGCGGCCTTGGTTTACGACGACGCACAATGGCACAAAGAAGGTAAATTATATATATTTTTTAAAGAAATGTAAATGAAATGTAAAAAGAAATGTAATTTAAGGGACTGTCTGTAACAGCAGAGCGTTTGGCTACCCTGTTTTGGACAGCCAACTTATGGTGTAATGTAGACGTAGCATCGGACATGGATGGTGTTTTTAAAGGTAAATTTTTATTTCATTTTTTTCATACAGAACTAAGAGCAGCGCTCTGGAGACTGAACAACCTCCTGATGCGGAAAATGAATGGATCGCCAACGCCAGACCTCCTGTCCCTCATGCATCTGCTCGGGAGAATCCGGGTCCCCTACCGGATCCCTCTGCTCAACAGAGGCTCTTAGGTTGACATCAAAATTTAAGAGCCCTGCTGAGCAGGCAGAGATCCGGTGTGCCAAAGCAAAATGATTATGTGGCCCGTGTAGAGGTTGTTTCCAACACTGTAGAAGGTTTGGACGAACATCAGAAGGAGTTTAGTGCTGCCTTGATTCGCCGCTGGGAGGGAGCAGAGTCGGCGATCCAATGCAGCCCTAACTACCATTATGGGGTAAGCATAATCAATTTGGTGGACTCAATGACGCCCGAGCAGTTGCATGAGTTTAATATCATGCTTAGAGAATGTGTCACAGAAATTGGCCACGGCCCCCACAACCTCATCCCACACCAGTGACCATTACCGACAACCTTCCCATTCCCAGCCCCCGGGCAATGTGTTCCCTTCTGTCTCTTATTCTACTTCTCCGTCCCATTATTTTCCCCACCACCTCTTCACATGCTCGGGTACCCTCCTCCTCAGACCCTTATACAACCCACAATTTCAACCTGCATCCTTTCTTGTGGACTGTATTTTTAGCTCAGAGAATAAAGAGGACAGGGGGGCTACCATTGCCAACCTCAAACCACCTACACGACAGTCCTACTCCACTAAAAAAAATTATTTTTTTGTATAGTATGTATATATATATATATATATATATATATATATTTTTTTTTTATGGATATATTGTAATTTATAAAAAAATAAAAAAATGTATAGTTAACTTCGATGTATTTGTGTTTTCATTGGCCGGTACAGGGTAACAGTACCCTTTAGCACTACCGCTGTGGTGACATTACAACTACCATAGGGTCACTACAGTACGTTTATTGAAAAGCCCTTGGTATTTTTTTTTTCCATAAACGACATTATTGCCAAAGGTGAACCATGAACAATACCATCAGTAATGAGCTATGTTTTGGCCCTTTATTGATCGTAGACCCTATGATTGCCACATGAACAGCAAAGGCTTGTTCGTCGTTCAATCTTGCCCCTTTTCATTTGAGCCCTTGTGGGAGTCACGGTCCATCAGCATCATCAGGAATTCATTAATAAATTGTAATTTAACAGTTTGATTAATGATTTCCCTATGACGCTATGACATAACTAGTGTGATTACCGCAAGGGACTAACTGCTGTTAAAGGGGTATCCCAATCAATGGTGGCATATTGCTTGAATATGCAACCATTGTCTGATAGGTGTGGGTACCACCGATGGGACACGCACCTATATTGAGAACGGAGCAGGTAGCGCTGTGGCTGGAGGACACCAGATTTAATGGGGTCCGTCGACCACTGTTTGCTAATCCACAACTCTCACATAGAGAAGAGTGGAGGACGGCAGAGCATGCGCATTGCGCCATACTCCAATTTCGGGGACCAGTTCTCAATATAGGTGCGGGGAACAGCAGTTATAAGACAATGGCATATCCAAGCGATATGCCCCTATTGTCTGAGATGAGAAAACTCATTTTAAGGCCTCTTTCACACGACTGTATTCCCTACAAGAGGGCCATATGTCCCGCACTGGCATTGATCATGCCAACAGGAGTACACACAATCCTAGATTACACTGATGCTGCGCAAGTCGAGCTTCAGGTGGGGCTATTGCTTAGCACGAATAGAGAATAGATCATATGAATGCGGGACAATAGCCCATTGTGAGGCACAACATGAACAACATCAAGATGCCATGTGCTCCTGTACGCACGATCAATATGGCCTGTTAACTAACACTATACATGTTTTAGTGCATATAGTCGTGTACAAGAGTCCAAAAGGTGAGATACGGTCACGGTGTAAGCAGTGTGTAGGAGATACGGTCACGGTGTAAGCAGTGTGTAGGAGATACGGTCACGGTGTAAGCAGTGTGTAGGAGATACGGTCACGGTGTAAGCAGTGTGTAGGAGATACGGTCACAGTGTAAGCGGTGTGTAGGAGATACGGTCACAGTGTAAGCGGTGTGTAGGAGATACGGTCACGGTGTAAGCAGTGTGTAGGAGATACGGTCACGGTGTAAGCGGTGTGTAGGAGATACGGTCACGGTGTAAGCAGTGTGTAGGAGATACGGTCACGGTGTAAGCGGTGTGTAGGAGATACGGTCACGGTGTAAGCAGTGTGTAGGAGATACGGTCACAGGTGTAAGCGGTGTGTAGGAGATACGGTCACGGTGTAAGCGGTGTGTAGGAGATACGGTCACAGTGTAAGCGGTGTGTAGGAGATACGGTCACGGTGTAAGCGGTGTGTAGGAGATACGGTCACGGTGTAAGCAGTGTGTAGGAGATACGGTCACGGTGTAAGCGGTGTGTAGGAGATACGGTCACGGTGTAAGCAGTGTGTAGGAGATACGGTCACGGTGTAAGCAGTGTGTAGGAGATACGGTCACGGTGTAAGCGGTGTGTAGGAGATACGGTCACGGTGTAAGCGGTGTGTAGGAGATACGGTCACGGTGTAAGCGGTGTGTAGGAGATACGGTCACAGGTGTAAGCGGTGTGTAGGAGATACGGTCACGGTGTAAGCAGTGTGTAGGAGATACGGTCACGGTGTAAGCAGTGTGTAGGAGATACGGTCACAGGTGTAAGCAGTGTGTAGGAGATACGGTCACGGTGTAAGCAGTGTGTAGGAGATACGGTCACGGTGTAAGCAGTGTGTAGGAGATACGGTCACGGTGTAAGCGGTGTGTAGGAGATACGGTCACGGTGTAAGCAGTGTGTAGGAGATACGGTCACGGTGTAAGCAGTGTGTAGGAGATACGGTCACGGTGTAAGCGGTGTGTAGGAGATACGGTCACGGTGTAAGCAGTGTGTAGGAGATACGGTCACGGTGTAAGCAGGTGTGTAGGAGATACGGTCACGGTGTAAGCAGGTGTGTAGGAGATACGGTCACGGTGTAAGCAGTGTGTAGGAGATACGGTCACGGTGTAAGCAGTGTGTAGGAGATACGGTCACGGTGTAAGCGGTGTGTAGGAGATACGGTCACGGTGTAAGCGGTGTGTAGGAGATACGGTCACGGTGTAAGCAGTGTGTAGGAGATACGGTCACGGTGTAAGCAGTGTGTAGGAGATACGGTCACGGTGTAAGCAGTGTGTAGGAGATACGGTCACGGTGTAAGCGGTGTGTAGGAGATACGGTCACGGTGTAAGCGGTGTGTAGGAGATACGGTCACGGTGTAAGCAGTGTGTAGGAGATACGGTCACGGTGTAAGCAGTGTGTAGGAGATACGGTCACAGTGTAAGCAGTGTGTAGGAGATACGGTCACAGGTGTAAGCGGTGTGTAGGAGATACGGTCACAGTGTAAGCAGTGTGTAGGAGATACGGTCACAGTGTAAGCAGTGTGTAGGAGATACGGTCGTTTAATTCTCCATTGTCACAGTATTTATAGTTACCTAATCAGTATTAGTTACAGTCACTCACATTGGTTGAATTGGCACATGGATACACATGTGAGCAGTAACGCCACGTCAAGGCTTCAACCCTTGTTACTGACCAGTCACACACCATGCTTTTCATTCATACGCATTTGGTATTCCAGATGTTTTGGACTACACCTCCCATAATACTTTACCAGCATGATGGGAGATGTAATTCACAGCATGTGGACGGCCTATGGTTGCCGACCTCTGAACTCGCGGTGATCACAGTACACAGGAGCAGCTCGTCACCTGTCAGATGCCCCTTCAATGCTCCCGCCAGGGCGCAGGCCTCAAACATGGGCTTCTTCATTCCACTTCAGGTACTTCGTGTTCCATAGGAGAACATGCTGGTCAGAGATGTGACACCATTTTTTTTTATTAAAATGGTTAGAGCAAATGGCAGAACAGACGCAGTGCAGCAGACGGGGATTACAGAATCCAGTGAGAGACGGATCTGGTGGCAGGTGTGTCCTTCTGGATGGGGGCCGCTTCTCATCCTTCTCCAAGTGACGAGATGACTGCAGTTTCGTAGCAAAAAACATGCCATGGCATAGGAGATATAGGGAATTTTTATTTATTTTTTTGTTAAAATAGGGTTGTACACATCTAACACACAGGCCACAAATATAATACACTGCCCCCCCCCAAATATGCTGCACATACATCCCCCAATATACCGTACCACACAGACAGCCCCCCCCCCATATACTGCACAGACAGCCCCCCCCCCCATATACTGCACAGACCTCCCTATATAATGAGCAGACACCCCCCCATATACTGCACAGACAGCCCCCCATATACTGCGCAGACAGCCCCCCATATACTGAGCAGACAGCCCCCCATATACTACGCAGACAGCCCCCCCATATAATGCGCAGACAGCCCCCCCATATACTGCGCAGACAGCGCCACATATACTGCGCAGACAGCGCCACATATACTGCGCAGACAGCCCCCCCATATACTGTGCAGACAGCCCCCCCATATACTGTGCAGACAGCCCCTCCATATAATGTGCAGACAGCCCCCCCATATAATGCGCAGACAGCCCCCCATATAATGCGCAGACAGCGCCACATATACTGCGCAGACAGCCCCCCCATATACTGCGCAGACAGCCCCCCCATATACTGCGCAGACAGCCCCCCCATTTAATGCGCAGACAGCCCCCCCATTTAATGCGCAGACAGCCCCCCATATACTGTGCGACAGCCCCCCAATACACTGCGCAGACAGCCCCCAAATACACTGCGCAGACAGCCCCCCAATACACTGCGCAGACAGCCCCCCAATACACTGCGCAGACAGCCCCCCAATACACTGCGCAGACAGCCCCCCATATACTGCGCAGACAGCCCCCCCCATTTAATGCGCAGACAGACCCCCCATATACTGTGCAGACAGCCCCCCCATATACTGCGCAGACAGCCCCCCCCATATACTGCGCAGACAGCCCCCCCATTTAATGCGCAGACAGCCCCCCCATTTAATGCGCAGACAGCCCCCCCATTTAATGTGCAGACAGCCCCCCCATTTAATGTGCAGACAGCCCCCTATATACTGCGCAGACAGACTCCCAAATATACTGTGCAGACAGCCCCCCAAATATACTGCGCAGGCAGCCCCCCAAATATACTGTGCAGACAGCCCCCCATATACTGTGCCCCCCAAATATACTGTGCAGACAGCCCCCCAAATATACTGTGCAGACAGACCCCCCCCCCCCCCATATACTGTGCAGACAGACCCCCCCCATATACTGTGCAGACAGACCCCCCCCCATATACTGTGCAGACAGACCCCCTATATAATAGAACCTATATATAGGAGGACAATCAGTCAAGAACCAATATGAGAATAGCTCCTGCAAAGGGTTAAAAGTGCTTTTGGCATGGATATTCATGCATACCCTCGGCGCTTGCGCACTGGGACGTAATTTTCCCCTACCATCACATTGCGCAGGCGCGTATATCGGGTGGATTTTAATGAGTTAACTGCGCTTGCGCACTGACCCGTGATTTTTCCCTACCTTGGCTCCCAGACGCATGCGCAGGTTCCCGGCGTGCTGCTAAGTTCAGCCTTGAGCTTTTCACTAGAGTGTCCTTTTGGGCATGCGCAGATGGAGAAAAGTGAGACACGCCCCCCGACGTCATCGCTCATGCGACAGGAAGTCAGAGGGTAGGGAAATCTCACGAGGTAGGGTAGTATAACGCGTCACCGGCGCGTGACGTCAGTGACTTGCGCTGCCGCCGGTGTTCCGTTAAAAGTTGGTACCTGTTAAAAGTTGGTACCCTCGTCACTTCCGGTACTGACGTCAGGTTGAAACGAAGGTGTGAGCTGAGAGCTCGTCTCCTCATTGGCTGACGCGAAGGCGTGTTGGCGCTTGCGCAGACGCAACATGGGTACCATGATTTCACAGTAGCTGCTGTGAACGCGCAGAGGGAGGGAGGGAACCTTGGATTTACGGCCCACCGCGCATGCGCGAATAGGCTTGGCCGCAATGTAACATTTTGGTTTATAGGACCTGAGCGAGGGGAGGGACGCAGGGAGGGGGGGGGCGGGGTTTGGCCGCTCTGTGATTGGTCATGGGGGGTACCATAATTTAACGCTGCACATCATGCATAGGAGCCGAGGGAGGGGAGGGACGCAGGGAGGGGGGCGGGGTTTGACCGCTCTGTGATTGGTCATTGGGGGTACCATAATTTAACGGCGCACATCATGCCTAGGATGGGGCTTGGCCGCTCTGTGATTGGTTATTCGGGGTACCATATTTTAACACCAAACATCATGCCTAGGAGCCGAGGGAGGGACGCAGGGAGAGGGCGGAGCTTGGCCGCTCTGTGATTGGTCATGGGGGGTACCATATTTTAACGCTGCACATCATGCCTAGGAGCCGAGGGAGGGGAGGGAGGGGGCGGAGCTTGGCCGCTCTGTGATTGGTCATGGGGGTACCATACTTTAACAGCGCACATCGTGCCTAGGAGCCGAGGGAGGGGGGCGGGGTTTGGCTGCTCTGTGATTGGTCATGGGGGTACCATAATTTAACGGTGCACATCATGCCTAGGAGCCGAGGGACGCAGGCGTGGTTCGTCCGCTCTGTGATTGGTTATTCGGGGTACCATAATTTAACGGTGCTCCGTTAAATAATGGTACCCCGAATAACCAATCACAGAGCGGCCAAGCCCCACCCTCCTCCCTGCGTCCCTCCCTCGGCTCCGATAGCATTATGTGCACCGTTAAATTATGGTACCCCCATGACCAATCACAGAGCAGCCAAATCCCGCCCCCCTCCCTCGGCTCCTAGGCATGATGTGCGCTGTTAAAGTATGGTACCCCCATGACCAATCACAGAGCGGCCAAGCCCCGCCCCCCTCCCTGCGTCCCTCCCCTCCCTGCGTCCCTCCCCTCCCTTGGCTCCTAGGCATGATGTGCAGCGTTAAAATATGGTACCCCCATGACCAATCACAGAGCGGCCAAACCCCGCCCCCCTCCCTGCGTCCCTCCCCTCCCTGCGTCCCTCCCCTCCCTCGGCTCCTATGCATGATGTGCAGCGTTAAATTATGGTACCCCCCATGACCAATCACAGAGCGGCCAAACCCCAAACCCACAGAGTGGCCAAAACCAAGCGGTGTTTAACGGAACACCGGCCTGCTACTGAGTTTGAGAACAGAGAGGATTTCAAGTTGTTCACATATGAATATTAGTATTACAGTGAGCGGGGCCCGGTGTTATTCTGCGGCGGGCCCCCATCCCGGCCATGTCCCAAGTGCCCGCCCGGTCAGTCCGCCCCACTGAAGTCTCCCGGCAGCTTCGGAAGTACCTGATCCCGCGGCCATCAGAACGAACAAGGCGCAGAGCGGACACGGGACCCTGGAACTCGCAGACATACCGGCTCATAACACTAGCACACGCCGCTCAGCTTAGACCCGCCCCCAGCAAGTGACAGCGTGTGGGCGGGGCTTTCACTTCACCTGAAGTCGGGTGCCGCTTAAAGTTTCTTCATTGGAAATGAACCCAATGCTCGCGGCGTTGCCATAGCAACCTGCAGCAGATGCAATTGCACCGAGCTGAGACACACACACACTCTGGATTCCTATAGAGACCCCCAACACCGGGAGAAGAGGGGAGTGTCACAAGGTCACGTGGTGCGCTCTAGTCATGCGGGTTTGTGATGACAGGAGGTGTGTGTGTGTACACAGCCCGGGGGGAGGGTCCAGAACCTCCCTACACGAGGGGGGCCCTCAGCCGCTGCAGAACCTCCCTACACGAGGGGGGCCCTCAGCCGCTGCAGAACCTCCCTACACGAGGGGGCCCCTCAGCCGCTGCAGAACCTCCCTACACGAGGGGGGCCCTCAGCCGCTGCAGAACCTCCCTACACGAGGGGGGCCCTCAGCCGCTGCAGAACCTCCCTACACGAGGGGGCCCCTCAGCCGCTGCAGAACCTCCCTACACGAGGGGGCCCCTCAGCCGCTGCAGAACCTCCCTACACGAGGGGGGCCCTCAGCCGCTGCAGAACCTCCCTACACGAGGGGGGCCCTCAGCCGCTGCAGAACCTCCCTACACGAGGGGGGCCCCTCAGCCGCTGCAGAACCTCCCTACACGAGGGGGCCCCTCAGCCGCTGCAGAACCTCCCTACACGAGGGGGGCCCTCAGCCGCTGCAGAACCTCTCCCGCAGCAGGACTTCTCTCCTCCACATGATGCCGCTAGCCGATATTGGCGCCAAAGTTTTAAACGTGGAATAGTCACGTGACCTGGAGGTTCCCGCGCTGATGATTGTGACAGCCTTCATCCTGACAGGAAGCGGGTAAGGCGGCTGCGCGGGGCGTCTGACTGCAGGGGGCGCAGTTCTGGGGACGTGCTCTCATCATGTGTGTCCTCTTCCGCCATCCTTATCCTGTGTATTAATCCTATGTGACAGATTTCCTTTAAAGGGGATTTCTTAGTTAATGATATTGATGATTGACGTCTGATTCACAGGAGGCTGGTACCGGTGACATCACTATATTACAGGAGGCCGATACCAGTGACATCACTATATCACAGGAGGCTGGTACCGGTGACATCACTACATTACAGGAGGCTGGTACCGGTGACATCACTACATTACAGGAGGCTGGTACCGGTGACATCACTATATTACAGGAGGCCGATACCAGTGACATCACTATATCACAGGAGGCTGGTACCGGTGACATCACTACATTACAGGAGGCTGGTACCGGTGACATCACTATATTACAGGAGGCCAGTATCGGTGACATCACTATATTACAGGAGGCTGGTACCGGTGACATCAGTATATTACAGGAGGCCGGTACCGGTGACATCACTATATTACAGGAGGCTGGTACCGGTGACATCACTACATTACAGGAGGCTGGTACCGGTGACATCACTATATTACAGGAGGCGGGTACCAGTGACATCACTACATTACAGGAGGCCGGTACCGGTGACATCACTACATTACAGGAGGCCGGTACCGGTGACATCACTATATTACAGGCAGTGGCGTAACGTGTGTGGGGGGGGGGGGCATTGCCCAGGGCGCCAAATTGGAGGGGGCACCAGGAGCAGGCATTTGACCTAGGGCCACGGGAGCCTATGGCTCCCGTCCCCTCCGTTCTGCGTCACAGGCTTCGGGCCAGGCCTGAAACCTATGTGGCAGTAGAACGGTGCAGGAGATCGCAGTTACTTAACGGTGACCTCCTGCGTCGTGATGACGTGATGACGTGGCGCGGGAAGGCACAGTGAGGCATTCATGACCGCCTGCACTAGGATGCAAATATCGGTAATGGAGTGACGAAGACAGGTGAGTTAGTATTATTATTCTTTTGTGTAATTCCCCTAAGTCAGGCCATACTGGGGGCACTATGGAGGTGGGGGGCATTATCAGTTTAAATAGAAGAAAAAACAAAGAAGGCAGTTATATATTATACACAGGGGCCACATTATATATTATACACAGGGGCCACATTATATATTATACACAGGGGCCACATTATATATTATACAGAAGGGCCACATTATATATTATACACAGGGACCACATTATATATTATACACAGGGGCCACATTATATATTATACACAGGGGCCACATTATATATTATACAGAAGGGCCACATTATATATTATACACAGGGACCACATTATATATTATACACAGGGGCCACATTATATATTATACACAGGGGGACAGTATATATACAGTACAGACCAAAAGTTTGGACACACCTTCTCATTCAAAGAGTTTTCTTTATTTTCATGACACTGAAGGCATCAAAACTATGAATTATCACATGTGGAATTATATACATAACAAAAAAGTGTGAAACAACTGAAAATACAAATGAATAAGAGATAAGCAGGCACACTCTTATTTGGGTACAGGTATTATTTATTGGTAATTTAATATACGTGTGGTCTAGTGGAAGATTATAGGTAGTCCCTTTTTAATAAAATGGAGGTATGTTGGAGTGGTAATGAGTCTTTTTAACACATTTTCCCAGAGAAAATATAGGTGTAAAAAATGACCTACATAAATGGTGAATAGATGCTTTGAATATATATATAAATGTAAAAAATTGAGAAAAAGTTTACAGTCTTTCAGATGCAGATAAAAAATGTCTAAAAAAGGTAAATGTTCATAAAGTCTTGCATATAATAATCACTGATCAGGATAAAATTCACTGAAGATCTACAGGATGATCATTCACTGTTACACAGGGTTGTTATCCAGTGATGCCCCTTAGTGAAATTAAAATATAACAGATGGCCGTTCTGTAGAGGATCAATGATGCGCCTTTTAGAGAATAAATACGTATATAACAGTTTATAACTGGTGGTAATTCTGTTCGTATGGTGCGCTGTGGAAGAAAGTGGTGCTCTGTGCCTAGGTGCGGCGTCCCGCACTGTCCCTGGCTGCAGAGATCACTTACCCTTCCCGGCGCTTGATCTCCTGGGTTCTCTGGTGATGATCTGCTGTTCCTGGGAGGCTCCTGCGATCCAGTCCGGTTCTCCAGAGACAGCGGCGTGCCTCGTGTTACCAGGGACGCCGGGGGGCGTGGTTCGCGCGTCTAGAGGATGACGTGGGTGGTCACGTGATCACGGACTTTCTCTCAAGCGCCTTCACAGTGTTCTCTTAACTCTATGTGAGTGGTGAATGTTCCGATAATCCTCAGTTCTTTAAACGCGTTTCGGGACTCTATCCCTTCATCAGTAAGTGGAGGATTATTGCGGATGCTGTGGTTTTTATAGGGCAGTGATTAACCTGTTTGTTAACCAATTATTGTCGCCAATAAAGTTACTGTCTTATCTTGGTTGATGTATTCAATTGGTTACTTTATTTCAATAGGCGCATAAATTTGTGGCTGGAGTAAAAAATATATAAGAATCTTCTGGTTCTCAAAAAATAATGATAAAATATGTGAATATAAAAATAAAGGTTAATTGTTTTATTACAATTTAATCCATTAGGTATTGTTGTGTGAGTAAAAATATATAGTTCATTGAGGAGTAGGTAATGAAAAATATATAAGATAATATATATGAAAAAATTTGAAAAAATGAAAAAATAAAATAAAAATAAAAGTGGAAAAATATAAGAAAATATATATTCGAGTACATATAGGAATATATATAATTGTTGTTAATTATTCCCATAGTAAAATGATTGGTCTAATTGTTAAGAGCAATGTTATAATTATTCCCTATAATTCAGGAGGGACTTTCATGTGTTCTATATGTAGAATAACCATCTGGTGATGTGAGAGAATACCTCGCCCAATATCATTAGGTGTACGAATGCACCACTACATGTAATATAGCATCACAGATCAATTACTATATAAATCTTTTTAGTGGTGTATAGAACTTATTTTTGTTATAGATGAGGGTATGTTATAATTTATGTATTTTTCTAGTTGTAAGTGATATCTCATGATGGGAGGTTTACTGATTGTGAGCACGTATTGGGGATGAACCCATTATATCACTGGTCCGTAGCATAGAAGACCCATTGATTTTTGGGATTAACATTCCTGTCTGTGTCAGAAAGAGGAGGACTAGTTGGAAAGGGAACTTTATTGGCGATAATAATTGGTTAACAAACAGGTTAATCACTGCCCTATAAAAACCACAGCATCCGCAATAATCCTCCACTTACTGATGAAGGGATAGAGTCCCGAAACACGTTTAAGGAACTGAGGATTATCGGAACATTCACCACTCACATAGAGTTAAGAGAACACTGTGAAGGCGCTTGAGAGAAAGTCCGTGATCACGTGACCACCCACGTCATCCTCTAGACGCGCGAACCACGCCCCCCGGCGTCCCTGGTAACACGAGGCACGCCGCTGTCTCTGGAGAACCGGACTGGATCGCAGGAGCCTCCCAGGAACAGCAGATCATCACCAGAGAACCCAGGAGATCAAGCGCCGGGAAGGGTAAGTGATCTCTGCAGCCAGGGACAGTGCGGGACGCCGCACCTAGGCACAGAGCACCACTTTCTTCCACAGCGCACCATACGAACAGAATTACCACCAGTTATAAACTGTTATATACGTATTTATTCTCTAAAAGGCGCATCATTGATCCTCTACAGAACGGCCATCTGTTATATTTTAATTTCACTAAGGGGCATCACTGGATAACAACCCTGTGTAACAGTGAATGATCATCCTGTAGATCTTCAGTGAATTTTATCCTGATCAGTGATTATTATATGCAAGACTTTATGAACATTTACCTTTTTTAGACATTTTTTATCTGCATCTGAAAGACTGTAAACTTTTTCTCAATTTTTTACATTTATATATATATTCAAAGCATCTATTCACCATTTATGTAGGTCATTTTTTACACCTATATTTTCTCTGGGAAAATGTGTTAAAAAGACTCATTACCACTCCAACATACCTCCATTTTATTAAAAAGGGACTACCTATAATCTTCCACTAGACCACACGTATATTAAATTACCAATAAATAATACCTGTACCCAAATAAGAGTGTGCCTGCTTATCTCTTATTCATTTGTATTTTCATATTTCTGACTGGGTGAGTCAGACCAAGCAGTTCTGCACCTCTACCATTTATCTGAGCAGTAGAGCCGTCTATTCCACTTCACAACTGAAAATATGTCATATTCTAGGTTCTTCAAAGTAGCCACCTTTTGCTTTGATTACTGCTTTGCACACTCTTGGCATTCTCTTGATGAGCTTCAAGAGGTAGTCACCTGAAATGGTCTTCCAACAGTCTTGAAGGAGTTCCCAGAGATGCTTAGCACTTGTTGGCCCTTTTGCCTTCACTCTGCGGTCCAGCTCACCCCAAACCATCTCGATTGGGTTCAGGTCCGGTGACTGTGGAGGCCAGGTCATCTGGCGCAGCACCCCATCACTCTCCTTCATGGTCAAATAGCCCTTACTTTCAAAGTTTTCCAATTTTTCGGACTGACTAACCTTCATTTCTTAAAGTAATGATGGCCACTCGTTTTTCTTTACTTGGCTGCTTTTTTCTTGCCATAATACAAATTCTAACAGTCTATTCAGTAGGACTATCAGCTGTGTGTCCACCTGACTTCTCCACAACGCAACTGATGGTCCCAACCCCATTTATAAGGCAAGAAATCCCACTTATTAAACCTGACAGGGCACACCTGTGAAGTGAAGGCCATTTCAGGTGACTACCTCTTGAAGCTCATCAAGAGAATGCCAAGAGTGTGCAAAGCAGTAATCAAAGCAAAAGGTGGCTACTTTGAAGAACCTAGAATATGACATATTTTCAGTTGTTTCACACTTTTTTGTTATGTATATAATTCCACATGTGATAATTCATAGTTTTGATGCCTTCAGTGTGAATCTACAATTGTCATAGTCATGAAAATAAAGAAAACTCTTTGAATGAGAAGGTGTGTCCAAACTTTTGGTCTGTACTGTATGTATATATTAATTTTACAGAAGGGCCATTATATATTATACTTATACAGAGGGGCCATTAATAACGGCCCCTCTGTATTATTAGTATATATAATAGCCCCCTCTGTACTATTAGTATATATAACGGCCCCTCTGTATTATTAGTATATATAATGGCCCCCCCTGTATTATTAGTATATATAATAGCCCCCTCTGTATTATTAGTATATATAATAGCCCCCTCTGTATTATTAGTGTATATATAATGGCCCCTCTGTATTATTAGTGTATATATAATTGCCCCTCTGTATTATTAGTATATATAATAGCCCCCCCTGTATTATTAGTATATATAATAGCCCCCTCTGTACTATTAGTGTATATAATAGCCCCCCCTGTATTATTAGTATATATAATGCCCCCCCTGTATTATTAGTATATATAATGCCCCCCCTGTATTATTAGTGTATATAATGGCCCCTCTGTATTATTAGTGTATATATAATAGCCCCTCTGTATTATTAGTGTATATAATAGCCCCCTCTGTATTATTAGTATATATAATAGCCCCCCTGTATTATTAGTATATATAATAGCCCCCCTGTATTATTAGTATATATAATGGCCCCCCTGTATTATTAGTATATATAATAGCCCCCCCTGTATTATTAGTATATATAATGGCCCCTCTGTATTATTAGTATATATAATAGCTCCCCTGTATTATTAGTATATATAATAGCCCCCCCTGTATTATTAGTATATATAATGCCCCCTCTGTATTATTAGTATATATAATGGCCCCCCCTGTATTATTAGTGTATATATAATAGCCCCTCTGTATTATTAGTATATATAATGGCCCCTCTGTATTATTAGTATATATAATGCCCCCCTGTATTATTAGTATATATAATGGCCCCTCTGTATTATTAGTGTATATAATGCCCCCCTGTATTATTAGTATATATAATGCCCCCTCTGTATTATTAGTATATATAATAGCCCCCCCTGTATTATTAGTATATATAATAGCCCCCCCTGTATTATTAGTATATATAATGGCCCCCCCTGTATTATTAGTATATATAATGGCCCCTCTGTATTATTAGTATATATAATGCCCCCCCTGTATTATTAGTATATATAATAGCCCCCCCTGTATTATTAGTATATATAATGGCCCCCCCCTGTATTATTAGTATATATAATGGCCCCTCTGTATTATTAGTGTATATAATGGCCCCTCTGTATTATTAGTGTATATAATGGCCCCTCTGTATTATTAGTGTATATAATGCCCCCTCTGTATTATTAGTATATATAATAGCCCCCCCTGTATTATTAGTATATATAATGGCCCCCTCTGTATTATTAGTATATATAATGGCCCCTCTGTATTATTAGTATATATAATGGCCCCCTCTGTATTATTAGTATATATAATGGCCCCCCCTGTATTATTAGTATATATAATGGCCCCTCTGTATTATTAGTGTATATAATGGCCCCTCTGTATTATTAGTATATATAATGGCCCCTCTGTATTATTAGTATATATAATGGCCCCCTCTGTATTATTAGTATATATAATGGCCCCTCTGTATTATTAGTATATATAATGGCCCCCTCTGTATTATTAGTATATATAATGGCCCATCTGTATTATTAGTATATATAATAGCCCCCCCTGTATTATTAGTATATATAATGCCCCCTCTGTATTATTAGTATATATAATGCCCCCCCTGTATTATTAGTATATATAATGCCCCCCCTGTATTATTAGTATATATAATGGCCCCTCTGTATTATTAGTATATATAATAGCCCCCCCTGTATTATTAGTATATATAACGGCCCCCTCCGTATTATTAGTATATATAACAGTCCCTCTGTATTATTAGTATATATAACAGTCCCTCCGTATTATTAGTATATATAACGGCCCCTCTGTATTATTAGTATATATAATAGCCCCCCCTGTATTATTAGTATATATAATGGCCCCTCTGTATTATTAGTATATATAATGGCCCATCTGTATTATTAGTATATATAATGGCCCCCCTGTATTATTAGTATATATAATAGCCCCCCCTGTATTATTAGTATATATAATGGCCCCTCTGTATTATTAGTGTATATATAATAGCCCCCTCTGTATTATTAGTATATATAATGGCCCCCTCTGTATTATTAGTATATATAATGGCCCCCTCTGTATTATTAGTATATATAATGGCCCCTCTGTATTATTAGTATATATAATGGCCCCTCTGTATTATTAGTATATATAATGACCCCTCTGTATTATTAGTTTCCCATTTCGTCCTACGGCAGCACAGAATAGGTTAACTTTGTTCTCATCCGATCCTAGGACCGCCCACCTAGATAATAGGTACAGATTAAAACAATTAAATCATTAGTAGTGACCTATAAAGGCTGCTTCCTCCAGAACCTCCTTGTGTTTTTTTATTGTCCTCATCAGAGGATGAAGCCCACCTATGGATCCACCTTGGAGAAGGCCGTTTGTACCTTGTTTTTTCCAGGTCCAGGCCGGAGAGTGGTTACAGCCATGTATGGTTCCCTGGCTCCACTCTCGTCCCGCTTACCTCCCACCTGCGTCCCTTCAGCGTCCGGCCATTGGTTTGGCTGTTAAGCGCTGTGCCGCTCAGGTATGCCGGCTATCTTCCACTTTCGGTCTCTCGCATGTGGAACGCATCGTGGAACGCAGACGCGGCGGCGTCTGACGTCATAGGCGCACGCCCACTCCTTTGGGCGCCAAATTCAAATCTCAGGTATATAAAGCGGGACTATGCAGAGCTCAAATGCCCTGGTGCCTAGGCAGCTGAGCTCTAGCGATTTGAAGGTATTGCCTGTCCTATTGTCAGGCAGTTAACCCCTGATTGCCCTGCTGTTATTTTGAATGATTTATACCTTCATTTTTTATTGCAGATGTCCTCCACATCCAAAGAAGGCTCGCAAGAGCAAACACAGATTGTGTCAGGGTTGTGACCAACCCCTTCCTGATGACTTCCTGCAGGATCTCTGCCTCAGGTGTTTCCAGGACACACAGGGAACTGTACCTTCTAAAAAGAAACAGAGAGCTGAACCTGCACGCTGCATCTCCTGTCTGCAGCCCTTACTGGAAGACCATACCTCTAACATCTGTGAGCAGTGCTCCCATCCAGATGAAACATCAGATGACGACACCACCAAGATGATGTCTCTGTTCAAGGCTATACCTCAAACAAACTAAATCAAAAAAGAGGAGACGTCGGTCTCCATCTTTTTCTTCTGTGGATTCACGGTCAGAAGGCGAAGTTTCCTCTAGTTCGGAGTCGCCGGTTCTAGAAGATAACTTTCTATTTGATAAATCTGATACGAATCATCTTATTAAAGAGGTAAAGAGTATCATGGAGACCAGTAAGGAAAAGGCCAGTAGCCATGACGAGGATAATCTCTTCTACTTTCCGAAGAAGAAGGCGTCGGTGTTTCCAGGTCACCCTGTTCTTGATGCAGTTATGCGTAAAGAGTGGGAACATCCAGTGGCAAGGCTGAACTTAGGCTCCAGATTTAGAGCAGTTTACAAAACAGATTCAGCGGAATCCTCAAGCTGGGAGGGCCCTGCTAGGGTAGACCCAGCAGTGACGAGATTAGCCAGGAAATCATTCTTTCCATCAGATGACTCGGCCTTATTGAAGGACCCTATGGAGAGGAAGGCGGATGGCCTCCTTAAGAGGTCTCATACCTATCTAGCGTCCCTTAATAAAGCGGCCATGGCGTCAGTCCCAGTGGCGCGAGCTCTCAGAGTATGGTTAAGCCATCTTGGCAGGGACATTGAGGACGGTGTCCCCAGAGAGGACCTCCTGAAACAAATACCTAACCTGAAGCTGGCGGCGGAATTCCTCTGTGATTTCCCAGTAGACACGATAAGGTTTACGGCGAAGAACATGGCTCTCACGAACTCCATGCGAAGATCTCTCTGGTTGAAGCTCTGGTCTGGGGATCCATCTTCTAAGAACAATTTATGTTCTCTCCCTTTTGAACCAGGAGAATTGTTCGGGTCTCACCTGGATAAACTCTTGAGGACAGGATCCCAGAAGATCAGGCTATAGAGGTCGCTCAAGCGAGGTAGAGCTGACCGTAGAACTTGGGGTTCGTCTGAGAAATCTAAAAGGAAAACGGAAGAGAATAGGCCTCAGAAGCAGGAATTCTGACGCCAGAATTGTAAGGGTAGGAGGTCGATTATCCCTTTTTTCACCGGAGCTGGCGTCAAATTACATCAGACAGCTGGGCTCTGGACATCATACGAAATGGTTACAATCTGGAGTTCAATCGCGCACCAAGAGACAGGTTTACTGTAAACAAACCAAGAGATCCACAGATCTTTCTTTTGTTAAGAGAGTTCATAGAAAAGGGAGCTTTGGAACCAGTTCCAAACGATTCAAAGAACTCTGGAATCTACTCCAGAATTTTCTGCGTACCCAAGGGGAATGGGAAGAGTCGGCTGATCATAGACCTGCGCTACTTAAACCGTCATCTAAAGAAGATCCATTTCAAAATGGAGACGATGAGATCCATCGCTGCTGTCCTCAGGAAGAACCTGTTCATGGCTTCTTTACATCTCAAAGACGCCTATCTGCATATTCCTATAAATCCACAGTCAAGAAGATTCCTGAGAGTTGCCATCAAAAGAGGGGGAGAAATTCTGCATTACCAGTTCAGAACTCTTCCCTTCAGGTTATGTTCAGCCCCGAGGATCTTCACAAAGATAGCAGTGCTTATTGCAGTAGAACTTCGCCTGAGGGGGATCCAAATCTTCCCATACCTAGACGACTGGTTGCTGGTAGCCGGTACGGAGAAGCTCCTGCATCAACATCTGGAACAGACGATGGACCTCTTACAGTCTGTGGGTTTCCTAATAAATTGGGAAAAATCAGACACGGTCCCAGCAACATCCAAGATCTTCCTAGGGTTCCTGGTAAATGCTGTCACCATGAAGCTCTATCTTCCTATGCCAAATGTGGAAGCACTGAAGAAGGAGATGAAAACTCTGATGTCCCTCCACTCCCCTTCAGTACGAAGGGTTATGAAAACTCTGGGTCATATGACTTCAGTTTCGGAAGCTGTCCCTTGGGCAAATATCCCCAGCAGGGATCTTCAGATGAACATGCTGCGAGCTTGGCGACTCTCCAGACTCAGTTTGGACGCGAGAATAAGGCTGTATCCAGCGACAATTCAGTCCCTCAGATGGTGGTTATGCACAGAAAATTTAGTCAAAGGGAAGAGCTTCCAGTTCCGGTCTCCGGTGACCATAACTACGGATGCCTCCGGCCAAGGAGGGGGAGCCCTTCTTCTGAACAAGTGGGTGCAAGGCCTCTGGACACACGAGGACAGAATGAAATCCTCGAACTACAAGGAGCTGAAGGCGGTTCTGTTGGCTCTGCGCCACTTCAAGTCCGATATAGTAGGGAGATCCGTGCTGATCCGTTCGGACAACTTGACTACCGTATTCTACCTGAACAAGCAGGGAGGTACGAGGAGCGGACTTCTTCTGGAGCTGTGCAAAACTATTTTCAGCTGGGCGAAATCACACCTGCTGGAACTAAAAGCAGCGCATATCAGGGGCTGCTGCAATACGCAAGCGGATCATCTGAGCAGGAAGACGGTGAACCAAGCCGAATGGGAGCTCAATCAGTCTGTTTTTTACCAAATTACAGAGAAGTGGGGCTCTCCTGCATGGGATCTGATGGCGACAGCAGAGAACAGAAAATTGAGCAAGTTTTGTTCGCTGAACAGCTTTTGACAATCCAACAGTGGTGGACGCCTTCTCCATGAGCTGGGAACACCTATTCATCTATATATTTCCCCCGGTACCTCTCATCCCGAGGGTTCTTCGGAAAATAGCAGAAGAGAAGCCTCAAGCCATTATGATCGCACCTTTTTGACCGAGAAGGTCGTGGTTTCCCCTTCTACTTCACCTGTCCAGGGGGAACTTCTGGAGACTTCCCCTGCGGCCAGATCTCCTGTTGCAGAACAACCTGTATCATCAGAATCTACAACGTCTACACCTTACGGCCTGGAGGCTGAGAGAAGTAAACTAGAGAAAAGGGGCTTGTCACAATCGGTAATCGACACCCTGCTGGCATCTAGGAAAGACTCTACCAACAGAAAATATGCGAAAGTCTGGCGAAAATTTCTATCCTGGATGTCACAGACCAGCCATGAAACCATCAATATTTTTTCCATCCTGCAGTTTCTGCAAGATGGGTTCCAGAAAGGGCTCAAGCCGAATACGCTAAGATCCCACATGACGGCAATAAACTCTGTAACAGAGAATGGATTCCTTCATCATCCTTTGATATTCCGGTTTTTCAAGGCGATCAAGAGGCTCAAACCTGTTCATAGAGACCCAGTACCCATCTGGGATCTTTCTCTGGTACTAAAAAGGCTTGCAGCTCCCCCATTTGAGCCATTACAAGAAGTGGACTACAAATGGCTCTCCTGCAAGACTCTATTCCTTACAGCAATTACGTCTGCCAAAAGACTGGGGGAACTTCAGGCATTGTCTTCAAAATTCCCATACTTACGTTTCCTGCCAGATGGGGTTCTACTTCGTACTATGCCAGCCTTTTTGCCTAAAATCCATTCAACAGCAAACAAAAATAGGGAGTCGTTCCTCCCAATATTTTTTCCTGAGCCTCTGGACGAGAACCAGAAACTCTTACATACATTGGATGTTAAAAGAGCTCTACTTATCTATTTGGAACAAGAGAATTCAGAGCAGTAGAAAACCTTTTTGTCCTCTTCTCTGGGCCAAGAAAGGGTTCTTCTCCTTCTAAGGATACTATGGCAAGATGGATCAAAACCACAATATTGGAAACCTATTCTCTGGAAGAGATACCACCTCCATTTCCAGTGAGAGCACATTCCACCAGGGCCACGGCTACTTCTTGGGCAGAGGTCGCACAGGTCTCGATTGAAGAAATCTGCAATGCAGCATCCTGGTCTTCATCCCTGACCTTCGTCAAGCATTTTCGTTTGGATGTTAACGCTAGGAGCTCAGCCTTTGGTACCGGGTTTCTGTCTGCAGCTCTGAGTGAAGATACCCCCCCTTGTGATCTATGAAAATCCCATTCTGTGCTGCCGTAGGACGAAATGGGAAAGGAAAAATTCTTACCTGGGATTTTACTTTCCTTGAGTCCGTAGGCAGCACAAGTATACCCTCCCTAATAAATGTCTTCTTGTTTTTTGGCATAATTCTTGGTCTGAGTCTATTTGTATTAACACAAGGAGGTTCTGGAGGAAGCAGCCTTTATAGGTCACTACTAATGATTTAATTGTTTTAATCTGTACCTATTATCTAGGTGGGCGGTCCTAGGATCGGATGAGAACAAAGTTAACCCATTCTGTGCTGCCTACGGACTCAAGGAAAGTAAAATCCCAGGTAAGAATTTTTCCTATATATAATGGCCCCTCCGTATTATTAGTATATATAATGGCCCCCCTGTATTATTAGTGTATATAATGGCCCCTCTGTATTATTAGTGTATATAATGGCCCCTCTGTATTATTAGTATATATAATGGCCCCTCCGTATTATTAGTATATATAATGGCCCCCTGTATTATTAGTATATATAATGGCCCCTCTGTATTATTAGTATATATAATGGCCCCTCTGTATTATTAGTATATATAATGGCCCCTCTGTATTATTAGTATATATAATGGCCCCTCTGTATTATTAGTATATATAATGGCCCCTCTGTATTATTAGTGTATATAATGGCCCCTCTGTATTATTAGTATATATAATGGCCCCTCTGTATTATTAGTATATATAATGGCCCCTCTGTATTATTAGTATATATAATGGCCCCTCTGTATTATTAGTATATAATGGCCCCCCCTGTATTATTAGTATATATAATAGCCCCCCCTGTATTATTAGTATATATAATGGCCCCTCTGTATTATTAGTGTATATATAATGGCCCCTCTGTATTATTAGTATATATAATAGCCCCCCCCTGTATTAATTAGTATATATAATGGCCCCCCTGTATTATTAGTATATATAACGGCCCCTCTGTATTATTAGTATATATAATGGCCCCCTCCGTATTATTAGTATATATATAACGGCCCCCCTGTATTATTAGTATATATAATGGCCCCCCTGTATTATTAGTATATATAACGGCCCTCTGTATTATTAGTATATATAAATGGCCCCTCTGTATTATTAGTATATATAATGGCCCCTCTGTATTATTAGTATATATACGGCCCCTCTGTATTATTAGTATATATAATAGCCCCCTCTGTATTATTAGTATATTAATGGCCCCTCTGTATTATTAGTATATATAATGGCCCCTCCGTATTATTATTAGTATATATAATGGCCCCTCTGTATTATTAGTATATATAATGGCCCCCCCTGTATTATTAGTATATATAATAGCCCCCTCTGTATATTAGTATATATAATGGCCCTCTGTATTATTAGTATATATAATGGCCCCTCCGTATTATTAGTATATATAATGGCCCCTCTGTATTATTAGTATATATAATGGCCCCTCTGTATTATTAGTATATATAATGGCCCCTCTGTATTATTAGTATATATAATGGCCCCTCTGTATTATTAGTGTATATAATGCCCCCTCTGTATTATTAGTGTATATAATGGCCCCTCCGTATTATTAGTATATATAATGGCCCCTCCGTATTATTAGTGTATATAATGCCCCCCCTGTATTATTAGTATATATAACGGCCCCTCTGTATTATTAGTGTATATAATAGCCCCCTCTGTATTATTAGTATATATAATGGCCCCTCCGTATTATTAGTATATATAATGGCCCCTCCGTATAGTATATATAATGGCCCCCTCCGTATTATTAGTATATATATAACGGCCCCCCTGTATTATTAGTATATATAATGGCCCCCCTGTATTATTAGTATATATAACGGCCCCTCTGTATTATTAGTATATATAACGGCCCCTCTGTATTATTAGTATATATAACGGCCCCCCTGTATTATTAGTATATATAATGGCCCCCCTGTATTATTAGTGTATATAACGGCCCCCCTGTATTATTAGTATATATAATGGCCCCCCTGTATTATTAGTATATATAATGGCCCCTCTGTATTATTAGTATATATAACGGCCCCTCTGTATTATTAGTATATATAATGGCCCCTCTGTATTATTAGTATATATAATGGCCCCTCTGTATTATTAGTATATATAATGGCCCCTCTGTATTATTAGTATATATAATAGCCCCTCTGTATTATTAGTATATATAATAGCCCCCCCTGTATTATTAGTATATATAATGCCCCCTCTGTATTATTAGTATATATAATGGCCCCTCTGTATTATTAGTATATATAATGGCCCCTCCGTATTATTAGTATATATAATGGCCCCTCTGTATTATTAGTATATATAATAGCCCCCTCTGTATTATTAGTATATATAATAGCCCCCTCTGTATTATTAGTATATATAATGGCCCCTCTGTATTATTAGTATATATAATGGCCCCTCCGTATTATTAGTATATATAATGGCCCCTCTGTATTATTAGTATATATAATAGCCCCCTCTGTATTATTAATATATATAATAGCCCCTCTGTATTATTAGTATATATAATGGCCCCTCTGTATTATTAATATATATAACGGCCCCCCTGTATTATTAGTATATATAATAGCCCCCTCTGTATTATTAGTATATATAATGCCCCCTCTGTATTATTAGTATATATAATAGCCCCCCCTGTATTATTAGTATATATAATGGCCCCCCCTGTATTATTAGTATATATAATGGCCCCTCTGTATTATTAATATATATAACGGCCCCCCTGTATTATTAGTATATATAATGGCCCCTCTGTATTATTAGTGTATATAATGGCCCCTCTGTATTATTAGTATATATAATAGCCCCCTCTGTATTATTAGTATATATAATGGCCCCCCTGTATTATTAGTATATATAATGGCCCCTCTGTATTATTAGTATATATAATAGCCCCTCTGTATTATTAGTGTATATAATGCCCCCTCTGTATTATTAGTGTATATAATGGCCCCTCTGTATTATTAGTATATATAATGGCCCCCTCTGTATTATTAGTATATATAATGGCCCCTCTGTATTATTAGTATATATAATGGCCCCTCTGTATTATTAGTATATATAATAGCCCCTCTGTATTATTAGTGTATATAATGCCCCCCCTGTATTATTAGTATATATAATAGCCCCTCTGTATTATTAGTATATATAATGGCCCCTCTGTATTATTAGTATATATAATGGCCCCTCTGTATTATTAGTATATATAATGGCCCCTCTGTATTATTAGTATATATAACGGCCCCTCTGTATTATTAGTATATATAATGGCCCCCCTGTATATTAGTATATATAATAGCCCCCCCTGTATTATTAGTATATATAATGCCCCCCCCTGTATTATTAGTATATATAATGGCCCCTCTGTATTATTAGTATATATAATGGCCCCTCTGTATTATTAGTATATATAATGGCCCCTCTGTATTATTAGTATATATAATGGCCCCTCTGTATTATTAGTATATATAATGGCTCCTCTGTATTATTAGTATATATAATGGCCCCTCTGTATTATTAGTATATATAATGGCCCCCCCTGTATTATTAGTATATATAATAGCCCCCCCTGTATTATTAGTATATATAATGCCCCCCCCTGTATTATTAGTATATATAATGGCCCCTCTGTATTATTAGTATATATAATGGCCCCTCTGTATTATTAGTATATATAATGGCCCCTCTGTATTATTAGTATATATAATGGCCCCTCTGTATTATTAGTATATATAATAGCCCCCCCTGTATTATTAGTATATATAATGCCCCCCTCTGTATTATTAGTATATATAATGGCCCCTCTGTATTATTAGTATATATAATAGCCCCATCTGTATTATTAGTATATATAATGGCCCCTCTGTATTATTAGTATATATAATAGCCCCATCTGTATTATTATAAAGAAGGTGTCATGGCGGTCTTATCTCCGAATGAAGACGTTGAGGAAAGTCTACATCACAGGAGACGTCACTGGATGGATGAGGTATGTGCTGCTGTATTCTACTGTATATAATAATGTCCATCCACATATCTGTTTCACGGTAGGGTTGGGGGGTGGATTGAGAATATGGCCCACGCTGCCCCATCCTGGCCCCAGACTTCAGGTCACACTGTGTGTGTTCTGAATTCTGGGTCCTCACATCCATCTACTACATTATCTGTATTCAGAGAGTTATCACTGTGTTATCTGTGGTGTTACATAGGACTGCAGGTGACATCTACTACATTATCTGTATTCAGACAGTTATCACTGTGTTATCTGTGGTGTTACATAGGACTGCAGGTGACATCTACTACATATCTGTACTCAGACAGTTATCACTGTGTTATCTGTGGTGTTACATAGGACTGCAGGTGACATCTACTACATATCTGTACTCAGAGAGTTATCACTGTGTTATCTGTGGTGTTACATAGGACTGCAGGAGACATCTACTTCATTATCTGAACTCAGAGTTATCACCGTGTTATCTGTGGTGTTACATAGGACTGCAGGTGACATCTACTACATTTTCTCTACTCAGAGAGTTATCATGTTATCTGAGGTGTTACATAGGACTGCAGGTGACATCTACTACATTATCTGTACTCAGAGAGTTATCGCTGTGTTATCTGTGGTGTTACATAGGACTGCAGGAGACATCTACTACATTATCTGAACTCAGAGTTATCACCGTGTTATCTGTGGTGTTACATAGGACTGCAGGTGACATCTACTACATTTTCTCTACTCAGAGAGTTATCATGTTATCTGAGGTGTTACATAGGACTGCAGGTGACATCTACTACATTATCTGTACTCAGAGAGTTATCATTATGTAATCTGAGGTGTTACATAGGACTGCAGGCGACATCTACTACATTATCTGTACTCAGAGAGTTATCGCTGTGTTATCTGGTGGTGTTACATAGGACTGCAGGTGACATCTACTACTTTATCGTTAAAAAAGGGCCGTGTCCACAGATTGGGGGGGGGGGGGTGTGCAATACATGGCTTGCCCCAGGTACTGCAACCTACGCTACGCCACTGATTACAGTAGGCTGGTACCGGTGACATCACTATATTTCAGGAGGCTGGTACCGATGACATCACTGTATTACAGGAGGCTGGTACTGGTGACATCACTACATTACAGGAGGCCGGTACTGGTGAGAATCACCTAAAGTACAGTGAGGGCCGGTACCGGTGACATCCTACATTACAGGAAGGCCGTACCCGGTGACATCACTAATTACAGGAGGCCGATACCGGTGACATCACTATAAGTTACAGGAGGCCGGTAACCAGGTGACATCACTATATTACAGGCGGCCGGATACCCGGTGACATCACTATATTAACAGGAGGCCGATACCGTGACATCACTATATTACCGATACCGTGACATCACTATATTACAGGAGG